>NW_027507718.1:71178869-71801369 GCF_037356315.1 Lithobates pipiens | reverse complement strand
GGTGAGCTACAACTCTAACATGATCATACTGCAATGAAAGCACTGAGTGTACCTGTAAGTTTTTTGTTTTGTTTTTTGTTTTTTCATATCACCATACGATAATGTGCTCCATTTTAATGTATAAAGTTTAGAAATGGCAGGATTATTTTACATTGTTTAAACGCTTTATGACCTTAGGCTGTTTTTAAAGCTCTACAGAAATTCAATCAATTTTTACAGTAGTGAGAAGGACAGCCCTCCCTCCACTGCTGCCTGCCATGATTCCCAGGCACTCCCATTTCTTCGAGACTGCAGTAAACTTCCCCATACATTTCTGGTTTCAGTTTATTCATTCCCTGGTTACGATAGCCTGGGAAGAAACTAAGCATGATCTGTGCTTGATTGGCTGCAGTGAAGGTTAGGGGAGACATGAGGGGGGTCTAATGTACCCATAAAGAGAACTTGTCACTTGCCCATGCTATCACATCGGGAGCTTGTTAGCCTCCTTGTGATATCAGTTTTTTTGTTTTGTTTTTTATGAAAAAGGTGTAACAAAAATAAACAGAGAAAAAAACCTAGTTTCCCCCACATGTAAACGCAACTGCAGGGCCTTGCACGTGTAATTGAAAAGTGTTTGTACCCCACACTTGAGGTACTGCTGCGAGCGTTGTAGGGGAACCAATAATTCTGGGACCATAATTCATGATTAACTCTAAACTGATAGCCTGCAATAGCTTTTAAAGCATCACCTATGAAAAGTTTTTTAGGTATTGTATTTTTTTGCTATTTCGTAGGCATACACAATTTTGAGTCTTGGCATGTTTGGCATCTGTTTACACAATGCTAAACTGTCTTTTATATTTATAAAACAATTGAGCATTCTGTTATGTTTCTGTGCATTACAATTAATTTTAGTGTAATATTTCGTAAATATGTGTTTGATAAAGAGCTGTGCAAATGGCATGCCTATTCATTCAGCAAAAATGATGTTTGGGGATTTTTTCTAGCATAAAAATGCTGATTTAATGTGTATGAAAAATAAAAAATTGCCCCGGATACAAAGTGGTAAAGCACATCTAGAGCTTTTATTTTCAGTTGTTTTTTTATTAAAACATGTGAAAAAGACAAAAGCATAAAAAAAAGTAAAACGTAAAAGCTTAAGTTGGTTTATTTTTTATTTTGTTTTACTGCCTATATTTTACTGCTAGGGCTCTAGTAGCACTTTTACATTACTGCACTGTCCAGAAACCGCAAGCCAAGGGCTTGGCTGTCAATTGTGGGGCATCCCCATTGATCTCAATGGGTGAGCTTGACAGAATTCCGGTGGACAACTGAGGCATGGTAAAACCAAAAACTGGGTACTTCTGTACTCGGCCATTGTCCAAAATGGGCAACAGTGCATGTACATCTGGACTAACTAGTATTGGTGTGTGTAGTGTATGGATGTGTGTATGTTTTTATATATATATATATATATATATATATATATATATATATATATATATATATATATATATATATATATATATATATATATATATAAAAATATAAATACATTTGTGTGTGTGTAATATAAACTAGATTACTCAGATCGGTGAGTAATATGTATATGTGTGTGTAATATGTAATATAAACTAGATTACTCAGATCAGTGAGATTTTATGTGGTATTGGAAGGAAAAAATCCCTCCCCGCTGAGCTATTGTGTTCTCACAGTGGGGGGAGGTGTAGGGAGTTGTCCCTGCTGGGATAACACGCAGTGATTATTGCTAGCGGCTATAGCTGCTGTCAATCACATGAAAAATCCGACATGCTGATTGTACCCAAGTGGATCAATGAATCGACTTTGGTACAATCAGCCTGCCCAACCTGTCCCTGCTGAACCAACTGTGGCTGGCTTAAAGTGGTTGTAAGGGCAGAAGTTTTTTTCATCATCTGCAGTAAGGTAAAAAAAAAAAGAAAAATATCTTGCTATCAGCTCTCCCTACACCCCCCCCCCCCCCCCAAAATACATGAGCCTGATCATGATCTAGGGATAAAAGCCGAGGCTCTCTCTGCTGTCAGATAGAGCCAGTGATGAGAGAGCAGGGGGTGGGGCCAAGCCCTGCTCTGTATGTCTTATGCATGGTGAGAAGGAGCACGCACAAGTGCCCCCATAGCAAGCAGATTGCTATGGGGGCAGTCAGCGGGGGCGGGAGCCCAGAGCACTGGTGCAGGACCTGAAAAGAGGAGGATTGTGTAAAACCACTACCTAGAGCAGGTAAGTATAACATGTTTGTTGTTTTAAGCAACACAAAGCTGACCCTTTAATATTACTTTAAATTCCAGTCATGCTGCAAAAATGCACACATAATTGAGCCAGTTGTTTCTAGAGATTGATGTGCCATCTTGCCATGTTTGAGACAGAAATGCAAAATACCTGATTTCGACTAAGTGTATAATCAGAGTATATGATCAACTGGACTTCTCAGACACAAGACAGGACATTTTTTTTCATTCCAATTTACTATCCAGCAAGATGAAGTTAATTGGCTGTAAAAGTGTTTTTACATTATTTTGAGGCTTATCAGTCTTTCAGAAATGGGAATGCAAATTGCTTGATCCTAAATTAACTATGATGAATGATTTTCTATTGGATTCTTATTAAAATGTGGTAATTACATAATCGTGCCTGTCAAGTGTCATGCTTTCTCTGGCACTTTTCAACTTCTTTATGAGTCGGGGATTAATGAAATTTAAAGGGCAAAATGGTCCTCAATCTCCCTTTTTCTTTATGAAGCTTGTTCTGCTGGGTGAAAGAATTGGCACAAGCTTGAAGTGTTTGTAAGTTTTACCATCCTCTCCAGCTGTTAAAGTGTTATTAAACCCAAACTTATTAAATTATCACACTTACCGTACATTCATTTTGCAAACTGTCTCTGCTTTACAGCACTTGATCCTTTTTGCTTTTGTCCTCCCGACTTCTGTTGTGGCTCCTATTACTCGGCGGCTCTCTATAGAGCAGTGTGTGCACTTAACCACTTAAGCCCCGGACCAATTTGCAGCCAAAGCACCAAGCCCCCTTTTGCGATTCGGCACTGCGTCGCTTTAACTGACAATTGCGCGGTCGTACATCGTGGCTCTCAAAATTGGCACCTTTTTTTTCTTCTCACAAATAGAGCTTTCTTTTGGCGGTATTTGATCACCTCCTGAGGTTTTTATTTTTTACGCTATAAACAAAAATAGAGCGACAATTTTGAAAAAAATGCAATATGTTTTACTTTTTGCTATAATAAATATCCCCCAAAAAAATATAAAAACGTTTTTTTCCTCAGTTTAGGCCGATACGTATTCTTCTACATATTTTTCGTAAAAAAAAATCGCAATTAGCGATTATTGATTGGTTTGCGCAAAAGTTATAGCATTTACAAAATAGTGGATAGTTTTATAGCATTTTTTTTTTTTTTTTTTTTTTTTTACTAGTAATGGCGGATATCAACGATTTTGCTTTGTTTTTTTGTTTTGTGTTTTTGTTTTTTGTGTATATTTTTTTTATTGTGACTGCGACATTATGGCGGACACATCGGACATTTTTGACACATTTTTGGGACCATTGTCATTTATACAGCAATCGTTGCTATTTAAATGCACTGATTCCTGTGTAAATGACACTGGCATTGAAGGAGTTAACCACTAGGGAGCAGTGTAGGGGTTATGTGGGACGTTGTGTTTTTTTTTTTTTTTTTTATTGTAGGGCGTGGCCTGGCATGTGACGTCACTGATTTGTTTTTTCCTATAAAAGGGAACAGATGATCGGTGACAGCCACACTAAGAAGCACAGGGACAGATTTGTTAACACAGACCTCTCCTCGTTCTTCAGCTCTGTGACCCGATCGTGGGACACCAGCGGCGATCGGGTCCGCTGCTCCCGGAGCTCAGGACTGGGTTGGGAGCGTGCTCCCCACCCACGGCTGGGCACTTAAAGAATCGCATACAGATACGCGATTGTGCCCAGCCGCACCATTCTGCCGACGTATATCGGCGTGAGGCGGTCTTTAAGCAGTTAAAGTGGACCTTCAGTCATTGTGTCAACTTTCCATCTATTAAATCTTCTGCCCTTGTTGTTTTTACCTTTTTGGATTGTAAAGCCTTTTTTTTTTCTACCAGTAAATCCTTATACAGCCCACTTCCTGTTTCTAGTTTGGTAAAAAGTCTAGGCTTATGACATCATGCACAGCGCTCTCTCACTCTCACAAGAGTTTGCCAGGAAGGGAGGATGAGTCATACGAGGGCCAATGAGAGCTCTGGGGCTGTAGAGCTGGAGGTGTGCATCCTGTGTCTGTGTAAATACAGGAAGTGAACAGGCAGCAGCTTCAGCTGCCCACAGTTAAAATGGTTGCAGTGGAGGGAGATTTCTGCAGCATATTTAGCAAATACTGAATCACAGTATATAAAAAAATAATATGCAAAGTGACTGGAGGGAAACTTCAGAATGGCTGTTTTTGATGCAGTTCCTCTTTAACCTTCACCGCTCTGAGGGTTTAATGCTACTTTAAACATTGAACTGAATGCATGCAACTGCCCCAAAAGAAAATCTGAACATACCCTTTAATCCTTTTTACAGCAGTAACGTGATCACTATTCATCTCTTAGCCCTTGTACACACGGTCGGACATTCCGACAACAAAATCCATCGGATTTTGTCCGAAACTTGTGTGGCATACACATGGTTGGACAAAGTTGTCGGAAAATCCGATCGTACGTAACGTGATGACGTTATTTCGTTAGGACGGGACTACGTTCAGGCTAGTAGCCAATAGCTTTGGTCTAGGAATTTGATCTGAGCATGCGTGGCACTTTGTCCAATCGGAATTCTCTACACACAATCGGACAAAGTCCGATCAGATCATGTAGTTGGAAAGTTTTATAGCCCAGCTCTAAATCTTTGTCCGTCGGATATTCAGACGGAAACAGTCCAATGGAGCCCACACACGGTCGGCTTATCCGACAACATTTTCCGTCGGAATGTCCGACCATGTGTACAAGGGCTTAGGAATAGCAATGCTTGGAATGATGCTACGCTGGAGCGTGTCACCTGTTCTTTGCACGTTGCAGAACGGTTTGATGTGGGATGACAGTAAGGCTCCTTGCAGGAGATGCTGTTAAAGTGATACTAAACACACACTGTTTAACTTACATTGTCCCTTCTATTTCTGTATATGGATGATAGCACTGTAATTATTTTAATAAAAACAAAACCTCCAAGTACCTTTTGTTAATCAATATACAGCTGTCGCATGACCCACATCTGTCTGCAGGGAAACATAAGCAAGAGGAGCTTCTACTCCTCTGCTGGTCACATGTTCAAAATAAAAAAAAAATAAGCCTTTGAAATAGAGTAAAAATAAATATCAATAAACTGTTTTTAAATCATCATACACAGATGTTATAGGGAGGAAATGCTCAGCATATAAACTCACTGCAAACTGACCATGTGCAGAGCTGCCAACATTGCTCTGAAAAATTACTTGTTGAATTAGGGACATGGGCAGAAGGGGTAGACAGCAGCAGGATCAACCAGGTTTTTTTGCCGATTATAGAATATGAATTTCATAGTGACTGAGTGATTATGAACAACATGTAATACACCATTTATCAATGTTTTTTATTGTGTGAGTTTAGTGACACTTTAATCATTCTGTGTAAGAAAGAGCATAGGAGAGGGTGTTGGCTGTGCTAGAATTGAGGAAAACCTACGACTACGCTCAGTGGGAAGAGGGCTCGCAGATAGTGTAGTCGCACCAATCACAGAAAAGAGCACTGGCAGGATCAACAACTAGTTTAGACTTTTATTAATAATTAAAAAAAATATTGGCACTATATCATAAAAAAAATATAGGGAGACACAGCTGCTTTTGAGGGGGGGGGGGGGAAGAGTAGGTTAACACTTTAGCTTGTCAGAAAAATGCTCATCCAGGATGGCACTTTTGTTTATATACCTCATGTCCAAACTACATTTTATCAGAATGTTATTTTGAGAGATCTATGAATTTGACAGGCTTGCCTTTCCTGCAGTAAAACATCCCATGTGTGTATCTGGGCAGGGCATCCTTTTGGTTTGCTAAGGGCTAAAGGGGAAGTGAATTTAATGTGCATAAAATCTACATATCTCCAAAAAGTCTCCACTTTTTTTAAGCAGCCTCATGTGCATTTCATAAGCAGCATTGGTATGCGTACACCTACATCAGCACATGTGTGAAAATTTGTATTATGTCATACTTAATGTGATTGTAGCCATATTAGTGCAATTGTGACAGAGAAAATTAAGTACTGTCAGTGATACTTTTTTTATTTGCACTAACATACAATTTTTCAGGACAAGCTTTCGGGGTATGACCCCTTCTTCAAGGTCCAAGCAGTACTGATTTACAAATTTTTAAGCAGAATGTAAAAATCCTTACCCATTATTCTAAAGTTTTACAACCCCCTCTGTGACTAGCCCCCCCCCCCCCCCCCCCTCCATTCCATAGCTCTCCCTCTGTCTTATCTCACTAACTCTGCTGTTATCTTTATTGCCATTGATTTGTATGTGGGGTTTTTTTTTTTTCTCTCCTTTCCTTTTCCCTTTTGTTTTGTTTTGTTTTTACATTCTGCTTAAAAATTTGTAAATCATTACTGCTTGGACCTTGAAGAAGGAGACATACCCCGAAAGCTTGTCCTGAAAAATTGTATGTTGGTGCAAATAAAAAATATCACAGACAGTACTCAAGTTTCTATTGTTATGTCAGAAATTGGATCTGGTACCTACTGATATAACCACAAGAGCCCTAGTTTTCTGAATTTACAATGCATTTTTTGCTTGCCCACCGGTCTTCTTTACTCTTACCACATTGCAGCTGTCAGTCAAATGCTATGAGCGAAGAGCAGGGGGTGGGGCCGAGCCGTGCTATTTGTGTCAATGGGCACACATAGCTCGGCTTGGGATTGAGCCCCATGCCTGCCTCTATAGCAAGTGCTTGCTATAGGGACAAAAACTGAAGGGATGAAACCAAGATCGCCAGCAGGTGACCCCATAAGAGGTTTGGGGCTGTTCTATGCACCTGCACAGAGCGGTGAGTATAAATAACATGTTTCTTATTTTAATTCAAAATGCCTTTAAAACTGCTTTCAAGAGGAAGTAAAGGCAAAAAAAAACACACCCTGTAAGGCGAAGGCATAATGAGCTAGTATGCATAGCATACTAGCTCATTATGAATAACTTACCTGAGAACGAAGCCCCCGAAGCAGTCCTCCGTCTTCCTCTTCGCCGCTGCCATGTATCCCGGAGTGACTTCCGGGTCTCACTGCTCCAGCACTGTGATTCGCCGGAGCCGCGATGACGTCACTTGCGCGCATGCGCACAGGAGCCGACACGAGCGGCATATTGCCGCGATCTGCGGCCTGCCCAGTGCGCATGCGCCATAGACAGCGGTGGCTGTCTTTTTCTAAATATCTCCTAAACAGTATAGGTTTAGGAGATATTTCTTGGACCTACAGGTAAGCCTTAATCTAGGCTTACCTGTAGGTCAAAGTGGTTTGTAAGGGTTTACAACCACTTTAAAGTACATATGGGGTATTAAATATGACATCACAATGCAGTGAACATCAGCACTGTAATACTATGGCTAATAAATATTTTTCAGTGTCGTAATGTGAAATGTGTGCATATAGAGAAGACCTTTAAATTTACATCTGTCAAAAGGATGCTAAGATAAAACAGTAATTTCATCTATGGAATCCCAATCACATTTCTTTTTAATGCACTCTTCCCACTGTGCAGACACTTGCCCTTCTATGATGTACAGCAGGGTTCACCCTGTATGGATCCCCACCAAACAGCATTATTGGGACTGTATAAAAGCTGCTCTGAAGCTGTTTGAGCACATAGGCTTGTCAACTATTGTTTTTAGTTAGTTGTGACTTATTTTTTACATCTTTAAGTGTTTGTTTCTAAAATGTTTTAACGTCCATCTTCTAGGAGAATGCCTGTGCAAGGTGTATGCTGAAATCCTGTATCTGCTGCCTTTGGTGTCTGGAAAAGTGCCTCACATATTTAAATCAGGTGAGTAATGTACATTTCACGTATAAGCTTAATAGATTAGACCTTGGGCTTGTTTAAAGCAGTATTATACCCAAAAGCAAACCTTTATTATATTAAAGCATACCAATTCTTAGATGTGATGGCTATGTTTTCTATTATAGGATTTCTTTATTCTATTTCCGATGATCCAGCCAGTAGGTCTGTTGTTTTTCAACAGAAAAGTTCTCTTGCAGTTAGAGATGACAGACCATTTACCACTGGCAGGGGTGCTTAAAATGATCAGCTTTATATATGTACAACCTTTATCACAGAAGGAAAAAAGACTGTTTGCTAAAGTATTAGCTAGAGTTGAAGCATTTTTACCCCAATATTTCATATTCCTGATATGTGCCTGCTGTACCATGTACTTGTATGAGAAGGTATCCTGTTATCTTTTTTTTATTGCTTCCTTTGTGTGCAATTCCTGGTATTCCTGCTAGTCCCTCTGTTTCCTATTAAAAACTGACCATACTAAGCAGGAGAACACACTGTTATCATCAGATGCTCAGATCTCTGCTTCCACTCTTACGCTGACGACACGCAACTTTATTTCCGGATCAATGGAAAAAAAGATCACCAACAACAACTTGAAAACTGCCTCAAATCAATAGAGGACTGGATGACCACCAACTCCCTCCAGCTGAACCAATCAAAGACAGAGCTTCTTATCTTACACCCAAATCATAAGCCCGCAACCAAAACCTCCTGGTCTCCACCAACCGTGTTTGGGCAGACTATCTCCCCAAAGACCAAAGCGAAGAGTCTCGGGGTTATTTTAGACGCACAAATGTCAATGGATGCGCAAATAGGATCTGTAGTCAGTCGATCTCACCATCTACTGCGCATGCTTCGCAGACTCATCCCTTTTATCCCAAAGAATGACAAAGCAGTGGTAGTTGGAACAATCATTAATTCAGGACTGGACTACGCAAACTCGCTTTACATAGGATTACCACAATATCAACTTGCGCGATTACAACTGATCCAAAACACGGCGGCAAGGCTGATAACAGGAAAAAAACCCTGGGAATCCATTTCTCCTTCACTGAGGAGCTTACATTGGCTAACCGTAAAAAATCGGATCACGTTCAAGACCCTTTGCCTCACCCACAAATGTGTGCATAGAGAAGCTCCGCAATACCTAATGGAGAAAATAAATCATTACACACCAAACCGCAGTCTTCGATCAGCCAACAAAAACCTCCTCCTCGTGCCCAAAGCCCGGTATAAATCCAAGGGTGATCGGAGATTCGCTGTCCAAGGGCCTCTGCTATGGAATGCTCTACCAATCAACATCCGCCTGGAAGAAAATCACCTGGCTTTTAGGAAAAAACTCAAGACCTTCCTCTTTTAGCAGATGATCAAAGCTCGCCACAGCGCCTAGAGGCGATTCAGTTCGCATTGTGCGCTATATAAGTATTTCATTCATTCATTCACTGTGGTCAGTTCTCTAGCTATACTGGGAACTCGGTGTGCTCTCCTACAATGATCAGACTTCCCCCTCCTGCTATGCCTATGGGAATAGGATCATTTATTTAACAAAAAAGTATTTTATCTTTTTTTTTTTTTTCTATACAAAAATGTTTTGCCTTCCATTTCTATTTTAAACGGAATGGGTTGTTTACCAGCTGGTTGTTTCAAAAACTTTAAACCATTTATTAACTCAAGAACAAATAAATATTGATCCTGTTCCTTTAACCACTTGACCACTGGGCACTTAAACCCCCTTTCTAACCAGACCAATTTTCAGCTTTCGGCGCTCTCACACTTTGAATGACAATTACTCAGTCATGCAACAAGGTACCCAAATTAAATTTTTGTCCTTTTTTTTTTTCCTACACAAATAGACCTTTCTTTTGGTGGTATTTAATCACTGCTGGGTTTTTTCTTTTTTGCGCTATTAATCAAAAAATACTGAAAATGCAGTAAAAAAAAAAATCTTTGTTTCTTTTAAAAGTGTTGGCAGAGTGTTGGCCTGTGGGCACTTCACATCCAGCCCACAGCGCTGCTGCCATCTCTCCCTTTCACTGTCCCGATCAATGCAGAGAGGGGAGGGAGGAGCCGGTATCATGGCGTGACGCCGTTTGGTTTACAAGTGATCGCTCCATCATTCGACGGAGCAATCACATGGTAAATGGCCACTATCGGCGGCCGTTTACCATGATGCGCCGGGTCCTCTGGACCCAGCGGCACGGATGTTCCCCGGGTGCGGGCCCCAGCGGGCACGCTGGAGCAAGATTCTGGGAGGACGTCCATGGATGCCCTCCCAGAGTAAGCCGACCGCACTGTAGCCGTCTTTCGGCTATGGCCCGGTCGGCATGTGGTTAATGCATGTTATACAGCACAGTGTGTCTGCTGTGTAATTTGTCCCCTTCTATCAGATGAAATACCTGGCTGATCCTGCCTGGTTCTGCCCCCACCCCCGCCCTCAAACTGTGGTGAGTTTTACGTGCCTCCATCATCTGCACCTCTCCTGTCTCTCCTGGTTCCTCTCCCCCCTCCCTGCCTGTCTGCTCCTATGTCAGTGCCTACCCCCTCCTGCTTGTTATACTTTGTGCTCCTTTGTCTGTGTTTTATGAAAAAAAAAAGCCTGCTATACCTTATTTCACAGCGCTTATGTGACCGGCTGGCTCTCTCCTCCTCTCATCCCGACTGACAGTGGGGAAATCTCCGCACCTCCCACTCTAGCTGTCAGATTGAGAGGAGAGAGAAGGGGCAGGTCATGTGAGCACCGAGTGGCATTGTGAAATAAGGTATAGCAGGCACTTTATTAATAAAGTGGAAAAAAATGTGTCATCTGGTGCGAAAATTATATTTAAAATTAGAGTAAATCTGCTGCAGTTCTAAATTCTCTACCATTGGTTAGAGAGAAATTGATATTATATAAAAGGTAACTGCGCTGATCATAAAGTGCTTATACAATATTATCACTAAAAACAATATCGGTGAAATGTGCACAAACTATATAACTCTATAGTGCAATGCTATAGTGCAAATTATTAAACTATCAAGGGAAAAATTGCAAAATTATCAAAACTGCAGGACACGTTTTTACAATATTTCCCCATAGTTTACTTCACAATTTTATTGTTTAAATCTCATGTGCGTAGTGTGCTTAAAATCGCATCCGTTCTATTTTAGAAGCCCTTTCACCACTTTGTGTATTGGGATAACCACTCCACTTTCCTGGCATTTTTCTAGCTACATTGCCACTAGTTACTCCTCAAATCTTGATATCTCATAAGAAGTAAATCATAGCCATCACAGTAAATCACAGCTATTGCACAATATGCTTTAGTAAAATTTATTTAGACCAACAATGTAAACATCCCCAATTATAAAAATGTACACTCACAATTCAAGTGCCTTTAGACCGGCACTGAGTCCTTCCAGCAGTGTATTTTTTGGTTTAGTTCCACCCTTCGCTTCCTGATACATGTATGTATGCAAAATGCATAGAGGCTTCTGGGTAATCGCTGGCGTCACTTCTGGTCCCAACCTGTACCAGATCAAGACTTGGAACGCACACCAATCCCCGGAGACGAAGTGGCAGAACTAAACCAAAAAATACACTGCTGGAATGACTCAGTGCCGGTCTAAAGGCACTTGAATTGTGAGTGTACATTTTTATCATTCGGAATGTTTACCTTGTTGGTCTAAATACATTTTACTAAAGCATGTTACGCAACGATGGCTATTTACTAGGGATGCACCGAAATTTCGGCCGCCGAAACATATCGGCCGAAAATGGTGTTTTCGGCAAAATGCCGAAAGGAAAATCTTGCCGATAATGGGGCCGAAAATGGGGGTGGGGCCTGTGCGGGGCTCCGCCCCATGGTGCCGCCCATTGCACGGGTGTTTTCCTTGCCCGTCCCCAGTCCTCTGTCCTCCTTTCGTCCCGCCCGACAGTGCGGTGATCTCCGTGTGTCACGGAGCTGTGCATTGAATTGCCTGGGCGGCTGCAGTATTGATGTCCCGCCTCCTGTAATAGACGGTACACTGATCCAATGGCGGGACATTGAATCAGCGTGACGTGATTACAGGAGGCGGGACATTGTTACTGCAGCCGCCCGGGCAATTCAATGCACAGCTCCGTGACACACGGAGATCACCGATCTGATCCGGGCATGGGTAAGGCTGCATTTAGAGACTGGCAAGCTGCATGAGGGGGAAAGT
Source organism: Lithobates pipiens (assembly GCF_037356315.1). Taxonomy (NCBI): domain Eukaryota; kingdom Metazoa; phylum Chordata; class Amphibia; order Anura; family Ranidae; genus Lithobates; species Lithobates pipiens. The sequence continues at coordinate 71,789,117 of NW_027507718.1, read as the reverse complement.
GTGTGCCCAGGGCAAGCATTGCAGAGTTTTGTCCGCAGCTAAATCACACGTTTTTTGTGCCCACAGTGCTGCTGCATCCAAAAGTCATTTGTTTGCCTCTGAAACTATCTACCTCTAGCCACTTGTGTGAATGTAGCCATGCTATATAACACCAGGTCACAGGACAAAGGCTGTACTCACTTTATTGACCATATAAAAAAAAAATAATCTTGATTTTGACCCAGCTAGGTTTTTATCTCCATGTGATAGAATGGGGAAGGGTTAAGTTATTGCTAGTAGAGGCAACGATATGAGCATTCCCAATAGAAGTCTGTTGGAACGGAACCAGGTAGCTTGCTTGGGGCCAGTTCACACCAGATGCAGTTCCGTGTGCTTTTTTTTTTTTTTTTTGCACAAAATGCATGCACAGTGTTTTCCATGTATTCCAATGGCTCTAGTTCACACCATGCATTCAGTTTCCGCACTGGAAACTGACTGCATGGTGTGAACTACAGCCATTGGAATACATGGAAAACACTGTGCATGTATTATCAGGCAGGCTGCATCTGAGGGGAACTGGTGAGGCTGCTTTGATCTCCTGTACCATGCCTGCAGTCTCTGACCATCTCCTGTACCATGCCTGCAGTCTCTGACCATCTCCTTTACCATGCCTGCAGTCTCTGACCATCTCCTGTACCATGCCTGCAGTCTCTGACCACCTCCTGTACCATGTCTGCAGTCTCTGACCACCTCCTGTACCATGCCTGCAGTCTCTGACCACCTCCTGTACCATGCCTGCAGTCTCTGACCATCTCCTGTACCATGCCTGCAGTCTCTGACCATCTCCTGTACCATGCCTGCAGTCTCTGACCATCTCCTGTACCATGCCTGCAGTCTCTGACCATCTCCTGTACCATGCCTGCAGTCTCTGACCATCTCCTGTACCATGCCTGCAGTCTCTGACCATCTCCTGTACCATGCCTGCAGTCTCTGACCATCTCCTGTACCATGCCTGCAGTCTCTGACCATCTCCTGTACCATGCCTGCAGTCTCTGACCATCTCCTGTACCATGCCTGCAGTCTCTGACCATCTCCTGTACCATGCCTGCAGTCTCTGACCATCTCCTGTACCATGCCTGCAGTCTCTGACCATCTCCTGTACCATGCCTGCAGTCTCTGACCATCTCCTGTACCATGCCTGCAGTCTCTGACCATCTCCTGTACCATGCCTGCAGTCTCTGACCATCTCCTGTACCATGCCTGCAGTCTCTGACCATCTCCTGTACCATGCCTGCAGTCTCTGACCATCTCCTGTACCATGCCTGCAGTCTCTGACCATCTCCTGTACCATGTCTGCAGTCTCTGACCATCTCCTGTACCATGCCTGCAGTCTCTGACCATCTCCTGTACCATGCCTGCAGTCTCTGACCATCTCCTGTACCATGCCTGCAGTCTCTGACCATCTCCTGTACCATGCCTGCAGTCTCTGACCATCTCCTGTACCATGCCTGCAGTCTCTGACCATCTCCTGTATTATGCCTGCAGTCTCTGACCATCTCCTGTACCATGCCTGCAGTCTCTGACCATCTCCTGTACCATGCCTGCAGTCTCTGACCATCTCCTGTACCATGCCTGCAGTCTCTGACCATCTCCTGTACCATGCCTGCAGTCTCTGACCATCTCCTGTACCATGCCTGCAGTCTCTGACCATCTCCTGCACCATGCCTGCAGTCTCTGACCATCTCCTGCACCATGCCTGCAGTCTCTGACCATCTCCTGCACCATGCCTGCAGTCTCTGACCATCTCCTGCACCATGCCTGCAGTCTCTGACCATCTCCTGCACCATGCCTGCAGTCTCTGACCATCTCCTGCACCATGCCTGCAGTCTCTGACCATCTCCTGCACCATGCCTGCAGTCTCTGACCATCTCCTGCACCATGCCTGCAGTCTCTGACCATCTGCTGTATGAAAATATTTTTTAAAAACAGTCATTTTCGGTATCGGTGCTGTTTCGGTATCGGTTTCGGTTTTCGGCCTAGTGTATTTTTCATTTTCGGTATCGGTTTCGGCACCAAAAAACCCATTCCGTGCACCCCTACTATTTACTTCTTATGAGATATCAAGGTTTGAGGAGTAACTAGTGGCAATCTAGCTGGAGAGAAGCAAGGAAAGTGGTGGTTATCCCAATATGAACGAAAGGTTTTCTAGACTCTGATGAGTGGCCATTTCACAAGGTGGTGAAGATGCACGAAGTGGTGAAAAGGCTTCAAAAAAAGCACAGATGTGATTTTGAACAACCTACGCACATGAGATTTAAACGATCGAATTGTGAAGTGAACTATGGGTAAATATTGTTAAAACATGTCCTGCAGTTTTGATAATTTAGCACTTTATGAATTAGTGGTTGTAAACCCTTACAAACCACTTTGACCTACAGGTAAGCCTAGATTAATGCTTACCTGTAGGTCCAAGAAATATCTCCCCCCCATGGGTTTAAAACCACTTTAATTTGTGTTATAGAGTTTGTGCACATTTCACCAATATTTTTTATTTTTTTTGCTTTTAGTGATAATATTGTATAAGCACTTTATGATCAGTGCATATAATATCACTTTTTAATAAAACACAGACAGGAGCACCTAGGATAACAAGACAGAGAGGATTATATAAAATGTCTCAGTGGGTTAACAATCACTTTAAGCTTCAATTTGTTATTGTATTTAAATCTGCTTGTCCATCTGACACCCCCTACCCCCAGACTGACAATGCTGCTGTCCAAACCTGCCCCCTGTTCATCTAGAGCAGTGGTTCTCAATTCCTGTCCTCAGGGCCCACTAACAGGCCAAGTTTGCAAGATGACTGAAATACATCACAGGTGATATAATTTGCTGCTCAGTGATTGCAGTATTCTAGTTTGCATCTCCCCGAGGTAATACTTAAAATCTGGCCTGTTGGTGGATCCTGAGGACTGGAGTTGAGAACCACTGATCTAGAGGGATTTCTGTGTGATCCAGCCACTACATCTAAGGATTGATAAGCTACAATATAGTACATTGTCCATTTTCGGGTTTAATATGATTTTTAAAACGTATGCTTCCCTGGGCATACTTTTGAGCTATTGGAGACTGCGCTTGATCCGATTTATATGCAGAACTAGTTTTCAACCACACAGACCATGATGTTCTCATGAATTACAAAGAGCTGCCTGATAGCTCTCAACATCTCTTGACCACTTATATCTACATTTTCACTGAATTTAACCAGAAAAATCCAGTGGTGGACGGAGACGAGGAAAAAGTTGATATGGTGTTTACATTTTGAGGCTCAATGCTTTTCCTGGCTGCTCTTGACACTGACCTATGTGTGTCACCATGGATTGGACATGCCAATGTGCCTAGAAACCATGGGTCATCAATAAGATCCTCATACTAGAGTATACATGAGTCTCTATAGCGACCAATAAATTGATATCTATGATATTGAGGTTGAGTTACTAAAATTGGAGAGTTCAAAATCTGGTGCAGATCTGCATAGAAAGCAGTCAGCTTCCAGGTTTGTCAAAGCTTAATTGAACAAGCTGAAGTTAGAAGCTGATTCGAAACCGTGCACGGCTGCCCTGGATTTTGCACTCTCCAGTTTTAGTAAATAAACCCCACTGTGTTGATATTTTTGGTATAGCAGAGCTTAATTTACCATACTTTTGTTTATAGCCAGGTCAGGCTGTGGAGAGGCTGACTGTACAGTCCTTCATGAGATTGCTTAATGGAAGTCAGATTTCAGTCTTTGTTCAGTTATTCCCATCTGATAAGCTCATGAAACCCTTTTATTGAATGGTATAAACGATATTCTGATCTGAGCAATTGGTCTTTAAGGAACATTTTTAAGTTGAACCATAGAAGTCACTGGGGTTGATTTACTAAAAAAGTAAATGGGCTGTTTGGTTTGCAAGGGAAGTTGCGCTTTGCCAGAGAATGTTTCCTACAATTCAGTGAATGAGGTGAAGCTCTGCATACTTCCATCATCCAGTCACACAAGCAAAAATGCTGTTTATTTTATTTTTTTACATGCATGTGATAGGTTATTCTTTGCAAAGTGAAACTTTGCCACCTTCATTCTACTCTGGGTTAAATTCCCCTTTTGCTTTTAGTAAATCAACCCCATTGTATTATCGTTTATATAAGATGCAATCTTCTTAACCAAAATTCTGATTAATTTCTCTAGAATGCTTACACAGCAACTGCCATCAATAGCACAAACTTCTGCACTTCTGCGAAAGATGCACTTGTTATCCTTGTGGAAAATGCTCTAAGGGTTGCTACCATCAATACAGTGGGCGATTTTGTACTCTTCCTTGGGAAGGTGAGGTCAACCAATGTAAAAATGTTTTGAAATATGTTTTTTTTTTTAATTGGTGAGAAGTAAGATTGAGATGTGGTTTTTGTAAATGTTTCTGAAATAACAGTGAGCACAGACGTATCAGAGACTAATGTATGTAATAATTGCCGTCATTTCTTTTTTGGATTTGTAAAAGATGTTTTAATGTGCTTATACCGCAATGCAAAGGTGATGGGATTTTAGATGTTAGACCCAACTTGATGACGATCATCCCTGCATGATAAATGGACGCCTTCAAACTTTAATTATTTGATTGGCAGAACGAAGATGTAAAATGCTGGAATCCATGATTTGATCACTTCATTATTTCATCTAGTGGAGTATTGGGTTACCATTTTTTGTAGTTTCTGTGTTCACCAAATGTTCTGATGGTCAACTTTTACTGCTGACTCATTAGCCACGTTCTAATTTTTAGCTATCCTTTCCTAGAAATTAGGCAAATGTGGTCACATACTCTAAATTTAGTTGCCTTTCTGGTTCTTTGAAAACAGACTTTGCCTCCTATTCTCGTGCTCTTTTCTTTATTCATCCTCACAGCTGAATTCTAGCAGTAATTTATTTAAGCATTAAAAAAAAGAAATACAGCAAAACAGAAATGAGTACTCATAGTGAATAAACACTGATGTTCATATCTTGATGCTCTCATCTTTTTCTGTATACATTATTAACAACAAATGATCTAGGACAGTGATGGCAAACCTTGGCACCCCAGATGTTTTGGAACTACATTTCTCATGATGCTCATGCACTCGTGAAATGTAGTTCCAAAACAACTGAGGTGTCAAGGTTCGCCGTCACTGAGCTAGGAAATACCAAAGCAGTAATTAAAGTTACCTTGCATAATCCATTCTAAATATTTCTTCTGCGTAAATGCCGTTAAAGGCACACATGCAGATTTCACATGGTAACTTATGAAATCCCATGTACAGTGCCTTGAAGATCTGTGATGTCATTAGCAACTTCTGTGGGAAAAGCTGCACACAGATAGTTTTAGTATATGAAGACTAACCATCTTTATATAATGTATGCTATGCTTGCAGAGGTCAGGCCTTGTAGAGGTGTCTTAACAAGCAATCTTATTAGTCGAAGCACACCAGAGAATTTTTTTTTGAAATATTAAGCTAATAGGCAGCTGCCTGGAGTCTGCAGTGACTTTACATCCAAAAACCAAAAAAGAAAAATGCTATTACTAGACTTTTGCAGGTAGTTGAGATCACAGAAAACTATAAAAAAATGCATTACATTGATTGTTTTTGGCAATCAACAGCCATGTCCATTTCTAAAGCCCATTTATTGTACTAAACGACAGATAAAAATGTATATCAATCCCTTTTTAAAACCTCTGTGGTTGTCATCTGGGACCATTGTAGGTGATGCTAACGATGTTTATGCCATTATTTAAAAAAAATAAAAAACTCTGTATACTATCTGGTTTTCCGCCAAGCGGCAACATTATTTTGTATGTTGAGATTGTTCGATACCAGATGCTATGATGCCACACCTGAATTTTCTAATAGTTTATTGTTTTTACATCTGTCCTTAGAAGTTTAGTAACTGTTTTAATTTGGTTCTTGATTACGAGATGGCAAACAATGGACAGGTAAATGTCTGAGTGTAAGGAATAGTAACATGCTTTGACATTTGGTAGATGTTTACCTGGAATCCTGCAAAGAAAGGTGCTTAAAGTTTGACTTGCTAAAACATTTTTTCCTTTTGGATGGGATACGGGAGTATTTGAAATGCTGCCAAATTTTACTGCAATTTGGGGCGCCGTCAGAGATTTCCCCAAATAAGAAGTGAGGTAAAATCTGCAATATGGACACAAACTGCAATAACGTGCTGGCATGAGTTTTAACGTTCCCCCCTACTCTAATAAACAAAAATCATTTTAATTTGATATCCTAGTGTTTTGGACATGATTTGTTGAAAATCCTTCCTGCTTCGTAAAAAGGACTCTTCCAACCAATAGATAGGTATCTTATTGGCAGAAAAGGGATATCACATGTTGGAATTCATGATTTGGTCATTTCATGGTACATCCAGTAGAATTACATTTTCATTTCTGGTGGTTTTCTCTTGCGCAAATGATGTAGTGTTTACATTTTGCTGTAATCTCAACCATGCTCTGCAGAGAAAAGCTTGTGTGTTCTCCGTATGTTCTACCTCTCTCTGCCTGTGTCCTTCCCCCTGTGCTATACAAAAACCAGCAACTTCAGGATGTCGCTCAGCAGAAAATCGCTGCTGTGCTCTAAGTTGCTCTGCATTCACACCTGAGTGTTTTCAACTCGTAAAATGCTCATCTCAAAAGTTCAAAAACAGCCAACAAGCAAATTTAAATGGCCCCTGTTCACATCTGAGCATTCTGTCGCCTGAAGCTCAAAGTACATGAGCTTCTTTTTGGGTAGATCTGCTTTTTTACATTGGTGGCCTTTTGACCTGTTCAAAATTGTGGCAAAATCATGCAAATTTCCACCTGAAAACTATACGCTCAGGTGTGAATTCAGCCTAAATGTCCTGCCTCTAACTGCCCCTGTCCTTCTCCCCCCATGCTAGACCGAAACCAGCAGCTTCAGGATGCCATTCAGCAGAGAATTGTTGCTGTGCTCTAAATTACCTATCTCTCAATGCCTGTGTTCTTGCCTCTGTGATATACAGAAACCATCGTGCAAAACCAAAAATTACAAAGTAAAGATATGTGACAACAGCAACACTGAAATATCAGAATTCTAGCTATCAAAACATACTTCTCACTAAATAGGTGCACTGTCAATTTAAGGTGCTATTCATACCAATTTAGATACAGCAATGTATTAATAAAATTAAGAATAAAAACAATCAAAGATTAATAAGTCCATATATGTAAAATCTGCAATTGTGCAACAAACTTTTGACCAGCAAACCTGGCAAGTCTAGCAATATTTTAGCAAGTAATTTTCAAATTGCAGTTCAATTGCTTGCTATCTGGGATATCTCCAAACAGCTACTCAGGTCTGCTATGGTTCAATTCATATGGCATATGATCAAAAGACAGAAAAAAGGGCAAACTCATAGTGCAGCAAATCTTAAAATCGAAGTTGGGGTTTCATAAAAAATAAAAATAAAATTATACTCAGGTGGATGCAGCATTGATCCCAAACTGCATCTGTCCCCCGCCTCTTCTAAAACTGAAAACTGGGTGCTCAAAGACCACTGATTGCTCAGTTTTCAGTCTTCGCTGAGCTGAGAGCCATTGACTGCCCCTCCAGTGTTCACTGAAGCGTTGGACTGTGGTGGGAGGTGGGAGCAGCTGGCTTAGTCTCCCAGCAACTTGCTGAGCTGCCGTTCCCGGCATCTGGGTGGATCCTGGCTATAAAGTTGGAATCTTTCCCAAGCCTTGACCGGCTGAGTGGCATCAGTTGAAAATAAGTCACAGGAGTGCAGAATGAACTGCACTTCTCTAACCTATAGGAGAAGTATAGCCGAAATAGTTTTGACCATACTACTTTAAAATCCTAAAAATGTATTGCAGTAATCTACTTACATTAGGTAAATGGGAAAATCACCGTATACAGAAACCAAGATGGTGCCACAAGCTTAGACTTGTCCAGGCTTGTGACATCATCTTGGTCTCTGTATCCTGCTATTTTCCCATTTACCTTGTGAATGGTAAAAAGGTTGCCCTTTTTTCTGTCTTTACCTCATATGCCATATGAATGGAACCATAGCAGACCTGAGTAGCTGTTGGAGATATTGTGGTTGGGTCACCACAAAGCACATTTGATCTCTAGATGTTGCAGCCTTTCCATCTGTCTGAGCCATATCAAACCTGAATTGCCGATGGTGATATTGTGTCTGTATCACAGAAAGAAACATCTGCAGAATGCCGTTCAGCAAAGAATACCTTCTGTGCTCTGGATGGATGTTCTGCCTCTCTGCCTGTGTTTTTCCCCCTGTTCTATATCAAACCCAGCAGCTTCAGGATGTTGTTCAGCAAAGAATAGCTGCTGTTCTCAGAATTTGGAATCAAGTACAGTAATACCTCTGACTGCGAGTAATGCAGTTAACAAGCGTTTCGCAACACGAGCTATTACTTTTAAGAAATCCTGACTTGGTTTGCACGTGTTGTCTCCCAAAATGAGCAGGATTCAAGTCTTTGTGGTGTGCAGTACTGCATTTGGCCAGAGGTGCGGGGGCGCCGGTGACACTCGGAGTCGCTTGAATGCACTTGGAGCCACTTGGAAACACTTTGTTCCAGAGTGCTTCCGAGTGCATCCGAGCGGTTTCTGAGTGTCTCCGGCACCCCCCCCCAACTCTGGCCACATGCAGTACTGCATACAGTAGAAGTCACTGTGGAGCAAATTATCTGAATTTCCATTGACTTCTATGGGGAAACTCGCTTTGATATACGAGTGATTTGGATTACAAGCATTCTTCTGGAACAAATTATGCTCGTAATCCAAGGTATCACTGTATAGAATATATTTTCATAACAAAATAGGTAGTCTCTAAAGAATATATTCACAACCAAAATACTGTATATTGTGACTTTTTCTAGCTGAATCTACAAGTCTTTTTATGTGACCTGTGCTAGAAACTTGATAACCATGCCCTAGTTAGAAATTTGCTACTTGAAATGTCCATGACCAATTTGCTGGTCACAAACCTTCCTGTATTTTCAACTTCTTTAGTATTTATACATCTGCAGTCTCCCCATTACCTTAAAGTTCAATTTAGGAATGAAATAAAAAACAAATGTATTTAGGCTGATGTGAAGAGCCCTTGACACAAAGGCCTCTTCAGTAACAAATGATGCTGTTTTGTTTGGAGACCAAAGCTTACAAAATACATTTTATATTGTTTTTCTTTCCACGGTGCATGAATCACAAATGATGAGTAAACCAGGCTGCCATAAACTGACACTGACATTTGTCAAATGGTCTAGTGTTCCCGGTTTAAGGAGCTAGGTGATAAATGCTATGGCCCAAGTAGTAAATCAATGTTGGTATGCTGCAATGTTGTAGAAATCCACTTTTCTTATGTATTTAACTTTTTAAAGGAGTTGTGTTTTTTTTTTTTTTTTTTCTCTCTCTCTTTTAACCGCTTCAGCCCCAGAAAATTTCACCCCCTTCCTGAACAGAGCACCTTTTACAATTTGGCACTGCATGGCTTTAACTGACAATTGTGTGGTCTTGCGATACTGTACCCAATTGAAATATACTTTGTTTTTTTCCCACAAATGGAGCTTTCTTTTGGTGTTATTTGATCACCTCTGCGGTTTTTATTTTTCGTGCTATAAACCAAAAAAGAGTGTCAATTTTGAAAAAAAAAAACTATTTTTAACTTTTTGCTATAATAAATATCCACAATTTTTTAAAAACAAAAAAAGTATTCTACATATTTTTGGTAAAAAAAAAACGCAATAAGCATATATTGATTGGTTTGCGCAAAGGTTATAGCATCTACAAAATAGGGAATAGCGTTATGGCTTTTTCTTTATCATACATCACGAGACACAGAACATTTATTCATGACTATCTGAGGTTATACGCTACCTTTAGGTGATTGGACACTGGCAACCAATAGCAAGAAGGTTCCTCCCATATAACCCCTCCCATACGGAAATTACCTCAGTTTTTTCGCCAGTGTCTTCAAGGTGATGGTCATGAACGTTGAAGCTCTCAAATTTTCTTCAATTAACATCCCAGTGAGGACGTTGCAATCGGATCCGTTCAGATGGCACGAAGCTAAAAGGAATGGTACTGAGCCTTGGTGCAAGAACAAGGTTTTGCTTGTAATGTGTCACATATGACACCGGACACTTGGATAGTAGTATTCTGGTCATTATTTTGCCCAAGATAAACCAAAAAGGGTGCTTTACAGGCCCAAGGGTGTTAACCCCAAGATGGGAGACCCGGTCCTTGAAGGTCCACAGAGGCACTACCCACTGATGGAGGAAGATTCGGCCTGTTTTTTCAGGTCCTGCAGCGTGGACTCCCTCTGGGATTGCTATGTTCCCCTCTGTTACTGTGTCCTCTCTGTGTTGTGTTACAGAATGTCTCCATGCTGTTTTTTTTAATTGCGATGCGCCGCTGGCGCATGTGCCTTCTGGGGCAGGATGCCGTTGCCGCGTGCGCCTTCTTGTATGGTGCGCGGTTGCTGTGGGCACGTTCGAATGTGCCATTGAGGTATGACGCCGTGATTACACCTCGTGTGGTCGCAGTCTTCAGGCACACATGCACCGTATTTTGGCACCATTAAGCAGTACGAGGGTCATGCATGTGGTGTACGTGCGATGTGCCACGCCCACCGCGCGGGCGAACGACGCCATCTAGAGCCTTAAAAGCTGGATTTCGCCTGGAGTGCGCTGTGGAGGCATAGAGCTTGTTGGGCACGTGAGTCTGCAGGTTTTTGGACACAGTTGCATCAGGTTATCGGGGACTGTTTTAAAACTGTAATAGCTGCTGTATACTGGATTACAGTTAGAAGCTCAGAGGGAGTACCGTCTTCCCATACTTGTAAGCAATGTCTTGCAGGAAATGAGGAACAGGGAACAAGACTAATACAGGGTGACGAATACCTCCTTTAAAACCAGGAGACCAAACTCTTGAGGATATTGTCCCAGTTTCCCCTGAAGGTCCTGCGGCTTCTGGCCTAACTGAGCCATTGCATTTGTCAGGCATTGTGGCCACTGCTAGTGTCCCTGCTTCAGCTTATGTTACCAAAGATGATTTGGTGTCTGCCTTAGCTGGCCTTGAAGGTAACATAGCAGGTATGATTGCCTCAGTAGCACAAGCAGCGAGAAAACATAACAGATCTCCCCCTCCAGAGCCTGATCCTGATGGTGAGTCATCTGAGCATTAGGACTCTAATAACCAGGCAGGGCCAGGTGACCCAGAGCCAGAGTGGGAAGAGGATCTGGTCACAAAGGATCGGGAAGAGGGAGATGCTGAGGACTCAACGGGGGAGTCTAGCTCAGAGGAGCCATTCTCAGCCTCCCATTCCCAAAAATTATTTGTCCAATCTCTGACAGAGATGGTTCGAGCTGAGTTTAAATTACCCCCGGTTCAGGAGACTGGACCCTCCTGTTCTACTTTGAGTTCCCTTTGACCTCAGCAGGGTTCCCAAGCATTTCCTGTGCATCCATTATTAGAACAGGTGATCTATGCAGATTGGGATCATCTTGACAGGATATATTTACCTCCAAAAAGGTTTCCCTTTTTATATCCTATGGAGGAGAAATTCAGGAAGAAGGGGGGTACACCTCTTGTAGATGCCGCCATTTCCTCAGTGAATAAAAATTGAACCTGCCCGGTGGATAATGCCCAGGTATTTAAGGATCCGGCCGATAAAAAGCTAGAATCCTTGCTGAAGGCCTCCTTTGCAGTAGCTGGTTCAGCAGTTCAGCCAGCGGTAGCAGCCATTGGCATCTGCCAGTCCTTAAAGGATAATTTTAAAAAGTTTGTCAGGAACCTTCTCCCGAGGAATTATCGGAGCTCCCTTGCCATTCGGTTTATCCATGGCTCCTTGGGTCTTCACAAAAATACTGGCTCCTGTGCTGGCAGCTCTAAGATCCCAGGGAATTGCTGTGGTGGGATATCTGGACAATCTTCTCTTAAAGGATCAATCTTATCCCATCCTGGTCCAAAACATTTTAAGGACATTTTAAGGACCGTTCAGGTTTTACAACACCTATGCTGGATTCTGAATGTAAACAAATCAACCCTTCATCCCACTCAAGTGTTGATGTACTTGGGCCTTAACTTGGACACCGTCCAAGAAAAAGTATTTATACCCCCCCCCCCCCCCCCCCGTAAGGATCAACTCCATAGTGGAGTTCGTCCGGAGGGTGAAAAAAGAGAAACCATCTGTTCGGCTTTGTATGAGGTTACTGGGAAGATGGTGACATTTTTCAATGCAGTCCCTTTTGCTCAATTCCACTCCAGGTTGCTCAAGAACTATATTTTGAGAGCCTGGAACAAGACCACTCAGAATTTGGATCATCCTATGATTCTGTCCCCATGGACTCTACAGGGCCTATTTTGGTGGTCAAAAACCAACAATTTAAAGGTCGGAAAATCTTTTCCACCAGTGGCTTGGAAAGTGGTGACCAGACGCCAGTTGCCAGGGGAATGGTCCCTTCATGCCAAGGTCTTTCTCCAGATTTGTCAACATTGGGGGACCCCGGATGTGGATCTCCTAGCATCCAGGTTCAATGCCAAGCTGGAAAATTTGTGTCCAGAACCAACGATCCTCTTGCAGTCCGGAACGGACGCATTGGTGGTTCCTTGGCACCAGTATTCCCCGCTGTACACCTTTCCTCCAATTCAAATTCTGCCGCATCTGCTACACAGGATACAGGAAGAACTAAGACTGGTGATCCTGGTGGCCCCAGCCTGGCCCAGGAGGTCCTGGTATACGGAAATTGTGAAATTGGCAGCAGGGGACCCATTGCTCCTTCCGTTCCATCCGGATTTGTTGTCCCAAGGACCCTGCTTAACAGCAGGATCCTGCTTAACGGTCACTGAATTTGATGGCCTGGCTATTGAGGCCAGGGTATTTAAAAGACAGCGGGGTCAGAGGTGCAGCCTTGTCCACTTTGATAAATGCTAGGAAGCCGGATTCTAGGGCCATTTACTACAGGGTTTGGAAATCATATATTTCCTGGTGCGAAGGGAAAGGATGGAACCCTCCTAAATATACAATTGGTAAAATCCTTGCTTTTCTTCAGGCAGGAGTGCACTTAAGGTTGGCCTTAGGCACAATTAAGGGTCAAATTTTGGCCTTATCTGTTTTTTTCCAAAGACCAATTGCAACTCATTCTTTGGTGCGTACGTAACGCGTCTAAGGCCGCCGGTTAAACCACCCTTATGCCCTTGGGACTTGAATTTGGTACTATCAGCCCTTCAGAGACTACCCTTTGAGCCTATGAAGCAGATTCTTTTAGTCCTATTGACCTGGAAATTGGTCTTCTTGGTGGCCATAACTTTGGCCAGAAGAGTGTCGGAGTTGGCCGCCCTTTCATGCAGAGAGCCTTACTTGGTTCTGCACCAGGACAGGGCAGTCTTGCGCCCTCGTCAGGAGTTTTTGCCGAAAGTAGTTTCCAATTTTCATTTAAATCAGGACATCATTCTGCCCTCCCTTTTTTCCAAATCCCAGGTCTAAGGAAGAAAGGTTACTTCATTCACTTGATGTAGGGAGGGCTATTGGGGCCTACTTAAGGGTGTCAGCCCCTTTTAGGAAAACTGACTCTTTATTCTGCCTGAGGGTCCTAAAAAGGACAGGCAGCTACAAGTTCAACTATCTTGAGGTGGATTCGCCAGGCTATCATCCTGACGTATGAGTTGAAGCACAGGGTTCCACCTAGAAACCTGAAAGTGCATTCCACTAGAGGGGTTAGTGCTTCATGGGCAGTGCATCGACAGGTGTCTATGGCTCAGGTCTGCAGGGAAGCCGCTTTGTCTTCAGATTCACATGTTCACTAGATTTTACCAGGTGGATGTCAGGTCTCAGAAGGAGATGGTTTTCGGCCACAACTTGTTGCAGGCAGCCTTATAAGGCCAGGGGACAGTTGGGACTTGTATAAGCTGTATCTCCCTCCCCTCAGGTGCATTGCTTTAGGACAGCCCAGATAGTCATGAATAAATGCTCTGTGTCCCGTGATGTACGATAAAGAAAAACAGATTTTTAATGCAGCTTACCTGTAAAATCCTTTTCTTTGAGTACATCACGGGACACAGAGATCCCTTTTCTCGGACTTTCATTGCTTGCTACAAAACTCAGGTAATTCCCGTATGGGAGGGGTTATATGGGAGGAACCTTCTTGCTATTGGTTGCCACTGTCCAATCACCTAAAGGTAGAGTATAACCCCAGATAGTCATGAATAAATGCTCTGTGTCCTGTGATGTACTCAAAGAAAAAGATTTTACAGGTAAGCTGTATTAAAAATCCGTTTTCTTTTCTTCTTTTTTTTTTACTAGTAATGGCGGCGATCTGCGATTTATTTTTATTTATTTTATTTTTTGGGGGGACTGCAACATTGCAGCAAACAGATCGGACACCTTTGACACTTTTTTGGGGATCATTGACATTTATACAGCAATTAGAGCTATAAAAATGCACTGATTACTGCGTAAATGTCACTGGCAGGGAAGGGTTTAACACTAGGGGGCGATCAAAGGGTTAAATGTGTTCCCTCATTAGTGTTTCTAACTGTATGGCGATAGGACTGACTGGAGGAGAAGACGACTCATTGTTCCTACTTAGTAGGAACAAACGATGCGTCTCCTCTCCCCTAATGAAACAGGGATTTGTGCGTTTACAAATCCCTCTTTGCATGTATTTGCGCAGGTTCCCTGCATCCAATTCACAATAGCAGGAGATTTTGACCGGCTCTCTATGGTGCTGGTTCACATATCTCTTCTGTGGCTCTCGTGCAAATTTCCATAGTATCCCTGTACATTTTTTGGTCTGTTTGAGGTCTGAATTCAGCCCAAAATTTGGGCCAAAATCAGACCTGAAACTGTGGACCAGGACGCATCGGACCGCATGCTGCGATCGTGTGAACCCAGCCTAAAGCATAATTTCTCCAGGTTTTTATAGAAATTTAAGCAGTTCAAGTCCAGTGCATAACATGAAATGATACAAATGTAAGTAGTAAACTGCCAGTTAAATTACCAAACACTAAAAGATCTTTTTTGAGGGGCAAATAAAGGGTAAACTTGTAACTTTTCTGCAACAACTGAATAAAGCAAGTCTTGAATATTGATGCAAACAATTTCAGAATTCCTGTCCCAGTGTTTACGGATTACATAAAAGCCATTTGTATAAAGCTATCTAAAGCATTATTTAATCAATATTTCATTGTAAGAGTTTGTATATTGCTATCATAAGAGAAAGGGCATTTAACAAAGAAAGCCAGAACAGACCATTATACTGTTAAATTATGGGTAAAAGAAAATGCAAAGGTGTCAGTGAGTATGGTTTCCTGAAGGAAGCGTTGACAGATGATAAATCGCAAAGTATGGTTTTTATTTGTTCAATGTGTCAATTTGGTGTACACCGAGGCATCAAACTGTGTAAACATGTTGAATTTTATATTTAGAACATAACTGAAACGTAGTTTAATCCTTCAGTGTTATCTAAAATTAAGCTTTTATACAAATATTTATACTTATACAGTGTATAAATGTACTTAAAGACTTAATTATACATCTATAAAATGCAACGTTTCACATGTATGTTGATTGTTGGACCTATCTCTATTTTTGCCTAGTAAGACCGTCAGTTATAATGACAGACTAGTTGGAACTTGTAAAGGGTTGGAGGGCAGAAAGTTAATTGAAAAGTGTCGGACATCACAGATGTCTGTACAAGCCTAAAAAAGGCAGAACAATGCAGAAAATTCATCCCTGTGCTTATGCACCCAGTGTGCATGAGGTCTTAAGGTATGCTCAGGGATCTATTATAAAGAAATATACTAGGTCTCATCTATGAAAATTGGCATTCTGTTTTCAGACCTACACTAGGAAAACTACACTTGAAGTGTTTTCCTGTTAGGCAACACTTCTTTCTTGTAGACCAGGCCTAAATTTTGACAATGTGATTTCACACTATATGCCAGCCTTTTCTACTAATTCATTCACAGTGAACATACCATAAAAAGGGTCATGATGCACAGAATTACAGTATTGTTTATCTTCTTTGTTCTCTTTTAGATTTTGATTGTGAGCACTACAGGCCTTGTGGGCATTTTGCTGCTTAACTACCAGAGAGACTACACAGTGTGGGTGCTGCCACTCATCATTGTCTGCCTTTTTGCCTTTCTTGTTGCTCACTGCTTCCTCTCCATCTATGAAATGGCGGTAGACGTATTATTCCTGTGTTTTGCTGTTGACACTAAATATAATGATGGGAGCCCTGGAAAGGAATTCTACATGGACAAAGTGCTAATGGTAAGTAACTTTTGGTCACCATGTTTTCTTTAAAGGTTGCTGATGGTGGTATGGTGGTGATGCATTTCTTTGTTTTTCTACAGGAATTTGTGGAGAACAGTAGAAAAGCCATGAAAGAGGGAAGTGGAGCTGAGAGCAGGGAACTGAAACCGATGGTAGGTGCAAGCGAGGAGATGACCATACTCCAAGAATTTTACTTTTACTTCCTGTCCCTTTCTGTCTTCACTGACTGGGCTTCTTCTGGTGACTTCTTTGTTGTCTGCGTAACTCAAGATGTCCTTCTTTTCCTGCTTTTTGGCTTGCCCATCAGTTTGCTGGCAGAGTCCTTATCACAGCTAAGACCATCTTCTGTCAAGGCAAGCTGAAAGGAATATTGCCTCCGTTCCTCCTATGGGAGGAGAACTCTGTTAATATAATTATCCGTTTGTGAAATACAGTAACTCTTATAGAGGCAACGTGTCTATTATATTAATGGCAATTCCCATATTTATAAAGATATTTAAGTAAGGGCTATTTTGAATATTTCAATCCATAACCTTACCATAAAATTATAGAGACAAAAAGAATAAACCCACTCCATGGTGTGTGTTAAAGAATCATGTTTGCTTTTATAATAAATGCCACTCTTTTAATATATATATATTTTTTTATAATGGTATGAACAGACCACTTACTGGCATATTACAGTTTGCTATACTACAAAAAACCCCAACAGGGATTTTTTAAATTTCCTATTTGGCACTGAAGATTTATGAGTTATCATGCATTGTCATGTTCAACTCCTTTTCAAAGCTTCTAAAATTTTTCAAGCTCACAATAGAGGGAGAAATTTACTGCTGAAATTATAAAAGATGTGTATTCGTTCAAATATACTTTAAAAATTTGATTTTACTGAGGCTGTAGTTAACACGGAAGAGTATTTGAGTTCTGCCTGACAGGTCCCGTTTTTACAGAAATGGCCTGCTGATTCAGTTTGTTAAACAATTATCCATTAATGCTGTACCTGCGTGGGGAACAAGCAAAATGTCCTTTCAGCTTTTCAAAACACATCATTTATACATATTAGCTTGCATATGTATTTGTAACTTTTCTCTATTTGTATATTAACTTCTTTAAAATAACACTGTTTTTATGTAACCAACATTCATGCTTATTATGGCTTTTAATGTACAAGAAAGAAGCATCACTGTGCTCTAATAAATCATGATGTTGTTTTAATATCCAGTTGCCATATAAAAACGAGTTGAGTTCAATGACTGATTTGCCATAAATTATTTACTGTTTGTCTGTCGCAATAGAATCTGCTACCAATTCATTAATCTCCCTCCTCTAAAGCAATACTGCTTTTAGGGAATGCCAGAAAGGTGATTAAGTACAGTAATGTCGTCTTTTTTTTTTTTTTTTTTTTATTCTAAGTGAAAGCTATGCATGTAGAGTCTTAACTAAGCTGAAAAATGTAAACTTGTAGCAAAGGCTTTCTTGTTAATTTATTCAAACTTGTCAAACCAATCCTGCCTAGAGGATAAGGAGAAGGATGCTATTCGATTAAGATATTGGTGGTGGTATACTTAAAACTGCTACCTATGCTGTTTACCCTGTGTAAAAAAAAAATATCTTTATACTTACCTTTTTTCAGCCCACCATCGTCCAGTCACATGATCCTGCAACTCTGTGCCCCTGAGTGGAGAGCTGCAGTAGAGAAGAGGGAGTGCCGCCAACAGCTGGGCTATGGGAGCTTTTGAGTGATGTCACAGCTCTCGAAATTCCCAGCCATTGTTGAGCTCTCCCTGACACGAGAGCCGGAGCTATGGGACCATGTAACTGGAGCAGGCTAAAAAAAAAAAAAAAAGACACCCCCAATTCTAAAAAATTTGGGAAGCTGTGTAAAATTTGCATATAAACAGAATGCACTGATTTGAAAATCTCATAAACCCATATTTTATTCACAATAGAAAATGGAAAAATATAAAATGTTTAAACTAAGAAAATGTACCATTTTAAGAAAAAAAGGTCATTTGGAAATTTGATGGCAACAACATGGGTCAATAAAGTTGGGACAAGGCCGTGCTTACTACACTGTAGCATGCCCCCTTCTTTTTAAAATAGAATTATGTTTTTTTTATTTATTTACATTTTTTTAGACTCATGCTAGAGAGCTGGTGACTATCCTACACCGCTGTCTGCTCTGCTTTGGCTGTACTTTTAACAACAGTGTAAAAGTCTGGGAACTAAGGAGACCAGCTACTGGAGTTTTGTGAGAGGAATATTCTCCTATTCTTGCCTGATATAGGATTGTAACTGTTAAACAGTCCTGGGTTGTCTTTGTCTATTTTTTTTGTACACCAAACATTTTAAATTGGTAAAAGATCTGGCTTGGTCAGGCCAGTTAGCCACTTAAAGAGGAGCTGCACCTAAAAAAAAAATATTAAAAGCCAGCAGCTACTAATATTGCAGCTGCTGACTTTTAATAAAATCACACTTACCTGTCCCAGGTTCCAGCGATGTCGGCGGCAGATGACGAGCGATCGCTCGTCTCGCTGCTGCCACCGCCGCCATCCTCTGTCAGGGAATCGGGAAGTGAAGCATGACGGCTTCACTGCCCGGTTCCCTTCTGCGCATGCGCGAGTCGCGCTGCGCATCTCTTATGGTCCCCCGCTGTGTCTCTGGGAACTGTGTTTCCCAGAACACAACAGGGGGGGCGGAGCGTCTGCGGGGGTCTGCGGCGGTCTGGCCGGAAGTGGGTGCAGTTACCTCACCCCTTTAGGGTGAAGAACCGCTTTAAGGACCAAGCCCTTTTCTTTTATTGTTTACAAGTTAAAAACAGTTTGTTTTTTGCTAGAAAATTACTTAGAACCCCCACACATTATACATTTTTTTTTCTAACACGGTTGTTGCAATACTTTCTGTCACACCGTATTTGCGCAGCGGTTTTACAAGTGCACTTGTTTTGGGAAAAAATACACTTTTTTTAATTAAAAAATAAGACAATAGTTAGCCCCGTTTTTTTTTTTTAATATTGTGAAAGATAATCGTATGCCGAGTAAATTGATACCCAACATGTCACGCTTCAAAATTGCACCCGCTCGTGGAATGGCGACAAACTTTTACCCTTAAAAATCTCCATAGGCAGCGTTTAAAAAATTCTACAGGTTGCATGTTTTGAGTTGGTCTAGGGCTAGAATTCTTGTGGTGTTCAAACCACACGTGAGGTATCGCCATGATCAGTAGCGCGAGAGCAATAATTCTGGCCCTAGACCTCCTCTGTAACTCACAACGTGCAACCTGTAGATCACATGTGAGGTATCGCCGCGATCGGTAGAGAGAGAGAAATAATTAAATTCAAAAAGACCTCAGATCTCATATTTACACTAAAATGCAATAATAAAAAGAAAATTGGCATTTGAAAAGATAAAAAAAAAATGGCCCTTTAAGAGCTATGGGCCGAAGAGACGTTTTGATGTCGCTTCTACCTGCAATGGTATGGAGATGGTTAGGGGTCATCTTCCCTTTCCCCTGAGCGGGGGAGGGCCTTTTTTTTTTTTTTTCAATTTTGGATAGAGGGGAAAGGTATTTGAACACCTGGCATTTGTCCTGTTTACTATTATCATTGAAAGTGAAAGTTAAATCCCAAATGTTGAGTTGCCTCCAGAAAAGTAATAGAGGGGAAATCTTCCACTGGTGACCTGGAAGGCCCCCAAGAGATCTCCTTAATTTGCAGGGATTTCCTTTGACTTCCTGTTTTGGCTGTGGGACAGGAAGTGAAGCGAAATCTCCCAAAAATTACAAAAATAAATCATACATCTTACTATCCAAAATGAAAAAAAGTTTTGCCTATCGTTCTACTTTAATTGGTTTGTATCAAAGTTATAGCATCTGCAAACTAGCGTCTATGGTGTGTACGTGTGTGTGTGTGTGTGTGTGTATGTGTATATGTGTGTGTGTGTGTGTGTGTGTGTGTATGTATATGTATATATATGTGTATGTATATGTATATATATATATATATATATATATATATTTATGTATATATATATATATTTATGTATGTGTGTATGTTACATAGTTAGGTTGAAAAAAGACACAAGTTCAACCACAAAAAAAAATACAATCCCATATACCCAGTTCTATACCCACAGTTGATCTAGAGGAAGGCAAAAAAAAACAGCAGAGCATGATCCAATTAGCTAAAGCAGGGGAAAAAAATTCCTTCCTGATCCCCCGAGAGGCAATCAGATTTTCCCCTTTAGCTCAACTTTACCTGTAAATGTTAGTACCCAGTTATATTATGTACACTTAGGAAATAATCCAGGCCTTTCTTAAAGCAATCTACTGAGCTGGCCAGAACCACCGCTGCAGGGAGTCTTTTCCACATTTTCACAGCTCTTACTGTGAATTCAGTTCCTCTAATCTTTCCTCATAGCTGAGCTCCCCCATGCCTCTTATCAGTTTGGTTGCCCTTCTCTGCACTTTCTCCAGTTCCCCAATATCCTTTTTGAGAACTGGTGCCCAAAACAGAACTGCATATTCCAAATGAGGTCTTACTAATGATTTGTACAGGGGCAAAATGATATCTCTCTCTCTGGAGTCCATACCTCTCTTAATACAAGAAATGACTTTGCTTGTTTTGGAAACCGCAGCTTGGGATTGCATGCTATTATTGAGCTTATGATCTACCAAAACCCCCAGATCCTTCTCCACTATGGATCCCTCCAATTTTACCCCCCCCAGTATGTAAGATGCATGACTACATTTATCAACATTAAACCTCATCTGCCACATAGTCGCCCAATTAGACAGAGCATTGAGTTTGGCTTGTAAATTGGAGACATCCTGTAAGGACATTATTCCACTGCATAGCTTGGTGTCATCTGCAAAAACGGAAATGTTACTTTTGATCCCAGACCCAATATAATTTATAAAGATATTAAAAAGTAAGGGTCTCAGCACTGAACCTTGGGGTACACCACTGATAACCTTAGACCATTCAGAGTAAGAATCATTAACATATTAAAAAAATATGATGTATATATATAATATTGGAAAGAAACTGATGCACAAAACCTAAACTCGCTCAAATAAATGAAATAAGGATAAGAGAAGCTGCCAACGTATGAAAGTGTTCCCATACAGAAAAAATAAATGATTAAAGAGGTATGGGACGCTAACTAAAAATGATAAATAATAAAATAAGTGTGATAAACACACTTATTAAATTACACTTCCAGGAACGTGCTAATGCTGATGTGCTAAATGATCAGGTGCTGATAATCAACATATTAGAATGATAATAAACATTCATAATATTGATAAACAGAGATCATCAATGAATAACACTTCCAAAACCGTGCTAAAAATGCATGTGCTGAATCAGGTGACAAGAAATCAACATATTATATGATAAAAAAACATTCATAATAGGTATTTCTAGTAAAGTGCAGACAAAGCAATAAAGTGCAAGAGTGTTCTAAAAGTGCTGGTAGTGTAATCAAAGTCCAAAAAAAAGGAACAGATCTCCAAATTACAGTTCATATAAAGAGATCGAAGTGCATGTGCAGTATGACCGAACGAAATCCCCTTCATCCAATAAATATCACCATCCGTGGTGCGCCACTCATTTCCCCCAGCCTAAAACCTTATATAAAGACCCCTACAGCTCAAGTCAGGCCTTGATATGAATATATCCAGAACCCTCAGTGATCAATTGATCCCTGCAGATGACCACAGCAATACCAAGGTGGACTTCAAGCTCATTTGATGTTGTAGGGTCATGCAATAAAGGGGGGCTCTATAGTGTAGTATAATCAATTAATTTATTTAAACGAAAAAAAAAAACGTAGAATTTTTAAAATCCTGAGTACAGCTACGTAGGATACTTCTGGTCTCAGCCGCCACCGGAAGTGACAACACCTGGCTCCTACTGACGGCGTCACTGAACACGTGACCTTGTCAAAGGGTGATACCATCATATATGTGTTGAAGATTTTTTGCACCTGATTATTCAGCACATCAGTTTTTATCACAGTTGTGGAAGTATATATATATATATCCCACGAAAAAAATAGCAGCCAGCATCAACAATGATAATAATTGTGCAAGGGTGAAAAAAAGAAAAATGCAGCGCTAAAAACAATTGTATATAAAGTCCATCTTTCAAAAACACTACTTAAGGGAAACTTTTCCATTAACGTGTACATAAAAAATACTGTGAATATATCAAATGTGTACAATGATACAAAATATATGGTGAATATATTCAAAATGTGCACAAAAATGCAAAAAGGGATAGAATTTCTTGAGACTTTATCAAAGTCCTAACATATATCAATGTAATAATGTCCATCCAGTAACGGTATGTAAAGTAATAATTGAATCAAGGTGAACTTCCCTATCAAAAAATCTCCACATAGTTCATATAGGAGATAGCAATACAATCAATGTAGTCT
Organism: Lithobates pipiens; assembly: GCF_037356315.1. Taxonomy (NCBI): domain Eukaryota; kingdom Metazoa; phylum Chordata; class Amphibia; order Anura; family Ranidae; genus Lithobates; species Lithobates pipiens. The sequence goes on along the minus strand of NW_027507718.1, from coordinate 71,766,368 downwards.
CCTATGTGGGGAGAGGGAACAAGCTGTGATCCTCAAAGGCACAGAAAATGGATGTAATGTCACACTGGAAAACAGTAGATAATCATCAAAGGGTAAAGAAGGTAATAGTCTTATCACCAGGTGTGGACCCACACACCATACGGTGCTGGGTTAATCAGGCATAAAACAATTTCCCACGATAAATCTTCTAAACAGGATCGATAAGGGTCAGATGTAACGTAGCCACCACGATATCCAGGGAAATCCGTATGGGACAAATGTCATCCAATCTCTAAAACCCAGTGTGTTACTCCATTCATCCAGCACGATGTATCATAGAGAAAAAAAAAAATAACCCTTTTGCGCATGGAGTTCACCAGAGCTTCACAGATTGCCACTGGAGTCCTCTTCCACTCCTCCATGATGACATCACAAAGCTGGTGGCGGTTAGAGACCTTGCACTCCTCCCCTTTCCGTATGAGGATGCCCCACAGATATTCAATAGGTTTTAGGTCTGGAGACATGCTTTGCCAGTCCATCACCTTTACTCAGCTTCTTTAGCAAGGCAGTGGTCATCTTGGAGGTATGTGTTGAGGTCGTTATCATGTTGGAATACTGCACTACAGCCCAGTCTCTGAAGGGAGGGGATCATGCTCTGCTTCTGTATGTCACAGTACATGTTGGTATTCATGGTTCCCTCAATGAACTGTAGCTCCCCAGTGCCAGCAGCACTCATGCAGCCCCAGACCATGACACTCCCACCACCATGCTTGAGTGTAGGCAAGATACACGTGTCTTTCTACTCCTCACCTGGTTGCTGCCACACACTCTTGACACTATCTGAACCAAATAAGTCTGTCTAGGTCTCATCAGACCACAGAACATGGTTCCAGTAAATCATGTCCTTAGTCTGCTTGTCTTCAACAAACTGGGGGCTTTCTTGTGCATCATCTTTAGAAGAGACTTTCTTCTGGGTCGACAGCCGTGCAGACCAATTTGATGCAGTGTCAACTTATTCCAGACTCGCAATGCCTGGTGCCCAGTGGCCATTCTAGACCAGTTTTATCTGCGTCTAGCCCATTGCTACCTTTCCTTACCAACCCTCTGAATGATAGCCAGTTAACCAGACACATTAGGATCCTTTTGCTTAACTTGGGCCTTGACCTTGGCCGATAATCTGAATATTCCTTCCGGATCGGAGCAGCGTCAGCAGCATCACAACACAGGGTACTGGACCATGTCATCAAGAGAACGAACAGGTGGAAATTCCACTTTTTTTGCCCGATTACATTCCGAATCCACAAGCAGAGACGTTACAAGCCTTCAGCAAGCTTGCCCAGTAGTACGTTATCAGCTCAAATAATTACCCTAATCAAGTGTTTTGCCCCTTCTCTTGGCATACCATCCAGCAGACCAGGACACGATTCAGGTCTACTTTATGTTAGTCTTGTGACGCGTTTGTGGTTCACATCTCTCCCGGGCTTAGGGCTCTGACCATAAATAGGAAGGCCAGTATGGTGGCCTGAAATTATGGGAGGAGAGGAAAGCAGACCACCCACACTGGTCTTTGTCCGTTCCAGTGTGCGCAGTACCCACCCACCCATTCCCCTTCTTAGGGCACTTCTCTTAAAACACTTTCTCTATAAAACCATCCACCCACTTACAGTATCTTGGGTATGCCCCCTTCTCTTTGCATACCATCCAGCAGACCAGACCAGGGTACAGTTCAGATCTACTTTGTTGTTACTCTTGTGACGTGTTTATGTGGTTCACATCTCTCCCGGACATAGGGCTCTGAAAATCGATCAGTCCTGATGTACTGACAGCTTATTTCATTTGTTGAGGCCCTAAAATGCCAGGACAGTACAATTACCACCCAAATAACCCCTTTTTGAAAATGGACAGTTAATGCATTTAGTATAAGGCATGGCAAGCTTTTTGAAGTTGAAAATTTTTTGTCACAATTTTTGAAAGCCAGAAGCCAGCCCATGCTCATAAGCGGCTGAATATATGAGCAAGCCATCTCCCATTGGGGTTACTCATTGAAACCTGTCGAAACTCATCAATCACTAAATACTGTACAGTTGCAATACATTTCAATACAGGAGGAATCGGAGGACCCTGCTATATGTTCTGTTATCTATTTTCATTCATGGTCATCTATTTTCATAAATATGGGTTTGAGATTTGCAAATCATAGCATTCTGCTTTTATATTGATTTTATTTTTATATTTCAACTTTTTTGGAATTGGAGTTGTACATTGGGTAGGCAGGAGGCGGGTGGGACATTTTTAAGAATAGTTATGATTAGGCAGCAATACCACTTTAATGATGAGCTTTGCCTTAAAACTTGTGTGAAATTTGACCATCCTAATACAAGTAAATGGTTTATGCTATTTGGCTGCCTCCTTGCTCTTTGCTCCTTGAATTGCTTAAAAGGGAATATGGTGTTTCAACTGGAGAAAATGGAACCAATATCCTTTGCATCTAGAGTGTATTGACACATTGTAGATTCCTCTGTGAATGTAAAGCAAGTCGATTTATTTTACAATGGGGTTTATTTACTAAAGGCAAATCCACTTTGCACTACAAGTGCACTTGGAAGTTTAGTCGCTGTAGATCGAAGGGGGACATGCAAGGAAAATAAAAAACCTAATTTTTGCTTGTACATGATTGGATGATAACATCAGCAGAACTTCCCCTCATTTCAGATCTTCCCCTCAGATTTATAGTGAGTGCACTTATAGTGCAGAGTGGATTTGCCTTTAGTAAATTAACCCCATTGTCTCTACAGATAGCGGTTTTAGAAAGATACCTTGCTGTCCTATAAAGACTGAAACGTGGTAGAGAAGAAAATGAACTGACAAATAGCCACACACCAAATTGCTTACTTGACATTGTCTTTTAAAATGAATAAATCTGATTTTGTATCCCGGAGTCGTATAGCCTTAATGGATCGTTTGCATTGATCCACTAACATGCTGTGTGTTTTTGTTACATTATGCAATTCAAAAACTCTCTTTACCTTTCTGTAGAATATAAAAAGTAAAAAGTAGACATGAAAATCTTTGACTTGCCAATTACAGTGAAAAAGAATTTTTAATAGCATCCAATTTGACTGGCATGTCTTAGAATATTCTAACAAAGACCAATAGTAAATAAATATGGGCAATTCCACTGAAAAAGACATCAAAGATTATTACAGTAAGTCCAATGTAGACGACAATGTTTTCACAACAGCAGGAGATGGGCCAGCAGGAGGGAAACTATGAATAAAGAGTGTCATTTCAGGATGACACTTTGTAATTCTCCTTTCAGCAGTTTATAAACTGCTGAAACAATCTTTACAACAGTATGTCCAGTTTGATTATACTATTAATGATACTATTTGAATATATAGAAGTTAGTCTTGAGAAATTCCAATTAAAATGCAAAACAAGTTTTTTTTTCTGGCTAGAGTTGGAAGGATTTCTTGACACGATTGCTAGTGCAGAAAGCAAGAATTTAAATTACACATAAAGATGTACCTCTCAAAAACCTGTGTATTTCAAGCTAAGCATATGGTGCAAAAATATACCTTCTACTTTCAAAGAAAACCACATCAAAATAATCAGTAGATTTAGAGATATACAGTGCCTTGCAAAATAATTCTCCCCCCTTGGCATTTTTCATGTTTTGTTGCCTCACAACCTGAAATTAACGCGGATTGTTTGAGGATTTGCATAATTAAATTTACAGAACATGACCACAACTTTGAAGATGGTTTTGTTTTTTTGTTTTCTTTTATTGTGAAGCAAACAACAAATAGGACAAAATAACAGAAAAAGTCAATGTGCAGAACTATTCACCCCCCTAAAGTCAATACTTTGTAGAGCCACCTTTTGCAGCTATCACAGCTCCAAGTCGCTTTGGATATGTCTCTATGAGCTTGCCACATCTTACAATACTGCTCCAGCTTCTTCAAGTTGGATGCTTTGCCCTTGTGATCAGCAATCTTTAAGTCTGACCACAGAATTTCCATTGGATTGAGGTCTGGGCTTTTACTAGGTCATTCCAACACATTTACAGGTTTCCCCTTAAACCACTCAAGTGTTGGTTTAGCAGTGTGTTTGGGGTCATTGTTTTGCTGGAAGGTGAACCTCCATCCTAGCCTAAAATCACACACAGAGTGGCACAGGTTTTGCTCCAGAATATCTCTGTATTTTGCACCATCCATCTTTCCCTCAACTTTGTCCAGTTTCCCAGTCCGGACAGCTGAAAAACATCCCCACAGCATGATGCTGCCACCACCATGTTTCACTGTGGAGATGGTGTACTTTGGTTGATGTGATGTGTTGGGTTTGCGCCAGACATCGTTTTCGTTTCTTCTCATCAGACCAGAGCACCTTCTGCCATATATTTTGGGAGTCTCTCACATGCCTTTTCGCAAACTCAAAGCTTGACATTGTTTTTTGCTGAAAGTAATGGCTTTATTCTTGCCACTCTGCCATAAAGCCCAACTCTATGGAGCGTACAGCTTATTGTCATCCTATGTACAGAAACTCCAGTCTCTGCTGTGGAACTCTGCAGCACCTCCAGGGTTACCTTAGGTCTCTGTGCTGCCTCTCTGATTAAAGCGGGAGTCCGCCGTTTTTTTTCTTTTTTTAAAGCCAGCAGCTACAAATACTGCAGCTGCTGACTTTTAAAATAAGGACACTTGCCCGCCCAGCTCGCCCGCGCTGTCGGCACCCGAAGCCTATCTCTCGATCGTCTCTCGGGTGCTGCCGCCGCCATCGTGGTTATGGGAATCAGGAAGTGGAGCCTTTCGGCTTCATTTCCCGGTTCCCTACTGCGCATGCGTGAGTCGTGCTGCACAATAAGGATGGTCCCGCTGCCTCTGGGATTCATGTGTTTCCCAGCAGGCGGTGGGGGACTTTCAGAAAGGGGCGTAATCTACGCCCCTTACCGCAGATAGCTATGCCGGAAGTGGGTGCAGATACCTGTACTGTACAGGTACCTGCACCCTCCTCCCCCCTGAAAGGTGCCAATTGTGGTGCCGGAGGGGGGGAGGATTCCAATGAGCGGAAGGTCCACTTTAGGGGGGACCTCCGCTTTAATGCCCTCCTTGCCCAGTGTGTGAGTTTTGGTGTGCGACCGTCTCTTGGCAGGTTTGCTGTTGTGCCAAAAGGTGTGTATATGTAATGAAAGATCATGTGGCACTTAGACTGCACACAGGTGGCCATCATTTCACTAATTATGTGAATTCTGAAGGTAATTGGCTGCACCAGAGCTTTTTATGGGCTTCATAACAAAGGGGATGAATACATACGCACATGCCAATTATGTTTATTTCTGAAAAGGTTTTATGTATATATTTTTCTAATATTACTTCAACTTAGACTATTCTGTTCTGTTCTGTTCTGATCCATCACATTAGTTCAATTTTTTTTAAATCTGAATTATAAGGCTGTAATGTAACAAAATGGGTAAAAAGCCAAGTGGGTGAATACTTTTTTGCAAGGCACTGTAGGCAAGTAAAGTTACATATGCAAAGCTCAATTATTCACATATAGAATAAAAATGTCTTTTAAAATATATTCTTTCCTATTGGACCTTTACTGTGGCATAGGAAAAGTTTTGATTGGCAACACTTCTAAAATCACCTTTATTGTACAAATCTTCCATAAAATCACAATATGGCCCCTTTCACACGGGCTTTCCGATCAGGTCCACCTATTTTTTTTTTCGGGCGGAGACATGTCCGCTGATATCCAGTGCGATCCTGTACGTGAAATCCAGATGGATTCAGACCCTATTTTCCATCCATCTGGAGGATCAGATGAATACCGAGAGGCGGTCCATTTTCATCCGATCTCCCCATAGAGGAGGGGCTCTGACAGGTCTGCCTCAGCACAGTGAGTGGAGATGGACCTGTTATCTGCCTGCTCAGTGGGGATCAGCGGATCGATCCCCTGCTGAGCAAAGCCGAGTCCGTCGGCCAGACCGCCCATGTAAGAGAGCGTGTAATCTTACACGTTTCATGCTAATCAAGAGCTTATTCATAGCCTACAAAGGTGACCATCACCTAAACAAATACAGTATATATAGCTTAACAGACCTCCCATCATCGAGTGAAATCAAGTAAAAAGATGAGACAAGCAGCCAACATTCATTAATAGCTGCTGCACACAACATATGAAACTGAATGAAAGCAGAAGTAAAAAATAGAAATGGGAAAGCAAAAAATTATATTAACATTGTTTAAAACCACCTTTATTGTGACTGGTGCTCTCACTATCTAGTGGAGAGACTCTAAAGTTACTAGGAGTGGCCAAGGGTGACTGTCTCAAAAAAAAAAAAAAAAAAAAGAAAGACCTAAGCTTTCTTTCTACAATCCCCTTTGTTATAATAATGTTCCCAGTGTATGTGTTTTTTTTTTTTTAAATAAGCAGCTGTATACTTTTTTCATAATGCCGCTCAGTGCTCATGTGACCAGCTGCCCCTCTCCTCTCCTTTCCAGCTGACATCAAGTGGGGTTTCTTGGCCCCTCCCACTGTAGCTGTCAGATCAAGAGGCGGCCGGCCACGTGGGCACCGATCAGCGCTATAAATTAAGCTATATAGCTGCTTATTTAAAAAAAAATACATACACTGGGGACATTATTTACTATAACAGAAGGGATTGTAGAAAAAACACTAAGCCCTTGTACACACGATCGGAGAATCCGTCGGAATGTGTCCTATCGGACCGTGTCGTCAGATAATCCGACTGTGTGTGGTATGCATAGGACAGATTCCGTCTGAATATCCGTCGGACCCAATTTTCCAACATGTTGGAAATATTTCCCGACCAACTGGTTCGATCGGACATACTCTGATCTTGTGTAGAGAATTTTGATCGGACCAAGTGCTACGCATCAGATCAAATTCCTACATCAAAGCTATTGGCTACTAGCCTGAATGTAGTCCCATCGTAACGAAATTACGTCATCACGTTCTGAATGATCGGATTTTTCGACAACTTAGTCCGACCGTGTGTATGCAACAGTTTCGGACAAGATCCGACGGACAAAATCCGACGGATTTGGTTGTCGAAATCTCCGACTGTGTGTACAGGGGCTTAGAGGAGCTGTTGCACTACCTAAACTATGGACCTATTTATTGAATAAAAACTTTGTCATTATATGTGAGATAAAAGTAATACACACTGTTTTTTGAGACCTACAAGGCTCTCTTTTTGGCAATATGGTCTTGCAAAAATTATATATTGTACAGTACAAGTGAAATAGCAACTTTTTTCATTTCTCATGCTCTAACTTCTTCTGTTTGGAATCACTAAACATCTAGCCCCAGATAACCATCTTGGTTGGACCTAGTACATCCTCTTTCTAACACTCGCTGTGCACTCGCTGTGCACTCGCTGTGCACTCGCTGTGCACTCTCTTTGCACTCTCTTTGCACTCTCTTTGCACTCTCTTTGCACTCTCTTTGCACTCGCTGTGCACTCCCTCTTGCATTTCTTTATTTCTGTAGCAATTTTATGTGCACCTATGGGGGCTTCCCTCATGTGTTCTTGCCCATACAGAGCCCCTTTTGTGGCTGGGGACAGGACTGTCATCTGTGTGGATCTACCATGTATTCTCTTGCAATTTGACCTCTTTCTATTCCTCATGGGGTGGTGACTTCTTCCCAGACTTCTACCCTTAGGGTATGAGTCACTCCATCCCTACTTGAATCCATTCCCTGAAGAGGTTGGGGGTTCTTGGGATCTCATGGTCTAGGAATCAACTCCTGTGTTCTGTACGATTAAGATGATAGGAATTTTGACATACCTGTAAATTCCATATCTTGGAGTACAGTACAAGACACAGATTCCTCAGTGCTTGCTAAAAATATGGAGCCTCATAAAGTGTGCACAGCTATATGAGTGCACTGGGGGGGGTGATTACCTGCAAAGATTTTGCCGGTGTCCACTCACCTGAAAGTAGCTGCATAAAACCCATAAACTCCTGTGTCCTGTACTGTACTCCAAGATATACAATTTACGTCATTCCTTTTTATTTTTCGTTCTAAAGACAAAAGGACTTAAAAAAAATAAAATACAAATTTATTCTCATTCTCATTCTCATTTGACCAGTGTTCTTAAAACTAGTGTTGATATAGGTAAAAGCACGCATTTTATCCTGTGTTTGTCCTGTTTATAATGACACTAAAATTTAATTTCTTGTTACAATGAATATTAAAGTTAAAAAATCTGCTACGCTACCAAACCTGATCCAAAAACAAAAATTCCAAAATAAATACATTTATATCTTGTCTCTGAACACTTTAATGTATTCCTACACCAAGAAGTGCAACCAATTAATAGTGTATATAAAATAAAAGCGTGCCACCTTAAGATCATATATTCGTAAATGACATTGAATGTGAACCAAAACTAGTGAAAATTTTAAAATGAGATGAAAAAGTCCATCAAAATATATCCCATCCAAAGTGAAAATAGTCCACCTCGTGACATTGTCTGTGTCATACCAGTGCCATGAGAGCGTTCAATAAGCCATGAGACGTGCGACAACCTGCAGCGGCACGTTCATATGGATCTGGCAAATACATGAGCCATATAACGGGTTAAGCAGGAGTCCTACACAGAAGGAGCGCCCTTAATAGAGCTGACGAGTAGAATATCTCTGGTGGCTGACATCTGTGAGAGGGAATTTGATCTCTATAATTTTGAGATCCAATCCTTCTGATAAGAGGCATGTGTTTATGTGGGGAAGGCACCTTGCTGAAGCACTTTTTACTGTCAATCACCTTTCACTGATTGAGCAATTATTATTGGACTATTTTCACTTTGGACTGGATATATTTTAATGGACTTTTTCACCTCATTTAAATGTTTCACTAGTATTGGTTCACATTTAATGTCATTTATGAAAAATATTCATACCCCTTGAAATTTTAAACATTTTGTTATGTTACTAACAAAAACATAAATGTGTTTTATTGGGATTTTATGTGATAGACCAACACAAAGTTGTACATAATTGTGAAGTGAAAGGAAAATGATAAATGGTTTTCAAAATTTTTTACAACTAAATATCTGAAAAGTGTGGGGTGCATTTTTTGTTCAGCCCCCTTTACTTTGATACCCCTAACTAAAATCTAGTGACTCGCTTGCCTTTCGAAGTCACCTAATAGAGTCCACCTGTGTGTAATTTAATCTTGGTATAAATACAGCTATTCTGTGAAGCCCTCAGAGGTTTGTTAGAGAACCTTAGTGAACAAACCGTATCATGAAGGCCAAGAAACACACCAGACAGGCCAAGGATAAAGTTGTTGAGAAGTTTAAAGCAGGGTTAAGTTCTAAAAAAAAAAAAATCCCAAGCTTTGCACGTTTTTTGGCGCACTGTTCATCCATCAGCCGAAAATGGAAAGAGAATGGCTTAACTGCAAACCTACAAAGACATGGTCGTCCACCTAAACTGTCAGGCCTGGGCAAGGAGAGCATTAATTAGAGAAGCAGCCAAGAGGCCCATGATAACGCTGGAGGAGATGCAGAAATCCACAGCTCAAGTGGGAGAATCTGTCCACAGGACAACTATTAGTCATCCACTTCACAAATCTGGCCTTTATGAAGAAGTGGCAAGACGAAAGCCATTGTTGAAAGAAATCCATAAGGAGTCCGGTTTGTGAGAAGCCATGTGGAGGACGAGGACATAGCAAACATGTGAAAGGTGCCCTGGTCAGATGAGACCAAAATGTAACTTTTTGGCCTAAAAGCAAAACGCTATATGTGGTGGAAAACTAACACTGCACATCACCCTGAACACACCATCCCCCACCGTGAAACATGTTGGTGGTAGCATCATGTTGTGGGGTTGCTTTTCTTCAGCAGGGACAGGGAAGCTGGTCAGAGTTGATGGGAAGAGTCAACTACAGGGCAATCTTAGAAGAAAAACTGTTAGAGGCTGCAAAAGACTTGAGACTGGAACGGAGGTTCTCCTTCCAGCAGGACAACGACCCTAAACATACAGTCTGAGCTACAATGGAATGGTTTAGATCAAAGCATATTAATGTGTTAGAATGGCCCAGTCAAAGTCCAGACTTAAATCCAACTGAGCATCTGTGGCAAGACTTGAAAATTAATGTTCACAGACACTCACCATCCAATTTGACAAAGCTTGAGCTATTTTGCAAAGCATAGTGGGCAAAAAATGTCACTCTATAGAGCAAAGCTGGTAGAGACATAACCAAAAACACTTGCAGCTGTAATTACAGCGAAAGGTGGTACTACAAAAAAAATTGAAAACCATTTATAATTTTACTTCCATTTGAGAATTATGCGCCACTTTGTGTTGGTCTATCGCAAAAAATACATTTACGCTTTTGGTTGTCACATGAAAAAAGTAGAAAAATTTCAAGGGGTATGAATACTTTTTCAAGGCACTGTATGATCTTAAGTTTGCGCACTTATATTTTATATACATATAGATTAGTTGTGTATTCAGGCTTGCATAAGTAGCAGCACCGTCTTTTATAGTTTTCAATTATTATTTTTTACATAAGTTTGGATAAGCGCAGAATATTCTTTATATATTTATAACCAATTTATAACCAATTTATAACTTCTTGCGTGAAATTTTCTTCATCTGGTGTATAACAAAATGTTCTATAGTAGTAAAAACCTTCAAAATGTTCTATTCCAGTTTCCAAAATAAAACAAAACTTTTTATGATACTAACATATACTACACCACTTCATATGTCCATGTGTATTGTCCTTTAACGTCCAAAATAACAGCATTTATAGTCATGTTTTATTGTTTAGTGTAATCGCCACATGTGCTTCACCACCTGTCACACCATGTGCTCAGCTGAGAGAATTGACCTTGAGACTTGTACGACAAATGCTCCGACATTGGGAGCTCATGTCGCATGACGTGTGAAAATCAATGTTTCCCTATGAGAGCCGTCTTAACTGGTCCAACACAAGTCAGTCCTACTTTGAAAATGCTCCCTGGACTACTTTGGCCTGACTTTGAACCTAATTCAGCCCATTGAAGAGCACTGAAGTTGGATCAAAGTTGGATTGCTGATCTGACTTTGGCATGCAAAGTGTAATCTGATGATCTTGAAGGGGAACCCCGTGCCAAAATAAAAAAAAAAACGGCATGAATTCCCCCTTTAAGAGCATACCAGGACCTTCAATCTGGTATGGATTTTAAGGGGGACCCCCACACCGAAAACCATACCAGAACCTTATCCAAGCACTCGGCCCGGTAGGTCAGAAAAGAGGTTGGGGACAAGCGAGCGCCCTCCCCCCCCCCCTCCTGAACCGTACCAGAATGCATGCCCTCAACATGGGGGGGTGGGTGCTTTGGGGCGGGGGGGCCTTGCGTCCCCCCACCCCAAAGAGCCTTGTTCCCATGTTGATGAGGACAAGGGCCTCCTTTCCGACAACCCTGGCTGTTTGTCGGGGTCTTCGTACAGGGGGGCTTATCGGAATCTGGAAGCCCCCTTTAACAAGGAGCCGCCCAGTTCCTGGCCCCCCACCCTATGTGAATGAGTATCTGGTACATTGTACCCCTACCCATTCACCTAAAAAAAAGTGTCAAAAATAAAATGCAGTACATACGTTTTTAAAGTAATTTATTAAAGCAGCTCTGGCGTCACTTACGATTTCTTCTTCCCTCTCTGGCTTTTCTGCCGCCTCCGCTGCCTTCTGCCTCTGCCGGTTCTTCCCTCTCCGGGTCTTCTCCACTGATGTCTTCTAGCTCTTTCCGGTTGTTTTCCCTCTGTCTGCTGTCTTCTGCCTCTGCCGGGTCTTCTCCGCTGTCTTCTCACTTTTTTGCTGGTTCATCTCTTCTGTCTTCTCCCTCTGTTCTTCTTCCATTGTTGACTCGACACTCTCTCCCGCTCTAATGCTGGGTGCGCGGTGTGCCACTACTTATATTGGCATGGGGTGAGGTCACTGGGTGATATCAACCGGAGGCCCCACCCCATATGTCACCGCACCATCATGCCCCAAGTGGTGCTGTCATAAGGGGTGGGGCCTCTGACATCACCCGGTGACCCCGCCCACCCCCTTTCCTGACCTGCCGTGCTGCGTGCTCTGATAAGGGTCTGGTATGGATTTGGGGGGGGCACGTTTTTTCGGCCTGGGGATTCCCCTTAAAATCCATACCAGACCGAAGTGCCTGGTATGCTCTTGGAGGGGAAGCCCTTATATATATTTTTTTATTTTTTTATTTGGCGTGGAGTTCCCCCTAAAGTTTCATACCAGACACAAAGTGCTGGCATTGTCGGAATCAAAGTTGGATCTCCGTTCATTGAGTTCGGGCTTCAAGTCATAGGGCAAAGTCCGATACACAGTCATACGACTGTTGTGTCGTACCAATGTGAACCCGGCCGGAAATATAAATAGGTCACCATGCGCTTTTCCCTGTATTTGGGGCATTCATTAGCCACAGATTTCTTCAAATTCACCAATAGATCTTTCCTCTATGGTTCCAGTGGTTCCAGGTAAGCGGTGACACACCAGTTGTAACTCAAAAATAATAAAATGTCATCATCTTGCATATATCTTACAATACCATTCCTTTATTGAAAACCACTCACAATAAAAGTGCATTTAAACCAGTGCACATCTGTAAGATCGCTTCATATGTTGTTACATTGCCCCTTTAAGAAACAAAGCATTGGCATCTTTTCTGTGGAAACAGCGCCGTAAATCCACTTCCAGCTTTGAACGTAACCTCATTAGCTCCGTCAAATGCATTTTGTTGCTGACCACAAAATCCTGGTGATGGAGCAGACGTGATTACAATAAAGAATAAAGCAGACTCTTTGTGAAGGGCAACCTGAAGCATCGTTCTGGGGCAAACCAAGGTTGTCCAAGAGGGGAGGGGAGGAGTCGATGGACCATTTCTTGCTTCATTGCCCCTGCAATATAAAAGTATATAAGCAGGTGGGTGGGGCTCTGGGTATCCCTTTCCTTTCCCGCATGTGGGGCTTATGAGACTCTCAGGGATTTCAATTTCAGGACACTTTTTCTAGTCCGTTTAGTTGTCCGTTACTGCACATGGAATGCACGGTGGTGCCAGGTTTCCACTTGGAAAAAAGTCCTCCTTGCCAAGGTGGTGGTGCATAACATTCTGGGTGAGGTTGTGAAAATTTGGGGAGGAGGAATGTCAGGTCTTTGTAGCCATTGTCTGTTTCTGGGTGTGTGGCTTTTCTTTCTGTCCTTTTCCCATCACCTTGATTTTGTTGCAATCAAACTTTTGAAATAGGGCTGCATGCATGGGTTAAATGTTTAACCCTTTCCTAGACTGAGGGTGTGTTTTAGGTGGCAGTAGCGTTGTGTTTTGCATAATTTAGTAGTTTACTGATAATTTATGTTTCTTTGTATATAGTTCTGTTATTTTTGGCCAAAAGCCATTTTTAGTCTGTTACCTGCTAGTGTAAGCTTGTTTGTTTTTGTTAATGTGTGTATTCATTTTTATTTATTTTTGTATATATGTAAATATGTCTTTAGTAATATGCTTGTATATTTGCAAGATTTTGAATAAACAAACAAAAAAAAAAAATGCCATCACACGTGGAGCACAGGTATACTGTTATTTTAGACTTTAAAGGACAATACGCATGGACATACAAAGTGGTGTTTTATGTTTTAGTATCGTAAAAAGTTTTTTATTTAATTTTGGAAATTGGAATACAAAATTTTGAAGGATCCAAGGTTTTCATTACTAATATCACATTTTTTTTTATGCACTGGATAAATAAAACTTAGTGGATGTAAACCCTCACATATAAAAACAAAGAAAAAGAAGAGAACTGCGCAATCCCTAATACTTCTATTAGGATGTAAACCACTCTACCTTAAAGAAGTGTATCTTGTGATCTATTATTCTAACACACCAAACTAATGACTAAATAAACCATAAGGCATTACTTATAACTAAATACAGTAAACATATATATTGCCCCTCATAGGTTATGAACCAAAAGGAAAAAATGTACAATTCTAAGTCAGCGATTCAAAAACAAGAAACATATAAAGTAGAATCAAACAGTACTGAAAATGTATGTGATAACATAAAGTCCATTAAAAGTCCAACTGGAGAAACACCCTGTGTAAAAGGGATCTATTCAATCGTAAAACTTTTCAATCAACGTGAAGTAAAACCAGGTGCACCTCCACCAGACAAGTAATAATAGCCCCTTACCAGACGTCCCGGTAGGGAGCGCTTAATCACAAAATGGGTCTGAAGATGGATCAAACTTGAGCCCTCCAAATGGAACACTTTTACGTAGGGCAGGTTAGGAGATACGCCAGTCATAAACCATCCAGCAGGGGAAAACGCTGTTTGAAGCGGGACTCAGATGTGTAGCATTGTAGGATCAAGGAAGGTTCACCATAGGGAGGAAAAGATGCTCCAAATAGTGTAAAATCATTTATTAAAACAAAAATATAAAACAAGAGATGCACTTACAAACATGAAAGAACATCGGGCATATCATCAAACTGGGCAAGCGTCGGCCGATCGCGAACACCAATCGATATCCCTTCTGGTACCAGTTCACATGAGGCAAGTCAGCGTGTCACGCCACCCAACGCGTTTCGTGAAAAATTCACGTCGTCTGGGGTATGTCTGGGGTAAACCCTCACATATACCCAGTGAAGTGAACAGCCCCAGATGATAGATACACAAGGATGAAACAAATCTTACTATATAAGTTTTACATGTATATCTGCTGTCTTCAGCTTGCTATATTCTTTAGAATCCTTACATTGGGTTACAATTTTCACTTCCTCATTCAGCAGTAGCAGTGTAGTCTTGGATTACACTGGAAGAAAGCTGCTTGGGGGAATGGCACCCTCCCTACACATAGGCAGAGACTTAGAGCTGTACTGTGAAAAGACAGGCTCTCTGCTAATTGATTTATAGCAACCTTCATTGACACAAATTTACAGCTGCTTTTCTCTCCCCTGTCGGAGAACTTGTCAGAAGTTCTCATGCTGATAACAGAAGAAGGGAGCAGCATAGACACAGGATTCAGGCCTTTGGAGAGAGACAAGAAAACACTACAGATATATGTGCCTAGGTAAAATTTCATGGTTTACAAAAGTGGTTTACATCCACTTTAATGTAATATGGTATTGTTTGTGCTGCACTTTTTTGCACTTATTTACGTAAAACTATTTGCAACTGAAATAAAGGCATTTTTTTTATAGGAATAGTGTAAAAAAAAATCTGAATAAACATTTTCGTAGGGAGATATTTATGGATGATTTACCATAAAGAAGTGGTTGGATTGCAGTTTAACCACTTAAGCCCCGGACCATTTGGCTGCCTAAAGACCAGAGGACTTTTTACAATTTGGCACTGCGCTGGTTTAACTGGTAATTGCACAGTCATACAATGCTGTACCCAAACAAAATTTGTGTCCATGGTTCACACAAATAGAGCTTTCTTTTTATGGTATTTAATTGCCTCTGCGATATTTATTTTTTGTGATATAAAGACCGAAAATTTTGAAAGATTTATTTTCTAAAATCCAATAAACTCAATTTTAGTCATACATTTAGGCCAAAATATATTCAGCCACAGGTCTTTGGTTAAAAAAAAAATGTCAAGCGTATATTTATTGGTTTGCGCAAAATTTAGTGTCTACAAGCTAGGGTACATTTTTCTGGAATTTACACAGCTTTTAGTTTGACTGCCTATCTAATTTCTTCAGGTGCTAAAATGGCAGGGCAGTATACCCCCCCCCCCCCCCCAATTGACACCCCAAGGAAATTGCTGAGGCATGTTGAGCCCATTGAATATTTAATTTGTTTGTCCTAAGTGATTGAATAATGACAAAAAAAATATTTTATTTTTTATAAAAAGTTGTCACTAAACAATATATTACTCACGCATGCCATGGTTACATGTGTAATTGCATCCCAAAATTTTTCTGCTTCTCCTGAGTACGGGGATACCACATGTGTGGGACTTTTTGGGAGCCTAGCCGCGTACGGGGCCCCGAAAACTAAGCACCGCCTTGAGCATTTTTAAGGGCGTACATTTTTCATTTCACTCCCTATCACAGTTTTGAAGGCCATAAAATGCCAAGATGGCACAACCCTCCCCCCCCCCCCAAATTACCCCATTTTGGAAAGTAGACACCCCAATCTATTTGCTGAGAGGCATGTTGAGTCCATGGACTATTTTATATGTTGCCACAAGTTATCGGAATATGACAAACTTTTTTTTTTTTTTTTTTTTGCACAAAGTTATCACTAAATGATATTTTGCTCAAAAATGCCTTGGGCATATGTGGAATTACACAAAATACATTCTGCTGCTTCTCCTGAGTACAGGGATACCACATGTGTAGGACATGTGTACGGGGCCCTGAAAACCAAGCACCGCCTTCAGGATTTCTAAGGACATAAATCTTTGATTTCACTCCTCGCTACCTATCAGTTTCAAAGGCCATAAAATGCCAAGATGGCAAAGTAGACACCCCAAGCTATTTGCTGAGAGGCATAGTGAGTATTTTGCAGCTCTCATTTGTTTTTGAAAATGAAGAAAGACATTTTTTTTTTTTTCTCATTTCAATTTTCAAAACTTTGGGACAAAAAGCGAGGTCTGCAAAATGCTCACCATACCTCTCAGAAAATAGCTTGGCATGTCTACTTTCCAAAATGGGGTCATTTGGGGTGTTTTGTACCATCTGGGCATTCCATGGCCTCCGAAACTGTGATAGGCAGCGAGGAGGGAAATCAAAAATTTACACCCTTAGAAGGCCTGAATGCGGTGCTTGGGTTTTCGGGGTCCCGTACGCGGCTAGGCTCCCAAAAAGTCTCACACGTGGTATCCCCGTACTCGGGAGAAGCAACAGAATGTATTTTGGGGTGTAATTTCACATATGCCCATGGCATGTTTGAGCAATATATTGTGCAAAAAAAATAAAAATTGTTTATTTTCCCACAATTAGTGGCAAAATATAAAATATTCCAAGGACTTAACAGGCCTCTCGGCAAATAACATGGGGTGTCTACTTTCCAAAATGGGGTAATTTGGGAGGGGGATTTCAACTGTCCTGCCATTTTATGCACATTTAGAAGCTTATGTCACACGTCGTTCACTCTTTTAACCACTTGAAGACAAAACCCTTTCTGACACTTTTTGTTTACATGAAAAAATTATTTTTTTTGCAAGAAAATTACTTTGAAACCCCAAACATTATATATTTTTTTTAAAGCAAAGGCCCTACAGATTAAAAATTTAAATTCTATATTTTTTTTTTTTCATACAGTATTTGCGCAGCTATTTTTCAAACACATTTTTTTGTGAAAAAACACACTTAATAACTTTAATGCACTAAAACATACTACATTTCCCAAATGTTTGATGAAATAAAAAATATGATCTTAGGCCGAGTACATGGATACCAAAGACGACACAAACTTGCAGCGGCAACAAAGTACATACATTTTAAAAAGCCTTTACAAGTTACCACTTTAGATTTACAGAGGAGGTCTACTGCTAAAATTATTGCCCTCGATCTGACCTTGGAGGTGATACCTCACATGCATGGTGCAATTGTTTACATATGATGCCAGACTGACACATGCGTTCGCCTTTGCGTGAGAGCAGGGGGAAGACCAGGGTGCTTTTTGCTTTTTTAGCTTATTTTTAAACTGTTTCTTTCATTTTATTTTTTTGTTTTTTAAATCATTTTTATTGTTATCTTAGGGAATGTAAATAGCCCCTATGATAGCAATAGGTAGTGACAGGTATTACTCTTCTCTTTTTTTTTTTTTATGGGGTCTATTAGACCCTAGATCTTTCCTCTGCCCTCAAAGCATCTGACCACACCAAGATCGGTGTGATAAAATGCTTTCCCAATTTCCCAATGACACTGTTTACATCAAGAAAAATCTAAGTCCTAAAGTGCTTGTAGCTTTCTGATTTCTTAGGCCATAGAGATGATTGGATCCATTCTGGTCTCTGATCGGCTCTATGGTCAGCTGGCGGAACCACCGGCTGCATTCTCAGGTTTCCTGTTGGGACAGGAGAGCCAGAGAAAACCATGGAAGACGGTGGGAGGGGGGGGGGGGGGGTCATTCCCTCCCACTGCTTGCAAAAGCAGTCTAGAGGCTAACTAGCTGCTAGGATTGCTTTTGCATGAAAGCCGACTGCTAGCTGAAAAGATTGATACCTAAACCCGCAGGCATATTCTGGTATAACCACTCAAAGTTGTTTGTTTTTTTTTGTTTTTTTTTATGCAGCCTGTGGGCTGAACGAAAAAAAAGGTTGATCAGTGGGAATGCCCACCATTAGAATACCTCAATTCATCCACCCACTTCTAATGATGGGTAAACATGCACTATTTTGTTTTTAACTGTGGTGGTGAAATCACCTCCTACAGTCCTGGAGGCATGGCTTTATGTATTGTGGGAGCAAACGCTGTTGCTGTCAAGATGAATAAATCAGTGCTGCAGCTGAATGGCCTAAAAAAAATATAGGCTGAAGCATGGGGGCATCCGCCCCAAAAGTTAGGAGCAAATCGCTCCTCCACCCCTGCTGCCCCCATGCTTTAGCATATATGCTCTTTTATTTTTTTTAAATGTGGTGAAATCACCACCTACAGAGCTGGAGTCACGGCTTTATGTATGGTGGGAGCAAACGCTGTTGCTGTCAAGATAAATCCATGCTGAAGCTGAATGGCGTACCTGAAAAAAAAAAATGGTTAACAATAAAACACAGTAAACAGTAAAGTATAAAAAAAAGACATACCTGAAAAGCAAACATGATAAAACATAACAATAAAACATTGTAGAATAGAATACAGTAAAAAAGAGAACAATAGAGAATAGAGAGAGAACAATAAAACAACAAATCTATATATATTTTTTTATTTCATATTTTCCCACTTTCATCTTTCAGGACAGCACACTTGAGACCTCGGCTCCTCCCTTCTCAGGAAACACCGCCTCCACCAGATCTTTAAAACCATTCCTTCCCTCCAGCCCTTTAGTTTTGGTGTTTCCTCCGGAGAGGAGACATCGCTAGGAACCTGGTTTTAAATCAGCTGGGGAGGCCGAGTGCAGTTTTATCCTGAAGGCAGAACGTTCGCTCTGGCCGAAGGGACTTCCGAAGAGATTAAGGCAGGGGTCTCAAACTTGCGGCCCTCCTGCTGTTGCGGAACTACAAGTCCCATCATGCCTCTGCCCATAGGAGTCCTGCTTGTAACTATCAGCTTTGCAATGCCTGATGGGAATTGTAGTTCTGCAACAGCTGGAGGGCCACCAGTTTGAGATCCCTGGATTAAGGTCTCTTACATTGCAGCAGGGCTGGGGAGTCCGTTACCTGCAGTATTTGGCACGTCTCATCCTTCCTTGGGGAAAGCGGAGGCATGGGATGTTCTTTTGGCGCTGCCTGGGGAAGGTGCTGCATCAAAGGAGGTTTTGCCCCTTAAAATGCATGCATGGGTTTACAACCTCTTTAATTTGTAATAAATTGGATGTTCTATCCACCGCCGCACCAATCACCCCGGACTGTCAAGATATCAGATCAAGCATCAGAGCATTTGCACAAGTACAAGTACTCAAATGCAAATGCTTGGTATCGGCACCGATACTAGTATTGGTGCAACCCTACCTAGCACCATGAGCTTCTGTTTCACCTCCACTTGTAAGAAGTTAAAACCTTTATTAGGTAGTATATGGGGGTACCTGACGCTTTAAAAAGCTGATGGTGTCAGCTAACTAGCTTCACCCGTGCTGTTGGTGCAAACTCACATTGATGGACGAAAAGACCGACACGAGGAGAGATGACGCCACTTCCTCTGCTGCTGTTTACATTTCAGAAGCAGAGGAAGCTTCCCATTCGTCGCTATAAAAAGCTGATGGTGTCAGCTAACTAGCTTCACCCGTGCTGTTGGTGCAAACTCACATTGATGGACGAAAAGACCGACACGAGGAGAGATGCCGCCACTTCCTCTGCTGCTGTTTACATTTCAGAAGCAGAGGAAGCTTCCCATTCGTCAGGAGCGATTGTGAGGGGGTGGCCATGAATCAGTGGCCTCCCCCTCAGGATGGATCACTCCTGCAATGATGCCGACCGCCACAGGCACCAGGGGGGCGGGACACCCGCGGGAGGGGAGTAACGTATGGGTACGTTACTCTGCCTGCCTGTGCCATTCTACCATCATATATCATCGTGAGGCGGTCGGCAAGTGGTTAAAGGCTTTTATTTTTCACATACAAGATTTCTTAAATTGATATTCCAAAATCACTCCTTTTGAATATGTGTTCATGTGGAAGCAGCTGTCAGTGCTCTTGAGGCATATGCTGGACCCAGCTGTCAAAATGACAGCGGTGCCTGCAATTTCAACAAGCAGAGCAGCTGCTGCATAGTGTCAGAACTATGCAACACTGTATAATGTATAATTGACAGGCTTGCATGTTATCTTGGGGTGAGTTATTCAGTAGCATACAAGCGAAGCATACCCCTTCTGTTTTTAAGTGGACCATTCTTTCAAAAGGGATTTAAATTTTCTTAACTGAGAATAATTGGTATCAAATGGAGATGAGTACAGGTTAAATGAATGCCTATCTAGGTAATCTGGGTTGAGCATGAGCACCAATTAAAGTGAACGTTAAAGGATATGTAAAAAAAAAAAGGAAAAAAAAGTCATACTTGCCTCCTCTGTGCAGTTGGTTTTGCATAGAGGGGCCCTGATCCTTCTCTACTGGGGTCCCTCAGCGGCGCTCCTGGCTCCTCTTCTTATCGGGTGCCCTGTTGCAGAGCCCTCTCCCTTGGGGCACTCGTGCGAGTGTAGTTCTGTGTCCTGCTTGTCCATTGACAGACAGCAGGACTGGCCCCCGACTCCCACGTAATTTTATTTGATTGACAGCAGCGGGAGCCAATGGCTGCACTGCTGTTAATCTATCCATTCAGGACCCAAGACACCATCTAGAGCTGATGTGCTTGTTCCCGTCGCTGGAAAGACCAGGTTCAGATAAGTTAAAGGTGGGCTCTGGGGGCTGCTGCATCAAAGGAGGTTTTGCCCCTTAAATGCATGCATGGGTTTACAACCTCTTTAATTTGTAATAAATTGGATGTTCTATCCACCGCCGCACCAATCACCCCGGACTGTCAAGATATCAGATCAAGCATCAGAACATTTGCACAAGTACAAGTACTCAAATGCAAATGCTTGGTATCGGCACCGATACTAGTATTGGTGCAACCCTACCTAGCACCATGAGCTTCTGTTTCACCTCCACTTGTAAGAAGGGAACACTAAATTTACATTAAAGTCTACTTTGTATACTGTATGTATGTATGTATATATATATATATATATATATATATATATATATATATAAAATCTCTTTTAAAAAAAACACATAAATATATATACACACAGTATCTCACAAAATTAGGTACACCCCTCACATTTTTGTAAGTATTTTATTATACCTTTTCATGTGACAACACTGAAGAAATTATACTTTGCTGCAATGTAACATAGTGAGTGTACAGCTTGTATAACTGTAAATTTGCTGTCCCCTCAAAATAACTCGACACACAGCCATTAAAGTCTAAACCACTGGCAAATAAGTGGGTGAAAATGTCCAAATTGGGACAAATTCGCCATTTTCCCTCCCCGTACTTAGTTCGTCATACAATCTGACGGACAATCCGGCGTACTTTCCACTGAACGGACTTGACCACACACGGATACACAAACAGTCCGTCGAAAGCTTGCGCGATGACGTGTACAGCACGTACGACGGGACTAGAAATAGGAAGTCCAAGACACAGCAAAGCACCCTTCCGCCATGTAAATCCTTTCTGGGCATGCGCCATTCTTAGTCCGTCGAACTAGCATACTGACGACCGTATTGTCCGCTGAAACCAAAGTACGACGGACAGATTTTTGGAAAAACCGAAAATCTTAGTACTCCGGACTGCACGCTGAAAAAGTCCGCTGAAGCCCACACACGAGCGGATTGTCCGCTGAAATGTGTTTCAACGGGCTAAGTACGTCAAACAGTTCGACCGTGTGTACGCGGCATTACAAGTCACATGACACCGGGGAGGGAAAATGGCTAATTTGGCACAATTTGGACATTTTCACCCACTTTTTTTTGCCAGTGGTTTAGACTTTAATGGCTGTATATTGAGACAGCACATTTACACTATTATACTGTACAAGCTGTACACTCACTACTTTACATTGTAGAAAAGTAATTTCTTCAGTGTCGTCACATGAAAAGATATAATAAAATATTTACAAAAATGTGAAGGGTGTACTCACTTTTGTGTGTGTGTGTGTGTGTGTGTGTGTGTGTGTGTGTGTGTGTGTGTATATATTGTAGACATGTCACTGGAGAAGTGGTTGAGGGGGTGTACATCTCACCTAGGTTGCTACACAGTGTGAGATGGTAAGTCCAGGATGGATCAGTTTCTCAGCAGCAATATGCTGCTGAGTTGTTATTTAATCTTGCCGGGCCTGGGTTTATATGGAATGGCAGGTAGGTTTGGTAGAGGGACCTGTCATTCCACACCCCCCATCCCTTGTTCCAGTTCTGGGTTTTGGATCAGGTGAGCTTTGATCCTAATTAGCCTGGGAAGGTAAAGGCTCTGCGGGCCTGCAGGTGTTCGCTCTCAGCCAGGGAAACGAACAGTCTGTGTGTTTGAGGAAGCTGCAAGCACAGCCACTGCTGGAGCTCAAATCCACCCTGCGATATCCAGGCGAAAGACGCTGTGTTTATAAGTGTCAGATAGGTGAGAAGAACCTGTTTAGTAAGCGCCCAGCCGGGCTAGGTTGGTTGTTTTGTTATTATTTTGTTCCTGTTATACACAAGAAGCACGGTGTTGCTGTATATTTTGTTTGTTGGACTGTTTGTACCACGAATAAACGCCAAGGTCTGCTTTATAAAGTCCAAGTCTGCTGTGAACTGTGTCCAAACACACCCTACCCCGGGAAGATCCCTTACTATATATATATATATATATATATATATATATATATATATATATATATATATATATATATATATATATATATATATATATATATATATAAAATCAGCTGGCTGTTCAATAAATTTCCTCCTCTGAGTTTACTCTCACAATACAACTTTGGCCACTCTGACACTCTCCACCCTATATGTTCCCTCTTGGCTACTGGGACCTTTAGAGTTCTGTAGGAGTCCCATCTACATGCGTGTCCTGCTTCATACTACAACTGTAGTATGAAGCAGGCCAAGTTCCGCAAATACAGGCAGGACAAGAGGGACACAGAGCTGCCGACTTGCCGTTAATCATTGCTTTGGAGGAGGAGGAGGAGGGGTATGGTTTTTGCACTCGTGCCCCTCTCGCACTGCCTGTGTTTGTGGCGCACATACAGTTGTACAAAGTTGGAGCTCACACATAGAGGGGACTTGTACAGGACTCCTTAGGTCCCAGCGGCACAGAGATTATATTGTAATGGGGAGTGTCTCAGTGTGACCGGGGGACAATTGTAAAAGTAAACTTGGAGAAAGTAATTTTATTGAAAAAAAAAAAACAGCTAATATGTGCAAGTTATATTATCATCTGTTTTAGAAGAAACATTGAATTTAATGCCACTTTAATGTGGAAAGAAAGTCAAAACCTAACAAAGCCTAAATCTACTCCCACCCCCATTCTAAGTTCTTTCTATCTACCCTGTAAAAGGAAAGATGCCCACGCTTTCCAATTCTGCAGTCACTCGGGTCCTGTCACGTGGTCTCTCTAGCGCTGGCAGTCAGTGAAGAAAGATCAATGACAACGGCTGCAAAGCCTGGGTAATGACATCACATGTAGGCTTACTATGGGGTTGTCGGCTATCCCTCCTCTACACTGAAGCCAGCCATGTGACTGGACTGGAGAATCTTCAGAATAAGTATAGGCATCTTTTCTTTTACAGGCGGAAAACGTAAAAAGTGTACCGCTCTGTCTCTTTAAATAAACTTTTATTCATCTATTTTCATCTTTTCTTTTACAGGGTAGATAGAATAAGCTTAGAATGGGGGTGGGAGTCGTTTTTGACTGGAATTCTACTTTAAGCATTCTGAGCTGGTCTTTAGGGAGTATAGGAAAAGATAAAAATCTGAAAGAGGTGCTTATGTAAAACTCCTGAGAAATCCTTGTTACTTATTCCTGTCATCTTCCAAGACTGCAGGGTTAAAGTGATTTGTAAAGTCTTGTTTTTTTTCTCATAAAAATAACAAACATGTTATACTTATCTGCTCTGTTGCAGTGGATTTGCACAGAGCAGCCCTGATCCTCCTCTTCTCGTGTGCCTTTTTGCTGATCCTGGCCCCTCCCTCCTGTTCTGTGCCCCCACAGAAAGCAGCTTGCTATGGGGGGGACCCGAGCTGAGTCACAGCTCCGTGTGTTCATTCAGACACATCGCCCCGCCCACTCTCTCTTACGATTGGCTAACTGACAGTAGAGGGCGACAATCGCTGCTGTGTCTCAGCCAACCAGGAAGGAGAATCTCGGATGGCAGAGACATTCGTGAACACCGCTGGACAGAGTGGGACCTCGGGTAAGTATTAGGGCAGCCATTCTCAACCAGGGTTCCGTGGAACCCTGGGGTTCCTCCAGAGGTTTCTAGGGGTTCCTTGAGCTTGTGGCTGATGAACCACCTTTTTGATGGTGCCTATAGAGTTTAAGGTTCAACATCACTTGGCAAAACCAGCAGCATGACACAAAATCTTTTTAGCTGTCTTTAAATGTGGCATTCTGAGCACCACTTTAAGGGGAACAGTCTTCCTATTGACCACCAGTATAAGGAGCATTGTTCCTATTGACCCCCTAATGAATTGGTTTTAGTAAGGTGAAAGACATTTTGTGCTCTACAAACTATTATTGCCTTGTTTCTTCCCATAATTATCTAGTTTACACAACCCTACTAGGCACACTGATATAAAATTACTTATGAAAACACACACACTGCTGCTAGTAAAACACTATCTTATTTATTTCCCAAGAAATTAGGAAAGCTAACATAAAGTAATAAAAGGACATTACAATATCACACAGCTTACAATCAGAACATATAATACAAGAATATGAAAGATACTTATCACACGGTCCTCCGTGAAGCTTTGCTGCATCGGCTAGGCTCAGGCCAGGACAGGGCCTTCGCCATGAGGTTTAGGCCGGATCCATCTCCCAAAGTAGGCCGAGTCACCACATGGCATGGTCTTACAGCAAACAGAGAGCATTGTCTGTGTGTGAGCCTTTTCATTCAAACATACACACCCACTCGTAGCCACCCCCATTTGCCTTCAATCCAATAGATTTCGCCAAGAGGCATTCCTTCACATGTATGTCCATTCTTCAGGAAGCATGCTGTATTGTCCACTATTGATCAGTGTCTCCAATGATGAGCCACCCAGCTTGCTCTTACTCCCTTTGAAGCCTGCAACCACACACACATCACAGCAGGGGGGTCCGAGTCCAGCTATTGTTCTGATTACAAAGCTTTCATGTGCTTCATTCATTTGAGGCTAAGTGGCTACCTCAACCATGAACAAATACCAGAAGTATTATATGAATTCAATACAACAAATGCCGCTTTGCGCCTTAAAGGCGCATACCACCCCTCTTCAGACACGGTTCCTATTAAACAGTCCATAACTGTCCTAACGTGTGTGGCTCCCCAACATGTGTTTCTGACCCAGTACCTATGGAACAGTCCTTAGCTGTGTAATGTGTTGTGGTTTTCAACATGTGCTTCAGAAACAGCTCCCGTGGAACAGTCCATAATGGTCTTACCGTATTGTGTTTTTCAACATGAGCAGAAACAGGTTCTATGGAGCAGTCCATAATTGTTTTACCGTGTGGTGCTTCCCAACACGTGCCGCTTTGCCACTGAGTGATACACCACCATCATTCTTCAGCGACAGCTTCCATGCCACCATTCTGGATCTTCGGTATCTTCAGGATGGCAAAACGGGCAGGGGGTGTCCATTTACTCACCAGCACACATTCAGAGTAACATATCAACCAGCTTTCAAATACAGAGTCTTGAGGAGGGCCTTTCTTGCCCATATTACTAGCCTACAATACCCATAGGTCACACTCTACCACAAAAATAAATCAACTTATTACCATAATATATACATATGTATTACGCACCCCGCTCCCAACCTCCTATAGCCCTTTACTGTAAATACGGGTCGGGATTCGGCAGGCTTGCTCACAACGGTATTGCAGGGCTCTGACTTGACCGCAAAGTCTCTAACTTGTACACAGAGACCTTACCGTCAAATCGTCCCTCAACTTGCATAGAGAAATGGGAGACCCTTCTAGATAAATATCGCTTATCTACACATATAAATTTACAACAATGACCAAACCCACACAATTCCACCCCTGTGCCTGGATTTCAGAGGTCATGCCCATGGTATACCATGCACCTCTACCTATGGTTAGGTTCAAGGAACCCTCTAGTTCCATGACTAACACTACACCGGTATTCTTTAGGACAAAGAAACAAACTCGCCTATGTCCTAAATAATACCCGGGTGCCTCCTTCCCAGCAATGATCTCTCCATCCAGAACACAGAGAGAAATAACTTCCCAACATTATTCGTTCATCCCCACGTATTGACCTGGCATACAAAGGACATCATGGTCATGCTTCCGACAAATAGAAATATCCACCTGCCCCCAGCGTTCATCTTCTCTGATCACATGTGTGATATAGCCTCAAATGCAACAAGATAGAATCCCCAGTCAGTAAGCCCATTGATGCCACCGAATATACAGACCGAGTCTGCACTTCTGTATATGGGAACATACAGCATAACACCTTTCACAATCCAACTTCGTACCGCCCATACAGGCATTCGACCCCTACTTTGGATTAGTATAAGCAACGTATTTTGGCAAAATCTTACTGAGCGGTGATGCTAACTCATCAGGCCACTGCCCCTCATACAGAGACGGTACAATCAGTTTGATGTTGGCTGATATTTCCACCTGCCACAGAGTGCGCGCCAGAGCCAATGACAGGTTTCTGTCCTCTCTACCAACCTCTCAACATGGTTGACAACATCTGGAGCCATTCTAACCTGAGTGTTTCTGTGATTTCATTGAATGTTATCAAGGATGCCACCAATCTCCCGGGGTAACCAAGTCACGCTCCTTCTCTGAAGCTATGGCTGTGAGTTTGTTCCTCAGGAGGCTGATGTCCCCTCCATTAACAACACCCATCCCAGCTATTGTTCCCCCCCCAATATAGTGCTGAATACATCCCTCCTCTTTCGGGTTACTCCTCAGAAATAAGTATCCTGCATGGACTTGATCGCATCTCTGGGAGTAAGTCACTGGTACAATGACCGCACTTGATTCAGTGTATACTCAGCACATATAGGGTGATCGGTTTTTGTCAACCACCGTGAGATGTTGCAGCACCATGTGGTTAAGTCCTATGGTACCCTGGTAGCCAGCGTTTGTTCCCTTTATTTTAACGGAGCATGCTCCTGTGTGTATTCACTGGCATTATCTGTGCAGGGTTTAAACTTCTCTGGTGAGACATCAACCAGCCGTATCTTCCCCATGTCTAATTCTGGTGTCCCGCATGTCCAGTAACCGAAAGCTTCTCTCTAGGACCGCTAGGATTGAGACACCACCCCTACGAGGAAGTTTTCACCCCATTGATGTGTCACCTGGCACCCTTTAGTCTGGCCAACAGCTACCTTATTATGCATACGTGCCAGCCTGCCTCCTGGGTACCTGCACCATATTAACTCTGTTACATCAATACATGTAATACATTAAAACCTTTCTTCTTTCAATTCCTCCTTCCAACAAAAAAAACACATATTTTACATTTTCATGTTTTAACGGATTGGATGTGTCATAATTCTTCCCCAACCTCCAACCCATTGCACATGTATAAATAACATGTGAGTATTCATCAGGAGAGACTTCGGTAAAAATATTTCACAAGTTCTCTCGCTAGGCACAGTCTTTCAGATTCAGCATTAGCACCAAATTGTCCATACCAAAAAAACAGGTATTAATCCTGAATCTTTCAGTTTTTTCTTCTCTCCTGATGTTTATCAGAACAAATTTGTGGTATGGTGTGGCACAGACAAACTGCCAACCAGATGATCATCTGTCATCCATGTTCCAGAAGCCTCTCCAATTCTCGCTCCACCAGGATTCTGGAAGTGAAAAACAAGAGCAGTATCAAATTCTTATCCACAATATCTGCTCGCTTACCATGTTTACTTATAGTTCCCTCCTTGGAGCCCAGGACCTCAGTATTCCTGGCTTCTGCAACTCTGACCAAACTATCCAACCAACCATGACCTCTTTAGGCTGAACCCACTGTAAAATGGATCCCCATGGTATGATCAAAAATGTTTAAAACTGA
Source organism: Lithobates pipiens (assembly GCF_037356315.1). NCBI lineage: Eukaryota > Metazoa > Chordata > Amphibia > Anura > Ranidae > Lithobates > Lithobates pipiens. Next base: position 71,737,980 of record NW_027507718.1, on the reverse strand, counting down.
ACGTCAATGTTGCTTCTCAAAAACTTCAAATTTTACAAGCTACAAAAACAATGCATCTATCTGTATCTTTACGATGTATGCACTACCCCCTTTCAGGTGACTGGTTCTAACTGAGGGCATTGTCAATTCCCCCCCTTTCAGGTGGCTTAAACCTACTACTTTTCCACCTGAACAAAAATAAAAATAAAATAGACGATTAAACCAATATCAAAAAAAAATTTTTTAGAAGAAAAAATGAAATAAAAAAAAATTTTTTTTAAAAAAAATTAAAAATCTGGCCATGATCACACAAACAACATGACAAGACAACCACCATAAAACAACGACAAACACTCAACTTTTAGTTAACATCCATGGACTTTTCTCCTGCAAAGAGTGCTCATTCCAATCTGAAATACAATTAGTTAATGGGGAAACAAAAAAACAAAACAAAACAAAGCATATGTATCTTATCACAACATTGTAGCTTCATTTATATCTTTTTAGTACTATTTATTTTTCATTGTTTGCAAACAATTACTAACTACTGAGCTCATGGTACCATGTGATAATCGATTATGCATTTACAATAACCTAACCCATGTTCTGCTATATTTTACCCACTGTTGTTCTCACTTTGACAGACCTGCAAACAAACACAAATGTTAGTATCTAAAGCCGTTTAACTTCTTCCATGTTCTCTGGAAAAAAAACAGAGACAGTGATTACAAACAATTATCATGACAATTGACTTTTTAAATCCCCAAAGCCTTTCCCAATAATGCAATATAGTTGCCATACCTTTCTATACTACGCCATGGTATTGGAAATCTTTGCCATATTACTCAAGAAAAATGTCAATGCCATTTGCGTCCAATTACATACAAGCCAAAATGGTAGATTAGCCCAGGGCGCAAATATTGGAATGTTCATCCAGTCTTGTTGCTGGCTGTGCTTAGGGTGTGAACTGTCATTTCTTATCTCTCCTTCAGAACTGTGTAGTCTGTCCTGGCTGCTATCTTTCATATCAGGCCTTTGAGTTACGCTGTCCCTGTCCTGGGTGGGGGTTTTCATTGTAGGTACCTGTATTTCTGGGGTTTCCTGTTCCATGCTAGCAATTTTAAGGACTTTATGAAATCTATGTCTATGCCTATTCCATTTACTATGTCTGAACTTTCTCTGCCTTCCTGTACCTCTGCTTATTACGGATACATCTGCCTTTGACCCATACTCCCTTTCCCTGGACTCTTGACAGAAGTCTCTGAGAATATTGACAAAATTTTGTTTGGTAGGATGTAGCATTCCTCAGAGCCATTCTAGTGGGATAGCTTACATAACACTTATTGGCCATTGAGTATATGAAACTTGCATCGTCCTCTAATAAGTCAGGACAGTTGAACACTTTCATATACAATGCAAGATACTCACTGCAGAACAAAATTGGGTCATCTCCTCTCCTAAATTTCATTAGTTGCAAATCACTCATACCATTATCACGACTGTCCACAATACGCTGCAACTCTTTCCTTCGCACCTCTGCATCTGCTACGTTATCATTAACTTGTGCCGATAACTGACCTACCAAAGGTCCTGGTAGCCATGCTTTCAGAAGAGAGCATGCATCCTCATTACTCAAATGGAATTTAACTACTAGAGCTTCAAATTTATTGGACAGACTCATTGGTAATTCCAGGGCATTAAATTCACCCAAAATCTGGCACAAAGTAAGTCTCTCTTGGATTGTAATCAAACTCTCATTCTGTCTTGAAGCTATAGGTGCCATAGCAGACTGTGTTTCATCACGGCCCTTCTCCTCATTGATCGTGCAGATATCGGCCAATTGGCATGTTCCTTTGTGCTCATTGAGCGATACCATAACTTTCTCTGTAGTAAGAAGCTGAGAGCGTACATTTGCTAATTCTCTTTCTAAAGACATAACCAACTCTTCCATCTCTGACAACTTCATTCGCAATGACTCTAAAACTTTGCTCTTCATATCACAGTCCATGCTGTAACTGTGGAGCTGTTCTTGTAGCTCACTGTTTCTCTCTGACAAATCTCCTGCTTTTGCCCGCAATTCATCCATCTCATCACTGGAGGCTGTTGCAATCTTTAGAAGGTTTTCACTGATTTTCGCTATGTCCTCACCCAGACGCCTCCTCTCTACTTCCCACTTCCCCCCCATTTGCTCAGATATAACTTTAATTCTGAGCAAAACTGAAATTTCATTAGCCAACTTTTCTTTAACTTTTTTTAGCTGTTTGCCCGATAATCTGCTATTATGTTGCTGACACTGAGATATTAGAACCTTATACTGGCTTTCAAGAGTTTCATCTGCACATGAATGGTAACTGGCAGAGGCGTACTTTTTAACATATGTATACACAAGTTCCATTTCACAACCATACAATCCACACAATACACACTTCTATTTGTACTAACGTACCAACACTGCATTGAGTACTAAATCAAACTCAATTATTGTTAGCTCTTACAACTCACAAAAAACAAAAACAAATCGCTCTTCTAGCATTCACTATTCTTAATTCGTTACCACTTTTACCTGATATCATTCAAAACAATTCAATTTTTGCCTATCCATAGTAAAGACTCACCACACTTAATGTGGCATTATTAGCTGCCTTGTCCCTGAGCACTTCTGTCCTGTAAGTTCTATGCAGCTTTTAGGATTGCCACATGTTATCTGGGGTGCCAAATGAAAGACATTTTGTGCTCTACAAACTATTATTGCCTTGTTTCTTCCCATAATTATCTAGTTTACACAACCCTACTAGGCACACTGATATAAAATTACTTATGAAAACACACACACTGCTGCTAGTAAAACACTATCTTATTTATTTCCCAAGAAATTAGGAAAGCTAACAAAGTAATAAAAGGACATTACAATATCACACAGCTTACAATCAGAACATATAATACAAGAATATGAAAGATACTTATCACACGGTCCTCCGTGAAGCTTTGCTGCATCGGCTAGGCTCAGGCCAGGACAGGGCCTTCACCATGAGGTTTAGGCCGGATCCATCTCCCAAAGTAGGCCGAGTCACCACATGGCATGGTCTTACAGCAAACAGAGAGCATTGTCTGTGTGTGAGCCTTTTCATTCAAACATACACACCCACTCGTAGCCACCCCCATTTGCCTTCAATCCAATAGATTTCGCCAAGAGGCATTCCTTCACATGTATGTCCATTCTTCAGGAAGCATGCTGTATTGTCCACTATTGATCAGTGTCTCCAATGATGAGCCACCCAGCTTGCTCTTACTCCCTTTGAAGCCTGCAACCACACACACATCACAGCAGGGGGGTCCGAGTCCAGCTATTGTTCTTCTGATTACAAAGCTTTCATGTGCTTCATTCATTTGAGGCTAAGTGGCTACCTCAACCATGAACAAATACCAGAAGTATTATATGAATTCAATCCAACATAAGGGTTCCTCAAGACCTAAAAATTAACCTCTAGGGTTAAAAGGTTGAGAAATCCTTTATTAGGGGGGTACTGGGGCAGTTGCTGCTCACAGAAGGCTTTTTATCATAATGCATAGAATGCATTAACCGCTTTAACCTCACTGTCACCGCTAAGAATGACTTTTCCCCCCTCAAGTGGGGCTTATTTTCAGGTATCCTGCCATTAATAAACATGCATATGTTTTTAACTGATGATGAATGTGGCAAACATGGTGCTTGTGTTATTACCATAAAGTAGACACCCAACCTGTAAGTCTCTCTGTTTTCCTCCATATTGTTAACTTTCTAGGAGTGTGTCAGATAAGATGGTAGAGAATCGTTACAGGTTGGGGGTTACAGTGTTTCCTGTTAAGTTGTCAGCCTGTGGACTTTACAGTATGTCTATATGTGCAACGTGTTTGTGACCAGAGCTCGTTGATGCATAAATATCCAGGCCAATTATTATTATTTTTTCTGATAATGCAACAATAGCTATGATACTAGGACATTGATTCTTTTGTTGAAGCAGCCTATTGTGAGTAAGAATGGTAACCCTCTCTACATTTTCCATGTAAATAGTATATTAATTGATGTTAAATTATCAAGGGTAGTTATTTACAGCTAAGCATCCAATGTGTCAGATTTCACCTTTTCTGAGAGGAACAAAATACCTGCAAAAATTGAGAATGTCATTAAAGGGTTAGATCAACTGTTCCACAAAAATGAAAAGGTAACTGACTACCCTCTCCCACACACCCAGTCCCTGCTGCACTCCTCTTCTTTGATTGTCTGCTGTCTACACAGCAGGTGTAGTTGTGTGGGAATCTGAAAAATGCAATACACAGTCCACATGCTGTGTAAGCATCATAATGCTCGCAATGGAGAGAGGGCATTGGTCAGTGCCGGCACGTAATAATATTGACCTGTGAGAAATGACCTGAGCTGTCCCGGCGTCTCACCAAAAAGAGGGGTGCAGAAGAGTACGGCTTTCAAATGCTTGAACTGTTACATCCACATGCTACATCATCCAAAGCGGTAAGTGCAGAGGGGACTGGAGGTGTGGGGAGGGTGTTATGAATTGGTTTACTTTTTTTTTTTTTACTGTGATTTAACCCTTTAAAGCAAACCCCTTGACTACCTTAGCTTGCAAAATTGGCATAGATTCATATAACAGGCCCCTCAGGAAGCGAGAGGACTCCAGGACTCCAAAAACTTGTAGCACTTTGTTATGCAAATATCCACCCTAAGGTCTATGTTTGAGTTTTGGCCCACCTCTTTCTGCACCCCACACCCAATAAATATGATCAGCAGAGAAATATAATCATGTACAGGGAGTCCCTGGGTTACAACCTAATGGGTTCTGTAGGTTTGTTCTCAAGTTGAATTTGTATGTAATTTGGAACAGGTACATTTTTTTTTAAGTGTAACTCCAGCCAAAAATAGAATGTTTGTTTGTTTGTTGGGTAGCATAGGGAAGGTTCCATCCCTGTAACATTTGTTTTGCTATCTGTACCCCTGTTCAGAAGATTTCACCTCGCTTTCTGTCCCTTTGACAACTTGAATTTAGAAAAATGTGGGTTGTCACGGAAACAAAGATTGGTGATAAAGCATCAGTGGAGACACCTTTTTCCCCATGATAACTCTAAGACCCCTTTCACACCGAGGGTGTTTTGCAGGCGCTATAGTTTTAAAAATAGCGCCTGCAATCCGCCCTCAAACAACTGCACCATTGTCTCCAGTGGGAAAGCCCGAGGGTTTCCACACCAGTGCGGTGCGCTGGCAGGACCTCAGGAAAAGTCCTGCCAGCAGCTTGTTTGGAGCGGTGAAGAAGAGGTGTGTTTAATGCTCCTCCACCGCTGCTCCCCATTGAAATCAATGGGGCAATGTGGCTATACCACCGGCAAAACGCCGCCTATGCAGGTGGTTTTAACCCTTTTTCGGCCGCTAGCATGGTAAAACGCAGCTAATAAGGGTCGGCGCAGTGTGAAAGGAGTCTTACAGGAGTGGATTTCCCTTCTTAAGGGTAGATTTCTTCACGCTTCCTGATGTCTCCCTCCGTTTGTAAGTATGAGTTGGATGTATGCAACTCGGGGACTGCCTGTACTCTTATAAATGCCGATGGACAAGGTTGACAACCTACATAATCCACTCCTACAATCCATCTTGCAGAGCATGCTGGTCATTTTCAGATGAAATCTGTTTTCCTTTTTGTTTTTTTTTGTTTTTTTTTACTGTATGTGAAATAATAGGAGGAAGCAGACAACGTAATCTGTATGGGAAATAATAGGTTGTTTAGTCTGATGATAAATGAAAAAGAAGCGCTTTGTACTGTGCATGTTTTTTTTACGTCCTGGAAAGTGACAGACAGCATATTATGGTATTGATGTTAATGAGTTTTAGTTCAGCAAAGCCTACATATGTTCTGTGCTTTCTGCTTGTGTTTTCTGTACAGAATTACATCTAAGATCATCCTGTGACTTTGTTTTCTAGGCTTCGGGAAGTTCAGCTTGAAACTAGCCCAGCAATACCGGACTCCATTGACATTCCAAAATAAAACCGATCAGCCAAAATATAAGCAGGGTTAATAATCTTCCTGTTTCTATATACGTATATATTTTGCTCCGTCTCTTCTGGGTTGCTGCAAGCAGCATCAATACTACCTTTTGTTTTGGGTGTACTCGTGAGAAAGATCAAGTTATTTCCACTGAGGGGGAAATAAAATCTTCCTGCTATATTCTCCCCCTTTTCCTCAAATGAGGTTTGATGCTTTAATACACAAGAAGCAGATTTTACACCCCTTGAGCTTCTTCTGTGGTATTTTTGTTAGATGTAAAGAATCTATGGGAGGACATTTTTTTTTTTTTTTTGGTTTACAAATTTGTTAAAACAAAATGACAAATACAAGGGAACAAATGTAGACATATTTTTCTGTTTATGCTTTTGAACCCCACCCAACCCCCCCCCCCCCCATGACCTCTGACACTACAGTACTATCCCCAATTTTGCACTAAATGTCATTGTAATGTCAGTAAAAATCATGGAACAGGTTTTAAAAAAAATGACCAATGTTTACACAACTAGACAAAAGTGTTTTATGTTATTACAAAAGACAAAAAAATCATTTCCATTTGCTCCAGCTTTGAAAGTGATTTGCCTGCTGTTTTATCTCTACTTCCTGATCGTACAATGACTTTAAATGTTAGCATTTTTCCTTAAATTTAGTACTGATGTTCACAGCGGAGCTCAGGTTATTTCCTCTCGCTTGTTACCTTACCAGACAACTGGCTTGCTGGTGAGTGTCTATGCAGAATACACTTATGCCATCACATGGGACATAAAACAGCTGACATCCACTGTTCATGATTTTCATTCCATGGGACTTTAGGCAGCTTCATAGTTTTTCATAAACTAAAAAGTCCTAGCATTGGACCAACACTCATATTTACAGGGCTCATTTAGCAATACTACTTGAGGGAAGACCTCTTTGTAAGGTTAAAGTTCAACATGAGACTACATTGCCAATTTTAGTTGGCCTGTTTCTATAAAGGTGGATATAATAAGAAAAAAAGCTTTAGATGAAGCAGCCTTTAATTATGTCTGTATTTGTGATATCTGAAAAGTCTGTAAGTCTTATTTTTGCGGAATGTTTGTACTTTCTTCGAAGAAATAATGTTCTAATATGTTAATGAAATGTACGTAACCATGTCCCTTTCTCTGAAAGTGAAACAAAATCATTGATCTTTCTGAAAGGAGGCTTCCCAATGTTATAAATTTTTCACACATGGAAAAACATTGATTTAACAATTGCAAATTTACTTTCTTTACATACTCTTGTTTTTAATGACTTTTGTAGGAAAAGGAAAATCTAAAAATAAACTCTTATATCCTGGTTCATACTTATTTTATGTGAATAACAAATGCCACCCTGTAAGTCTGCATTGTCCTAAGAAGTTTCAGTCATGTTAATGAAGTCGAGTTTTATGGAGTTTTGATTGCAAGAGAATAACCTGGATTATTTTTAAGTGTAAGAGAAAAAAGGGACAGCTGTAGGCATCCGGGTGTATTCACAAAGATGTACAAAACATCCTGTTGACGTGTCTATAGAAAAGTGGTTCTAAAGACAGAAGGTTTTTTTATCTTCATGCATGCATTTTATATATATATATATATATATATATATATATATATATATATATATATATATATATATTTATTGCATATATTAAGATAAAAAAAAACTTCTGCCTTTACAGCCACTTTTCTATAGACACTTCAACAGGATGTTTTGTACAGCTTTGTGAATACACACGGATATATATATAGATGGATATATATTCTCTCTATAAAAAAAACTGTGTCCAGCAGTCCCCCTCATACTTGCCTGAGCCCATCTCGATCCAGTGGTGATATGAGAGTCCCGGCTGCTCCTCGTTTGCTAAGACAGCAGAGAGCCGCCATTAGCTACCGCTGCTGGCAATCAAAGTCGGTAAGCCAATGAGGAGAGCGGGGCTGAACTGGGGCTCTGTGTCTGAATGGACACACTGAGCTTCAGCTCGGCTGCTCCCATAGCAAGCTGCTTGCTGTGGGGCACTCGGCACAAGGGAGGGGCCAAGAGCACTGGTGAGGGACCTATGAAGAGGAGGATCTGGGCTGCTCTGTGTAAAACCACTGCACAGAGCAGGTAAGTATAACATGTTATTTTTAAATAAACAAAACAAAGACTTTATTATCACTTGAACCATGATCACCAACCCAATGAGGCATCTGAATAGCGTAAATCTGGTAGATAGGAATATGCATACATTTGCATGTGCAATATTTAAGCTGTTTAAGACCAGATGTTTTAAAAATACCTAAACTTTATCTATTATAGTGGAAATCTGCACATAAGGCACAGCCTTTCAATTCAGTCTCCTGCAGGAGCAGTGACATCCTAAAGCCGTATTAAACCCAAAAGCAAACATTTATTGCAGTTTACCAATTCTTAGATATGATGGCTGTATTAGTTTCCCTATTTAGGCTTGCTTTCTTCTAATTTTTTGGTAATCCAGCCAGCAAGTCTGTTGTTTTTCACAGCAGATACTCTCCAGCAAAATGTATCAGTTTACACCCCTGCCAGTGTGTCGATTTTAAAATGATCAGCTTTCATTTATGCAGAACCTTTAGCCTAAAAGAAAAAAAAAACAGTTTGCTGTAACAGTTTATAAAGTGTAAGACTGAAGTCAGGCTTCAATTTACTAGGTTTAATACTGCTTTATGAATCATAATAGAAAATGTGCTTTTCTTAACCGTCATATACAACAGACAATTTTTAGAGCTTTACAAATATAAAGCCAAAGCCACTAAGCCAGTACATATGTTTGCTGGTTTCTATTCTCAGAAATGTATTACAAAGTACACAGGTAGATATACACCTGTGATAATATCATACAATAAAAGTGTGTACATACACCTCTCAGAACCCAAACAGACCCAGAATAAGACCAACAGGGGTCTAGTCAAAATTTCAGGTTTAGTTCCCCTCTGCTACCCTGAAACCAAGTTTCTCACATGCCAGCATCTCCATGCATACCATCACATATTACCAAGACTTTAATGTTGCATTTTTGCGGATGAATCACAAGCTATCTGGTTTTCTGTGCATATTCTATTACCATGGTAGGAAGCCCTTTCATCTTTTATAGAGCTGTATTGTGATGGTGAAGACACACTACATTTAAAGGACAACTCCAGGTTGCCATGGTCTCCGGTTCACCAATGCGGAGACCATGGGGTTGATTTACTAAGGGCAAATAGAATATTTGTTTTAAAAAGGAATTTGCCCCAGAGCTTAGTAAATGAGTTGAAGCTCTGCTGACCTCCATTATCCAATCATGTGCAAGCAAAAATGCTGTTTTTTACTGCATTCACTAATCCCTGGGGAACTTCTTTTTCAAACTGAACTGCCTTTTTGATTTTAGTAAATCGGCTCCCATGTGTAAAATTAGGAAGCTGGTAAACATTTCCCTCCTGCTAGTTGGGTGCCAGGTGCGAAAAAGCATTCAGTGCTTGTGTTGGTAGGCTGGTGTTTTACCAGTCATGCTGCTTTCTAGGTAGGGTGGACTGCTGGGGAATTAATAGAAATGAAAAGACAGCCACAAATCTAAACTTTCATGGAAAGATTGGGCTTTCTCAAAACCTGCCAAGAGCTCACATTTAGCTTTCTCCACTACATCTGACCCATCATTTACAGTGCATTCACATTTTTCTGTTCCTGAGGGTTGCGTTAAGGAAGCCAATTCATTTTGAAAGAGCTCAGATATGCAGCGTGTGTTTTCAAAGATGCTAAGGCCTCATGCACACTGGAGGCTTTTAATGCTGCCCTTAGGGGCGTGTTGTGTGATCTTTTTTTCCCCTCTATACTTCCCTGCATGTTGGCTTCCGTGTCCATTATGTCTATGGACACGTAGGCGTTTAGAGGCAGTAAAAAAAGCACTGCCAGCATGACCAGGAGCAGCAGCCTTTCTTGCAGGAAAAAAACACTTGACGCGCTTAAACGTATCTAAACACGTGTTTAGTGCTTAGACGTTAATTTATTTCAATGACAAGAATAAATTGTTATTCTGGCCAATTAAACGAGTTCATGCCCAAGTGCTATGTGTGCGATTAAATGTGCCAAAACGCATTACACATGTTTACAGGCCTCAAGTATTTTCTCTTTCGTTCATTGACGGACACGGCTCATTCAATTCTTGACCTTAGGGTTATCACGCCACCTTCAGGAGAGGATATAAGGGCAAGAATTAAAGGAGCTATGTCCGTCAATGAACTTCAGAGAAAAGGATTTTACGATGAGTACAAAAATCCCATTTTCGCTTTAGTTCATTGACTGACACAGCTCCTTTAATTCTTGACCTTAAGTCCTCTCCTGAAGGTGGTGTGATAACCCTAAGGTCAAGAATTGAAGGAGCCGTGTCCGTCAATGAACTTAAGAGAAAAGGATTTTATGGTGAGTACAAAAATCCCATTTTTTTTTCTGCCAAAACACTGCCAGGAGAAAGGGCATCTAGAAGAGATGGCTAAAGTGTCCAGTGTGTATGAGGCATAAGGAAACATGGGCACCACAAACTGTATTGCCTTAGTGTGTTGCAGTGCCTTTAAAATTTTAAAATGAGGACCTAAGGGCTGAAACACACTTTTGTGATGGGGTGCGTTGCATTGACATGCACCTTACTGCATAGGATGAGAGTTTCTTACCAAGTGCTTCTATCTATTGTCTTGTAAATCCAGCCTCAAACCTACAGAGTACACTGCACAAGAGTATTCTGAAACACACAATCCTTGTCTGATTAAGCTGTTACAAGCAGAAACAAAGCCTTTAAAAAAAATGCATAGTTATGAATCACATTTCATAAGTAAGTGCATCCAAAAAACTAAAACTCCTGGTATTCTGATACTTAACAGTGTCACTTTCTCTGTTAAATAATCTCATTATCTAATTTCATTCACAGTTTGGATTGGAACTGCTGTGCTGTTGCAGTCTATTAAGCATAACCTCAGTAGCATGCCTAGAGGTACACAGTATGAGATAGCAACTGAAAATCCAATAAAGTGTTCTGCTGTGCACTTCATCAAGGAGGTGCCTTCACTGACCAAAGGTAATTCAAATTGTGCAGACTAGTTAAAAAATCAGTTAGAGTTATAGTCTTTAATGTGCATTGCATTTGCTACACTGCAAACAAGTTTTAAAGTGAATTTCCATTGTTGCAGACAAATTTTGAGAACCCCCCCCCCCCCCCACTATATGTTTGCTACATGTTCCCATTTACACAGCATACCCAAAACCAATTTTTTAAAAACTTTTTTTTTTTTCTTGTTCTATTCGAGTATGACAATACACACAGCTTGTATTGTTAAAAATAACTTGTAAGGGATATATTTTAAAGAATGAAAAAAAAATATGCATTTACAGTTTTTTTTCTGTAGGAGCCTGGAGAGCATTGCACCAGCAGTTAGAAGATTGATGGTGTAATGCAAGGCTCTTGCAGACTGTGTGTAGTGAGTGTAAGCTGTCTGCTTGTACCTCTTACAGACAGGAAATTACACACTGACAGGAAGAATCAATGAACTACCTATAGCAGTGGTCATCAACCCTGTCCTCAGGGCCCACTAACAGGCCAGGTTTTATGTATTACCTTGTGGAGATGCAGACTAGAATATTGCAATCACTGAGCAGCAAATATCACCTGTGATGTATTTCAGTTATCTTGCAAACCTGGCCTGTTAGTGGGCCCTGAGGACAGGGTTGATGACCACTGACCTAGAGAACTGAACAGAGCCCTGGTAGTTCATCTAGAACTACAAGCCGTCAGCTGCACAGGCTGTCAGTACTTGAAGTTCATTGATTCACAGGACTTCATGAATACTACACAGCCAAGTGACCGGAGCCCCCACAAAGCCATGCTCTTTTCAAATAGGTTCAGCAGGTTCGGGAGAAGATCCCTGGCCCGCTCTTATAGGGGGAGGGGAGATTGGGGAGCAGCTACAGGAGCAGGAACATGTTACGTGTTCCACCCTAAAAATGGATGGAACATGTAACATGTTCACAAAGGTAACCATATCCTTTAGGGGCAGATTGGTAATAGTGCATAATATACAATGTGTCATTTAAGCCTTGAGCTATTTAACAGCTTTGTTAAAATAGTGTGCAAATTCTTTGAGCAAATCTAGTTTACAACTGATAATGAGGTTTGCCAGTACAGTATAGACAGGTAGTTATGGTAAACATTAACTCCCCAGCAACCCCTTTCCATTATATATTTAAAGTTATGCAATGTGAAGAGGAACATGTAACAAAGTGGGTTTTAACCTGAATTTGACTGCAAAAGTGGGAAGACACTTTAAAAGAAGTAGCTTATTGGAAAGAAAAAGAAAACGTGCTTGATACTCTAAGCTTAATTGCAGTTATGGATTTTATTACATACACACCTTATCCAGCTTTGACCAATGTAAGTATGTATCAACTGGAGTGCTGTGGAAGTGCAGAATCACTGTTGTAGTCACTGCTACAACAGTTATTCTGTTGTGTTCCTTGTGTTCCTTGTCTCGTGCTGAGCAGCTACCCTGTTGCATTGTAACCATAGGGGGGTCACTTTTTCAGTATGGTCACCATTCACAGAAAGCCTTGCATTTTTCTCAATTAATGCAAGGCATTCACTGATTGGTCTAGGTGGCGACATAGGGCAGTAATGTTGTGATTTCCACCACTTCAAAACAAAGAATGCTTTGCATTGATAGAGAAAATGCAAGATGTTCTGTGAATGGTGCCTGGGCAGAGCAAACATTAATGGATGCTAGATCCATCAAGTTCAAAATAGCAGTGCATTCCTAACCCCCCCCCCCCCATTCTAAAATGTATTCCATATGAAGTAATGACTATCACCATAACATAATGGCCAGTGTACTCCAGGATCTAAATTGTAAAACCACATTACATCATCTGCTACCACGTCATACTTCATATTTAACTTACACTGTGAATTATATTGCATCCTTCACCCCATTCATGTAATATTAACTTTGATGTAATCCCTATTTGGTGATCTACAGAGGCTCCTGATTACATATGGTTATCTGTCATGGAGGTTCCCATCCAATTCTGAGGAAAGCCACTATACAGTGGTGCACAGCTCGGCAGCACCATGCATCATGCTTTTCCCGATGACAGCAACAGCTACCTTGACATGTTTCATCGAAAGCCACATTTCCTAAAAACAATTGTTGCCAAGTTTGCTAATTACATATGCAACATGTTTTGCCAAGCGCCTTTACTTTTAAATTTAAAAGTACATCACTTTCACAGCCTCTATTTTTAGAATAAGGAGTTAGTCATCTATACAGCCAGTAACTAGAGTTTCCAGCAGCATAGCCTGTAGCCTGCCAGACTTATGTTTATGTTCCTCTGGATGGTGAGCAAGTCTTTACTATGGGGAATTGTTGGGAGACTGGCTCAGTGTTGTGTTAAATGAGCATCCTAGCATGTCTCCTAAGAGCAGTCTCAAGTTGCTTGATACCCAGCCCGAATGCATGCAAACACAGCACCGATATTGGAAAGCCTATGTAGATATGTGTGTATGAGCAGGTGCATCTCATAAAAAAGTTTATTTCAGTAATTCAATTCAAAAAGTGAAACTCCTATATTTTATTTAGAGGCGTTACACACAGAGTGATATATTAAGCATTTTTTTCTTTTAGTTTTGATGATTATGGCTTACAGCTAGTAAAAAAACAAAATTCTGTATTTCAGAAATTTGATTATATAAGACCAATAAAAAAATATTTTTAATACAGAAATGTTGGCTTACTGAAAAGTGTGTACATTTACAGTTTATCCATTTATTGTATGCACTCAATACTTGGTCAGGGCTTCTTTTACATTGATTACTGCATCAATGTGGCATGGCATGGAGGCGATCAGCCTGTGGCACTGCTGAGGCGTTATGGAAGCCCAGGTTGCTTTGATAGTGGCCTTCAGCTCGTCTGCATTGTTGGGTCTGGTGTCTCTCATCTTCCTCAAGACAATACCCCACAGATTTTCTGAAGTATTGGTCAGGCAAGCACAGTGATGCCATAATTATTAAACCAGGTATTGGTACTTTTGGCAGTGTGGGCAGGTGCCAAGTCCTGCTGGAAAATGAAATCGGCATCTCCATAAAGCTGGTCCGCAGAGGGAAGCATGAAGTGCTCTAGAATTTCCTGGTAGAGGGCTGTGCTAATTTTGGACTTGATGATAAAACACAGTGGACGCATATGACACAGCTCCCCAAATCATCACTGACTGTGGAAACTTTACACTGAATCTCATGCAACTTCGATTCTTTACCTCTCCACTCTTTCTGCAGACTGAGACCTTGATTTCCAAATTAAATGCTAAATTTTCCACAGTCCATGATGATTTGGTGAGCTATGTCATCTGCTGGTGTTGGTCCACTGTATTTTTCCCATAGTCCAAATCCAAAGCCAGCACAGCCCTCTACCAGGAAATTCTAGAGTGTTTCATGCTTCCCTTTGCTGACCAGCTTTATGGAGATGCTGATTCCATTTTTCAGCAGGACATGGCACCTACCCACACTGCCAAAAGTACCAATACCTGGTTTATTAATCATGGTATCGCTGTGCTTGATTGGCCAGCAAACTTGTCTGACCTAAACCCCATCGAGCAACAAAAAATGTCTGCATTGTTTTAATCTGGTCTTCCATACAGTGCTTTTTATCTGACAGATTGTTAAAATTTTGCATGGATCTGCAAATGAGGATGAGATCATGCACAGAAATGTAAGCAGCATTGGACTTTTTATGCAATATAAAATCTGGAGAAGAGTGGAGGTGATGGACCAAACAAGCAGAGTTCAGCTCTTGTTTGATATTATTAGACGGGGAATGAATAAATGCATCTGGTTGCTATGGTAATCACCTCCACTGTTTATAGATCAGGTTCAGAATGGCCAAATCCCTAATTTCTCCTTCATAGTGTAGAGCGTATAAAAGTTGCAATCCATTGGTCTGAGAATTCATATAAATCTAGCTTGTAACCCCTAACTCTAAACTGCTTACTGTCTACAATGATGAAAGTATTTTTTCCTTGTTACAATTCTGAAAAGAATATTCCTAGGTATATTTAGTGCCACTGTACATAGAATCTTTTTTATAAATGATTTTAAAGTGTACAGGTACAATGAAAAAACATGTTCCATAACTCTCATTTGTTGACAGTAGGCATCGTCTGGTTTCTGGGGACCAGTTACAACATTCATAACCTCTGCTACAGCCCAAAAGAGGTCCAATGCAAATTTCAACTTTTCAGAACCTCCAGCATTGGCATGTCTCCATCACATACCACAAAAAGTGGGCACTTCTCAACTGGTCACAAAGACAATATGGCAAAGATTTGGGGGGTTCTGAGGCACAAAGACATTTTGGAGTCCACAAACCATATTGGACATCAGGCAGTGCCTACTAGCAACACAAACGGTTACCTTAACCTGTTTGTTGATCATAGAGGTTTTCTTTAAGTAAAACCGTTTTGACAACATTTGTGAATAAGTAAAAGGTTTAGAAGACTATGGACAGAAGACATTTAAAATAAAGATAGCACACTCTTACTATACATAGTAAGAAATACTTTACAATGGAGAGTTAACTCCCCATCCTTTTAATGCCATTTCACAGTAGGAACATGGGAGCAGGTTTTTTTTGGTTTTTCTTTTTTCTTTTTTTAAGGGTGCAAGCTTCAATGTTGATATCATTGACCTGATTTTGCAATTGTTACCTCTTAGCCTTACATGTACTCTTTCCCTCTTTCTCTTCTCAGAGTGCATAACAATGTCCACAAAGCACCATAGTTAAAATGTACAAACTTTTTTACAACTATATCATTCAATACTCTTATGCACTTTCAGAAACTAGAAAACTGTATGTGAGGTCAGGTAGGCAGTTAACAGGGCATAAACTAACTTCCCTTGACCTCTAACCCCAGACTCTTGGGCTGAAGGGACAAATTTTAATTGAGTAAAGACAAATCGAGAGTAAAAATAAACCTTTCACAAATCAGCCTGTGCAGTAATTATAATTTAACAGCATATTCGGAATCTTGTATACATGTAAACATAAGCATTAGGGGTTCTCTTTAATCAATATAACCATTAAAGAAAACCACCAATTGTCATTTTCTTGCCTTCTTGTGCCTCAAACGGCAACTTACACAGAGCAATAGGTTGCTCATCAAAATTTCATCATTCAAAACGTCTGAATTTGGCACACAGGTGAATATTTTACCTAGTTTGTTGACATGAATATATAGTCATTTCTTTACTCATGGTTATAAAGAGCCTTTAAATCTTGAATACCAACCACATAAAATGGTTAACTGCTGAGCTTACTATTAATTGGTTGGTATGTACTGTACTTATTTAATGTTAACACATTTTTTTTCTTTGTTTTGCCCCTGGAGGCTGACAATTATTGCCTACAGCTGTTTCCAATAAACTATATATTCACTAACATTGTTCTCCCGTCAGTGAAGCTCGCTATGTAAGACTGATTACAGTACTAGGAAAAACTGTATATTGTTTAAGAAAATTAACTTTTCCCTTTTTAAACGAGAATATATGGAAGCCTAATAACAATAAGCTTTTCTGCTTTTGCAAAATAACTGTTTGTCAGAGTATTGATGCAATTGTATTTTAGTCTAACAGATGTATAGATTTTTTATGTAATAAAAGATTTTTGTACTGTAATTTGTGACTTTCTTTATTTGTGCAGATATAAAACATTTAAGAATTTTAATAACAAATGTGGCCACTCATATTTACATTTGTTTTTTGCAAACCTGATAAGACCTAAAGCCCAACTCCAGCCACATATGTGTATTTTTTTATTGTGTAGAATTGGGGAGGTTTAAGGCCTCTGTATTGCTGTCTCTCCATATTGGGGGCATTTCACCTCACATACTTTCAGGATGTCTCTCCAATGAAGACTCAAAAAAAAAAAAAAAAAAAAAAAAAAGCATAAGCGAGAGGTTAAAAATCCTGACGGTGTTTTTGGTTGCTGTCTTATCTTGTCGCACTGACAGCTGAACATCCCAACACCTTTTATTGTACTAGTGACACAAAGTAAAGAGAAATCATTGTCACAGACAAAATATATATATAAATGTAAACCCTTTCCCAATCCACCAACACTAAAAAAGACTGTTGTTTGGTTTTAAAGTACACATGTGCTTTGCCTCTATGGGGCAAATTAACTGTTTAACTTTAATGCTGGTACCACCAGCACCTTATACTTGCCTTCTCTTCAGCCCCTGAAATCTCTCAACTACAGGAAGTGAAAATGTGTGAGCTTACATCTTGATGCTTACACAAGGCTGTTAGGACTCTGCCCCCATGTGAGCAGCCATGTACCAAGCACTAACACTGTTGCACTGGAAGAATGGCAGTGAGTCACATGCTCCCCATACCTGAAAGTTCTGAGTATTTGTCTTTGCTCCTGGCTGCAAAAAGAAGTGACCGGAGCAAAGTGATGGTATGTATAAGCTAATGGTGGGGCCACTATCAAAGTGAACACATTGCTTATAAGCCTTGATATAGTTGCACAGTTCTCTACAGAGAATATTGAAGCAATGAAATATATTTATTTTTAAATTAAAACTCTGCCCACACAGGAGACAATAGCTTTGTCCTCAACACAGTCTTAAAACCACCATATATGAAGACAATTTAGTCAAAAGCCATTTAACCTGCCTAAATGTTTTTAGATTGTTTGAAGAAACTAAAGCACCAGGAGGATAATCTCAAAATCATGATGTTTACCTGCAAACTCATTGCGGTTTCTGCTCCCAGTTAGAAATCAAATGTAGGACAGCAGTGTTTTAGGGCCACAGTGCTACCCTAACAAGGACAGCCATATTACGCTACAGAAAAGGTTAAATTTGGGAAAAAAGAAAGATGTGCTGTTTTTGAATATCTAAAAACATACCCAGTATCATAAAGAACATTTGAATGCAATAACTCCCCAAGAGGAGAGAACTCAGATTTTCTGGAGATGTTGCCACCCTCCCTACTTTTTGTACTGCCACCCCATGTCGCATATAACCCCAATATTGCACATTGATTTGATGTTGTCCAACTTCTCTATAACATTTCAAATGAGCATCAGGAATTTAACATAAACCTGTCATTAAGGGAAATAGAAGCTTCAAGGGAGGACCTTCTGAAAATGCTAGTTGACTAGGCATTTCTGATTTCAATACTTTCCAAGTAACTGTTGTGGAAGAATTATGCAGATAAAGCCTTGTGACCCCTTTTTTCATCTTTCCTGATATGCATACAGTGCCTTGAATAAGTATTCATACCCTTTGAAATTCTCCACATTTTGTCATGTTACAACCAAAAATGGAAATGTATTTTATTGGGATTTTATGTGATAGACCAACACAAAGTGGCACATAATTGTGAAGTTGAAGGAACATGATAAATGATTTTCAAGATTTTTTTAAAATAAATGAAACGTTTGACGTGCATTTGTATTCAGCCCACTTTAATTTGATACCCCTTACTAACATTTAGTGGAACCAAGTGCCTTTAGAAGTCACCTAATTAGTAACTAGAGTCCATCTGTATGTAATTTAAAATCGGTGTAAAATACAGCTGTTCAGCGAAGCCCTCTGAGATCTGTTAGAGAACCTTGGTGAACAAACCGCATCATGAAGGCCAAGGAACACACCCGACAGGTCAGGGATAAAGTTGTGTATAAGTTTAAAGCAGGTTTAGGTTATAAAAAAAACATCCCAAGCTTTGAACATCTCGTTGTTCAATCCATCGTTTAAAAATGAAGAGTATGGCACAACTACAAACCTACCAAGACATGGCCATCCACCTAAACTGACAGGCCAGGCAAGGAAAGCATTAATCAGAGAAGCAGCGAACAGGCCCATGGTAACTCTGGAGGAGCTGCAGAGATCCACAGCTCAGGTGGGAGAATCTCCACAGGACAACTATTAGTCATGCTCTCCACAAATCTGGCCTTTATAGAAGAGTGGCAAGAAAATACCACAATACAATACAAATGCATGCTCCTGTGAGGGCTTACCTAGGTTGGAGTCCATGGTGCAGAGATGTACGTTCACCCTTGCAAATACACACAGCCCACTGTAACAAAGAGATAAGCTTCCTGGGCTGTGAATCTGTGCACGGGGGCTTGACAGGAATAGCCAAGGGATAGTCTAAGTAAATCCGTAGTCAGGGATTCCAGAAGTCAGAATAACCGATAAGCAGAGCCAGGGTCAGAAGCCGGAGTCAGTCTTGGAATGCTGCAACTGGAGCACAGGAATACTGGAGCAATAGATATGACCGGGCTACTGATGTCTGCGTCACAGTATGCCAAGGCCGGCAGCTACCCTGTACTGATCAGTGAGTAGATCTGCAATGGAATGTCTCCCAGCTCTTCAGGACTGGTAAGTACAGCTCTCCCTGTCCCAGCAGGGCTGAGCAGCTGGGCATTCCATGGGAGGTTGATTCGGGGGTCCCTCACCTCCCTCTCTTCTCTCCCCTGTCCCTATCTTCCCTCTTCCCCCTTCTGGGGGGACGCTGCATGTGGTGCTGAGTAATGTATGTGTACAGATCCCTGGGGGCTCTCACCTGTGATAGGGGGCTGGCTGGTGGTGTCCTGGATCCTGTATGTTAAGCTCCTGGAAGGTGCCTGTGAGGGTCTGCTGTGTTTTGTGGTGCAGCGCTGGGTCTCTGTCACATTCTGTCTTCTGTGCCTCATGGAAGCTGACCGGTGGTCATTTTAGGTGTGGGCGAGGGCAGCATGTCCTTCAAGCAGCCATTTTCCCAGTGCTCTCCTATTCAGGATGCTGGCGGACATTTTCTATGAGCCTGAACACGTTTTTCAGTGTTCTCCAGCAGCAGCTTGCATGTGCTCTCACAGCCATTTGCCCTGTGTTTCCTGTCTGTTTACTGGACACTGGGCAGCCATTTTATTGAAGCGTGAGCACGTTTTTCAGATCGTTTAGCGCTCATTCTGATGACTACCACGACACAGCTTTTGTTTCCTCTGCACCGGGGAGCACTTGGGGTCTACAGGCACTACTTGTGAACAGCGCAGAACTCCTCAGGGTAGTGAGTCCGGCGGGTTAGAGCCCCTCAGTCAGCGGCGGCACGGAGGGTGGGACTGTCACTGTCCTAAGTCCCCTTTGGGTGGCAGACAGGGTAGGGTCAGCAGGGCTTCAGAAACATGTGTTTCTTCCCCCGAAATCCAGGCAATTGCAACCGTGTCACCTGCGGACTGCGCAGTACCCATGCACACCCTGATGGAGGTCCTCAATTCATTAGTTGCCAAGATGGAGGCGGTGCGTGGGAAGAAAGGTGCTAAAAAGCGGCCCCTGCCCCCCTGTCCTCTGGGGAGAGCTCTGACGCAGACTTGGGTCCTGCTGAGGCTGCTGACCCCTGCTCTGTCTTGTCAGATGGCGCTGACCAGGACCGTTCGGACAGTGAGGATGAGTTCCCGCTTGTTGGAGCACTTATCACAGCTGTGCGTGATACCCTGAAGATTCAGGAGCCAGCGGATCCCTCTGCTGATGTACCAGTGCCTTTTGGGTCCCGCAAGCCAGCACGTTCATTTACAAGGCATGGGGTCGCCCGCATTTTCCGTCCCCAAATACATGGCGGTGCGTTACCCGTTTGAGGAAAGCCTTCTCAAAAAATGGTCGGCTCCTCCGGTCGTGGAACCCCCAGTATCCAGGCTAAATAAAGTAGCCACGATCCCAGTTAAGGGGATTCCTGCATTCAAGGATCCTACAGACAGGAAGGCTGAGGCAGTGGCTCGTTCCTTGTTTACGGTTGTGGGGTCAGCCGTGCGACCTGTACTGGCATCCGCTCTTGTGTCGCAGACACTGACTGAATGGGCAAAACTTTTGCACCACAAATTGGGGGAGCAACAGGCTTCCCCTGTCTGCGTGGAACTAGCAGACCAACTAGTGCAAGGCCTTAAGTACATCTGTGACGCGGCCCTGTATACTCTCCCTCTGCTATCCAGGGCTTCAGTGTCCACTGTGGTGCTAAGGCGCCTAATTTGGCTAAAATGCTGGACTGTTGACCAGGCATCCAAAAAAGCCCTGACGGATCTTCCCTTCCTTGGCAACCGGCTCTTTGGAGCCTCATTAGATGACATTATTAAAAATTACACCGGTGGTAAGAGTACCTTCCTCCCACAGTTCAGGAAGGCTAAGGAGCCACGCCGTAGGCAAGGCCCTCTTTTTCCGCTCCCAAACTGCTTTTCCGTCCACCCGGAGCTTCAAAAAACCTCCCCAGCCCGACAGGATGCCCACGGATGGTCAAAAACGTCCCTGGAACCGCAAGCCTGCGAATAAAAGTGCTACTGCATGAAGGTTTGCCCCCACCCATGTCTCGTGGTCCACCCGGTTATCCGACCAATGGGTCTGCGATCTGATTTCCACAGGCTACAAGATAGTTTCTCTCTTGGCCACAAAACAGATTCTTCCCCTCCAGCATACCTGTATCTCCGGTTCGCCGGGAGGCCCTTTTGGGAGCGGTAAGAGATTTGCTGAATCGCGGGGTGATTGTACCGGTTCTGGAATTGGAACGCTTCCAGGGATTCTACTCAAATCTGTTTGTGGTTCCCAAGAAGGAAGGAGTACGTCCAATCTTTGACCTAAAAGCCCTCAATCACTTTGTAAAAGTACAGAGGTTTAGGATGGAATCAGTTCGCTCAGTAGTCACTGCACTCCATCAAGGGGACTCCCTGACGTCCTTAGACATCCAGGATGCGTACCTGCACATACCCATATGCTTCCGGCATCAAAAGTTCCTGCGGTTTGCAGTCGGGGAAGCCCACTACCAGTTTGTGGCTCTTCCTTTTGGTCTGGCTTCAGCCACCCGAGTCTTTACCAAGGTATTGGCTCCAGTTTTGGTGTTGCTATGGCAATGTGGGATCGCGATCGTGGGATACCTAGACGATCTCCTCCTGAGGGCGCCTTTTCCCTCAGAATTGGGATGTGGCGATCACCAGGCAGACCCTGCAAGAATTTGGGTGGCTGTTGAACCTAAAAAAGTCGGTGATTGTACCGACCCAGCGTCTGGAGTACCTAGGCTTCTTGCTTGACTCCAGGGAAGCGAGATTGTTTCTCCCTTCAGACAAGCTGCAGACTCTGAGATCCACGGTAAAACTGCTGGTGAACCACAAGTGGTCGTCGCTCCGCTATTGCATGCGAGTACTGGGACTCATGGTAGCCTCCTTTCGAGGCAGTACCTTATGTCCAGTTCCACACCAGAGTCCTGCAGCAGGAGATTTTGACAAAATGCGACAAATCCCAGTTGTCCCTGGATCGACGGATCCAGGTGAGCCAGTCAGTCAGAGACTCTCTGATCTGGTGGTTGAGGTCCCCGGTGATTCAGTCCAGAAAATCGTTCCTTCCTCTGAAATGGACGGTGATCACAATGGATGCCAGTCTATCCGGCTGGGGTGGAGTGATGGGGGTTCAGTCAGCCCAGGGCCTCTGGTTGACGGAAGAATCCAAGTTGCCGATCAATCTGCTCCATTTGAGAGCGATCAGGCTATGCCTCTCCACATGGTCGATGAGGCTGCAAGGGCGTCCGATCAGGATCCAGTCAGACGACGCCACGGCCGTGGCATATGTCAATCACCAAGGGGGAACAAGAAGCTCAGCCACTGCGCGGGAGGTCGCTCACATACTTCGGTGGGCAGAGCGACACGTACCGGCCCTGGCAGCCGTTTACATGGAGTGGAGAACTGCCAGGCGGACTATTTGAGTCGACAGATGCTGGACCCAGGAGAATGGGCATTGCATCCGGAGACATTCAGGTTACTGTGCCTGAGGTGGGGCACTCCAGACGTGGATCTTCTGGCCTCCCGTATCAATCAGAAGGTGCCAAGATTCGAGTCCAGGACAAGAGATCTGTGGGCCAACACGTCAGATGTGCTGGTGTCTCCATGGGATCAGTACCAGCTTCAGTAAGCCTTTCCTCGCCCGAAACTGTTACCACATCTGCTTCGCAGAGTGCAAGCCGAAGGGATCCCAGTAGTAATGGTTGCCCCAGATTGGCCTCAGAGTCCTTAGTAGGCAGGCCGGGTGCATCTGGTGGCGACTGCCTTTGCGAGAGGACCTTTTGTCTCGAGGTCCGATTCTCCATCCTGCTTTACCATCGCTGGCTTTAACAGCATGGCTATTGAGAGCCAGATGTTGAGGAACCGGGGTCTGTTGGACTCGTGATTCCAACTATGTTGAGAGCACGGAAATGTTCTTCTCGGAAGATATACCATCGTACCTGGAAGGCCTACATCTCCATGTGTGAGGAGAAAGGATGGCATCCGTGCTCCTTTTCCATATCCAGGATCCTGCTGTTTCTCCAGCAAGGAGTTGACCAGAGATTGGCATTAAGCACCATCAGTGGGCAAATTTCAGCTTTAGCTGTCTTTTTTTCAACGACCCCTGGCGTCAAACTCCTTAGTGAGTACCTTCGTTCAGGGGGTACAACATGTAGTCCCTCCGGTGCGTCCACTGTTACCCTCATGGGATTTGAACCTGGTGTTGTCGGCGCTTCAAAAACCGCCATTTGAAAATATCAGGGAAATTCCCCTGTTGCCTCTTTCCCAGAAAGTGGTCTTTCTAGTGGCCATCACATCAGCCAGGAGGGTTTCGGAACTGGCGGCCTTGTCCTGCAAGTCACCCTATCTGGTTATCCACAAGGATAAGGTGGCGTGTCCGCAACCATCTTTTCTGCCAAAGGTGGTCACGGCTTTTCATATCAATCAGGACATTGTATTACCATCTCTGTGTCCTAAGCCGAAGCACCCTAAGGAGGTGGCCCTTCATGCCCTTTACATGGTTAGAGTTCTGAAGGTGTTTTTGTCTGTCACGGCTCCCTTTCAGAAGTCAGACTCACTGTTTTGTTTCGGTGGCTGGTCCAAAGAAAGGTATGGCGGTCTCGTTGCCCACTCCACAAGGGCAATTGGAATGTCTTGGGCCTTCTGACACCAAGCGTCAGTCGCTCAGGTGTGTAAGGCAGTGACCTGGTCATCTGTCCATACGTTTACCAAGTTCTACAAGGTAGACGTTAGTGCATCGGCTGATGCCTGTTTTGGCCACAAAGTTTTGCAGACGGCCATGTGGTTGCAATTGAGTATGCAATATATGTTTTTCCTGTTTTTTCAATAAAAACGCAGTACTGTTATGTTAACGCTCTGTTGCATTACTTCCGCAGTTTGGTGCGGCCTTGGGTGATCACTACTGTTGAGGATACCCTGTTTTTTTGTGGTGGTTTTCCACGCACTGCTGTTTTTTTGTGGGTATAGTATCAGTAGAAACGCTAGTATGTCAACATAGTAGACAGAAAACTAGCATTTTTACAACGAGGTCAGCAATGAATGCTTCTTTATTTCGGTCAGGTTTACTTTAACAAAAAAAGAAAAGAAAAAACGCGCTACAGAAAATAAATTCGAAAATACAAATCCCGTTAGTGCTGCAGTTCTGTTATATACCAAAAATTATATACGTGTAAACATGACCCAAAAAGAACCGCGCTTTCCTAAAAATGTACCCAGGTGTATACACCTCCCATATGAGATTAGTATCCTCACTGGGAAACTATGTGTATAAACCAAACCGTGAATACAATGCAATGTCATATGATAAATGTGACATAAAATATCCCAAAATACAAAGATTTCAATCGTGAGTTGCATATATATAAGAGAACCTATAAGCAAAAATTGTGATAGAACATATATATGAACAATCAGATACGTCCTCAATTTAAATATATCCTTATGTGATAGTCCTCAGAATAAATCCATATATGAAGTAAAAAAATGCAAAACACCACGTGTTGATTCTAGTGTTTGAGAAGGTTAACCCTCTGCTTCATGTTCCAAGCCGTGAGGCATACCGCAGTGCACAATTTTTGTTTATGCATATGTGTCATCACAATTTTTGCTTATAGGTTCTCTTATATATATATATATATATATATATATATATATGCAACTCACGATTGAAATCTTGACATTGCATTGTATTCACTGTTTGGTTTATACCCATAGTTTCCCGGTGGGACACTAGGGTACATTTTTAGGAAAGCGTGGTTCTTTTTGGGTCAGGTTTACTTTAACCCCCTAGCCATCTCTCTATCAGCCTTTAGCTTATCCAGGTGTCAGGATAATGACGGATGGATCATTGTCCACATACATTTTTCTTGTCAACAATTCCAGTAACATTTTGCTTTCACTGAATATGCATAAGCTTTAATCACTCTATCCTAGTACCATTTAAAAATCGCTTTATGACAATGGAGCTTCAGGGACCAGTTTATGAGATCTGATAAGAGGCGTCTAAATATCATACCTTTGAATTGATCCCTGTTCAAATTCAATTGGATACATGCCAGGGGCCTCAAACTGGCAGGGTCTACCACAAAACTGCCCTGTTTGCTGATGACATCCTAATATACATAAGTCACCTGCACATTCATCTTTACAATGTGCTAAGACTTCTCTCCAGATTTGCTTTCTTGGCAGGCTTTTATGTTAATCACTCCAAATCTAATGCCTTGAATGTCACTTGTTCCTTGCTTTCCCTACAATCTTTTATAGAAACAATTATTGTCATTTTGGGATTGCAAGTAAATCTGCTTGTTTCTTTGCATCCATATAATCTAAATGTCATATTTACCTAAGCTACTCTACCGCTTGCAAGTCTTCTTTATCCCCCTCTCCCCTCTCATATTTTACAATCCTTGCAAACACAAATATTTGGGGTTCTACTTGCCCAGACTCAAGAAACACCCTTCATAAATCTAAGTATAAAAGGACTGTGCTTTGTAATATAAAGATATATTTGGAATGCAAAGTTTACCTTAAATTACATTCCATGTCAAAATCACCTTTCTGGATGTGCTGGATTTCCACACAGTCTCCCTTACCTGGATTCCTGCTACCCTGTGCCCCAAACCCCTTGATCTTGTCCTAACCTAGTACCCTGTCTATAAGGGACTCAATTAAATACCCCACAAGCCTTATCTTGTCTTACCTTTCGCTAGGTAATCCTTTTTTTTTTTTTTTTTTTTTTTTTTTTTTATAACCAACCCTATGATGAAAAGAATGAGATCTGTGATAGAATATATTTTGAACAATTCCTTATGCCAGGCTTCCCTCCTATTGCCTCTAACAGGAAACTGAGCTTAAGAAAACCCTCTCTCTGGAGGACTTGGGTGAAATTACATTTCCTCAATGTAACTGCTGTTGTAAAGCGCATGCAGTAGGACATTTCTATAACGTTATGTCTTGCTTTAGAAGGTGCCAAGATACAGGAAACATGATGCATTTTTGGTGGACCTGACCTAGATGTTGCTGCTTGTGAATAAGGGTCTATACCTGTGGTCTCCAAACTGCGGCCCATTGCTTGCTTTTATCCAGCCCTTGGGGCACTATTTTATTCACTGACACCAATGAAGGGCACAATTCCTCCTAATGACATCATTGATGGAGCACAATTCCCACCAATGACCACAGCAATAGGGCACAGTTGATGGGACCCTATTGCTCCCAATGACATCAATGATCGGGGATTGTTTACTGCCACTGATGCTGGGACATTTTGTACTTCTGATGGCCACAGTCCAGCCCCTCTAAAGTTTAAAGAACGGTAAACTGCACCCCCCCCCCCTTTTTTTTTTTTTTTTAACAAATTTGGAGATCCCTGTTCTATACCATGATCTACTCAGTTCTGTTTATCAATCTTTGTAAGGACCCGTGGGAGGCTCTTGTTCAAAAACCCGTTGCTAACATCCCCCATTACAGTTACATACATATATATATATATATATATATATATATATATATATATATATATATATTACAGCAGGGCTCATTTCAAGTCCTGAGCTACTAGCCAGGCCTTAAGGGTTACTCACCACTAGTTGCCCCACCCAACCCCTACCTTGCCCCGTCTCTAAACACACCCTCATAAATTATCTCATGAAATGACACTTAAATGTTTTAAGTAGAATTAAGTTACAAAAATAAATATTAACTTCTTTATCAGTGCCCATCAGTGCAGCCTCACCTGTGTCCAACAATACAGCCTACATGTGTCCATCAATGCCGCTTCACCCGTGCCCAACAATGCAACCTATACCTGTGTCCATCAATGCTGCTTCACCTGTGCCCAGCAATGCAGCCTACCTGGGCCCATCAATGCAGCCTTCCTGTGCCCATCAATGCAGCCTTCCTGTGCAGGGGAAGAGAGGAAAGGAAGAGGATTGCCGGCTGGATCATCAGAGCGCCAAGCAACATCACTGTAACATCTTTCATTAGAATTGGCAAGTGTTCCCGCCATTCACCGTCAAAGGAGACAAGGCTGTGTGTGAGAGCAAGTGCAGGGAACACTGACACTCTGCAATTCTAATAAAAGCTGTTACAGCAATGTTATTCAGCGCTCTTATGATCTGGCTGCCTGCTCTCCTCTTTCTTCCTTTTGTATGGAACCTCTTTTCATTTATGGTTCTTGTTTCTGCTTTTTTTTTCTAGGCCAAACCGGTGAAGAAGAAATGTGGGAACTGTAGAGCCAGGCTTTCTAAAAGTTATAGAAAACTATTTTATGAGGATTGTATTCCAGCCAAAGCTAGTTCAGAGACTTCCTCTTTTAAAGAGTTATTGTCTTCCATGAAGGTGGTTGTGGACTCCTTTCGTCCCTTAATGACAGGGTATCTGGTCTAGGGCCTTTCTCGTCTAGACCCTTAGCTCAAGAGCCTTTCAGCCTCTGCTAGATCCCTCCCTTTGTTAGTCTCTGAGACCATTACTTCACGCAATACTTCTGATCTAGAGGAAGGTGAGAATCCAGTTTCTTCATCTGATGGGGGATCTGCATCAGAGGAAGATACAGGTATCTCATCTAAATATCTTTTTCCAGTTGAAGATATTGACAAACTACTAAAGTCAATATATACCTCGGAGAAGATGGAAATGCCTCAGCAAGCCCAATCTGTGCAGGATAAAATGTATAGGGGTCTACAGGGGCGGAAGGCTAGAGCCTTTCCGGTGCACCAGTCACTTAGAGACATGATTCTTTCTGAGTGAAGAGAACCTGAAAAGAGGTTGTTCCACTCCAGAGGACACAAAAGAAGATTCCCTTTCCAGTCTGTGTTCGAGGAGGTTTTCTTCAAGTGTTCCAGATTAGATGCCCCTATGTCACAGGTGTCCAAAAGGTCAGATCTTTCTTTTGAAGATTCTGGGATCCTTAAGGATCAAATGGATAGAAAGGCTGACTCATTGCTACGTAAGGCCTGGGATGCTTCAGCTTTTGCTTTAGGTCCAACGGTAGCATCCACCTGTGTGGCTAGGAATTTAGACGCATGGATTCTGTCATCCGACATCCCCAAAGAAGAGATTAGGGAGTCCCTCCCACTCATTGCCAAATCAGTTGCCCTTTTGACTGATGCAGCAGCAGATTCAATGAAATCGTCAGCCAGGGCTTCTGCTCTCATTAATTCAGCTAGGCGAGCTATCTGGCTTAAATCTTACCTCCAAGAATAAACTCTGCGGCACCCCCTTTGAAGACAAGCTCTCATTCAGTTACTCCTTAGAGGAGGTCCTAGCCTATTCCTCTGAGAAGAGTAAACGGTTCCCTTCTTCCCAAAGCGTTAAAACCCAGAATAAGAGGCCTTTTCGTGGCTTCCAAAACAAGGCTAATTTTAAAGCCAACAGGCAAAGAAGAAGTGGTCTTTTAACAAAGACAAGCAAAAATCAGGGTCTCTCTTTGCTCCTTCAGCCCCTTCCAAAAATCCCTAGTGATGCCAGTATAAGGGTAGGGGGAAGTTACAGGTTGGAATTCAAAAATCTCTTCCCCCACCCCCCAGATGTTTTTTCTTACCCATCTGCCGAGAGACCAAGAGAGACAGCAAGCCATGTCAAATCTGATTTCTGTGTGGGAAACAGGGAGTTATTTCTCCTGTTCAGGAAACTCAAAATTTTCCGGGGGTTTTATTCTCACATCTTTTTAGTCAGGAAAGCTTCTGGCGGCTTTCGTGTGGTCATTAATTTAAGTGTCCTGAACAAATACATAGTCTACAGATGTTTCTGGATGGAGAACATTTATTCTGTAAGGAATCTGTTGTTGCCAGGGGTCTTTATGGTTACCCTGGATCTTCAGGGCGCTTATCTTCATGTACCAATCTGCCAGAGTCACCAAAGGTTTCTCAGGTTTGCGTTTCTCATGGGGAATGAGCCAAGTCACTGGTAGTTCAATGCCCTTCCCTTTGGACTCTCTGCAGCATCCAGAATTTTTACGAAAATCATGGCCAAAGTCATGGCCTTATTTTGGATTCAAATTATATCAATCGTCCCATATCTAGATGGTTTTTTGATCTTTGCTCGAGACAAGAATTCCCTTGTTCAGGATTTGCAGTTGGTTTTATGGACCTTTCAGAAATTGGGGTGGAAAGTCAGCCAACAGAAGTCTTGCTTGCTGCCCTCCCAGAGCATACTTTTCCTGGGTTATCTAGTAGGCTCTGTTGTCTAAAATATTTTTCTTCCCGAAGAGAAGATTTTGAAAATTCTTTGTTCCGTGCAGGCCTTCAAGTTTCTCCCTCAATCCCCCCTTCGGCGGATCATGCAGTTGCTGGGGTTGATGACTGCAGCCATTCCAGGGGTGCCTTGGGCCCAATTACACTCCAGACCCCTTCAGGCATTTCTCTTGCTCCAAGAGTTCTCTAGATCAACTGGTGCAGCTGCCAGAAGAAGATTTTTTTGATCTCTCCTGGTGGGAGCAACAAGAACATCTGCAGAGAGGGAAGGCTTGGGCACAACATTCCACTGTTAAAATTACCACGGATGCCAGTCTGTGGGGTTGGGGTGCTCACTCACAGGACTGGCAGGCCCAAGGAGCCTGGTTGCCAAATGAGGCCTCCTTGAATTTTAGAGAACTTCTAGCCGTGGGGAGAGCCCTTGTGTCTCTGGAAGAGAGGGTCTATTCAAAAGACCTATTAATTTTTTCAGACAATGCCACAACTGTGGCGTATCTAAACAAGCAAGGGGGCACTTGCTCAAAGTCACTTCTGTCATTAACACAGCAGATTTTGTCCTGGGCGGAGATCAATGTCACTTCAGTCAGGGCAGTCCACATCAGGGGGTTAGAAAATGTGCTGGCGGACTATTTGAGGGTGAACGTCAGTTTCAGTGATTGGGAACTACATCAAGGCACGTTCCGGGAGGTGGTGCTAAGAGAGGGTCTTCCCACAGTGGATCTTTTTGCCTCCAGTCTCAACAGAAAACTGCCGGAATTGTTCTCTCTGGAGGGAGAGACAGAGTCCTTGGGGACGGATGCTCTCTCCTTCCCGTGGGATTTCACTCTGCCTTACGCCTTCTCTCCATTTCCCCCCCTACCTATAGTAGTTCGGAAAATTATTCAGGACTAAAGTTGTTCTGATTGCCCTTTGGTAGCCCAGGAGGAGTTGGTTTTCCTCTCTGAAGGCCCTCTCTGTGAATCCTCCCTAGCCTCTACCAGTTCAGAAGGATCTGCTCCATCAGGGACCAGTGTTGCATCCAAACCCTCAGACCTTCCATTTGACAGCCTGGAGGCTGAGCAGAGCATCCTACAGTTAAGGGGATGTTCAGAGAGCTTTATTCAAACTATCTTGGACAGCCGTAAGTTAGTCACAAGAAGAATCTATGGGAAAGTTCAGAAAACTTTTATTTTCTGGCTAAGGAAAACTGGTTTAGATTCTTTTTCCACTCCCTGTATTTTTTGCAGGCAGGAGTGGAAAAGGGACTCTGTCAGCACCCTTAGGGTTCAGATTGCTGCCCTATCTTTGTTTTCAGAGAGAAAACTAGCGGAGGATCCTCCCTGGGATCTGTAGTTAGTGTTAAATTCGTTAACAAGGGCTCCTTTTGAGCCTTTGTATGAGGCTTCCCTGAAATGTATTTCTTTAAATATTTCCTTCCTTTTAGCTATTACATCAGAAAGAAGGATTTCTGATCTAGAGTCTCTTTCATGTAAAGATCCCTTCCTGAGGATTCTATAGCACAGGGCAGTGATTAAGCCTGATCCTTTCTATTTACCCAAAGTCTCTTCCAACTTTCATAGGTCCCAGGAGGTAGTCCTTCCTAGTTTCTGCACCTCTCCCAAGAATGCAGAGGAGGAAAGATTTAGTCTTTTAGACGTAAAGAGATGTCTTCTACTTTATCTAGAAAAGTCCAGTAGTTTTAGGAGTTCATCCCAACTGTTGGTATTATTCAGTGGCCCCAAGAAAGGTTCCAAAGCATCGAAAAGTTCTATTGCTTGGTGGATTAGGGGAGCTATTTGTGAGGCATACAATGCGTCAGGTCACACCATTCCTTCTAGAATTAGGGCCCATTCAACGCGATGCATGGCCACATCATGGGCAGAAAGAGCAGGAGTTTCATGGGAAGAAATTTCTAAAGCTCCCATCTGGTCCTCCTCTCATGCATTTTTCAAACATTAGAGTACAGATGCTTTCCAGCCAGGACCTCTCCTTTAGTAGGAAAGTGCTTCAGGCTGTCGTCCCTCTTTAAGGTATAGAATCTTGCTTATCCTCTTAAGTTGCTGTCCTGGAAGGTGAGGGGGAAAAAACCCCTTTAGACTTACCAGTAATGGTATTTCCAGGAACCTTCCAGGACAGCATCTATATTCCCACCCTACTCTGTTTATTATACTGGTTGACCTTGTTTACCTGGCGGGGGTGTTTTTTATGAGTTTCAGTTTTTTTTTTTTCTGCTGAGTGCACTTTTGTTGGAGGTTTACTTGATCTTCTAAACAACTGAGGGTCAGAGGAAAGGGAGGGGCCTTTTAAATTGTATCTGATTTGTGTTTCCTGTAGAGGGCAGAGCCAATCATCTTTCAAGTAGCTGTCCTGGAAGGTTCCTGGAAATACCATTACTGGTAAGTCTAATGGGGGTTTTATGTACCCACCATGGGGAGGTATGAGTAAGAAAAGTGGGAGGAGGTGGGTGTAAGTGGGGGACAAAAACCGCCCACATCATTGAGCCAGGTGGAGGAAGATATCACAATCCATATTGTCAGAACGGATCGAAGGAGGGGTCCTTGGCATCCTCGGTGGCTCATACCCCCCCCCCCCCCACTGGCTCGCAAAACCACTGCACAAGGATGGACGTCTGTGTACATTGGACCTGGCGTGTGACCCCGAGACCATGTGACGACCATGTGACGACCATGTGATGATGAATCCACATCCGAAGGGGGTGTGGATGTCGTACAATGAACAGGGCAATGGAGGCTTACGTCATCCGCCCACCAGCGCAAGAGGACGCTGGTTCAGCACACCATTTATTTGAAAGTGAGGTAGGTTTGGATATTATTAATCAATCCAATTTTTCTGAATATATTATGTTCCTTTTGACATCTGCCTTTTCCCTAAATATTGAGCTTTACTCTTTTACCCTATGTCTTCTATATGACTAATAGATATTAACTATCTACATCCTAGCCACGGATGTTTTTGCTTTAGGTCGGGCCTGTTCCCCTCACTATTGTTCCCCCTTTTTGATGTTCATTGCTATCCGTGCTGGTCATGCTCCTGTCTTTTGGGACACTGTGGAGCTCAGCACAGCTTTCTCTTGTGTTTTGTCTTTTATCCTTTACTCTGTACTCAAGATATCTGTTTCCACATAACTGGTCAGTAGATATGGTTTTTAATCTTTAACCTTAAATCTATAAAATCAAGTGCCTGCCTGTAGATAAAGGAATTTTCTGTTTTTCAAATAGTTGTATGCATATATTCTGTACTTATTGGTATTTTTTGAATTGTAGATATCATAAATCTCCTTATCACTTTCTCCTGATGAAGAGGAATGATGCATAATCTCGAAACACGTAGAATTTCACTCTGTACACTTGCACAAGAGTGATGTAAACTAAGTGTTTTTTTATGATTTCATATGGTTATATTATATTATACTTGTAAACTTGAAATACAAACTCTCTCAATAATGTATTGATTCTTTTTGTACCATTAAACTTATGAATTTTACATATTTCTCGCTTGCGATGCATAGTAGCCCATTATGCTTTACCTTTGCAGGGAAACAAAGAGGAAGTAAAACCCATCAGGGTTTACTTCCTCTTTAAAGTCCCGCAAAAGGGGGTTCTCGTTTGCTATTCTTACAGTGGGGATTGAAAGTTTGGGCACCCCAGGTAAAAATGTGTATTCATGTGCATAACGAAGCCAAGGAAAGATGGAAAAATCTCCAAATGGCATCAAATTACAGATTAGGCATTCTTATAATATGTCAAAAAAAGTTAGATTTTATTTCCATCATTTACACTTTCAAAATTATGAAAAACAAAAAAATGGCATCTGCAAAAGTTTGGGCACCCTGCAGAATTCATAGCATGCACTGCCCCCTTGCAAAGCTGAGACCTGCCAGTGTCATGGATTGTGCGCAATCATCGTCTGGGAAGACCAGGTGATGTCAATCTCAAAGGTTTTAAATTGCCAGACTCATCTGACCTTGCCCCAACAATCAGCACCATGGGTTCTTCTAAGCAGTTGTCTAGAAAACTGAAACTGAAAATAGTTGACGCTCACAAAGCTGGAGAAGGCTATAAGAAGATAGAAAAGCGTTTTCAGATGTCAATATCCTCTGTTTGGAATGTAATTAAGAAATGGCAGTCATCAGGAATAGTGGAAGTTAAAGCAAGATCTGGAAGACCAAGAAAAATATCAGACAGAACAGCTCGCAGGATTGTGAGAAAAGAAATTCAAAACCCACGTTTGACGGCACGATCCCTCCAGAAAGATCTGGCAGACACTGGAGTTGTGGTACACTATTCCTGTTAGGAACTTCAGGTATTGAGTCTGTCTTAGTAGAAGGGGACCTCTCTTACGGCTCTGGTTCTGGTCTCACTGGAATGGGAACAGGGAGACCGGAGCGCAGTGGGGTAGGAGAGTCCAGCCAGGAGCAGTAGCAGGTATCCGGAGATGAGGGTTCTCAGAAGCAGGGACTCTCTGTAGTAGGAAGGCTGAGGACTGCAGGCCACTGGATCAGGTTGGATGGGTCCTCAGGATACAGGGTAGCGATGCAGGAACAAGCAGAGGTGTCAGGTACAAGCAGAGTTCGGCAACAGGAGATCAGTTCAAGAAGGGTCAAACAAGCCGGGGTCGGAGCAGGAGAGGTCAACAAGGTCAGACGGAGCCGGGTCGGATATCAGGTAGGTATCAGGTAGACAAGCAGGTATACACAGGCACAAGCTGCAGACGAGACAGCACAGAGCTGCTGCAACTGTGCCTTTAAAAAGGGCTACTGGCGCCAATCGTGCTAACGCTCGCCCGTGCGTGCGTGTACCGCGCGCACACACGAACGGCGTGCACCCGCGCGCGTTGGAAGACGCTCGTACCTACGACGACCCGCTGCACGAACGTGCACGCGCGCACGGAGAGCCGATCGCGCAGGACGAGCGGATCCCTGACATTGCCCCCCCACAAGGGGCAACCTCCGGGTGCCCCTAGTAGCTCTTTTCTCTGGGTGTGCAGCAAAGAAGGCCTGTATTAGTCTATTGGCATGTATGTTAGTAGCAGGTTCCCATGAATTACTCTCTGGGCCATAGCCCTTCCATTTAATCAGAAACTGACCTTGTCCCCGTCGTCTTCTGAAATCCAAGATGGCCTCCACTTCGAACTCCTCACTGCCATCAATCAGCACAGGATCGGGTGGTCTTGTTCCTCTACCAGGGAAGGGGTCAGGTATGACAGGCTTAAGTAGAGCTACATGGAAGACTGGGTGTATTCTCATGGAATCGGGTAAAGACAACTCATAAGATACCTCGTTAATCCTCCTTTTAACAGGAAATGGACCCAGAAACTTTGGTGCCAACTTCCTGGAGGGACATGCTAATTTTAAATTAGAGGAAGACAGCCATACCTGGTCCCCGACTTGAAGGATCAACTCTCCCCTTCTTCCTTGATCGAAACTCTTCTTGCTGTCAGCCTGAGCCTTGGTTATAGCCTCCTGCAGGATCCGGTTGTTCTGCTGAAGAAAGGATACTGTGTCCTGAACTGCTGGTACATGCGATTCTGTAGGGATATCGGGAAGAAAAGACAGGTTAAAACCATAATTGGAAAAGAACGGGGACTGCCCGGTGGTAGCATGGCTGGCATTGTTGTAGGCGAATTCCGCCAAAGGTAACAGGGAAACCCAATCGTCCTGGACAAAGGAAGAGAAACATCTGATATACTGCTCGAGGGTTTGGTTGGTGCGTTCTGTTTGCCCGTTAGTCTGTGGGTGGTAGGCGGAGGACAAGGCCAATTCAATTTTCAGGGCTCCGCATAAGGCTCTCCAGAAACGGGAGGTGAACTGCACTCCTCTGTCAGATACAATGTTGGTGGGTACCCCGTGAAGCCTGATTATTTCCTTAATAAAAACGTGAGCCGTTTCGGTAGCAGAAGGAGTCCCCTTCAAGGGAAGAAAGTGGGCCATCTTAGACGGTCACACACAACAAAGATGGCGGTACAGTTCTCAGAGGGGGGGAGTTCTACGATGAAATCCATAGTAATCATCTGCCAGGGGCGGTCGGGTGCAGGGAGAGGCTTAAGCAGGCCCCAGGCCCGATTCCTGGGAATCTTATTCCGGCAACATACTGGACAAGAGTTCACGTACTGCTTGCAGAACTCCCTCATGCCTGGCCACCAGAAGGAACGTTGTATCAGCTCTAAGGTCTTGCGGACACCAAAGTGTCCCGCGAGTGGATGGTCATGGAGGAGCCCCAAAACCTTAACTCTCACCTCCTCAGGAACGAAGATTAGGTTGTCTTTCCAGAGCAGGCCCTCTCTGGATGTTAATGAGATTCCTGGGGGACAGGAAGATGTGGAAGAGGCACTCTTGAGCAGAGAAACTAGGCCCGGTTGGATGAGAAGAAAGGAGTTAGCAGGGAGGATAGTGTCCGGAGGTGCAGAGTCCTTAGGATTGTCAAACATGCGAGAGAGTGCATCCGGCTTGGTGTTTCTTGATCCAGGGCGATAGGTGATGTGGAAACTGAATCGGGAGAAAAAGAGGGCCCAGCGGGCCTGCCGAGGTTTCAGTCGTTTAGCGGTGCGGAGGTATTCGAGATTTTTGTGATCCGTGTAGATGAGCACGGGGTGTACCGCCCCCTCCAGTAAGTATCTCCACTCCTCCAAGGCCGATTTAATGGCAAGTAGTTCCCGATCTCCTACATCATAATTCTTCTCCGCTGGAGAGAGTTTTCGGGAGAAGAACCCTACGGGGTGCATCAGGTCGTCTTTACCAAAACGTTGGGAGACCACCGCCCCTACTGCTATCTCAGAGGCGTCTACTTCCAGAATATAGGGTCTAGATGGATCCGGATGACTGAGGATGGGGGCAGAGGTGAACAAGTCCTTGAGTTTTTCGAAGGCGACCTGGGCTTCAGGACTCCAAAGAAAGCGCATATTCTGCTTAGTAAGCTGGGTGATGGGGGAGATAATGGCCGAGAACCCTTTAATAAACTTTCTATAGAAATTGGCGAAGCCCACAAAGCGCTGGACGCCTTTCTTGTCGGTGGGGGCTGGCCACTCGAGAACAGCAGCGACCTTTTGCGGATCCATCCTGACACCTGCTGGGGAGATTTCAAGGCCAAGGAATTGGATCTCTTGTTGCTCAAACTTACATTTCTCGGCTTTGGCGTATAGTCCATGTTGCCTGAGCCGAAGTAAAACTCTGCTGACGTGCCTCCGGTGCTGTTCCAGGGACCTGGAGAAGATCAAGATATCGTCAAGATAAACGATGACAAAAATGTCCAAGAAGTCCCGGAAGACATCATTAATCAAGTGCTGGAAGGTGGCTGGGGCATTGCACAATCCAAAAGGCATCACCAGATACTCGTAATGCCCAAAACGAGTTCGGAACGCAGTCTTCCACTCGTCGCCTGCTCGTATACGGACCAAGTTATAGGCTCCTCTCAGATCAAGTTTGGTGAAGATAACAGCCGACCTCAATTTTTGAAAAAGTTCTGGGATCAGAGGTAGGGGATAGCGGTTTTTAATCGTGACTCTGTTCAGTTCCCGATAGTCTACACAGGGTCGGAGGGTCTGGTCTTTTTTAGTGACGAAAAATATCCCAGCCCCGGCAGGGGATGTGGAGTGACGGATGAACCCCTTCTTGAGGTTTTCGGAGATGTATGCCTTCAGAGCCTCCTGCTCCTTCTCGGATAAGGGGTAGACACGTCCAAAAGGAATCTCAGCCCCAGGGAGGAGCTCAATGGGGCAGTCGTAAGGACGATGCGGAGGTAAGGAGTCAGCCCCCCGTTTACTGAAGACATCCAGAAACTGATGATAAGGCTCTGGAACCGATTGACATAGGTCCAGGTCTGGATCTAGACAGAGAAGTGTTCTGGATTGTGCAGGAGCCCCAGAGAGGCAGTGGTCCTGACAGTAGGCGGAGAGGAATCTTACCTCCCCAGAGGACCAGTCAATGGAGGGGTTGTGGGCTTGCAGCCATGGTATGCCCAGAATCACAGGAAAGAGTGGTGATGAAATGACATCAAGAGTTAGTAGTGTGGAGGTGGGTAGAGGAAGGGTCTCATGGGTGACCCGGCCGGACTTGATCTGAGAACCATCGGCCAAGAAGATAGAAAGTCCATGAGATTTTGGCTGAAGTGGAATGGAATGCAGGTTGGTGAAGGCAGCGTCGATGAAGCAACCGCAGGCTCCGGAGTCAAGGATGGCGTTGACGTGAATCGTTCTTCCATGAAGCTGAAAAGAAAGCAGAAGGGCAACATGTAGAGAGTTGGAAGGTGAGTTAACGAAACTGCGGGACACAGAAGAGAGGCACTTACGAGGCTTCACAGGGCAGTTGGCCA
Source organism: Lithobates pipiens (assembly GCF_037356315.1). Lineage (NCBI taxonomy): Eukaryota > Metazoa > Chordata > Amphibia > Anura > Ranidae > Lithobates > Lithobates pipiens. The sequence goes on along the minus strand of NW_027507718.1, from coordinate 71,700,130 downwards.
CATAATGTCCGGAGCCGCCACAGTATAGACACAAGTTCATATGTCGACGACGGGCACGCTCTTCCGGAGACAGAGTAGGTCGGAGTAGTCCAAGCTGCATAGGTTCCTCAGGAGCAAGAGAGGTACTGGCAGGCCCCTTTTGAGGGGGCGGAGAGAAGAACGGATTGGGAGACGGGGTTCTGGCGGTCATCCAGGCAGGTCTCAGAGGTTGAGAAGAGCGTTCGGCCTTCCGCTCACGGAGTCTACGATCGATCTGGATGGCTAGGGCAATTAAGTCCTCTAAGGCATCTGGGATACCAACTCGGGCTAGTTCGTCCTTGAGGCCTTCAGACAGGCCCATGCGAAATTGGTGTCTAAGGGCCGACTCGTTCCATAAGGTATCTGTACTCCAGCGCCTAAAGTCCGAGACATAGTCCTCGGCCGTCCTACGGCCTTGCTGGAGCGCAGTTAATGCGGATTCTGCGGTGGCAGTCCGCTGGGGATCATCATAGAGTTGTGCCATCCCTTCAAAGAAGGCAGAGAGAGTCTGTGTAAGGGGACTGTCATTCTCCAGGAGATGGTGGGCCCATGACTGAGGTTCTTCTTGCAGGAGAGAAATGACAAATCCCACCTTAGTTGCTTCCAGCGAAAAAGTCCTGGGCTGGAGGGCAAAGTAAAGCTGGCAAGCATTACGAAAACCCCGAAACTTGGAACGGTCCCCAGAGAATTTTTCCGGAATGGGAACCCTAGGCTCAGGTGGGAGCATCACGACTGCCGGATGAGTTGCAGGCTGGACTGGAGGAGACTGAGGTGCAGTGTCCGGGGATCCCGAAATGGAGAGATGTTGGACCCGCTCTTCCAATCTGGTGTAGCCGTCTTGAAGGGATTTCACGGCCTGGGTTAGAGCCGCAAGGTGAGAGCAAATCTCCTTCATGGCGGAGGCCCCTTCTGCAGACTCAGACATGGCTGTCTCGTACTGTTAGGAACTTCAGGTATTGAGTCTGTCTTAGTAGAAGGGGACCTCTCTTACGGCTCTGGTTCTGGTCTCACTGGAATGGGAACAGGGAGACCGGAGCGCAGTGGGGTAGGAGAGTCCAGCCAGGAGCAGTAGCAGGTATCCGGAGATGAGGGTTCTCAGAAGCAGGGACTCTCTGTAGTAGGAAGGCTGAGGACTGCAGGCCACTGGATCAGGTTGGATGGGTCCTCAGGATACAGGGTAGCGATGCAGGAACAAGCAGAGGTGTCAGGTACAAGCAGAGTTCGGCAACAGGAGATCAGTTCAAGAAGGGTCAAACAAGCCGGGGTCGGAGCAGGAGAGGTCAACAAGGTCAGACGGAGCCGGGTCGGATATCAGGTAGGTATCAGGTAGACAAGCAGGTATACACAGGCACAAGCTGCAGACGAGACAGCACAGAGCTGCTGCAACTGTGCCTTTAAAAAGGGCTACTGGCGCCAATCGTGCTAACGCTCGCCCGTGCGTGCGTGTACCGCGCGCACACACGAACGGCGTGCACCCGCGCGCGTTGGAAGACGCTCGTACCTACGACGACCCGCTGCACGAACGTGCACGCGCGCAGGGAGAGCCGATCGCGCAGGACGAGCGGATCCCTGACAATTCCAATATAAGGAGATACTTGTACAAATATGGTCTTCATGGAAGAGTCATCAGAAGTAAACCTCTTCTACATCCTCACCACAAAAATCAGCGTTTGAACTTTGCAAATTAACATATAGACAAGCTTGAGGCATTTTGGAAACAAGTTCTGTGGACCGATGAGGTTAAAATAGAACTTTTTGTCCGGAATGAGCAAAGGTACATTTAGAGAAGAAAGGGCACAGAATTTAATGAAAAGAACCTCTGTCCAACTGTTAAGCATGGGGGTGGATCAATCATGCTTTGGGGTTGTATTGCAGCCAGTGGCACAGGGAACATTTCACGAGTAGAAGGAAAAATGGATTCAATAAAATTTCAGCAAATTTTGGATGGTAACTTGATGCCATCTGTGAAAAAGCTGAAGTTAAAGAGAGGATGGCTTCTACAAATGGATAATGATCCTAAACACACCTCAAAATCCACGGGGGATTACATCAAGAGGCATAAACTGAAGGTTTTGCCATGGCCTTCACAATCTCCTGACCTCAACATTATTGAAAATCTATGGATAGACCTTAAAAGAGCAGTGCGTGACAGACAGCCCAGAAATCTCAAAGAACTGGAACACTTTTGTAAGGAAGAATGGGCAAAGATATCTCAAACAAGAATTGAAAGACTCTTGGCTGGCTACAAAAAGTGTTTACAAGCTGTGATACTTGCCAAAGGGGGCAGTACAAGATATTAACTCTGCAGGGTGCCCAAACTTTTTCAGACGCCATTTTTTTGTTTTCTGTAATTTTGAAAGTGTAAATGATGGAAATAAAATCTAAAACTTTTTGACATATTATAAGAATGTCTAATGTGTAATTTGATGCCATTTGGAGATTTTTCCATCTTTCCTTGGCTTCGTTATGCACATTAATACACATTTTTACCTGGGGTGCCCAAACTTTCGATCCCCACTGTATGCTGTAATAAGGATATGGTGATTTCTCCATTAGAACTGAACTATTCTACATGATGTACAAATTGCAATCATTTATATAAAATAAAAATGCACATTTATAAAGATTGTGGTGGTTAGTCCATAACTACAAGCACAAACATATGATGGTTGATCTATATCCATAAATAAAGATTGTAATGAAAAAACCCCACAACCAAAAAACAAACATGGTATATAATGTGTTGTGCTTGAACAAGTATAAGCTTCTCCACAGCTAAAGTATTAACAAAAAAAGCTGAAACCTCGCCAATCAAATAAGAGAAAAAGGAGGAAGGCAAGGAATTCAAGAAACATATATCAACTTCTGCAGCACTGGAAACATATAAAATGCATATCATGTATAATTTACATATCAAAATACATAAGAATACGTATATGGATTAAAAAAATGGCTTGTACACACGACCGGACTTTCCGGCAGATTGGTCCGATGGAATCAGTTGGTCGGACATTCCGATCGTGTGTGGGCTAATCCGATCGGTTTTTATTTTAAAAAAATCAGACGGACTTAGAAATAGAACATGTTTCAAATCTGTCTGACAGACTCAATTCCTATTGGGAAAACAGTTTGTCTGTATGCTGGTACGCTGGACCAAATACGACACAAGGGAAGCTATTGGCTACTGGTTATTAAACTTCCTTTTTTAGACCCATCTTACGTCATCACGTTCAAAACTATGGATTTTCGAACTGACTTAGTCCGTGCGTGTGTGGGCAAGTCCGTTTGTGCGGAAGTCCGCCAGAACTCCGCCAAAAGTCAGTCGGGAAGACCGTCGGACCTAGTCTGCCGGATAGTCTGGTGGTATGTATGCGGCAAAAATTGTAACTTATGCATATATATGTGTCCCTTACTCATAAAAGTGGAAACTTCCCACTCAAAATGAAGGCCTGCTGCCTTTCTGGTATTGAAATGAAGCATTCAAAAAACCTAAACTTGTCACCTCGTTTAGGTACTAAAGCCTTCTTCGCCCCCGGTACACGTAAACTTGTTATATCTTTATTGTATCATTCATTCCAATGTTTTTCTACATTTGTGGAATGATCCTTTACAATGTTGTATAGCTGGTCATGAAGACAATCTCTCAACCTACAGGTTATTGGGCCCACGTATTGAACCGAACATAACTCGCATGTGATGACATATACAAAATACCTGGTGTTTGATAAATTAACTGATTTTTGAAATCCTTATCAGTAGCAGTGGAATGGACCGTATCACCTCTTTTAATGAGGACAGCATGAACATCCACCCACAGCACACAGTGGGTAGATCACCAATTACAGCCTCTTGTCACCAGTCTGCCAGGTTTTCTCAGGGACATGAAACAGCTGCTGGCTGATCTACAGGGATTTAAGTGGCACCCTGAGTATATGTGGATCAGGGGCGGACTGACCATTCGGTCACTCGGTCGCCGACCGAGGGCCCCGAGGTGGGGGGGGGCCCGGCTCAGTCTGCCCCTTGAGGTGCCCGCATGATCGCATCTTAAAATGAAGAATTTGAGAGAGAGTAAGAGTAAGACTATACCCCCGAGGAACACATCCTTGCTAGGCTAGCACTGGCATTTGTTCATGCAGAGCGAGAGGAGAGGAGCGAGCTGGCCGGGAATGGAATAGATGCCATGATGGATGATGGATCCCTATCACATCAGCTGTGCGGGGATAATTGCAGAGACAGGCACTCTGGCCACCTCTCTCCCCCGAGGAATTCAGCAGAGGGGGCGGGGCCACACACATCACTGCCGCACGGGAGATATGGAGCTGAAGCCTGCAGAGTGCACACAGAGGACAGAGCACACAGACACAGAAGTTAACTCCTTGTGGAATTGGCCACCCACACTGACCTGCCTTGTGCACAGCAGCAGGTCAGTGTGATAATGACAGCACAGACAGCAGTTACAGTTAGTGTAGTATGAATGTGTAACGTTCTTTTTCCTTTCCTCTTGCCATGTGTCCTTATTACCAGGTGCTATTCACTAGTGCACACTGATATCTGTTACACTGAATGCCACTCAGTGTATAGATATCAGTGTTATATATAGGGAATAGCACTTAGCCTTGGTTCACATTGTAGCAATTTGGCATGCGATTTAACATGTGAAATTGCATGGCAAATTGCTGGCAATGGCACTACCTGAATCAGTGTGACGCTGCATTTGCAGCGTCACACTGATTCCCAAAAGTATTTTCTGTACTACTTTGGGCGACTTCTGGGTGCGATTTCCATAGACATCTGTGCAGCAACCCGCACAGATGTCTTTGAAATCGCTGCCAAACTCACACTGACATGCGGTTCTGAAATTGTGCGAGTTAAGCTGAACTCGCACACTTTCTTTCCCGCTGTCAGTGTGAACTTGGGCTAAGTGAGTGTTATTCCATATATATATATTCATTGAAATGTATACACTGGGTGCTTATCCCTAAGACCCCTTTCACACTGGTGTGCTCTGCAGGCGCTATAACACTAAAAATAGTGCCTGCAAAGTGCCCTGAAAGAGCCGCTCCTCACACTCCAGTGTGAAGCCCCGATGGCTTTCACACTGGAGCGGTGCACTGGCAGGACGCTAAAAAAAGTCCGGCTAGCAGCATCTTTGGCGCGGTGAAGGAGCAGTGTATGTACTGCTCCTCCACCGCTCCTGCCCATTGAAATGAATGGCACAGCACAGCTATACCGCCAGCATAGCGCTGCTGCAGCAGCATCGCTTTGTGGTGGTTTTAACCTTTTCGGCCGCTAGCAGGGGGTAACCCCCCCCCCCAGTGGCGGGCAAATATCGCTGCTAAAACGACGGTGCAGTGGCGCTAAAAATAGCACCACTTTACCGCCGGCGCGCCCACGCCGCCCCAGTGTGAAAGGGCTCTAACACTGTCATCTGTACACTAAGAATGTTCCTTACATTGGTGGTCAGTAGAAGAATGTTCCTTACATTGGTGGTCAGTAGAAGAATGTTCCTTACATTGGTGGTCAGTAGAAGAATGTTCCTTACATTGGTGGTCAGTAGAAGAATGTTGCTTACATTGGTGGTCAGTAGAAGAATGTTCCTTACATTGGTGGTCAGTAGAAGAATGTTCCTTTCATTGGTGGTCAGTAGAAGAATGTTCCTTACATTGGTGGTCAGTAGAAGAATGTTCCTTACATTGGTGGTCAGTAGAAGAATGTTCCTTACATTGGTGATCAGTGAGAAGAATGTTCCTTACATTGGTGGTCAGTAGAAGAATGTTCCTTACATTGGTGATCAGTGAGAAGAATGTTCCTTACATTGGTGATCAGTGGGAAGAATGCTCCTTACATTGGTGATCAGTGAGAAGAATGTTCCTTACATTGGTGATCAGTGAGAAGAATGGTCCTTACATTGGGGATCAGTGAGAAGAATGTTCCTTACATTGGTGATCAGTGAGAAGAATGTTCCTTACATTGGTGATCAGTGAGAAGAATGGTCCTTACATTGGTGATCAGTGGGAAGAATGTTCCTTACATTGGTGATCGGTGGGAAGAATGTTCCTTACATTGGTGATCGGTGAGAAGAATGTTCCTTACATTGGTGATCGGTGAGAAGAATGTTCCTTACATTGGTGATCAGTGGGAAGAATGTTCCTTACATTGGTGATCAGTGAGAAGAATGTTCCTTACATTGGTGATCAGTCAGAAGAATGTTCCTTACATTGGTGATCAGTGAGAAGAATGTTCCTTACATTGGTGATCAGTGAGAAGAATGTTCCTTACATTGGTGGTCAGTGAGAAGAATGTTCCTTACATTGGTGGTCAGTGAGAAGAATGTTCCTTACATTGGTGGTCAGTGAGAAGAATGTTCCTTACATTGGTGATCAGTGGGAAGAATGTTCCTTACATTGGTGATCAGTGAGAAGAATGTTCCTTACATTGGTAATCAGTGGGAAGAATGTTCCTTACATTGGTGATCAGTGAGAAGAATGTTCCTTACATTGGTGATCAGTGAGAAGAATGTTCCTTACATTGGTGATCAGTGAGAAGAATGTTCCTTACATTGGTGATCAGTGAGAAGAATGCTCCTTACATTGGTGATCAGTGGGAAGAATGCTCCTTACATTGGTGATCAGTGAGAAGAATGCTCCTTACATTGGTGATCAGTGAGAAGAATGCTCCTTACATTGGTGATCAGTGAGAAGAATGCTCCTTACATTGGTGATCAGTGGGAAGAATGCTCCTTACATTGGTGATCAGTGAGAAGAATGTTCCTTACATTGGTGATCAGTGAGAAGAATGCTCCTTACATTGGTGATCAGTGAGAAGAATGCTCCTTACATTGGTGATCAGTGGGAAGAATGCTCCTTACATTGGTGATCAGTGGGAAGAATGCTCCTTACATTGGTGATCAGTGAGAAGAATGTTCCTTACATTGGTGATCAGTGAGAAGAATGCTCCTTACATTGGTGATCAGTGAGAAGAATGCTCCTTACATTGGTGATCAGTGAGAAGAATGCTCCTTACATTGGTGATCAGTGAGAAGAATGCTCCTTACATTGGTGATCAGTGGGAAGAATGCTCCTTACATTGGTGATCAGTGAGAAGAATGTTCCTTACATTGTTGATCAGTGAGAAGTATGTTCCTTACATTGGTTACCCCACCGGTTCACCCTAGAAACAATCAGACAATGTGGCCACCTGCTCCCGTAGGTGAGTAAAGAGTAGATTCTCTTTGATCGACTCTATGGCTTTGGAGGACCGGAGTGATGTCATGACGTCACTTCTGGTTCAAGCTGAAATTAAATATTTTTTTTTTTTAAAGCAAAAGATCAAATTATTTTTTTTTTTAGATCTTTAGGTTTAAAGGGTAAAGAAGAGATTTGGGGTATTTTTGACCCCAGATTTCTCCATAAAGAGGACCTGTCATACTTATAAAAACAATTGTAAGGACAGCGTAAACTGTTTTTTTTTAAAAGCGTTTCAATCCCTCTGTGCTTTCACACAGAAGGGAACGTATGCGCAAGTCAAGCTCACATATATGTAAACTGTGTTCTCATCACACATATGAGGTACCACTGCAAACAGAGTGAGAGCAATAATTCTAGCAATAGACCTCCTCTGTAACTCTAAACTGGTAACCTGTAAAGGCATTTAAAACTTCGCCTATGGAGACTTTTAAGTACCGTAGTTTGTCGCCATCCACGAGCGTGCAAAAATTTAAAGCATGACATCTATCTATTTACTTGGTGTAACATCTTTCACATTTAAAAAAAAAATGGGTTATATGTTGTTTTTTCATTAATATTATTTTTTCTCCCAAAAAAATTGCGTTTGAAAAACTGCTGTGCAAATAGCATAATAAACGTAAAACATGGCATAAAAAATTGCAATGATCGCCATTTTATTTCCTAGGTTCTGTGCTAAAAAAAATTATAACGTTTGGGGTTCTAAGTCATTTTCTAACAAAAAAAGTTCTAACAAAAAATACTGATATAAAAAAAAAGTGCCAAAAAAAGCCTGGTCAGCAAGTGGTTAAAGCATGTTGTAGTTAATGTTTGTTCACAACTTTCAAGGGATACTTGTTCATTATTTTATCATCAGGTATAAAAAATAATTTGGCAATGTCTGGAACTTATAAACATAAAAGTGGTGCTACAAAAAGAAAATTAAGTAGGCAAAGAAGACAAAATGAGGCGTCTACCAGCAAAATTGATTCATTCTTTGGTAAAAAAAAAGATGCTGTTCCTTGTGAAGATGATCCTTGTGAAGATGTTCCTCGTGAAGATGCTCCTGTTGAGATCAGTGATGAACCAATGGAGTCAGTGGCAGAAGAAGATGCTGTAGATCTTGAAACAGAGTCAAATGTTGAAATTGATCTACCGACTGAAGAAAATACACAGGAACCTCTGCCTGCCAAAATGCCATCTGGAGTAGAGAAATCGCCGATAAAAGAAGACTACTTTCTTTTTTCCCAAGACCTGCATAAAGCAGGAATTTCCATGGAAATGTTTTGGGACTTCCATCCTAATCAGCCCACAATAAACATAACATTTAATGGTAATGTTGTTTATTACCGAAAAGGCATACAAGGGTCCAGCGTTCAAAGAAAATGGGTCACTCTTAATGAGAAAAAAAACAGTGTCCATTGTTCCATCTGCTTATATTATGGCCAGGAAAAGTACAAGCAGACTCAGTTAATACAAGGTTGCAACGACTGGAGACACATGACAACAAGATTATTGGAACATGAAAACTCTCAATGCCATAAACTTGCAAGTGATGCTTATTTTGTTAATATGAGTGGCAAATCCATTAAGCACAAATTGTTAAGTAGTCAGATGTCTCTAAGAAATCAGCAAGTACTACAACGTCGTGCTATTGTAAGCCACATAATCGATATTGTTTTTTTTATTGGTGTTCAAGCATTGCCTTTCAGAAGCAGTCATGTAGAGTCTGTGGCAGGTGTGTTTGATGAGGACCATCTTGAAAATCGAGGTAATCTTTTGGAAATGGTGAAACTTCTTGCTGACTACAGTCCAGTGTTAAAGAAGCACCTCACTAATATTATAGAAAAAGCAAAGAGCCGTGATCCAGTGAAAAAGGGAAGAGGGAAGTTTGTAACTTTCCTAAGTAAATCTACTATTACAAAGTTATTTGTGATTCTTGGTGACATGATCAAGGAGGCAATAGTAAAAGAAGTGGAGAATTCTGGACTATTTTCTATTCAAATGGATTCCACACAAGATGTGTCAACTCAAGATCAATGTGCTATTGTTGTTCGGTATGCTGCTGGTGACAAAGTTAAGGAACGATTAATAAGTCTTGTTAATGTTGAAGATTCCAGCAGTAAAAGTCTGCATGCCTTACTCACTGAATCACTGTCTACTTTAGGACTTAATCTAGAAAAATGCATAGGTGATTCTTTTGATGGAGCAGCTAATATGAGTGGAACTTACTCAGGCTTGCAAGCATTAATGAAGAAAGTTCGCCCTACGCACATTCACACATGGTGTTATGCACATGCACTCAACTTAGTTATTGGCGATGCAAGTTCTGTGTGTGTTCCAGCAATCAGTCTATTTGGACTCCTTAGCAATCTATCTACATTTTTCACGGAATCATACAAAAGGATGAAACTCTGGAAAGACCAGATGAAAAAAAAGACTGGCAGTTCTAAATTTGAAAAGCTGGAAAATATTGGCAGAACAAGGTGGTCAAGCAAAGCTAATGCACTTCGGAAGTTATTTGGAAGCTTTGATGATCATTCCAAAGAATTATGCTCTGATCTCATAATTATCCTAAAACAAGTTAGCGAATCCCCTGATTTTCGACCCTCTGTTCGCCACGAAGCTCTGAAATTAATGGAGAATCTCTGTAAATTTGAAACCATCCTGGTAGCTTTTACCTTTGTTCGCATTTTTGACATCACTACCCCAGTATCAGATTATCTGCAATCAACAGGCCTTGATTTTATCCAGGCATGGAGAATGGTGGATGATGCTGTCAAACGTTTGAATAACATATGCAGAGATTTTGCTGGAGTTTTGCAGTCAGCAACTGAATTTATAGATTTTATAAATGAGAAATTGGCAAGTGTAAACATCTGTTTGAAAAAGGGCTTTTCTGAACTAAGATCCACAAGAACTGCAGAAGGTACTGATAATAGGAAACATTTTGAAATTTCTTGTTACAATGTTATCCTTGACACTGTTACAGAGAGTGTGAAGTCAAGATTTTCCACTCATGAAGAACTTTATAAGCAAATTTCTTGCTTGGATCCAAATAGGTTTCAAGAAATACTGGCCTCTTCAGACAAAATTCAGTTGAATTTCATATCAGAAGCAATACCAGAGATAGACTCAGTTGCTCTACGTGAAGAACTAATCTCTTTTGCGTCCAGCTACAAAAATATTCGTAAAGGCCTATTGAATGACAGTGATGATGAAGAGAGTGAAGAATTGGATTCAGATTTGGAAGAGCAACACACCAGCTCTAGCGCCGAGCCATCCACTTCTACAGCTGCTGTAAAGAAGGACTCCTGCAAGAACTGTGTGTCCTGTGCGTTCAAACTTCTTTATCAGTACCGACTGTGTTCAGTGGCCTTTGAGAATCTCTTCTTGGCATATAAATATATAATTACACTGAGCACTACACAGTGTACATGTGAAAGATGCTTTTCCAAGTTAAAAATGTTAAAGTCAAGATTAAGATCATCATTGTCACAACAAAACCTGGAGTCATTGATGCTCATTGCAGTGGAAAAGCAAGTTGCACTAAATATAAAGAGTGACAAAGATAAAATCATCGACAGATTTGCCAAGACATCACCTGAACTTAGCTCTTTACTGCTTTTGTAACATGCTGGTCAAAGTTTTTTATTTTTTGTATTTTTGTTATTAAACCAGCTAAGAAGACATTTGTTGCACCTGTTATATTGTGTTAATTTATGAAAACCTTTATTTTGAAAATGTACCATTGTTGCACTTTAATGTACGTTTTATTTTTCTTTAATACCTATAATAAACATTTATTTTGAACATAGTGTAGAGAAATTATTTGAACGCATGCAATGTGGGCAGTGCAATATGTAGGTGGGGCTTTGTGTGGATGTAGCTTTAACGTGGGCGGGGACACATGGGCAGAGACACAGGGGGCCCCATGTTCTCCTTTTGCCCGGGGGCCCCATGAGCTGTCAGTCCGCCCCTGATGTGGATTATGTGTGATATTTTGAGTCTGTACTCATCCACCCCCCACTCCTTGAGTTTCCAGGCTGTGTCTCACTTCCTTAGGTTTTCTAGCTGCTATTCTCTTGTCCATCAGTTTATTTTATTGAGCTTAGAGTATTTTTTGACTCACAATTTTTTTACGTTCGATTGGGACTATTACCTCCAGAAGTGCGGAACCTCTATGGGTGCTAAATTTTCACCCTCCCTTGCTAATCTCTATATGGGATGGTGGAAAAGAGCCCTCTTTTTGGGGCTGATTGTCCCTATCGTTCAGGTATAAAGTTATTTTGCAGCTACATTGATGACCTGCTTTTTGTTAGTTCTAGGGAGGTAGGTAGCCTTAAGAAGTGGCTTTCATATCTGAATGATAACAATCTTAACCTACATTTTACTATTTTCTAGTCGATACTAAATCCATTGATCTTTTTGGATGTCACTCTTATCGGTGATGAGGGAAGCCAAACAATTCAGGAAACCATTCACCGCTAATTTCCTCTTAAGAGCATTTTCTGGCCACCCCAAACACACTATTAGAGGTATACTGGTGGGACAATTCTTGAGGAAGAATTTGTAGTGATGATGAGGATTTCCAAAAGGGAAGCCCTACATATGAGACAACGGTTTGAAGATTAGGGGATATTCTAGGTCCACTTTAAGTTGGGCTATGGTCATTGCCAACAGTACAATGAGGAGCAGTTTGTTGAACGATAAAAAGAGATCCTCAGAGTCCATCAAGACTCCTGTTTTTTTCTACCCCTTTAGCACAGTATTTGATTAATTAAGAACATGGTTATTAAGTATTTACTAGTTTTATATAATGATTCTATCTATGCTCAAGTCCTGTCTAAAGGGGTTAGAACAGTGTCCCGCAGAGCCCCTACTTTGGGTAGAACTTTATCCCCCAGTTTATACACTAGCAAACCACATTCTTCCCATTGGCTACAATTTAAAGGAACTTTTCGGTGTGCTGTGGGGGGATGTTCGTGCTGTCCTCTCATTAAGAGAGGCGATACGGTCCATTCCACAGCCACCAATAGGTATTTCAAAATCAGTTAATTTATGGTCGAAGCCCTATAACCGATACGGATATGAAAAATAGACTTGCGATAAGACTTACAACATGAAATAGACCTGAAGTGTGCCCTGGTCTGATGGTCGGTATACCAAAATAAGGGGGCATACCCTAGATTAGAAATGAATATTTGTGAAGAGAAATTAATTTGAGAAATGCCCTGAAAAGGGGATGTGAGGGTGGGTACCACGCACAGGAAACCGACAAAGATTACAGGCGAGCGGGCTTGTTAAATACCCCCTGGGCTCCTCCCATAAATGCAGGCCACCATACTGACCTTCCTGCTTATCAGTTATAACATTAGGTATCTTGTATATGTCATCACATGCAAGTTATTTTTGGTTCAATATGTGGGCCGAACGATGTAGGTTGAGGGATCGTCTCCATGCCCACCAGTACGACATTGTAAAGAATCATTCCACAAACGTAGCAAAAGATTGGAATGAATGTCACAATAAAGATATAACAAGTTTAGGTGTACAGGGGGTGGAGAAGGCTTTACTATCTAAAAGGGGAGGTGACAGGTTTAGGTTACAATGCAAGAAAGGTTTTTTGAATATTTAATTTGAATACTAGAAAGTCGGCGGGCCTTAATTTTAAATGGAACGTTTCCCATTTTTATGAATTATGCCGCGTACACATGTAGCTGACTATCCGGCGGACTTAGTCCGGCGGACTTCCCGCCGGACTGTCTGTCGGACTTTCTGAACGGGCTACTTGCCCACACACGGCACTTTTTCAGCGGACTAATACGGCGTACTAAGTCCTCCGTACTATCCGCCCTACTTTTGAAATGAACGGACTCGCCACACACGCGGAGGAAAGTCCGCTTATTTTGAGCGCGTCTCTAGGTAGGTGGGGCCCGTGAAGGATGCGTCGCTGGCCCCGTCACCTGGTATGGACTTAAAGGGGAACCCCTACGCCGAAAAAAATTGGCATGGGGGTCCCCCCAGGTCCACATCAGACCCTTGTCCGGGCACGCTACCCGGCCGGCCAGGAAAGGGGGACGAGCGAGCGGCCCCCCCTCCTGAGCCATACCAGGCCGTGTGCCCTCAACATGGGGGGTGCCTTGGGGAAGGGGGGGCAGCGCGGCCCCCCCACCCCAAAGCACCTGGTCCCCATGTTGATGAGGACAAGGGCCTCTTTCCGACAACCCTGGCCGTTGGTTGTCGGGGTCTGCGGGTGGGGGGCTTATCGGAATCCGGGAGCCCCCTTTAATAAGGGGGGCCCCGGATACCGGCCCCCCACCCTATGTGAATGAGTATGGGGTAAAATGTACCCCTACCTATTCACCTGTAAAATAAAGTAAAAAAAAACACAACACACAAGATAAGAGGATGGTAGGACTGTGACATCATAATAGGCGGGGACATCATCCGGCGATGTCCCTATATAAGTCGCCGCATGTCGCGTCCGTGCCATTGTGAGCGGAGGATGCGACGAGGCAACATCTGAAGAGAGGAAGAGAAGAGGGGGACAAGACCCCTGAAGTCGGAAGAAGAGGGCGGCGGCGAGGAAGAAAGCCGGGCTCCTCCGCTAGTAAAAGAGCTACCAGAAGATAGCGGAGGAGTCCGGCGAGAAGACCCCCGAAGACGGAAGACCCCCGGAGCTGTGCAATAAACTATTTTATCTTGTGTGTTGAGTTTTTTTTTTACTTTATTTTACAGGTGAATGGGTAGGGGTACATTGTACCCCATACTCATTCACATAGGGTGGGGGGCCGGTATCCGGGGGCCCCCTTATTAAAGGGGGCTCACAGATTCCGATAAGCCCCCCGCCCGCAGACCCCGAAACCAACGGCCAGGGTTGTCTGGAAGAGACCCTTGTCCTCATCAATATGGGGTCAAGGTGCTTTGGGGTGGGGAGGCCACGCGGCCCCCCCTTCCCCAAGCCACCCCCCATGTTGAGGGCACGCGGCCTGGTACGGCTCAGGAGGGGGGGCGCTCGCTTGTCCCCCCCTTTCCTGGCCGGCCGGGTAGCATGCTCGGACAAGGGTCTGATGTGGACCCCCACGCCGATTTTTTTTTGGTGTTGGGGTTCCACTGTAAGTCCATACCAGGTGACGGGGCCAGCGATGCATCCTTCGCGGGCCCCGCCTACCTGGAGACATGCTCAAAATGAGCGGACTTTTCTCTGGGCGGGAAAAGTCCGCTCATTTCAATGCGAGTCCGGCGGGAAGATTGGAGTGCAAAACTACTTTCTAAGTCCGCCGTACTTTCGGGTCAAAAAAGTCAGCCGGAGGCTACACACGGGGGGGATTGTCCGGCGGACTTGAGTTTGCCGGACTTTTCCACCCGATTGTTTGATCGTGTGTATGCGGCATTAGGGATACATGCATAAGATACAGGTTTTTGATCCATGTACCTATTGTTATGTACTTTGATATGGAAATTATACACGATAGGCATTTCATATTTTTCCATATGATTGATATATATCTCTTGAATTTTCCTTTATTCTCTTATTTTATTGGCAAGGTTTCAGATTTTTTTGGGGATACTTTAGTTGTGGAGGGGCTTATACTTGTTCAGGCAGCAACAACACATTCTATACCATGTTTGTTTTTTGGTTGTGGGTTTTTTTCATTACAATCTGTATTTGTGGACATATATCAATTATCATAAGTTTATGCTTGCAGTTTTACTTTTAAGGATTCATACACACAGATGTTTTTACAGCAAAGTTTTTTAGCTTTTTTTTCAGCTTAAAAATGCTACTCCAAGTCATTCAATGGCCTCATACACACCATGGCGTTTTTGATCTGTAACAGGCATTGACGTTTTTAAGCTCCAAAAAAAAAACCCCAGGACCAGCGTTTTGGGGCTCCAGCACTAGAACTGTAAAAACACCAGATGCTGGTAAAAGGTGTTAAACGCGGTTTAACGAGGCTTAGTATACACAGCGTTAGGCCTTGTCCGGCCTTTCTCTGCCTCTATTCAAAATCAATGTTTCCCTATGGGAGCCCATTGATTTGAATAGCAGTTGCACCAAAAGTCGGATCAAGATGATCCGACTTGCAGTGCGACTTGTATGATGAGAATCTTCAAGGAAACCATTGATTTTGAATAGAGGCAGAGAAACGCTGCTGAAAGCTAGCGTGGCTAAACGCTCGTTGACGCCAATGCAAAAGAGGGATAAAATTGGGTTTTTAACTGCGCTTTTTTCCTGGCGTTGGTACGTGCTAGTTTTTTTAAACTTAGTGTTGAACAGGTGCTCAGGTCTCCCTATTGGGGGCTACATATAAGTGTTTTCAGTTCTTGGGTTGATTGCCATCAACCCTTTTACATGTGTTTTTTTTTTAGACATATACATTTTTTATATATATATATATATATATATATATATATATTCAGTATTTCAGCTATGACTAAGCACCAGTCTAGGTGTGAAACACGTTATCTGTTACTGTTTTGGTTCACTGTCCTGTGCTGTATGGGTTCTAAAAGGTGAATATATTGGGGTGCTGTCGTCCGCACTCTTTTCTTACATAAGGTCCGTAAAGATAAGCGATGGATAAGCGAATTTGGGGTGAAGCAAGGCCCAGACCCATAGTTAAACCCTATTCTATTTCTCTTAACAGGCCTCCTCTAGGAATCCCCCTTTCCTTACTTTCCATTCTCCACCCAGGGGAAGAAGACTTGTATTTAAAGTGGAAGTCCACCCTAACACTTAAATTCTGCCCTGCAATCATTAATGTGAGCTAAGTTCAGCCTTATGCCCCAAAATGAAAACATCACAGTTTTTCTACTTTTTTTATTTCGCAGAATCCAATGCCATCACATGACTTCCTTCTGAGACTAAAATCAGCCAGTGGGTGTGGTTACTGAAAGCTTGTGACATCACTTCCTGCGAGGGACACTGTTCATGTATAGCCAGTGAGCGTAAACAGGATGGTAGCTGATCATAGGTTCCTGCCTAGTGTTCACTCATTGTGCATCCAAATACATGAGAAAATGCAGAAACACCAAGCCCCATCCACACAGGTGGGGTGATGAAGTGCACATATACAGTATTGCTGTGCACAGGAGAAAGGGGAGGGGGGAAAGGAGCTGTCAGTGTAGCTGGAAGTGCTCTGGGGTCTCAGCTCAGTCTACAATGATCATAGTACAGGCAACCACATTAAGGCTCTGTTTCCACTACTGCGTCTTGTCATGCGAATTTGGACACATAAAGTCACATGACAAATCACAGCCCATTGACTTCAAACACAAAATTATACACAACATGACAGAGCTTCTGTTGTATAAAAAATATACTGACACGTTTCGACCCATACAATTGGGGTCTTCTTCAGAGAATTGGTTTGCTGCAAAGAAATTGCATTTGGCATATCAAATTTTAAAGAGACAAGCTTTTAAAGAGTACATAAATCATTGTATAAGAAGTATGGATATATCACATAATTACCAAATAGGAGATGTATTTGGGAAAGACTTCCTAACCAAGATTCAGTTCACATTGTGTTCCCCATCACATTCCCTTGTTTCACACATCTGCACCTATTTTCTTTCCTTTCCGTGTTTTTAATCACATCCTTTCTCCTCTTTTCACATTCCGTATCCCTCTTTCTTTTTCTGATATTTCTCATCACCCTTTTCTTGATTCATTTTTATGTTTTTACAATTTTTGTACAGGATCACTCACATCATCTGACACAATTTCCATTGAATTAATGGATATACCTAGAATATTTGGCCGCTTTGGCCATTTATCAATATTATTTTTCTTGTTTAACATTTACTATTCAGAGTATAGTTATATTATTATTTATTATTATACAGGTTTTATATAGCGCCAACAGTTTGCTCAGCACTTTACAACATGAGGGCAGACATTACAATCTGGTACAAGAGGAATCAGAGGGCCCTGCTCGTTAGAGCTTACAATCTAAAAAGGAAGGGGCAATTGATACAAAAGGTAATAGCTGTGGGGGGATGAGCTGATGGATGAAGTAAAACAGTGTTAGTTAGAAGCAGGATAGGCTTCTTTGAAGAGAAGGGTTTTCAGGGATCGTCTAAAGATGGATAGATTAGGGGACAGTCGGACAGATTGGGGTAGGGAGTTCCAAAGGATGGGAGAAGCTCTGGAGAAATCCTGGAGGCGAACATGGGAGGAGGTGACAAGGGAGCTAGAGAGCAGGAGGTCTTGGCATGACCGAAGAGTGGCTTGGTTGGTATTTTGGGACTAGGTTAGTGATGTAACTAGGGGCAGAGTTATGGATGGCTTTGTAAATTATTGTTAGTACTTTGAATTTTATTTGTTGGGTGAGTGGAAGCCATATATAATTATATAGCCATTATAGTATATACATCAAATACACTTACAATATTGTAGAGAATTCTCTGACCGTTCACGAATAAACCTTACATTTATTTTGTGTATTTTTTTTAATACACCATATAATAAGATCCTGGGAATTTGCTGCAGGTGCTGACCCATCCGCCTTGGCACGCCTTTAGGGGGTGCTCTAACTTGTGACTTCTTATAAGCTGTACATAGTGGAGTGATGTCTGCCCTTAGGGTGTTGTCTGGCCGAAGAGCACGTGGGGTTATCTGACAGATTTTAAAGGAATCTTGGTTGGGGGTCTTCATCTCCTATTTGGTAATTGTGCGATATTCATACTTCTTATGCAATGATGTATGTACAATTTCTTTAAAACTTGTTATGCTAAATGCAATTTCTTTGCAGCAAACCAATCTTCTAAAGAAGACCCCAATTGTATGGGTCAGTATATTTTTTATACAACAGACAGTCGTGTAATGTGTATAATTTTGTGTTTGCACTATCTGCATTCAGAATGGTTTTATTCTCCTACCAAAGCTCATATCTTAACTGCCAGGAGAATATTGTATGCTAATTTTTCAATAAAGAATTCATTTTTTTTTTATCCATTTACTCTTTATAACTACTTACCTGGCTGCTATAAAACCCCTCTGAGGGAACTTTCCCACATTACGAGTAGAACATTTTTAATTTTTGACTGGACTTTCACTTTAATCTCCTTTTCTTAAGGTTTATTAAGCAATGAATTCTGACATTGCCTTGGTTCATAGAGGGATGAGAGGGTATATATCCCCCCTAGGAGCAGTGGAGCCTAAAATTAACAGGACATTAACAGTGGAAGGAATCTCACAGCCAATTCATCTCTAATGTGCTTTGAAAACCCTTCGAGAAGGTGACCATGAGGGCTGATTGTTAAAGTCCCTGGTAGCACAAGAGCGCGGGAATCACAGCAGACAATGTGACCGCCGTACAGAAATGTACAGGGGTCACAGAAAGAATAGGAATTCTGGATTCCCAGACTGCACAGGGGTCAAAGAGGAAACTGTACAAGTGGTGGAGAAATGTGCTACTCTGGAAGTTCCAGGCAGATGCTAAAGAAACTTGGGGATCAGCTACAATCATGGTGCTGTTATGCCTTGACTTTTAGGGAAACGACTGGGTCTTGATTAGCACTGAAGCTGACAGCTGCAGGCTGAGGACAAGACCCAGTGCTGTAATGGAGCACAGGTGAGTGTGACAATCATTGCTTCATAACATGGGATCCCAGCTTATTTCCTCACCCCAAATAAATTCACCGTCAAGCAGACCCGCCATATGTCCAAGAGTCAATGTTGCCCTAGACCAGTGATTCTCAACCAGGGTTCCTCCAGAGGTTGCTAGGGGTTCCTTCAGCATTGGGCAATTTCTGCCTCTCAGACATGTTCCCACTGACACCATTGATCTTTCCCAATGACCACAAGTGTAAGGACTATTCTTCCCACTGACCATCACACTAATGTATCATGAGTTGTAGATTTCTAATTTTTAGCAGGGGTTTCCTGAGACCGGAGAACTATTTCAAGGGCTCCTCCATGTTGAAAAGGATGAGAAAGGCTGCCCTAGACCATATCCACAAATTAATGTTATGTTGTGTATGCCGCCAGTCATACGTCTATTCATATAGGTGATGACAGGGAGGCTGGATGTTGATGATTCTGATGCATTTCGTCTCTCCTCAAGACCTCATCAGGATGTTTTTTTCTACATTATAAATAAGATTATGCATATCTGTAAAGCACACCACTAACTTCTATTCACTAACATTAAACACTCCTCCAACAAACTGACATTAAACCTAACCACTAAAATTAGCTATTGGCTTCCCTAACACCACTGATTAGGGTCAGTTTAAGTTTTAAGGGTTCTAACACTTAAACACTTACCCTTAATGTGACCTTTAACCTACCCTTTTACTTATTCCTTAAAATGGTTGTAAACTCAGACATGAAATATAGGCAAAGCATATCCCTCAGTGTGCACTTGTCTCAATTAAGAGCAATAAGTGTAAATTCTGGCTGCTGCTTCCTTCCTCTGCTATGAGAATAAATCACATCCGATATTTTTTTCCCAACACCAAGAGAAAAAAGTGACAGAGGAGGAATCTCCAGTATGCAGCCTGTGATTAACAGCCCCAACTGTATTCTCATGTGCTGTGTGAATGAGGGTGTGTCCCTTCTCTCCAATCAGCTCTCAGAGCTTGCCTCACTGAGCTCTGCAGAGTGTAACTTCAGCTCTCTGTCCCCTTTCTTCAGACAACTCAGACAAGCTTTATAAATTCTGGACTTTTAATAGATGTAGAGGAGAGAGTGCTTCAGATAGAAAGGTACAACAAATAAATGTAGGGAGATTTGTTTCATCTCTGTGTATCACCTGAGGCCAGTCACTTCACTGGGTATATATAAGGGTTTACAACCACTTTAAAGCCAAACTTCAGACTGAAAAAAAAATTCCTTGCAGTGGGGCTGTGCCCACACTGCAAGGGTTAATAGCCAATTTTGTCCAGGAGAAAGGCGAAACCTTTTTTTTAAAATCAGAAAGAGAGCTTATTAAGAACCAACAAACAATACATGGTCAAGTCACTTTCCGAAGAGTAATGTCACACAGTACATATTAGTAAAATTAGTTTTTGAAAAACAGTGCACACTTCAACAAATACAATTATTAACCGGTACATACAGTGCTCAGCATAAATGAGTACACCGCCTTTGAAAAGTACGATTTTAATCAATATCTCAGTGAACTCAAGAACAATTTCCAAAATTTTGACAGAGAAAATTGAGTGCTGTCCGTGATACTTTTTTTATTTGCACTAACATATAATTTTTCAGGACAAGCTTTCGGGGTATGTCCCCTTCTTCAAGGTCCAAGCAGTACTGATTGGACCTTGAAGAAGGAGACATACCCCAAAAGCTTGTCCTGAAAAATTGTATGTTATTGCAAATAAAAAAAGTATCACGGACAGCACTCAATTTTCTCTGTCACAATTGCACTAATACGGCTACAATCACATTAAGTATGATGCGATTTTGACAAAACTGAGTGGTATAGAACATTTGTTTAGCTCATAACATGAAAGTAAGGTTAATAATATAACTTATATTATAAAAAAAATTACGAAATCTTCCATTTTACTCAAATTAGTTGATGCAAAAATGAATACACCCCACAAAAAAACGACTACATCTAGTATTTTGTATGACTTCTATGATTTGTAAGGACAGCACCAAGTCTTCTAGGCATGGAATGAACAAGTTGGTGACACATTGCAACATCAATCTTTTTCCATTCTTCAAGAACAACCTCTTTTAGAGCCTGGATGCTGGATAGAGAGTGATGTTCAACTTGTCTCTTCAGAATTTCCCATAGGTGTTTGATTGGGTTCAGATCAGGAGACATACTTGGCCCCTAAATCACTTTCACCCTGTTCTTCTTCAGAAATGCAGTGGCCTTAGATGTGTGTTTTGGATGATTGTCATGTTGGAAAAGTACACAATGACCAAGGGCACAAGCAATGGTAGCATCTTCTCTTTCAATATAGAGCAGGATATCTGTTAATTCATGATACCATCACTGAGATGCAGCTCCCTGACACCAGCAGCACTCAAGCAGCCAAACAGAAGGCCACTGCCATCACCATGTGTTTTTCTTTGTACTCCTCACCTTTGCGAAACCATACAGTTTTGAAGCCATCAGTTCCAAAAACATTTATCTTGGTTTCATCACTCCAGGGTACAGAGTCCCAGTGCCCTGGCAAATTTTAGGCAGGCTTTTTTGTGCATGGGCTCTCCCTTCGTGGACTACACCCATGCATGCCATTGCTCTGCAGTATACGCTGTACTGTGTCACGGGAAACAATCACAACTGGCGATTTTCTTCAACCCTTAACTTCCGTGGGGGGCCTGGATGTCTCTCTGAGGTGGTTGCAGTTCCATCTTTGTTGAATTACTTTTTCTACAATATTCTGACAACTTCTGACAGCATGAAATGGGAAGAGAAGGGACTTACCTTTAGCTAAATTTTTGTTAATTAGGATTTTGTTGTCTAAAATTTAGCTTTACTCCTAAGGCCCCTTTCATTATTGATGGTTGAAAAAACAGACATTAATGCATTTCTATGGAAAAATGGATGATAACAGATGATCATCTATTTTCATACATTTTCATCTACTTCCGTCAACATCTGTTTTTTTGAACAGATAAAAGCCCTATTTTTCATACATAAAAAAAATGTATCAGACGAAAAATGGATGTAAACGCACAGTCCATTGTTGCATCCATTTTTGCATTGGTTGTTAGGAGCAACCAGTCACTGTGTGGGGGGGAGGGGGTCTGGTGTAGAAAGGTAGGAAAAGAGAAGAGCAGTATACACAGTGAGGGGGCAGTCTATACAGACAGGCTCCCTCAATTACTGGCGCTGACTGCTTTCCAGCTTTTAAATGTAATAGCCGGCTTTTTTTCCCCCCTACATTTTGGAGCTGTCATTTGGGGGAGGCAGTGTGTGCAAGGTGAGGGGCAGGACAGGTGAAAAGCAGTATTTACAATGAGGGGGCAGTCTGTACAGACAAGCTTCCTCACTTGCCGATGCTGTCACTCTCAGCTTTTAAACGTAATTTACATGGCTCACATTGATATATGTCGGCAAAGTGTCACGTTCCCGCAAAACAACATATAGGTACATCTCCCCCTTTAAGAGCTGCCAGAGACATGCCAGAGGCTCGCACATGCTGCATGGTGGGGGACCTGTTTTGTCAGGGGAGGGGAGATCGATCGTTTGTTCCCAGTAAGTAGGAACAGTGATATGTCTCCTCCCCCAGTCAGTTCCATCCCCCACAGTAATAAACACTAACTAGGGAACACATTTAACCCCTTGATCACTCCCTAGTGTTAACCCCTTTCCTACCAGTGACATTTACACAGTAATCAGTACATTTGTATATAAATTAGTAAAAATGCGGCGCTACCAAAAATTGCTAAATAAAAATAGTGTATGATAATCTCAAATATATGTGAATCAAATAATATACACTAAATATAAATACAATAAATAATGAATAAATATCAAAAAATGTAAACAAATATACGTGTATGCATTAGACGTGCAAAGATAGTGAATAGAAATCCGTGACAAAATATTCAGACACCTAAACAGTCCACATAGACAATCCAGATGCAAACAAACATAATAGAATATCCAAAAAATTATTAGTGAAATATCGTGAAAAATAAATAAATAGATTAATATTTAGTCCATAATTAAAGTGCATTAGTGACTGATGCCATTGCAAAAATTAATGGATAAAGTTCGTGCAAAAAAATGTGATCAGACGATTCCCACACGTGCCAAATCACTGCAAGCTTCAGTGCTTAATGGGTGCACCACCTATTTCCCCCAGCCTCTCACCTCCAATAACTGGTATACAGGCACTGTATAAAGGGTAACTGCTGGCTTCTACTTTGTTCACACTGCTTCACCGCTGATACTGTGAGGATATCTATTACTTGCCCTCCCAATAGCTCCAGGGTTTCCAGGCCATACAGGATAGAAAAACACAGAGGGCTCTCATGTGCAGTAACTTCGCTATTTTATTGAAAGACACAGTAAAATCCACACTTACATTTAAGATCTCAGCAAAATGTGCAGCAGACGCGGACTTCCGGTTTCGGCCGAAAACCGGAAGTGATGGGTCCGACACCGAATTCCTTCCCTGACGCGTTGCGTTACAGAACGTAACTTTTTCAAAGTTTGAAAAAGTTACGTTCTGTAACGCAACGCGTCAGGGAAGGAATTCGGTGTCGGACCCATCACTTCCGGTTTTCGGCCGAAACCGGAAGTCCGCGTCTGCTGCACATTTTGCTGAGATCTTAAATGTAAGTGTGGATTTTACTGTGTCTTTCAATAAAATAGCGAAGTTACTGCACATGAGAGCCCTCTGTGTTTTTCTATCCTGTATGGCCTGGAAACCCTGGAGCTATTGGGAGGGCAAGTAATAGATATCCTCACAGTATCAGCGGTGAAGCAGTGTGAACAAAGTAGAAGCCAGCAGTTACCCTTTATACAGTGCCTGTATACCAGTTATTGGAGGTGAGAGGCTGGGGGAAATAGGTGGTGCACCCATTAAGCACTGAAGCTTGCAGTGATTTGGCACGTGTGGGAATCGTCTGATCACATTTTTTTGCACGAACTTTATCCATTAATTTTTGCAATGGCATCAGTCACTAATGCACTTTAATTATGGACTAAATATTAATCTATTTATTTATTTTTCACGATATTTCACTAATAATTTTTTGGATATTCTATTATGTTTGTTTGCATCTGGATTGTCTATGTGGACTGTTTAGGTGTCTGAATATTTTGTCACGGATTTCTATTCACTATCTTTGCACGTCTAATGCATACACGTATATTTGTTTACATTTTTTGATATTTATTCATTATTTATTGTATTTATATTTAGTGTATATTATTTGATTCACATATATTTGAGATTATCATACACTATTTTTATTTAGCAATTTTTGGTAGCGCCGCATTTTTACTAATTTATATATCTATTCTGGTGCAGAGAACACTTTTTTATGCTGGCTGCTTCCTAGATACATTATTTCTTTCCTGTAGGTTATCTTAGGTGGAGCGCACTAGCATTTTCTTAGTACATTTGTATAGCACTGATCGCTGTGTAAATGTCAGTGGTCCCAAAAATGTGTCAAAAGTGTACAATCTGTCCGCCACAATGTCACAGTACTGCTAAACATCGCAAATCACTGCCATTACTATTAGAAAAAAATAATAATAAAAATGCCAAAAATCTTTGCCATAGTTTGTAGACACTATAACTTTTACGCAAACCAATCAATATACGCTTATTGCGTTTTTTGTTTTTTTTCTTTTACCAAAAATATGTAGAAGAATACATATTGGCCTATACTGATTCAAATTGAAGTTTTTTTTGTTTATATCGCAAAAAAATAAAAAACACAGAGGTGATCAAATACCACCAAAAGCTCTATTTGTGTGAAAAAAAGGATATAAATTTTGTTTGGGTACAGCGTCGCACGACCGCGCAATAGTCATTTAAAGTGACGCAGTGCCATATTGCAAAAAAAATGGCCTGGTCATTAAGCAGGGACGACCGCGCAATTGTCAGTTAAAGTGACGCAGTGCCATATTGCAAAAAATGGCCTGGTCATTAAGCATTAAGCAGGTCTGTAAGTGATTAAAGTGGAACTTCAGTCATTTGTTCAATTTTCCATCTATTAAATCCTCTGCCCTTGTCGTTTTAACTTTGGATAGTAAAAAAATAAAAATTTCAGCCAGTAAATACCTTACACAGCCCACTTCCTGTTTCTTGTCGTTCTTGACGGTCGAAAGTTCATCAAACTTTTGTGTGACAGTTGTGATATTGGGGGTTGTTTAACTCAAGTTACATAGTTACATAGTTAGTCAGGTTGAAAAAAGACACAAGTCCATCCAGTTCAACCACAAAAAAAAAATATTTCATTCAATCCAATATACCCAGTTCTATACCCACAGTTGATCTAGAGGAAGGCAAAAAAAATGCAGTAGAGCATGATTCAAGTTGCTAAAGCAGGGGAAAAAATTATTTCCTGATCCCCCGAGAAGCAATTGGATTTTCCCCGGATCAACTTTACCTATAAATGTTAGTACCCAGTCATATTATGTACACTTAGGAAATAATCCAGGCCCTTCTTAAAGCAATCCACTGAGCTGGCCAGAACCACCTCTGGGGAAGTGTACCCACTAGGGGGACCAATCCACACCAGAAATTCAATTGCAGGGCTTTTTGGCCCACTTTTATTAAAGAAAGAGAATGTTCATCAAAAATTCCCACGCAGAGGTTTCAAATTCACAGCAGTAATAAGCAAAAAATAACAAGCCACCTGGCTCTATGGTCAGCTCTGCTGCTCAGGCTTTGCTTCAGCCCTCTTGACTTTATAATGGAATTACTATACCTCAGCACTCTTTCCTAGCTTCCTTGCTGTTCCAGCCCACAGGCTTGGACCCCCTGTCTGCTCTGATAAACAGAGCAGACATGCACACTTCTCCCTTGCTTGCCTGGACTCCTCAGGAGGGTGGAGCCCAGAACCATGGTCAGGTGTCTACAAATAGTCCAACACACACCTGACCAGTCAGTGTGCTGGAGAGTCCCAAAATCCGGACCCGGAACTGGGGATTTCATCCCACCCGGATTGCTACAAAATCCCCGGGCTCCAGATCCCAAAACGGATTTTAGTAAATAGTGAGGAAACTGAAAAGTCAGTTTCCTCCTAACATTACAAGCTCCCTGGAGCCCCTCAAGCCATCCAGTTGAGAATTCTGGGTACGTACACTGGTGGGGTACCACACTACCACACCGTCTGTATGCAAGCCAAGCTTGAGCGGAATTCCGTTGGAAAAACCATCCAAGATTTTTCTAATGGAAAATCTGCTCGTGTGTGCGAGGCATAAGACTTTCATTGTGGTGTATTCATTTTTGCAACATGGTCTTGAATGAATTTATTTTAAAAAAATATACTATTTTGTGTGGGCAAAATTAACAAATGTTGATTGCAATCATTGGCCCACATTTGTGGGAGTATTTTGTAGTATAGTGTCCCATAGAAAATGTTGATTCTGAAAGCAAAGGTTTTCTCACAAATCTATTGGGGTGTACTCATTTATGCTGAGCACTGGATATAGTCTCAATATGCATGTCATGCCCACAATTCACTGTATACGTGTTCATAGAAAAAAACACCATATGGTAGTACCCTCTATCCATCCTATAGCCACAATACTTAACCAGGTACAATTGTGGAAACATACATATGTAGATATATACACCCAGGTATCATAATAGCAATCTATCCAGGTCTAAATCCGCTGGAGCCAATTATTTTATAATTTGTTTTATTTTAATCAGAAAGAGAGTTTATTAAGAACCAACAAACAATACATGGTCAAAACACTTTCCAAAGAGTAGAGCGTTTTACTTATCCGTTCCTCCTCTCCACTGGCAGACAGCATTCCCCCACAATCCAGCAGAGGACTGTCCCTTAGCATTCTCACATCCGGAGCAGGACTATGGACCTTGCTCTTGTCTTGACGACATCAGGACCCAAGACTGCTAGAAGTGCAGAAGTTGTGGGGACAGTCTAGCTGCAGGAAGTAGGGGAAGTATCGGCTAGATATGTATTCTTTTTTTTGCTCCCCTAGACTAAAACAAGCAAATATCACTTGCAGTGTGAGTGTGGGCACAACCTCACTGCAAGGGACAGTTTTTTTATTTACCCTGAGTTGTGCTTGAAAGCAAAGTTTGCAATGCAATATCTAGGCTCCCATCCCCTAATGTTAGTAGTTCCAAAATGTACCTTAACCCTGTCTTCCATATCTCTGGGCATAATGTCAACGTCCTTTTGGGAAGATTCCTGAGAAATGCACAGCAGGTAAAATCTTATAAGAAGACACTCCAGTCCATTGAAAGAGCTTCTTCTCATGATATTTCTACTGTGTATTATTCCCCAGAATCTAGCCAGACGGAATGTGACATTACTTTTATCTATTGACCCCTACAGAAGACAGGGTAAGGTCAATATAAATAGAATTTCACTATGTCCCTAAATTATCCTAAATACCTAAATACACTTGTGAAAAAGGTACATGCCACCAAGCTGTCCAGCAACAGAATCCTAAAATGGAGTAGTTAGGGCCATATTTCTGTTGCTATGTCACTTACCAGTGACAGGATTGCTAAGAAACCTTTCACATCCTTATAATGTGCCACTCACTCTTTGGCCAGACCAGAGTGATGTCACTCCATTAATTAATAAACATGCAAGCGGGATTCTGCAACTATCAAGTCCAGCAAAGGAAAGACGCCCATAACTGTGTAGATGATTTCTACACCTTGATCATTCTGCAACTAATGATGTGTTATTAGCGGCATAATCCTTTAGATTTAGTGCATATCTGAATTACACACAACATGATCCCGTAGTAATTTTATTTATGATATCTGGGAGTGATGGGAAGGTGCAAAGTGGGTTTCCAGTGTTATTAATAGCAAGGGGGAGGGGTGGATCAATAGATGAAGATGGGGTGGGGGCGTGGCCGACCGAGCGCTGTGATGGACGCCTGAGTCTACAGCTCCGCTCGTCCACCGGAGAGATTCGCTTTGTACGGAGCGCACCGGTACACATTCCGAATCAGACAGTAGCGATCGAGTGCCTGCATACCGAGGAGATGTCGCGGCGCAGGAAAAACACGCCGCAACCCCAGAAATTACAAGATTTCTTCGTGACCAGGCCGCGCGATCTGCCACAAGATGGCGGCGGCGCGAAATCACAACACCTTCCGCACCAGGCCGCAAGGCGTTGCACGGACCAGGAAGGACAGGCAGCAACAGCTACACAGCACGGAGGGCACAGCAGCTCCACTTCAGGCTCCTCCAGCCCTTCCACCCGGAGCCCGGTTAAATCCAAACCGCGGATGAGCTCTCCAGTTCCAAGCCTGGACATGGAGGTAAGCGGACAGCAGAGCACTCATACCACACAGGCCTCACGACTACCGGACCCCATAGCAGAGTTTCCTACAGAGGACAGGCCGGTGTCAGATACTGTGCTTAAAGAGATGCTACTTTCTCTCAGATCGGCTTTACACACTGATATGGTGCAAGCGATTAACCAATGTCGCTCTAAAGTGCAAGCTGTGGGATGCAGGGTGGACAGAATAGAACACCAATTAGAAGAGCACGCGGCCTCCCACAATGTCATGGTGGAAGCGCATAGGGCCCACGGGGAAGAAATCGCATGGCTCAAGGACAAGGTCGCAGACCTTGAGGATAGATCCAGACGGAACAATTTGAAACTAAGGGGTGTCCCTGAGTCAATCTCCCCGCCACAACTTCTACAATATGCCCAAACGCTATTCTCAACATTGGTACCTGATCTGTCTGTACAGGACCTAATAATAGACAGAATCCACAGGATTCCTAAGCCCTCCTATCTCCCTGAAGGGACCCTGAGGGACATATTAATGAGGATTCACTTCTTCCACGTTAAAGAACGCATTCTCCAGACTGCGCGCAGTGCTGCCACTCTGCCAACACAATATGCTGACATGCAATTATTGCCTGACTTATCTAGACACACACTGGAAAGACGGCGCAATCTGGCTACTGTAACTAAGGCCTTGAGGAACCACAAAATTCTCCACAAGTGGAAATACCCTGCCTCACTGGTTGTAACACACAACGGTGTTTCGAAAACCATCACAACACTAAATGAAGGTATAGCGGTGCTCAGGGAATGGGGGATCTTGCCTGAACAACATACTCAGATGTCTCCTACCCAGGACCCCAGATCTATTCCTGCAGAATGGCAAGTGGTGTCCCACAGACGCCACAGCAAGAAACACACCGGTGGCAGCTCATAATTTAATCTCTGAAGTCATTCACTCTCTCCGGCGACTTGGAGCCTGTTGAGTCTCCTTTCACCCCCGCTCATAAGTTAGCAGCTACGCCTGCACGTGGATCAGTTCTGAGATCCCATTTTTATGATGATTCTACGTTATTTTTTTCTTATTATGTTTTGTTTTTACCTCTTGTTTTTCGCACACAGTAGCCGACCTTACCATCACCTGTCTGAATCCCTGACGTCTCTCGAGTTCTCCAAGGAAGCTTGTCTCCAATGGACTACACATGGTATAGTGAGTAATACCGCATTGTCTCTCATGCACATCCACCATCTCGGTATAAATGACCATTAACTGCATGTCACTGAATGCTCGGGGGCTTAATCACCCTGCCAAAAGATTCTCCTTATGGAAGGAAGCAAACATAAAGCTGACATACTTTGCGTGCAGGAAACCCACTTCCAAAAACACAAAACCCCTACATGCATTCATAGGGACTATCCGCATGTTTTTTTGGCTTGTAACCCGAAAAGCAAAAAAGATGGCGTCTTATTAGCAATAAGGAACACTATCGCCTTTCAATTGAAGGAGTCCTTCATAGATGATGGGGGGAGATACCTCATAATCACCGGAGACATCAACTCCAAGCCATATACCATTGTGACTCTTTATGCACCGAATTCACATCAGACTCGCTTTATAAAGAAAGTGTTCAAAAAAACTAACTCCATGATGTATGGCCAAGTCATTATTGGTGGAGACTTTAATCTAATTGCGGACTCTAACCTGAACACTACCTCTACCATCCTAAAAAGACCTATTGTTTTACAACCTCTTCTACATGCCCATGAACTTTTCGACACCTGGAGGTTTTCTCTGCGAGACATTGTTCGTATTCACGCATAGACTTATTTTTAACGGACAAGTGGTTACTACAACGCATCTCAGATGCTCAAATACATGATATAACCTGGTCTGACCATGCAGTTATAACAATGTCTATTCAAGAACAGGGTGTCCCCCCCTCCTCCCCCATCTGGCGCTGCAATGTTAGAATTATTCAGGAACCCACACTACTCCCACTGATCTCTCAGCACCTCACGGAATTTTTTCAGGTCAATAATTCACCTGACACAGACCCTTTTACACTCTGGAATGCTCATAAAGCATACATAAGGGGTATTCTAATCCAATTAGGAGCCAGGGAAAAAAGAAAACATACGCAAAAACTACAACACACGTTAGACACTCTTCACAAAATGAAAGCTCAAAACAAAAATTCCCCGTCGCCATCCTTGGCTACAGAAATCTCCAAGGTTAGGGAAGCCTTAAGGGAACTACTCACACACCAATATGATAAACATCTACGAAGATTGCAACTTCATACATATGCAAATGCTAATAGAGCAGGGAAATACTTCGCTAACAGAATTAAACAAGCACGTGTGAAAACTAGAATATCCTACACTCTACCAAGCAGTACAAAATTACCAACCCACAAGAAATAGCGAACCAATTTGCTGACTACTATGAATCCTTATACAACTTACATAAAGATACTACAGTTCCCCAACCCACGATGACAGATATTACAAAATTCCTTGCACGGGTTAAACTCCCCTTGTTAATGGAAGATCAACTCTCCTTGCTTAATGCTCCATTTTCGATTCAGGAAATCTCCCAAATTATAATGTCCACTCCTAATGGTAAATCCCTGGGCCCGGATGGCTTTAGTAATGAATATTACAAGGTCTTCAAAGAGACTGTAGCCCCATACATGTTGGAAGCCTTCAAGAAGGCAAAACATGGCTCACACTTTCCTCCTGAGATGCTGAGAGCTCATATTGTGACCCTTCCCAAACCTGGCAAAGAACCCAATACACCAGCCAATTTTAGACCTATATCACTACTTAATTCAGATATAAAAATCTATGCTAAATTATTGGCCAAACGTTTGATGCACATAATTCCACATATTGTTAAGCGCGACCAAATGGGTTTTGTGAAGGGGAGGCAGACCTCTGACGCTACACGTCGTATTATAGATATTGTCCATCATGCTGTTAAATCCAGAACGCCTTCTCTGCTTCTTTCAATAGATGCAGAGAAGGCGTTCGACCGGGTTCACTGGAAAAAAATGGAAGCGGTGTTAACTAATTTTGGTTTCCGAGGCCCAATCGTGACTGCGATAATGGCTCTATATTCGTGTCCGTCAGCACAGGTGTACTCCTCGGGCATATTGTCCAAACCATTTACTATTTCTAATGGCACACGCCAAGGTTGCCCCCTATCCCCTACAATCTTCAATCTTATGATGGAACCCCTAGCAGAAACTATTCGAACACACTCTCATATCGAAGTGTTTACACTGGGGCATCATAAACATGTCATCAACTTATTTGCCGACGATGTTATACTTATGCTGACGGACCCAGGCACATCTCTCCCTCATGCTCATAATGTGTTAACCACCTTTGGGGATATATCTTACTACAAAGTGAACTTCAACAAATCACTAGTCTTAGACCTGGGGATTTCTCATTCTGCAAAACTTACTCTCCAAAACACTCTACCATACGCTTGGAGTAAAGGTAATATTAAATACTTAGGTATTAATATAACTAATAACACTTCCACACTAGCTGCGGCAAATTTTGGTCCTCTTATAACCAAAATGTCCCACCAACTCAATGAAATAGCAAAAAAGAACTGTCATGGTTGGGCAGAATAGCAGCCTTTAAGATGGCCATATTACCACAAATCCTTTACCTCTTTCGTTCATTGCCTATCCCAATTCCATTGCGCTTCATTCGTGAAATGTCCACGATTTTATGGAAATTCACTTGGGGAGGTAAGAGAGCTAGATGTTCTCGCTCTAACCTCAATCCACACAAAAGAGTTGGGGGAATGGGCTACCCGTACTTATTAGACTACCTTTGGGCCACTAGACTCGACCAACTCCGCCATTGGTTTCTCCAAGTAGACCAGCCTTTATGGGTAGACCTAGAAAAAGCACTGCTGCAAACTGCTGACACCCGCCTATTTCTAATGAGTGATCTGTGGGAACACTGGCCTTTGGGACACATGTTACCTTCGGCACAGGTATCTCTTCATGCATGGAGGCTTCTCCTCCAACTTGACTGCAATGACTCGCAAATCATTCCTTATGATTTCCCCATAGAAATACTGGAGGCGAAACTCCCCCTGCTCTCAACAGCACAGTTGAGGGCGGGAGGAGCCATTTCCATGTCAAAGCTGTTTACCAATGGTCAACCAAAATCTGCTTACTGCATTATGAATGATTTTAAGCTTCCGACCACATTATGGTTCTCTTGTCTTCATATCTCCCACTATTTGAGGACCCACCCCTGAGTTATTACTACCCCCTAAAGCATGGCATTTCTACTCTACTGCCCAACACTCTATTAAAGGCATAACTCTATTCTATAATATCTTCAAGGATAAAAAGTCTTTTCACAAAACACCAAACCTTAAACGCTGGGAAAGAGATTTGTCCGCCACTTTCTCTAACGAACAATGGTCTCAAGCTTTCCGATCTATTCACCAAGCTTCTCACTGTGTTTCACATTGGGAAATGACCCTTAAAATTCTCAATAGATGGCATTATACACCAGTCAGAATCGCCAATTTCTTTCCGGGTTTATCACCACTGTGTTGGAGAAATTGTGGTCAAACAGGCAATCTGCTCCATATGTTATGGGACTGCCCAAGCCTAACTAGCTTGTGGAATAATGTTTTCCGCCTTATCTCATCCCTCACAGGTATACTAACATCACCCAACCCTGCCCTGGCTTTACTGCACATAGGTATAAATAACTTCCCACCAGGAGATAGACCAGTTGTTACCCATATCCTGCTAGCTACTAGGAATCTCATCTTACAAAATTGGAAAAATACCCAGGCCATTAATGTTTCTGACGTACACACCCTGGTTAATAGATACCACACGTTCGAACGCCTCCTAGCCATCAACAATTTACACTGCCACAAGTTTGATAAAACCTGGGAAACCTGGTGCAAGAGCTTTAAACCCAACTCGTAGAGTAAGACCTTGACTACTTTACCAACCTTAGGCTGGAGAATCATATTGTACTGATAAGCATATAAATGTTCTTGAAACTGCTGTGTAGGCATACTGTGTGTAACAATTCCTGTTTACTGATATCTCCTTTTTTATTTTTTTCCCTTGCTTCTTTTGTGTTTATATTTGTTTTTCTCTTGAACAACATTTCCCCATGTATCTTGACTCATTACATGTGAAACTTGTTGAACATCAATAAAAATCTATTGATTTAAAAAAAAATAGATGAAGACGGCACCCCCAACTTTTTTTTTGCTGCTCTGCAAGGGCTGCCTATAGGGGAGACAGATAAGACCTTTAATTATAAAAGTATACACTTAGTTACACAATAGAGCCCATGATAACTAAATATAAATATATTCAGGCTTTAGCTTTAAATAGTTTTAATAGACCATTGAATACACTACAGTTGTATTAAAACAAATAAAAAGCAGTTATTTCATCTTGCAATCTCTTGCACCCTCTAGTGCACCTGGTGGGAAATTCAGTGAGCAAGCCAGACAGTGCTAAATGCACGTGCTCCATTATATTTGTCTTTGTACATGCTTTGCTTAATTCACATTTCAGATTATTTTATGAAACAGTTCAGTTTCCTTCCTTATTGAAAATTAACTCATTTATAATTAAATGTATTTGTAAGCAATGAAAAGTATAGGAAATTGTTAAATAAAGGTTAGAACCTGGTTGTACAGTTAACTAAAATTAGAAAACAGTATAAAAACTAAATTATTTATACTCAAAGGAAAATAATCAAGGGCCCAATCAGATCTAGGCATGTGGGTAGAAGTACATTTTTTGCAGCATTAGGCATGTGTGAATGTGCACTGTTTTGCATTAACACGTCACAAAATGTTGGTGTGCATTCACGTGTGATTTCAATGGACGTTGACATATGTTCTTGGCGTGCATTTGCAATACATTTTTAAAAGTTAGGTTTTGAAATGGATAGCATTAACAGCCATTGACCTGGCCCCCAATGCGTAGCTGAGAAACCATTAACTACAGTGCAGGCCTCCATGCTTGCTGCAGCAATTATAGAGGATTTCTACATTTTTGATGTGGTTGCTGTTTGTGCTGCAGTTGTTTTGGAAAAAAAGAGAAGATACTGGGTTCATCTTGTTATTTTCAAAAAGAAAAAAATAATAATAGCCAGTTCTGGGTTACCTATGGTGAGCTGCGCAAACATGAGGATATATTTGCATATTGCATATCTACTTACACTACATCCCTGCGAACATTTTGAGGTGAGAGAGAGGGACACATTTTTGCCACCAACATTATCAGTTGATAGTCTTGGTACACATTAGTCTTCATTTCAAAATTTTAGATAAAAAAAAAAAATCGGAGAAACTTTCATATGCAAAATACTTTTTATGTACACACATATAATATAAATAAATATATGCTAACAAAACAGCCAATTCCACTATGTTTCTGAGGTTAAACTGTAAATAAAAAGTACAAATTTAAAAGGTAACTTTAAGCAACTACTTTCATTAGATCTTTTGTTTTATATATAACATGCATACTTTATGTAGGCTATACATAGATAAGTCAACTAAAGTGACTTGCTACCTGATATCTTAGCACATGATAGTGTGACATTTCTGTAGCGGGCTGCTGAGTGGCTTCCAGAAAACCTAAGAAAGCCAAAGAGGTCTACTTGTGTGATTGTTGCAGGGTAAATCCACCTTTTACAAAAAAATAAAATAAATGCACTTATATTTGCAGGGAAGAAGATGTATTTAATATTTTTAGCAAATCAACCTGCAAAGCATTGCAAAGTGATCAGTGACTCATGGGTGCATTGCCATGTTCCTCCAGACTCTTCTTCCAGCTCCCAGTATGTATTGAGGTACAGGCTTTTTCAGTTAGAGAGCTGGAATAAGTGTCAATGGACTACAAATGCAGTAATCACAGCACCCTTGTTCCATTGAAAACTGCAAATAAAATAATGGGGGCAGAGGGATGAGATGAGCCCTAAGTTGAGGAGCAACCCGTTTTCCTTATTGGGAGTTGCCAGAGTTGTACATTCCATACCCAAGGGATATGAGTAGTTCTAAAGTCCTGCACCTCTCCTAGCTTGTTTCAAGGGGAGGTCGAGCATATGGGTCCTCAAAGCTTACATCTTTACTGCCTGGGCACTTATGCTGCTTCCCATGACCGAGACAGAGAAGTGGACTTTCACACAACTATTTATATAAAGCCCTATATCCCAGAATGCCCCACACTGGAAAAAGGGTCAGAGCTGGCATTAACTCTAAATTACCTTCTAATTACTGCTGTCCTACATATGGAGACCTCTAGTGCCCCCCCCCCCCCCTCAAAGTACCTGCACTACCTACGCTTACAAAAGGATTCCCAACCTGAAGGTGACAGATCTTCCATTAGCGAGGAGGTCGAAGTTTTGGCTCCCTCCTTTGTGGTCGTTATTCAACAGCAACCGCATCTGAACCTGCATTACGGAGATCTATGGCCTGGTCACAAGCTACTGGAAGGAAGGAGTTAATGAGCATGCATGAGGTCTGTGCTATGTGCTTGGCGGGACCCCATTCTGTTACTGGGAGTGAGGTAACAGAGGTATGCTGGACTGGTGGAGTGGGCGCAGGCTCAGCACGTCCCTTCTAATACAACATACATAAGTTAGAGTGTGTATCAACTCAGGACGATACTTTCAGAAGAGCTCTGTACACTTTATTGCTGCACATAGTTACTTCCAGTGCCTTGAAAAAGTATTCATACCCCTTGAAATTTTCCACATTTTTTCATGTTACAATCAAAAACATAAATGTATTTTATTGGGATTTTATGTGATAGACCAACACAAAGTGGCAGATAATTGTGAAGTGGAAGGAAAATTATAAATGGTTTTCAATTTTTTTTACAAATAAATATGTGAAAGTGTGGCGTGCATTTGTATTCAGCCCCCCTGAGTCAATACTTTGTAGAACCACCTTTCACTGCAATTACAGCAGTCTTTTTGGAGAGGTCTCTACCAGCTTTGCACATCTAGAGAGTGACACTTTTGCCCATTCTTCTTTGCAAAATAGCTCAAGCTCTGTCAGATTGGATGGAGAGCGTCTATGAACAGCAATTTTCAAGTCCACAGATTCTCAATTGGATTTAGGCCTGGACTTTGACTGGGCCATTCTTTGATGAATGCTCTCCTTGCCCAGCTTGTCAGTTTAGATGGATGGCCATGTCTGGGTAGGTTTGCAGTTGTGCCATACTTTTTCCATTTTCCAATGATGGATTGATCAATGCTCCGTGAGATGTTCAAAACTTGGAATATTTTGTATAACCTTACAAGCTTTAAACTTCTCCACAACTTTATCCCTGACCTGTCTGGTGTGTTCCTTGGCCTTCGTGATGCTGTTTGTTCACTAATGTTCTCTAACAAACCTCTGTGGACTTCACAGAACATCTGTATTTATACTGATATTAAATTACACACAGGTGGGCTTTTTTTTTACTAATTAGATGACTTCTGAAGACAATTGGTTCCACTAGATTTTAGTTAGGGGTAAGGGTAGATTTTAGTTAGGGGTAAAGGGGGCTGAATACAAATGCACGCCACACTTTTCACATATTTATTTGTAACAAATGTTGTAAAAAATGTATAATTTTCCTTCCACTTCACAATTATGTGCCACTTTGTGTTGGTCTATCACATAAAATCCCAATAAAATACATTTACCTTTTTGGGTGGAAAATGTCAAGGGGTATGGATACTTTTTCAAGGCACTGTACTTTCAGACTCTACCTAAATGTGTTGCCATTGAACACAATTTACTGTCTAATTATATTTTTCTGGTCTTAAGAAGGCCTAGCTTCATCCCAAGTGTATATAGGCAACTTAGCCCTTAACTGCATTGGTACAAATTCATTTTTGCCCTATGATGCTCATTTAGCGAGGAGAGCTATAGTTTATGCTGGTTTCGTTTGAACATAAGGTAGAGGCATAATGTTCTTCCATTGTTCTACACCAATATACTATGGCCTTAAAGTGGTTAGGGGGCATTAGGAAAAAACTACCCACTAACTGTTCCGCCTACCCCCTCCCTTAATCACTCTCTAAACCTGTTAGCGATCCAGTGCTGTCCCTGGCTGTAGGCCTTCTTCGTTCACATCCTGGTCTCACAGGAGGCTCAGGTAACAGCGTGAGCAATAGGTTCCTGCTGCTGTCAGTCAAATCCTGTGAGGAGAGAGCAGGGGGCGTGTTTGTGGACTCACACAGCCCGGCTTGGGAACGCGCCCTTATGGGTTTCACCATAGTATACGCCTTGTTACGAGGGCACCAGCAGGAAAGGAGGAGCGGAGAGTGTTGAGGGACTCCAGAAGGGGAGGTAGAGGGCCACTCTTTGCAATACCATTTTTGCACAGAGCTGCCCCTTACCTCCTACCTAGCATCTTTTTTATTTTATAAAATAAAAAATTTACTTTACAACCACTTTAAATCCAATACCAATAATTTTATTAAACATAAAAAATACTGCTTTTGTTAGTACTTATTGTGACATGGGGTGATTAGATTTATTGTGCTCAGCATTTTTTAAATGAGTCCAAATCATCTTGAACTTGCGTTTTTTGTCTTCAAACTTTTTATTGAAAAATAATAGTCAGGGTAACAAACCATGAAATTGGCAAAAACCATCCATACAGATAGAGTAGCCTATTGTACATAACAAAAGTTCTGTATAATTTGCATACATAAACACAATCTTCAAAGTCTAGTAGAATCATAGACAATGGCAGATATGAGGTTTTGTCTTATGCGTCGATCCTTATGGATCTGAAACCTACAGGGTATACCCAGAACAGAAGGCCAAAAGAGCCCAGAAAAAAATAAAAAATAAAAGATAAAGGAACAGAAAAAAAAGAGACTAGTGTGATCAGTACTGAAGTCTAAATAGAGACCAAGGTTTCCATTTTGCTTCAAACACAGGGATAGTGTCATATAGGGTATGATGGATTTTCTCAGTGTGCATCATTTTGTCTACACGTGACAGAATCTGGGCGAGTGGGATTGATGAAGATTTCCAATTAAGTGCTATAGACCAATGCATAGTTATGCAGATAGAATGAATTAGCCACTGTAGAGGCTTGGGGGTATCAGGTGGAGATTGAAATAATAAGGAGTGACTAGCCTCCAGGTTTATAGTGTATCCTGCTAACTTATTGATCAAACTAAACAAATGTTGCCAGATCGGTTGAATCCGCTCACATTCCCAGAATATGTGTCTAAACGATCCTGGGTGAGGGCAGCCCCTGAAACAACTGGAGGAAGCTTGAGGAAAGAGCTTTTGTAACCGCATGGGTGTATAATACCATCTAGTGATTACTTTAATGGCTGTCTCTCTAATCGATAAAGATCTCGAACATTGGCACATATTTCTCCAGCCCTTATCCCAGTCAATTACATTTCCCTCTAATTCCAGCTCTTGTTCCCACTTGGATCTATACTTTAACAAATCCCATTCCCCCGCAGATTCTAATAGCTTATAAACCCCTGAGATAAGTCCCTTTGGACGGGGTGTAGTATGGCAAATATCCTCAAAGTAAGGTCCAGGGTAGTGTTGTAGGAAAAAGTGATGAATTTGTAAATACTGGAGGAATTCACTATCTGGGATCTGGTACCGGGATTGCAAATC
Source organism: Lithobates pipiens (assembly GCF_037356315.1). Lineage (NCBI taxonomy): Eukaryota > Metazoa > Chordata > Amphibia > Anura > Ranidae > Lithobates > Lithobates pipiens. The sequence goes on along the minus strand of NW_027507718.1, from coordinate 71,661,327 downwards.
ATGAAAAGTGGCAAATTTTAAACCTACCAGAAAGTCCTTCAGTGAAATAAGTCCACAGTCAATCCAAAATTGGAAAGAAGTTGGACGATCATAAGCTAGCGGGAACCTGTGATCCCCCAAAAATTAGGAACCCCCAGGGGGCTGAGAAACAAGACTGTACTTAGTCTTATATAGATTCCAAAGACGTAGTCCTTCAAATACAATTAGGTTTTTTTGGGCTTGAGTTTGGTTAGTCGGATTAGAGGACCACATAATACCTGGGAGGTACAAGGGGCTTATAGCTTCATGTTCAAATTTAACCCAGGGTACCTTGGAATTCCTGATGTTCCATTGGGCTTGCTGAGTAAATCTGCTAGCTAAATAATAGAGCCAGATCTGCGGGACCCCCAAGCCCCTTCCTTTCGAAGAGCGATACAGGACTTCCCTAGCAAATCTAGATGGCCTATTTTGCCATATAAACCTATTGAGGTGAGCTTGGAAACCACTAAGGTACGATTTTGAGACTTTAATAGGGAGGGAACGGAACAAATATAGGAGGCGGGGAGAATGACCATTTTAAGGGCTGTTATTCTTCCTATGAAGGAGATACGTAGGTTTGACCAGAGCTTCAGGGTTTTCTTTAACTTTGTGATAAGTGGGGGGTAATTGACTGCAAATAACTTTTTAAAATTCCCTGGGAGAGTTAAATAAGAAAGGTGGGAATCAGACCAGTGGAAAGAAAAGGATTGTTTAAGATGAGAGAGTTCTACAGGTGGGATACCTATGGGGAGGGCGGCAGATTTGGATAGGTTAATAGATAATCCCGAGACCTTAGCAAATTTAGAGGGTATCGAATAAATTGGGGAGGGAAAGTAGTGGGTTTGTTATAAACATCAGTACGTCATCTGCATACATACAGAATTTGTAGGAAAGAGGGCCTTTCATATATCCGGAGATATCCGGGTTGTTCAAAATGGCTATGGCCAGGGGTTCAAGGGCTAAGGCAAAAATCAACGGGGAGAGGGGACACCCTTGTCTAGTCCCCCTGCCTATGCTGAAGAATTCTGAGCAACATCCTGGGATTTTAATTCCCTCGTCATAGGGTTTTTATAAAGAGTATGTATGAAGTAGAAATTCCCCCTGAAATCCCAGACGCCATAGAAGGGTCGTAAGATAGGTCCATGAGACACTATCAAACGCCTTCTGTATATCGAGGCTAAGTAAAAGAAGACTTCGGGAGTTCATGTTAGCATCTTGGACAATGTCCATCGCTAGACGTATATTGTCTGTTATCATTCTGTGGGGTATGAAGCCGGATTGAAAAGGGGAGATAAGGGAGGGGATTAGTTTAGCTAGTCTATTAGCAAGAATCCTACTAAATATCTTCAGGTCGTTATTCATAACGGAGATGGGCCTATCATTTTGTGGGAGGGTATGATTTTTGTGATTAGGGACATTTTCGCCAGTAACATCTTCTCAGGAAAGCTCCCTCCCTGCATCACCCAGTTAAAGAGATAATTAAGTCTAGGGGCTAAAGATGTAGCAAATTTCCTGTAGTAAATTGCAGCGAACCCATCTGGGCCTGGGGCTGAACCTAACTTAAGTGATTTAATTACATTAAGAACTTCAGATGTGGTGATGGGGGAATTGAGTGATTCAATGTGTGATGATGATAAAGTGGGCAGGGGGATTGTGTTTAACCAAGAGTCAATATCTGGGGTATTTACCCTTAAATTGGGTGATAATAAGGAAGAGTAAAATTGCTCAAATATTCTAAGGACTTCTTTAGGGTGGGAAGTGAGTAGACCTTCTCTAGTGCTCAGTTTATAGACATGAGGTGGACGTGATGTATGTTTCAGTCTTCGTGCGAAAAGGGTCGACACGGTGTTATTATAAAGCAAATGTTTGGCTTTAGCCCACCTAAGAGCTTTTTCAACTTTATTGGTTAATAGAGAATCCAGTTCAAGTCGTTTACGGTTTATCTCCAATCTTGTGGATTCCAAGTGTAAAGAAGCCGTATTTTTATATAAACGGTCAATATCCTGTGTAAGGACAAGGATTCTCCCATTAATCAATTTGTTGCGGATGGAGGATTTACTAATCAATTTTCCCCTTAGGACTGCCTTATGAGCAACCCAGAGTGTAGAGGGCGGTATATTGGGTTGGGCATTTATAGAGAAGTAATCTTCTATTGTTTCCGCTATTTTAGGCGCTATTACTACATCAGTTAGGAGTCATTCATTAAGCCTCCAAGTATATGGAGAGGGGGCCAGCTTGATGAAGGTTGTAGTAAAGGAGGTGGCCTGATGATCTGACCATGAATATTCGCCTATGTTGAGTTAGCTAAGATTATAGTTGAAACATAGATGTAGTCTAATCTCGCTGAGCTATTGTGCGGGTGGGAAAAGAAAGTAAATTCTCTGACCCCTATATTATGGGCTCTCCAGGTGTCCGAAAGCTGATGATCTGTTAAACCGCATACAAGGGATTTAGGAAAGGCCCTGGAGATAGCGGTATGCGAAGAGTGGTCAACCGTGGCATTCGCTACCATATTAAAATCACCACCTTTAATCATATGAGGGGAGTGGTATGATGATAGTTTTTCAAAGAAGGTATTAAAAAAGGTGGCTGGGGCATCATTCGGAGCATAAATACTTGCAATAGTTAATTCCCTATTATGTATAACCCCTTTGATGATAACATACCTACTTTCCCTATCCTTACAGACTTGTTTTACCTCCATTGGGGAGGAGGAATGTAGGAAAATGGCGGCACCCCTGCACTTAGAGGCGTAAAGAGAATAAAATGCTTGCGGGAAGCTTCTATGAAAGTAATTAGGATGTGCATTATGGGCAAAATGTGTTTCTTGGATAAGGAGAACTTTAGCATCTATTTGTTTATAAAACTCAAACGCCTTACGCCTCTTACTTGGGGAGTTAAACCCCTTAACATTATGGGACACACAGGTGATTGCCATAAGGGGTCATACTGTAAAAGATCAACTGAAGTGTCCTAATATGTAGATCTTGAGTGAAATTTATGAACGAAAAAAGATAAACCCTGTGAGAGTCGTCCAGGGGGGCCACCATTCCTACTGATAAGGCAACATGTAAACCCATCACAATCTGGAAGCACATTAAAATACCAAGATATCGATGTAGACTTATAAAAGACCTGGGATGAGTGGCCATGACTAATCTCCAAGAAAAACAATAAAAAAAAAGGAAAAAAAATTAAAGCAAAAATAAACACAAAAATAACTAGAGACTTCACAGCAGACTCAGAAACTTTTCTTCTTCCAGTCATCTTTGTACTTCAAATGGATCAGGCAAAAAGGAAAAAAAAAACAATCAAATTACCTGAAAAATCAAAAGAACATATAACGAGACACCTAGGTCTCGAACCCAGCTCCTCACTGTATTGGTGAGGTTCAAGGTCAAAGTTATCATTCCTTGCTGGGGGGGAAACGTGCTGCGGCTCCAAGGGACAAAAAGCCCTAAGCAAAAAAGCATAGGGTAAACATGTCAAGGTGGGGAGCATTTCGGCCTCGAGACCATGAGTAGATAAAAGGAAAAACAGAAAAAAAATAAGAGATAAGTGCTCAAACATTTGCGAGTCAGCGAGGGTGTTCTCCATTGCGCTCACCAATCTCGTAGCGGATTCTTCTCCTATCCCTTCTTGATGGTGGGGTTTGCCAGATGGGAGCTGGCCTGGGAGTGGAGGGAGGTCTGCGTACTTCTGCTGCTTCAAGAAGGCCTAGTTTCACCAGAAGCTCCTGGCCTTCCTGTAAGTTGGACTGCCATTATGAAGGACCAGCAGTTTAAATGGGAAACCCCATCTATAGCGAATGCGGGCCGATTGAAGCGCAGACGTGATCTCCTTAAGTCCTCTTCTTCTCTCCAGGGTTGCAGGGGAAATATTCGGGTATATCTGGATCTGATTGTCGTCCAGGGAGATACGTTGTTTATTTCGGGCTGCCCGCAAAATCTCTTCTTTAATTAGAAAGTCCTTCATGCATAAAATAACATCCCTTGGGGGTTTATCCTCTGGCGGTTTAGGACGGAGCGCCCTATGGATGCGATCACATTTGAAGGCAGTGGACTCACAATCAGGGAGGAGAGACTTGAATAAATGGATAACGGTGGGGATGAGATCTGTTTCCATTTCAGGTATGCCACGGAGGCGCAAATTATTGCATCTGTTTCTGTTGTCGAGATCTTCGACCTGCATTTGTATTGCTGTAAATGCTGATGACAGGGCCTCATGCTCTCTGCTGAGGTCGTTATGCGCTATTGCTAGTTCATCATGTTTGCTCTCTAGCTTCTCTGTTCTGGAGCCTAAGGAAGCAATTGTGTGCGATGTCTTATGCAACTCTGTTTGGAACTTAGCTGCCAGCTTAGTATACATGGTTTCCAGGCTTGTGTCTAAGTCTGCCTTGGAGAGAGCAGGGTACTCACCGGACGGGGTTTTCGTCGATGAGAGGCCCAGTGAGCAGTGGGAAGCAGGTGCTGGAGAAGGGGTGACACATCTCCGATCAGCGCCATCTTGAGCCATTCCGCTGCTTTCCCATGCCCGGAGAAGATAGTGAGTTAGCGTGTTGTGGCTCGCGCTGCGGCACTTCCTCTTCTTCGCCAGCATGCACCGTGCTTAGGGGGGTAAAGAAGACAATGTGGAAGGCGAGTGTTGAAGCCCCCAGGGCGCTTATGAAGTCCTGAGTGAGATGGAGCTACCGCTCTTGGCTGCCATCCTGCTCAGCGCCACGAATGCACCCCCCCTTGAACTTGCGTTTTAAGGGCGCGGCGACCAACTTTTATTCAAAAGGAAAAGAACACAAGGTTTCCCACGCAGGGGTTTCAGCTAGCTTCACTCGCAATCTTAGAAAATGCTTCTCTACCTGTCTCTACTGTAAGCAGTACCACTGCTACTTATACTGGGCTACCAGACCACAGGCTTTTCAGGCTCACTTAGCCTTTACTCAAAGCATCTTGCTGTACCAGCCCACTCCTGGCCTTTGGATAAGGTGTCCCAGCACTCCAGGCTCTCCCACTTGAGACAGATCCACCTTCTGGACTCCCTTGTTGCCTCAGCTCTCCTGGTTCCCTGATTATTCCCTTAGCTGTCCCAACTTTCCCGTTTATGGGGGTAAGGGAACCCCTCCAACATGGAGTCTTGTCTCCCCAGTAGGCCACCTCTCCTGGCTGGAGCCCCCTTCTATCTTCATACACTGATTGTATCTCTCATCAGGCTTAAATAGACACTGCACACCTGTGTACTCACCCAGTCTGCAGGCTTCTAGCAAAGCCCAGACACAGGATTGAAGGTCCTGTCCCACCCAAGACAATTTGGAACCTTTAGGCTCTAGGTCCTGTTCTGGGATTACAAAACCTGAAGAACCTGCATCTGTCCCCCGACGTCTCTGCACTTAAAACGATCGATTGAACTGAATAGAGTGGTGCTGACTGTCAAACAGAAAATCCACTCTCTGCTCCTCCACGCTCACTGGAGCGCTGAGCAGTGGAGGGGTGGGGAGTGGCCATCTTAGGCTCTCAGTGGCTCGTTGAGAGGCTGAGATGGGCATCAGTCCAGGTACCCAGCAGATCCAGACTTTATTGTTTTGATGACGCAGTGCCTGGACTGATTCCTGTGACATCAGCAGAGAGCGGACTTCAGTCCACTCTCTGCTGAAAATGGGGCACAGGACTGCAAAACGAATTGCGCTCCTGTGACCCATAGGAGAAGTCCAGCCAAACAAACACAGGCTGGACTTCTCCTTTAATATTACACTGTGGCAGGGCCTTGCACTGTCACAATATAAGAAGTAAAAAAAATAATACCAGCAACCTTGCTTAAAACTTCCACGTCACTTGTAATCATCATAAAGCGTATTACTTGGATGACTCAATAAACACATTGAAATGTACAGTATATAAACCAATTATCTACTTCACTATTTCTTTCAAAAAGGATGATGACTCAGTACATTAGCTGGCTATTAGTCCCCAACTTTTTTTTTTTATCCAACTGTATCGGGGATATATTTGTTTATTAATGTGGCTATGCATATGTCAATGTTGCACATGAGACGCTGTTAAACGCGTGTTCAGATGCAGTTGGACACTTTTTTCAACTGCCCCTGAACTCATTCAATGTTATCCTATGTGTCCATGCACACAGTCTTGTTTTTTGCCGTTTTTATGCAGTTGCGTTTAACCTCGTTTTTCCAGAAGCAAAAAAATGGGTTCAGACGCAAAAATTTCCAAGTTTCAGACGCAAAACGCGGCAAAACGCGGCACCCGCGTTTAGCCGCGTTTGTGTTTATACGCGTTTTTAAAGGAACCCAATTTTTTGGACCTGAAAACTCAGAAATATGATCTGAGAATGACATTTTGCGACCCGACTTTGTGGGCCCATATCTTGGGGCCACTTATTGCCAAGAACCCAAAATTCGGTATGCAGACACTGTGGAACTAGCACTACAACATATCCAAATTTGAGGTTCTTATTACCAAGTGACCCCGAGATAGGGGCCCCCAAATTCGGGTCGCAAAATGTCATGCACTTTTCTGCATCAGAGAATGACATTTTGTAACCCGACTTTGGGGGCCCATATCTTGGGGCCACTTATTGCCAGGAACCCCAAATTCGGTATGCAGACACTGTGAAACTAGCACTATAACATATCCAAATTTGAGGTTCCTATCACCAAGTGACCCCAAAATAGGGGGCCCCAAATTCGGGTCGCAAAATGTCATGCACTTTTCTGCATCAGAGAATGACATTTTGTAACCCGACTTGTCATGTTTGTGAAATATCCAACAGACATTCGCTGTCCCATCAACGGATGGGTCCAATATCGACGAGCTCTGACTCTGGACCTCTCACGAAATTTGCGACGACGTTGCTGTCTCATCAAGAGCAACATCAGGAGCATTTCCTGACATATATTCAATATGGGATCCATTTCAAAATATATACCACAGAAAGAGAGGCAAATGCAAGTGTACAACTGCTCTCTATGCTGCTGCTGCTCACTCTGATCAAAATAGCAGAAATAGTTAAAAAAAACATGCTTTGAGAGCTTGGGGAGGGTCTACATGATGTTATCTTTATAAACACTTATAAACGCAAACGCGGCTAAACACGGCTAAACACAGCTAAACGCGGCATGCAAACGCGGCAAAACGCGCGTTTCTAAAAGCACGTTTCAGCTTTTTTTGAGCAGAGTTTTCACCTGCGTCTCGTGTGCATGAGGCCTAAATCTGTGGACATTGTGAGGGCTCAGTGTTTGGAGCCATCTACTGACAACACCTGGTAATGCACAGAAATGGTGATTATAAGCACAAAGACTTTCATAGGAAGTACTGTTTGTTTTGATAAGAGGTTTGACCTTGGTTACCCAGGAGTCTGTGTGACCTACCCATGAACACTCGGATATGCAGTGCATGCTGGGTAGGAGGATAAAAGGGACTGCATCAGCCATATTTGGTCTCTTGAGACCATGCTGCCTGCCTGTGCGGAACTGTGAAGAGTTTCCTCGGACACATAGGCAGACAGTCACCGTGGACTGCAAACCGGACTATTTGCAAGGTGACTTGACGGAGCCTGAGAGCGGGTATCGGTTTGACAAGGCTCTGAGACACTTGTCGGAGTAGCGGAGGATCGGATCCAGACAGCGGGACCACACAGAGCATCTGGCCCAGTCTAAGCTGAAGCAAGCTACAGTTACCGGACCCAAGTCATCATCCAGAACTCTGATCCAGTTGGTGAGCGGGTTACGGCCAACCGTTTATTATTATTGCATGCAGTTAGACTCACTCATAGGCCTTAATGGAACCTGTTGTTCCACGGAAGCATAACTGAGCAACTGGCATTTAGTGGGCTTGAGGCCTAGTTAATTTTAGTGCCCAAGTGTGATTACAAGTTCTTGGAGTTATACCTGGAGCATTTTAAGTTAACTTTCCCACCTACCCCTTTGGATTACAAATACCTGAGGAACCATTTATGCTAGCAAAGAAAGAAGATAAAGGAGAAAGTACTCTAAGTGAGGCCTCACGTAAAACTTTAAGTAGCGGGAGCTCCCAGGTCTAGATAATTTCATACTTATATATTGCTTACTGTATTTGTATTGTTGATTCATACTGTGCTGGCGTTCTACGTTGCAGTTTCTGTAACCATCTATTTGCAATACTTCCAGTAAAGGTATTTCTGGTTAAGAGTGCAATTGTGTGGCGTACTGTTTTTCCCCACCAGGTGGAGCCAGAGGGTCCTGAGGAATCGATACGGGTACCTTATACTTTTTCATATTGTACTGTATTATCGCACCAAAGCTGTGTCAAATGGACAGAGTTACGTTAAAAGGGGGGTTCTCAGAAGAGTTCAGGCCCAATTCAAACTAGCAGCTCCTTCGGGGTCCAGTGCTACACAACAAAAAGATTTTATAAGATTATTAAAGATTTATCATCGAAAGTTGGTGCCTTAACAATACAGTACAGTGCAACAACACAGCAAAATTAACTTTTTCAAGAAAAGCAAAATACCGCAACCATGAAATTACAAGAATCTCTGCACTAAATCAGATACAAACAGAAGCATGCTCAAGTTTCCCACCCCAAGGTCAGTTCTAGACAAGGTACCATGAGCTTTGGAAAAACATGAAAATTGTTTGACATGAGGGTTATGATGTTGCCAGATATCCACGCAGCCCACCTCTTGAAACAACCTCACCAAGGGAGTACCCCCAAAGAGGGCAATGGACCTCGGAGCTGGATGTCTATCCAAGGCTGGATTCAGGCAGCAATTGAAATCACCGATCATGAGCAACGGTACATCTGGCCTGCAATCCAAATAGGAAATTAACTGCTTTAGCACCGTTGCTGTAAAGGGCGGGGGGATATATACACAAGCCAATATACATTTCGATGTGCCAAAACGACAATGAATGAAAATAAATTGACCTTCTGATTCAATTTTACTATCACACTCCTGGAAGTCAAGAGCACCATATACCAAAATACTGAAATTCTTCTTTAAAATAAAGGTTAACCTTCCTGTTAAATAAGAGTCAGCTTGTGCAAGTGATCCAAAATAACATTAACTAGTACTGTAAAGTACAACATTGCTTTCCACAACATAGTAAATACTTATCATCACATGGATTAGATATATGCAGACTGGTTAGTGAGTGCTTAACCCGGGTGACGGCTACTAAACATAGTCTGGAGGCTGGTCATTGAGAGCTTACTGTGCATGGAGACTGGGCACTGAGGGGTTATCAGGGGTGGATGGGGGGGGGCAACAGGACAATTGCCCCCCCCCTGAAATAGCACTGACTGATGTGACAACAGTGACAGTCTCACATATTTGAAACAAATTCTCTGATGGGGATCCGCTCAAATTACTCACATTTATAGTACCAACATCCCGAAAAATCATCATATATACACGGAAAATTTGGAGGTAAGGGACTTTACGGTACTAAGTATTATGATTTGTAATATTTTGTTATGCTCTATGTACATATTGCTTCGCTATTGAATTATAATGACGTGTGTTATTTTTTCCTTTATTATTTTTTTTTCCTTTTCTTGTATGTATATTTAGACTGTAACACATTACTTCTCTGTGGATTGGATACCCTAGTCCCTTGTTCCTGAGGAAGCCTATTAAGGCGAAACATGTTGAACACATTGGGATGGAGAATATGCTGGTTCATAATAGAATGTTACCTTCTTTTTCATATCAGGTTTCTGTTATAGACCATAAGGAATTGGATAGACCATAAGGAATTGGAATAAATGTTAGATTTTATATGTTTGAGTAAATTTAGTATGATTTAATTCATATTTTTTACCATATGGTTTTCTTTTTGTGTTTGACCCATTAGTACCGTAAAGTCCCCTACCTCCAAATTTTCCCTGTATATATGTCTGAGACGCACTTCAGGTGCTCTGCGGCTGCCTCTGCTGAGTCTCTCTCACATCAGCGGATCAGCGGCGCAGAGAGAGAGACACTCGATAACAGCAGGAGGAACAGGTGGGTGGAGCCTCTTCCCCAGCACTCGTTGCTAATGCCTGGGCCACCTGGCGTCTAGCAACGAGTGGCGTCAGTGAGTCACGTCGGACTCCAGTCTCACTCTCAGAGCCGACGTGACTCACAGTCACTGTATGGAGCATTGGAGCTGCTAGAGAACAGGCCAGGGAGGGAGAGGAGAGAAGTTACTTGCAGTCACATATCCAGAGGCTGGCGTGCACATCCACAGTCATTCTGTGACTGAAGAGCCAGCATTCTTCTTTCTCTGCCGAGTCCGCCCCTGACTGTGTTGGCCCCACCCACCGGCACGCACCCTCCTCCCTCCATCTTGTCCACACTACAGGCCTCCGCCGCCCCTGAGTTAGTGTTGGCTCCACCCACCGCAGGTGACGTGACAAGTGACAATCTAATGTGTGGCAGGCTACGTGGCAAGTGGCAATCCGCAATGTGTGGCAAGTGACATTCCGCATTTGGTGACAAGTGACATGGCAAGTGGCAATCTGCAGTGTGTGGCAGGTGACATGGCAAGTGACAATCCGCAATGTGTGGCAGGTGACGTAGCAAGTGACAATCCGCATTTGGGGACAAGTGACGTGGCAAGTGACAATCCGCATTTGGTGGCAGGCGACATGGCAAGTCACACCCTCAGGGCTCCCACTGATTCTGCATTATGGTGAGTTGAACCATTTAATTTTATATTACAATGTAATAATAGAAATTATGCGCTTCAATCATCCTGACACCATAACAACCATGTAATGATTGAAACGCCAATACTAGCCATTTCCCATATAAATTGCCCCCAAAAAAACATATTTTATAGCAGTGCCCCTCCCAAGACTGGACTCTGGATCCACCCCTGGGGGTTATACATATACATTGCTAAAATAAGGCCCCATTCATTATCTTTTTTTTGAGCCAGATAGAGCTTTCTTTTGGTGGTATTTAAAGCGGGGTTCCACCCTAAAGTGGAACTTCCGCTGATCGGAACCCTCCCCCCCCTCCGGTGTCACAATTGGCACCTTTCAGGGGGGAGGGGGGTGGAGATACCTGTCAAAGACAGGTATTTACGCCCACTTCCGGGCATAGACTCCCGTGGGAGTCTATGCCTCTTCCTGTCCTGCCGCGCTGTCTGCTGGGACACACACGGGTCCCAGAGACAGCGCGGACAATTCCTATTGCGCTGCGCGACTCGCGCATGCGCAGTAGGGAACCGGGAAGTGAAGCCGATTCGCTTCACTTCCTGATTTCCTCACCTAGAATGGTGGCGGCAGCAGCCGAGAGCCGAGCGATCGATCGGCCTCGGCTGCCGGCATCGCTGGACCCCGGGACAGGTGAATGTCCATTTATTAAAAGTCAGAAGCTGTAGTATTTATAGCTGCTGGCTTTTAATATTTTTTTCCCCAGTACAGTCCCGCTTTAATCACCTTATTTTTTGCTATATAAAAAGAAAAAAGGCCTGTATTCTGCACAATTTCTTTCACAAAGTTGCCATTTTAGTAAGTTATTTCTCGCACACAACATAGGCATACTTACAGTTACACTCGGAAGAACATTCTGTTCCTTCCCCTGAGTATGATAATACATGTGTGAGACTTTTTAACAACCTAAACATATAGCGAAGCCCAAAATCCAAGGAAAGTTTTCAGGCTTTCTAAGGACACAAACTATGCATCTAATTTCCCGACAGACACATTTTTGGAGGTACAGGAGCACCAGGACATTGGAAACACCCACAAAATGACCACATTGTGTAAAGCAAACACCCCAATGTTTTTTCTAGGTGCAAAATTTGTTTTGTTTTTATTTCTTCTTTTTTTTTTTTCACAATCAAAAGGTTTTATTGAGAGTATATTCAGGTTTACAATTAACATAGGATTATAAATGTCGTCAACAGTGGTATGTATACACACATTGATACAGTTAGGTAGCATTTGTGTTGTAACCAAGTATCTCAATTAGAACAAAAGATAAAGCAAGATCCAATAGCTAAAGTGGAAACTAAAGATACCACTGGATAAATCATGTATTAGAGGGAGGGTGAAAGAGGGTACAAGGTAAAGGGGGATGGAAGTCAAGGGGGGGGTGAGGGGTACCATCGCACTGGGATTCGATTCCTTAAGTTAAGTGTGTATCTAATAGAGGCATATATAGCTTAATCATTCTGTTTCTCCTTTCTATTTCCTTTTCCTCTAAGAATATTGGGGAAGGGTAGTTCAGCCCATAAGTAATTGGTAATCTGAAGAGAGGGAAAAAGCCAGCCAAGGTTGCCAAGTTTTGTTAAAGGAAGTGCTATTCTCTTTTTTCATTGCCACTATTTCCTCCATTTTAAAAATATATTGCACTCTATTTAACCAGTCCCTAACTCCTGGGACTCTGGGGGTTTTCCAATAGATGGGTATAAGTGTTTTAGCAGCAACAAGTAGGTGTCGAGAGAGTGATTTTTTGTAGCGACTTAAGGTAATTGGGACTAGATTAATCAGGCATGCGGCTGCGTCTAGCTCGAGATTAGTTTCCGTTATATGTTTTATCCAGGTCCTAATTTCGTCCCAGTAGGTGCGGATGAGAGGGCATTCCCACCATATATGTATAAAGGAGCCTACACAGGTTTTACATCTCCAGCATTCATCCGAGGTGGGATGAGACCATCTCCCGGTCTTCTGCGGTGTCAAATACCACTGGGTGAGGACCTTATAGGAAATCTCTTGGTATTTGGAGCTTAATGAGCATTTGTGTGTCAGAATACACACCTTTTCCCATTGCTTTTCAGAAATTTTCAGTTTAAGGTCCTGTTCCCACTTCTTCTTGTGTTTATTATTATCCACGTGTGGCGTACATATTAGCCATGAGTATGCAAGGGACGTGGTGTGCGCTACCGGTGATCTTTTTAAGCATATAGATTCCAGCTGCGTCAACGGGAGGCTAAATTTAGATTTGTGCTTACTGTTCACCACTAGTGATGGCCGAACGGTTCGCCCGGCGGTCGTTTCGCGGCGAATTTCCGACTTTCGCCGTCCGCGGGTTCGAACGCCTTTTTCCGTCGTTCGCCCCGGCGGACTTACGTGTTTAATGTATACAAGAACTTTAACCTTTCGTGACACGTTTATCATGTGTTACAGGACAACCAATTGAGACATGACAGCTCATGGACACTTGGACATTCCCCCTAACCTATAAATACACCCGATCCGGTGGCCATTTTACATTCTTTCTTCTGTCACTGTAGGGAAAGGATCCTGTGTGGAGTAGGGACAGAGAAAACGCTAGCTATTTGGTACACAAAAGTTCTTTTCAGGACTGGTATAGGTGTTAGGTCAGCAGCCTGAGTTTCTTTTGTCAGTTTAGATAAAGGGACAGAGCGCTGTATGCTGCTATTTTAGGGACAGCTCAGCCAGATTAGTCTTTCTTCATCATCATCATCATCATCATCATTAGCTGTTACTATCAGGTCCACAAAAGAGCTGTTCCAGCTAATCGTTCCAGCCTACTCTTTTTTGCCAATTTGTATAGGGACAGGCAGGAAGCAGTGTGTCAGGCAGTGAGGATAATTTTAAAGACTTGCTGTTACTATTAGTTCCACAAAGGTTCTTTTCAGGACTGGTATCAGTGGTACGGTAATAGGCTTGTACACGTATAATATTCTTTCTTCCAAATATAGAAAGAATATTATACTTGACTGCTGCCCTTCTGCTGCAGTCTGCTAATCATTCACAACTCACTTGTTCCACAAAGCTCTTTATCAGGACTGGTAACTTGGTCTGTCTAGGGTGCTACGGTACATAGGCTTGGGTGCGGTACAGTCTGCTGTTCTGTAAGGACCGCTATCGGTCCACAATACATAGGGTTGCCGTGCACTACTGCTGACCGCTGCCCTATACTGCAGCAGTCCTTCAGCGGTATAGGGACTGACGCACAGTCTGCTAAACACTAATACACAACCTGCTTGGTCCACAAAAGTTCTTATAAGGACTGGTAACTTGGTATAGGGTGCTACGGTACATAGGCCTGAGTGCAGTACAGTCTGCTGTTCTGTAAGGACCGCTATCGGTCCACAATACATAGGGTTGCCGTGCACTACTGCTGACCGCTGCCCTATACTGCAGCAGTCCTTCATTGGTATAGGGACTGACGTACAGTCTGCTAATCACTAACACACAACCTGCTTGGTCCACAAAAGTTCTTATAAGGACTGGTAACTTGGTATAGGGTGCTACGGTACATAGGCCTGAGTGCGTTACAGTCTGCTGTTCTGTAAGGACCGCTATCGGTCCACAATACATAGGGTTGCCGTGCACTACTGCTGACCGCTGCCCTATACTGCAGCAGTCCTTCATTGGTATAGGGACTGACGTACAGTCTGCTAATCACTAACACACAACCTGCTTGGTCCACAAAAGTTCTTATAAGGACTGGTAACTTGGTATAGGGTGCTACGGTACATAGGCCTGAGTGCGTTACAGTCTGCTGTTCTGTAAGGACCGCTATCGGTCCACAATACATAGGGTTGCCGTGCACTACTGCTGACCGCTGCCCTATACTGCAGCAGTCCTTCATTGGTATAGGGACTGACGTACAGTCTGCTAATCACTAACACACAACCTGCTTGGTCCACAAAAGTTCTTATAAGGACTGGTAACTTGGTATAGGGTGCTACGGTACATAGGCCTGAGTGCAGTACAGTCTGCTGTTCTGTAAGGACCGCTATCGGTCCACAATACATAGGGTTGCCGTGCACTACTGCTGACCGCTGCCCTATACTGCAGCAGTCCTTCATTGGTATAGGGACTGACGTACAGTCTGCTAATCACTAACACACAACCTGCTTGGTCCACAAAAGTTCTTATAAGGACTGGTAACTTGGTATAGGGTGCTACGGTACATAGGCCTGAGTGCAGTACAGTCTGCTGTTCTGTAAGGACCGCTATCGGTCCACAATACATAGGGTTGCCGTGCACTACTGCTGACCGCTGCCCTATACTGCAGCAGTCCTTCATTGGTATAGGGACTGACGTACAGTCTGCTAATCACTAACACACAACCTGCTTGGTCCACAAAAGTTCTTATAAGGACTGGTAACTTGGTATAGGGTGCTACGGTACATAGGCCTGAGTGCGTTACAGTCTGCTGTTCTGTAAGGACCGCTATCGGTCCACAATAGATAGGGTTGACGTGCACCACTGCTGACCGCTCACCTATACTGCAGCAGTCCTTCAGCGGTATAGGGACTGACGTACAGTCTGCTAATCACTAACACACAACCTGCTTGTTCCACAAAAGTTCTTATAAGGACTGGTAACTTGGTATAGGGTGCTACGGTACATAGGCCTGAGTGCAGTACAGTCTGCTGTTCTGTAAGGACCGCTATCGGTCCACAATACATAGGGTTGCCGTGCACTACTGCTGACCGCTGCCCTATACTGCAGCAGTCCTTCATTGGTATAGGGACTGACGTACAGTCTGCTAATCACTAACACACAACCTGCTTGGTCCACAAAAGTTCTTATAAGGACTGGTAACTTGGTATAGGGTGCTACGGTACATAGGCCTGAGTGCGTTACAGTCTGCTGTTCTGTAAGGACCGCTATCGGTCCACAATAGATAGGGTTGACGTGCACCACTGCTGACCGCTCACCTATACTGCAGCAGTCCTTCAGCGGTATAGGGACTGACGTACAGTCTGCTAATCACTAACACACAACCTGCTTGTTCCACAAAAGTTCTTATAAGGACTGGTAACTTGGTATAGGGTGCTACGGTACATAGGCCTGAGTGCAGTACAGTCTGCTGTTCTGTAAGGACCGCTATCGGTCCACAATACATAGGGTTGCCGTGCACTACTGCTGACCGCTGCCCTATACTGCAGCAGTCCTTCATTGGTATAGGGACTGACGTACAGTCTGCTAATCACTAACACACAACCTGCTTGGTCCACAAAAGTTCTTATAAGGACTGGTAACTTGGTATAGGGTGCTACGGTACATAGGCCTGAGTGCGTTACAGTCTGCTGTTCTGTAAGGACTGCTATCGGTCCACAATACATAGGGTTGCCGTGCACTACTGCTGACCGCTGCCCTATACTGCAGCAGTCCTTCAGCGGTATAGGGACTGACGTACAGTCTGCTAAACACTAATACACAACCTGCTTGGTCCACAAAAGTTTTTATAAGGACTGGTAACTTGGTATAGGGTGCTACGGTACATAGGCCTGAGTGCAGTACAGTCTGCTGTTCTGTAAGGACCGCTATCGGTCCACAATACATAGGGTTGCCGTGCACTACTGCTGACCGCTGCCCTATACTGCAGCAGTCCTTCATTGGTATAGGGACTGACGTACAGTCTGCTAATCACTAACACACAACCTGCTTGGTCCACAAAAGTTCTTATAAGGACTGGTAACTTGGTATAGGGTGCTACGGTACATAGGCCTGAGTGCGTTACAGTCTGCTGTTCTGTAAGGACCGCTATCGGTCCACAATACATAGGGTTGCCGTGCACTACTGCTGACCGCTGCCCTATACTGCAGCAGTCCTTCAGCGGTATAGGGACTGACGTACAGTCTGCTAAACACTAATACACAACCTGCTTGGTCCACAAAAGTTTTTATAAGGACTGGTAACTTGGTATAGGGTGCTACGGTACATAGGCCTGAGTGCGTTACAGTCTGCTGTTCTGTAAGGACCGCTATCGGTCCACAATACATAGGGTTGCCGTGCACTACTGCTGACCGCTGCCCTATACTGCAGCAGTCCTTCAGCGGTATAGGGACTGACGTACAGTCTGCTAAACACTAATACACAACCTGCTTGGTCCACAAAAGTTCTTATAAGGACTGGTAACTTGGTATAGGGTGCTACGGTACATAGGCTTGAGTGCGGTACAGTCTGCTGTTCTGTAAGGACCGCTATCGGTCCACAATACATAGGGTTGCCGTGCACTACTGCTGACCGCTGCCCTATACTGCAGCAGTCCTTCATTGGTATAGGGACTGACGTACAGTCTGCTAATCACTAACACACAACCTGCTTGGTCCACAAAAGTTCTTATAAGGACTGGTAACTTGGTATAGGGTGCTACGGTACATAGGCTTGAGTGCGGTACAGTCTGCTGTTCTGTAAGGACCGCTATAGGTCCACAATAGATAGGGTTGACGTGCACCACTGCTGACCGCTCACCTATACTGCAGCAGTCCTTCAGCGGTATAGGGACTAAGAGTTTTGTCACAGGGTCATTTAAAAAATGACATGCAGAGGAAGAGGCAGGCCCTTCCGCAGGGGTGGTAGGGGTAGGGCAGGAGCAACAGGCTTGAGCCAAAGTGGGAAGTTGCAGAAGGTGCGTTCAATTACTTTAAAGGATGCACCAGACTTGGTTGAGTGGCTCGCTCAGCCTTACTCTTCTGCACCCTCCTCATCCTCTCGATCTGCACCCTCTTCTTCACTCTCTGCTATGTGCACCCCCAAAGACACTACCACCAACAACACGACCACCACCACCACCACCACATACCTTCCGCTTGAGTCACTGGAATTATTTTCCGATCCATATCAAGAGGACATTTCTGATGCGCAGCCACTCTTGGTATTGGATCAGGAAGAGGAGGTAGCAACAAGCGCTACTCAGCAGTCTGACGCCAGTACCCAGATCAGCCCAAGGAGGAGGTTGGTCCCCGGTGTTGCTGCCTACTCTACTTATAGCGGTGGGGAAGGTGACGTTGATGATGACGTGTCTAGTGATGTCACGTGGGTGCCCACAAGAGAGGAAGAGGAGGGGAGTTCAGAGGGAGATATGGACCAGCAGATAGGGAGGAGAAGCAGCAATGACTTACATTGCACAGCAGGGACAAAGCAGACTGCAAATGTATCAGGAGCGAGTCATCGACCATGTACGGTCACATCTGGCGCTCCCAGGACACCGGCACATGGCTCCGCAGTGTGGGCTTTTTTTAACGTGTCCGCTGCTGACAATAGCGTTGCCATCTGCAATCTTTGCAGTCAACGCGTTAGTCGCGGTAAGCCCAATACTCACCTAGGGACGACCGCCTTAAGAAGGCACATGAGCAGCCATCACCGAGCCCAGTGGGAGCAACGGAACACACAAAGCCACACTGCAGGCTCTCACCGTCCAGCCTCGTCTTCTACTTCTCCTTCTCCTCTCTCCTCACAATTGTCCTCCACTCCACCTTCCATCACGCCAAGCTCACATTTTTCTGCAAAAAGGCAGGCTTCCGTGGGCCTAATGTTTGAGCGTAAAAAAATGATGACGCCGGATAACCCTCTTGCCCAACGGTTGGCGGCTGGCTTGTCAGAACTCATAGCCCGCCAACTACTGCCATATAAACTGGTGGACTCGGAGGCCTTTCGCAAATTTGTGGCCATTGGAACACCACAATGGAAGGTCCCAGGAAGGAAGTATTTCTCAGAGAAGGGCATCCCAGAGCTATATGGCCATGTTCAGCGGCAAGTGAATGTATCTCTGGCACACAGTGTCGGTGCCAAGATACATCTGACCACAGACACGTGGTCTAGCAAACACGGGCAGGGAAGGTATATCAGTTTTACTGCCCACTGGGTGAACCTTCTGACGGCCGTCAAGCATGTAACCCGTGGCACCCGTGTAGATTTGGTTTTACCGCCACGGATTGCATGCAGGCCTGACTCTTCTTCTCCTCCTCCTACTCCATCCTCCTCCCTCTCCTCCTCAGCTGCCTCCTCCTTTTCCGCTGCTAGCGTCTCTTCCACTGCACCGCCCAAGCTCCCCAGAACCTATTCCACATGCCAGGTGAGACGTTGCCATGCCGTGCTGCGTCTGTTGTGCCTGGAAGCAAAGAGCCACACTGGCCCGGCACTCCTTTCAGCTTTGCGTTCACAGGCAGATGAGTGGCTAACACCGCTCAATTTGACAGTTGGTAAAGTGGTGTGTGACAACGGTGCCAATCTGCTTAGCGCATTGAAACAGGGCAAAATCACGCACGTGCCGTGCATGGCACACGTCTTAAACTTGGTCGTGCAGCGATTCCTTGTCAAATACCCTGGGGTCCAGGACATCTTGCGGCAGGCAAGGAAAATCTCGGCCCATTTCAGAAGATCTTACACGGCCATGGCTCGCCTTGCTGACATTCAGCGGCGACACCATCTGCCGGTCAGACGTCTTATTTGCGATTGCCCGACGCGATGGAACTCAACCTTCTATATGCTTGATAGGCTGCTCCAGCAGAAACGTGCAGTTAACGTCTACCTGTATGAACTCTGCGAAAGAAACGGTTCTGGGGAGCTGGGTTTTTTTTCACCGCGCCAGTGGCTGCTCATGCGCGACACATGCAGACTTCTGCGGCCATTTGAGGAGATCACCAAACTGGTCAGTCGCAGCCATGGCGCCATCAGTGACATGGTACCTTATGCCTTCTTTCTGGAGCGTGCATTGCGTCGTGTCATTGATCAGGCTGTGGAGGAGCAGGAGCGGGAAGATGAGGAAGTCGCAATGCTGGATGAATTCCCAGGGGGGGCTACTCTATCTGAGACAAGTCAACAACAGGAGTCTGATGAGGAGTCAGAGGAGGATGGTGCCGGGGCGGATGAGCAGGAGCAAGAAGAGCATGCTTTAAACCTTTCTGGGATCCCTGTTGTGCGAGGATGGGGAGAGGAGAATGAAGAGGACGACATTATCCTGGATGATGAGCAGGAGCCAGGCCACCACACCGCTTCCACTTTAGTGCAAATGGGGGCCTTCATGCTCCAGTGTTTTAATAGGGACCCCCGTATAAAAAGCATGAGGGTCAAGGACCAGTACTGGGTGGCAACGTACTTAGACCCCCGGTACAAACACAAAATGGCGGAAATGTTACCGCCGTCGCAGAGGGCTGTCAGAATGCAGCACTTCCAGGCCTTGCTTCGAGAAATGCTGCATTCTGCTTTTGCGTGCGCTGGCAGAGGAGCAATTCCCACTCCCAGAGAAGGATTTGCGGGTACCAATCCAACAGCGCCTGCAAGAAGAGGCCGGTTTGAAGATGTGTTGGTGACTTCGGATATGAGGTCATTCTTTCAGCCGACCCATCGACAGGTGTCATCCGGATCCAGCATCAGGGAACGCCTAGACCGTCAGGTGTCCGACTACATTGGGTTAACGGCCGATGTGGACGCTCTGAGGAGTGATGAACCCCTAGACTACTGGGTGGGCAGGCTTGACCTCTGGCCAGAGCTTGCCCAATTTGCAATCGAACTGTTGGCTTGCCCCTCATCCAGTGTCCTGTCCGAAAGGACGTTCAGCGCAGCAGGGGGGATTGTGACCGATAAGCGTACTCGCCTAGCTCACCACAGTGTTAACTACCTCACATTTCTAAAAATGAATGAGGCATGGATCTCGGAGGAATTCAACACATGTGATCAGTAGACCATGTATATGTCTATAAACAATTTTTGGAATCAAGCACACAGACCTTCTTAATTCATTTGGCTCACTTCCCTGACCCAAAAAAGCACACCGTACTATATGCCCCTACCCTCCTCTTTGAAGAGGTTGAGCGGTGTCATATTTCTACTGGGGCTGCTTATTATGAGGGGTTCCCACCATCCCTGTGCTGTGCTGACTTCCTCCTGGGTGTTCTTATTATGAGGGGATCACACCATCCCTGTGCTGTGCTGACTTCCTCCTGGGGGTTCTTATTATGAGGGGATCACACCATCCCTGTGCTGTGCTGACTTCCTCCTGGGGCTGCTTACGGTGCTGCTGTCAGCGCTGTATGTCACGGAGCTGCTGTCAGCGCTGTATGTCACGGAGCTGCTGTCAGCGCTGTATGTCACGGAGCTGCTGTCAGCGCTGTATGTCACGGAGCTGCTGTCAGCGCTGTATGTCACGGAGCTGCTGTCAGCGCTGTATGTCACGGAGCTGCTGTCAGCGCTGTATGTCACGGAGCTGCTGTCAGCGCTGTATGTCACGGAGCTGCTGTCAGCGCTGTATGTCACGGAGCTGCTGTCAGCGCTGTATGTCACGGAGCTGCTGTCAGCGCTGTATGTCACGGAGCTGCTGTCAGCGCTGTATGTCACGGAGCTGCTGTCAGCGCTGTATGTCACGGTGCTGCTGTCAGCGCTGTATGTCACGGAGCTGCTGTCAGCGCTGTATGTCACGGAGCTGCTGTCAGTGCTGTATGTCACGGAGCTGCTGTCAGCGCTGTATGTCACGGAGCTGCTGTCAGCGCTGTATGTCACGGAGCTGCTGTCAGCGCTGTATGTCACGGAGCTGCTGTCAGCGCTGTATGTCACGGTGCTGATGTCAGTGCTCTGTATTACGGTGCTGCTGTCAGTGCTCTGTATCTCCTGCACCCTCTTGTTTGCCTACCCTGGTCCCTGACCTTCCCTCTCCTCCATTGCCTTCATTAGCTCCATAGTCCTGAATTGTCAGAACAATTTCCCAAATAAAAAAAAAATGCTTGTAGTTATCGATCCCAAATTCACCTCATACATGTATTATGCTATTGTCCAGGTGGTGGGACTACGTGCTACCCCCTAATAATTACCCCGTGGCCGCAAATTCGACCTAAAGGTTTGCGAAATTCGCCTCCCATTGAAGTCAATGGAGCCCGCGGCGAACGGTCGTTTTCGCGAACGTTTGTGCCCGTTCGCGTTTCGCGTTCGCGAAACGTCCCGTCGGAAGTTCGTCCATCACTATTCACCACAAAGTCCCGTAGTTGCATGTAAAACCACAGGCCAGGAAATGTCTCGCCCACCTCGGAGCTAAGTGCGTCAAATGTTTTGATTTTCGAGTTTGCTATACAGTGGTGAATGAGGAGGTCATGTGGTAGTTTATGGTGCATACCCGGTGGGAAAGCAGGATTATTGGTGAGTGGTGTCAGCGGGCCCGGGACGGATGCGATCTTGTAAAGACTCGCTATTTTGTGCCAAATATTGATTGTGTTTTCAATCAGTGGGTGTCCTATCTGTTTATCTTTTTTGGAGTGTATAGTCCATGGATAGTAAAGTGTTTTATTTAGGGTTAGATTGCTTTCTAATTGGACCCAGTCTTTGTTTGGGCCATGGCAGTGCCAGTCTATGAGTCTGGTGATGTGTGCGGCCTGAAAATATTTTTTGAAGTCAGGAAGACCCATGCCTCCCTCACTTTTGGGAAGCGTTAGTAGATTGAAATTGATTCTGGGTCTTCTATCTGCCCAGAGGAAGCTTCTCTGTGCTTTGAGGAGAGTGCTAAAAAAGGTTTCCGGAATTTTTATGGGTAGAGCATTAAATAGGTACAATAGTCTAGGCAGTATCGTCATCTTCAAGATGGACGCCCTGCCAAACCATGAGAATTTCTTTGGTTTCCACCTCAGCAGGTCTTTAGTTATTGTGGATAATAAAGGTTTAAAGTTGTAGTTGTATAAAGTGTCAAGGTTGTTAGTTAAGTTTATTCCCAGGTATTTGAGTGTGGTCTGTTCCCATTTATAAGGGTAGTTGGCTTTCAGTCTCTTAAATTGGTCAGGTGGTAGGGTAAGGTTGAGTGCTTCAGATTTTGACTGATTCACTTTAAAATTGAAAATGAACCCAAAGGTTCGAAACACTTTTTGAAGATTTGGTAAAGATATATGTGGGTTGGTGATAAAGAGTAAAAGGTCATCCGCATATGCGGCTATTTTGTATTCTCTATGGTTCACTACGAAGCCCTGAATATCTCTGTGTAGGTTGATTGTTCTTATTAGGGGTTCTAAGGTGATAATAAAGAGAAGTGGTGATAGAGGGCATCCTTGTCGTGTTCCATTGTGGATCGAGATGGGGTCTGAGAGTATGTTATTTACTTTAATTTGGGCCTGGGGATTTCGATAGAGGGCTGAGATCCATGATAGCATGTTCTCTTTTAATCCAATATGGGCACAAGTGTCCATCATGTAGTCCCAGGAGACTCTATCGAAAGCCTTCTCTGCGTCAGTGGAAAGCAATATGCCGGCTGTTTTGGAGGTTTGAGCAAAGTGGATAAGATTCAGTGCCTTAGTGGTATTGTCACGTGCTTCCCTACCTGGCATGAATCCCACCTGCTCAGGGCCTATGATCTTTGCCAGAAGGGGTTTCAATCTATTGGCAAGTATTTTGGCCAGGATCTTGAGATCAACATTTAGGAGTGATATGGGCCTAAAGTTTGCGCAATTGGAGTGGTCCTTGTTAGGTTTTGGGATAACAGCTATGTGTGCCATCAAGAATGAGTTGGAGTTGTTTCTGTGTTTTGCTAGACAGTTAAAGGCCGCTTGGAGAGGTTTCAGGAGAGAGATTGTATAAGTCTTATAATATTGTGATGTAAAACCATCAGGCCCAGGGCTCTTACCTGTTTTTAAATCAAATATTGCGTCTGAGATCTCTGATATAGCTATAGGGTCATCCAGCTTGTTTGCCTCGCCACTTGCCAGAGAAAGTAAGTTACTGTTTTCCAAGAAGTCTTTAATTGCTTCTTGTTTTGTCTGAGTTATGTGGGATGGTTTGTGTTGGGCCGGCAGGTTGTATAATTTGGCATAGTAATCGTGGAACAGATCTGCCATTTCTTTAGATTTGTATTGCAGAGTTCCCTTTTTGTCCTTTATGGCATGGATATGACTAGATAATGTTGCTTCCTTCAGGGCCCTAGCTAGTTGTTTCCCACTTTTGTCCCCTTGTTCATAAAAAATATTTTTCTTGAAAAAGAGGGATCTTTTGATTTTGAGATCCAGCAGGAGGCGTAGTGCCTTTCTGCGTTCAGTCAGTTGCTCTTCTACCCGGCGAGATTGGGATTGTTTATGTTGTAGTTCCAAGTTAGAAATTTGTTGGGATAGTTTTGTAATTTCACCCTCTCTTTCCCTTTTCTTCCTGGCGCCCCATTTTATCAGTTCACCCCTCACCACTGACTTGTGGGCTTCCCAATTGTTTAGTGGGTTTGTATCAGTGTCAATGTTATTGCGAAAGTATGTATTAATAGTGTTTTGGATGTCATCTCTCACTATTTGGTCAGTAAGGAGTGTAGGGTTGAGTCTCCAATTAAATGCAGGTTTGCGGTGTGCACCCAGTTCTACTGAGATAGCCGTGGGTGCGTGGTCAGAAAGGGCAATAATGCCAATCTCAGCTGCAAGTAAGTTACCCAAATCTCTTTGTGAGACAAAGATCATGTCAATTCTTGAGTATCGTTTGTGAGGTGCTGAGTAAAAGGTAAAGTCCTTCTCCGATGGATGCATGGATCTCCACGCATCCACCAAAGTCAATGACTGCAGTAGTGTTTTAATTCGTTTAAGAAGCCTGTAACTAACATGGGTGTGTCCAGAAGAGGTGTCCTTCAGGGGTGAAAGAGGTATGTTGAAGTCCCCGCCCAGGAGAACACATCCCTCCGCAAACCATTTAAGTTCTTCGATTATTTTGCCACAGAATGGCACATGGGAGGTGTTCGGGAAGTACACATTAGCAAGTGTTATAGGGGATCCCTCCCAGGTGCCCTTCAGGAACAAATATCTTCCCTCAGGGTCAATAAGTTGGTGCTTCAGTTCAAAAGGTGCGTCTTTGTTCAGTAGGATGGACACTCCTTTCGTTTTGGCAAGGGGATTAGTAGAGTGGTAAGCTTTGGTGTATATATTGTCAGTGAGTTTAGGAATATTTTTGTCTTTGAAGTGGGTTTCTTGTAGAAATACCACGGAGGGACGTACTTTTTTAAGTTCTCTTAACAATCTAGACTGTTTTTCAGGAATATTCAGGCCATTTACATTATGTGAGACAAGGGTTGGCTTTTTCCCCAGAAAAGCATATGCCATCTTGGCCTTTAATCTAGGATGGATGGGTTCTGAAAAAGCTACTTCCGTGAGTGAATTTCACAGGAGTTGTAGGTGGCACAGCGTGTTAGGGTAGGGTGCTGTGGTACAGAAGAGGAGAATGCGTACGTGCGTGGGGGTAAGGAGGGGGAATGGGAATAGGGGGTGGGGGGGGTAAGGTAAGGGGAGAAAGGGGGGTGAAAGATTTAAGAAGGTAAGGTATATGAAGAAAAGTACCCACCAGCCACTAGTCGGTGGTGGGTCTGTTTGGGATTCAACCAATATGCGTATGTGTTGGTATTTTCCCTTTGGGGGATAGTGGGAGGTGATCAATAAGCAGTCTAACGGTGACTGTTTCAATTGGACTGCTCTGTGGCAGCAATGTAGGTGACCAGAGGGGGGGCCCGGCTCAGTGCGTTGTGTCTAATCCCTATCAAGAGGATATCTGTAAGTAAGGTATCTGAGACCAGTTATTAGCATCTATTGTAGGCTACGGTGGATTTGAGTAATGGGGGGGGAGGAGATGTACAAGTTACCATTAACCGGTTTGCAAGAGAAGTTAACAATATAAACACTTTATAAACCATTCAAAAGAAACTAAGGCCTAGGCACCAGGCTGTATAACGAGTACTGGCAAAGAAAGAATAAAAACACCCACAAAAAAAAAAAAAAAACAATGCAAAAACAAGACCCCGTCAGATTTTAACCCAAAGCCCAAGTGAGTAAGTGCTTAACTTTCAACTCTTCCACATTGCATTACTAGGTCCAGGCATCCCCGTGTACACTAGGGGTAGTCTAGTCCCTGTGCAAGAACGATAAGTTTCCCACATCAAGCAAGAGAGGAACAAGGTTTCTGTTTCATATAGGTCTAGCCCTCCCTTATAATCCCCGAGCAAGATATGTCATAGCGAGTGAGGTAGGGGGATCTTCACGGATGTTTGCCCAGACTATGCGGAAGGAGGTCTAGTCCAGATGGATTAAATAGTGTCCTTAGGGTTAACCTGTTATTGCTTTCTGCTACTAGCCGCTAGGGTATACTTTCCCCCATGTTATGTTGGGGGGAGGGAATATACAGCGGTGGCTCGTGCAATGTAACTCACTGTTCTGAAGTCATGAGAGATACACCATCTCTGGAGATGTAGGGGGGTATCTCATGCGCCAATAGCGACATTTAAGCGCTAAACACTTCGCCATTCTCAGAACCTAGATAAAAGACAAAAGTTAAAGCATAACAGAATAAAAGTCAATGTTGTTGCTGCAGATTGTAATAGCCTCTCCGCAGAAAACTGAAGTCTAACCATGTTAGGTGGGGGGGGAGGTGAAAGGGGGAACCTTCAGCTTTTAGAGCTGTGTGCCCCCCTATTGCAACAAGATAGTGACAGCCACCAAGGTGGGATAGTGGGTGAGTTTTTCATAAACAAAACAAAACAAGGTGGGTTGCTCCATTTCAAGGTGCCGTACTAGAGAGCTGGGAGATAACTTGCATCAGGTCAGGATTTATGTTGTAGAAGGTTTGGTCATTTCAGTAGCCTCTTGATTCTCTCCCTCTCGGGCTCCTAGCACTTTTGGAGGATGCTGGGGACTCCAAATTGTGTCTGTCAGTGCTTCTGCGGTGTTTGCCTAGCTGATAAGGCGATTGTGTCTGGGGAGGACCCGCTGAGAATTGTGGGTTGTTGATCACCGGCGGTGTGAGGAATTCTGCATACCACTCCGGGAGGTCCACCGGTGTAATCTGTAGTTCCTCACAGAATTTTTTGAGGTCTTCAGGGACTTTTAGCATATGCTGTTTCCCCAGGAAGTTTGCTTGTAGTGCGAATGGGAACTTCCATCTGTAGTTGATTCCTTTTTGCTTCAGTACTTCTAGAAGCGGACGTAACGCTCTTCTATTTTTCAGTGTAATGGGCGACAGGTCTTGAAAAAGCTGGATCGTAGCTTCGTCGTGCATTATCCTTTCCTTCATCCGTGCTTTGTGGAGGATGTCTTCCTTCAGGCTAAAGTTCGATAGGCAACAGATGATGTCCCTTGGGGGGATTCCATCCTGTGCTCTGGGTCTGAGAGCCCTATGCGCCCTGTCAAATTCAATGGGGGATTGCTCCGGCCGTTCGATGAGAGTGTTAAAGATGGCAGTTAGGGCTGGTCTGATCTGGTCCGGGGGTACCGATTCGGGCACTCCTCTGACTCTGATATTGTTCCGCCTGCCACGGTTGTCCAGGTCTTCAATCTGCCTGTTCATAGCGATCAAATGTTGGGAATGCGAGTTAGTGATATCGTCCAGCCTGATCAGTGCCCTGTCCCTCCTTTTCCCAGCTCTGTCTGTGATTGCCATTTGCTCAGTTAGTCTCATTAGCTCGGTTTTAATATCTGTGATTGCTGCAGCAAAGGAGCTTTTGATATCAGCGGCAATGTCTGTCATAGCTGCGTAAGTAAGGAGCTGGTCGGTTTTGCCATGGCCTGCGGTGGAGTCTTCAGACGCCGATAGGGAGACTTCATCATCCTCCATATCCTCCACAATACTGTTTCTTCCTGACAGCGCCATTTTAGAGCTTTTGTTCCCTCCACAGTATTTAAATTTGCTAAGGTTTGCCGGCGAGTTCTTTTTCTTCTTCTGGGGTGTCCCCACAGAGCGGAGAATATGGCTGTGAGTGCTTCTCTTTGATTGTGTGGACATATTCGTCTGACAGGTCCGTTTTCAGTGCACAGGCCCTTCTGGTCACCAGGGTTTCTCTACATTACAGTCATGTGTGTTGCTCACCAGGCCACCGCCCCTGTGGTATAGTTTGGCAGTTCTTGGGTAGGAGAACTGTATTGCTAGTGGGGTGTACACCTGTGCTGGGGGAGTGCTGGGGAAGGGTTAGGTGATTTCAGTCCAAGTTGAGCTAGTTAGTTAGGGAGGTACAGGGTGTACTTGGAGTAGCAAGATGGCCGCCGTCTCCAGTGAATAGGCCTGAACCTCAGGCTTTCCCTGCTCTGATGGACTTAGCTTCCTGTGCTCCCAGGATCTGCCCCCTGAGTCTGATTGTGGTACAGGCTCCCACTAAGTATGGTGGAATTAGTCCGCTGTGGAGGGGGGGGGGGAGGGGATGCCGTTCTGGTACTCACTGCGGCCTGGTGGAGGTATAGGCCAGATCCAGGGCCTGGATGGACGCTCCGGGAGACTGCTGGGCACTGTACTCCGGTGGTCAGGCCGTGCTGTGTCCGGATGAGCAGCGATGTGTGTCTGCTGGGCAGACTCCTCACTCCGGCGGTGTTGCGGCAGAGGCTGGCGTGGTCCTGCGTTCTCGTAGGCCGCAATATGGCGCCCGGAGCTCCGCGATGCGGCCGGGTGTGAGTACGCCGCTAAGGGTGTGTATTTTTCCGCCGATGGCCTCCGGGAGGCAGCTCTGCAGACCCCAGACACTTTGTGAGTGATTCCCAGGGGTGGATGGCGGTGGATGGCTCGCGGTAGTCGTCCGGACTTAGTAGGCCCCAAGATGGCGGCGCTGCGTCCCCGGGTGGCGGCCAGCCACGGCCCGGAGAACGGCGTTTGCGGTGTCCGCGGAGGTCGATACGGGCATCGGACTGTGCCCCACACTAGCGGCAACCCCGATGGACGGTGGGGAACCGCGGAGAGGCTCGCCGGGCTCGGATGGCCAGTGATTGTCAGGAGGCCTCGGCGGAGCTCCTCTGATACGCGTCCGCTTACTTCCGCTTCCGGTCACGCCCCCCTATTTCTTCTTTTTTTGTCAAAAGTTTTTGGAAAATGTGGAAAGCACGTGAAAATTTATTTTTTTACACAAAGTTGTTAATTAATAAGATTTTTCTAACACACAGCATAGGCATACCTAGAATTATACCTCAAAACACATTCTGCTACTTCTCCTGAGTGTGGGGATACCACATGTGTGAGGTAACATTCTGTTCCTTCCCCTGACTATGAGAATACCACATGTGTGAGACATTTTAACAGCCTAAACATATAGAGAAGCCCAAAATCCAAGGAAAGCTTTCAGGCTTTCTAGGGACACAAACTACGCATCTAATTTCCTGACTGCCACATTTTTGGAGGCACAGGAGCACCAGGACATTGGAAACACCCACAAAATAATCACATTTTGTAAATCAAACACCCCAAGGTTTTTCCTAGGTGCAAAATTAGCTTTCTTTAATTATTTTTTTGCAAAAGTTTTTGGAAAATGTGGAAAGCATATGATTTTTTTTTTACACAAAGTTGACAATTAAGGTGTTTCTGACATACAGCATAGGCATACTTAGAATTTTACCTCAAAACACATTCTGCTACATGTGTGAGGTTTTTTCAAAGCATAGCCACACAGAGAGGTCCAAAATTCAAGGAGCACATTCAGGCTCTCTAGGGGCATAAATCACACGTCTTTTCTACTGACTGCCTATCATATCGGTAGGGACCCATCTAGTACGGTGGTAAGGGTAGTGCATGTAGGCCTAGACAGATGGTGGTAATAGGGGATACTATAATCAGTCAAGGACTGATAGAATAATTTGTCGCCAGGATCGCCTCAACCAAATGGTTTGCTGTCTCCCTGGTGCCAGGGTTGGGCATGTGGTGAACCCGGGTTGATAAAACACTGGGAGGGGCTGGGAATGATCCAGCTGTCTTGGTCCACGTTGGAACCAATGACAGAATATAAGAAAAGTGGAGGCTCCTTAAGAACCAATTTAAAGAACTAGGCTGCAAGTTGAAGGGAAGTACCTCCAAGGTGATATTCTCTGAAATATTGCCTTTTCCATGTGCAACACAGGAATGACAGGAGAAGATTAGAGAACTAAGAAGGAGGGATTTGGGTTTTTAGAGCACTGGGCTGATTTCTTATTGGGGTACAACCTATATGCTAAAGATGGTTTGCACCTAAATGGAAGGGGGTCTGCTGGTGCTGGGGGTGAGGTTTATGGGAAGGCTGGAGGCATAATTAAACTAGGATTGAGGGGGGGGGGGTGAATTTGGTTATAATGGGGCAAACAGGGGTCAGCCCCTATTGGTGGGTGGAATGGGGAAAGATGGTGGGAGGGCTATGGCAGGTGATATGAAAGTTCCTATGTAATCAGTAATCAGCGTAGTAATCAGCGTAGTGTAGTGGGTGTTGTAGTAACCAGCGTAGTGTAGTGGGTGTTGTAGTAACCAGCGTAGTGTAGTGGGTGTTGTAGTAATCAGTGTAGTGTAGTGGGTGTTGTAGTAATCAATGTAGTGTAGTGGATGTTGCAGTGTAGTGGTTCTTGTAGTAATCAGCGTAGTGTAGTGGGTGTTGTAGTATAGTGGGTGTTGTAGTAATCAGTGTAGTGTAGTGGGTGTTGTAGTAATCAGCGTAGTGTAGTGGGTGTTCGTAGTGTAGTGGGTGTTGTAGTAATCAGCGTAGTGTAGTGGGTGTTTGTAGTGTAGTGGGTGTTGTAGTAATCAGCATAGTGTAGTGGGCATTGTAGTGTGGTGGGTGTTGTAGTAATCAGTGTAGTGTAGTGGGTGCTGTAGTGATCAGCGTAGTGTAGTGGGTGTTGTAGCGTAGTGGGTGTTGTAGTAATCAGTGTAGTGGATGTTGCAGTGTAGTGGGTGTTGTAGTAATCAGCGTAGTGTAGTGGATGTTGCAGTGTAGTGGGTGTTGTAGCAATCAGCATAGTGTAGTGGGTGTTCGTAGTGTAGTGGGTGTTGTAGTAATCAGCGTAGTGTAGTGAGTGTTATAGTAATCAGCGTAGTGTAGTAGGTGTTGTAGTAATCACTATAGTGTAGTGGGTGTTGTAGTGTAGTGGGTGTTGTAGTAATCAGTGTAGTGTAGTGGGTGTTGTAGTGTAGTGGGTATTGTAGTAATCAGCGTAGTGTAGTGGGTGTTGTAGTGTCGTGGGTATTGTAGTAATCAGTGTAGTGTAGTGGGTGTTGTAGTGTAGTGGGTATGTAGTAATCAGCGTAGTGTAGTGGGTGTTGTAGTGTAGTGGGTATTGTAGTAATCAGCGTAGTGTAGTAGGTGTTGTAGTAATCACTGTAGTGTAGTGGGTGTTGTAGTGTAGTGGGTGTTGTAGTAATCAGTGTAGTGTAGTGGGTGTTGTAGTAATCAGTGTAGTGTAGTGGGTGTTGTAGTAATCAGAGTAGTGTAGTTGGTATTGTAGTAATCAGCGTAGTGTAGTGGGTGTTATAATAATCAGCATAGTGTAGTGAGTGTTCATAGTGTAGTGGGTGCTGTAGTAATCAGCGTAGTGTAGTGGGTGTTTGTAGTGTAGTGGGTGTTGTAGTAATTAGCATAGTGTAGTGGGCATTGTAGTGTAGTGGGTGCTGTAGTAATCAGTGTAGTGTAGTGGGTGTTGTAGTGTAGTGGGTTTTGTAGTAATCAGTGTAGTGTAGTGGGTGTTGTAGTAATCAGTATAGTGTAGTGAATGGTGAAAGTGAAAGTTGTAATTAGTGTAGTGGGTGTTGTAGTGGACAGTGTAGTATAGTGGGTATTGTAGTGGACAGGTAGGTCAATATACTGGTCAGTATAAGAATCAGGTAGGTCAGTGTAGTGGACAAGTAGGTGAATGTAATGGTCAGTCAAGGAATCATGTAGGCCAGTGTAGAGGTCAGTATAGGAATCAGGTAGGTCACTGTAGGAATCAGGCTGGTAAGTACTATTGTAGGAAGGGAAGGGACTCAGGGAGTGCTAAAAGTCTGTAGGTTAGGGGGTGCAAATTTCTTGCCTTGCATCGAGCGCTGACAACCCATGTTATGCCACTTCTGCTGGGGGCACCTGATGTAAGGACGGACTCTGCTGGGGGCACCTGATGCAAGGAGGGACTCTGCTGGGGTTACCTGATGCAAGGACGGATTCTGCTGGGGACACCTGATGCAAGGACGGACTCTGCTGGTGGCAGGCGACGTGGCAGGTAACACGCTCAGGGGTCCCACTGATTCTGCATTATGGTGAGTTGAATGATTTAATTTTATATTACAATGGAAAAATAGAAATAATGAGCTTCAATCATCCTGACTGTAGTAATCACAACCATGTTACCTGGATGATTGAAGCGCCAACACCAGGTATTTGGAGTATCTTTATCTGCTGATTGTTAAACTCTGGAATACACATATTTCTATTGTGGTGTAGGATCTGGGGCTGCTGTCCCTCCATCCCTCATTCATCTCAGACTCTAACCACACCCCCTTTGAGCCACGTCCAATTTAAGCCACAATCACTATTTCCCATAAACCACACCCATTTTCAGCACGGCACATTTTTATTTGTTGTATGCCACGCCTACAAACACATGCCCCGCCCCTAATTATAATGCAACTCCACCTACAGCCAAAAAAGTGTCCCTAAATGTATTTATTTTTTTACAATGTTGGCAACTATGCACATGGAGACAGTGTGCCGTCGGATATGACCGACATATCTGTGGGTGGCAGAGACAGGAAGCTGGATTGGAAACTGGAATATGCAGGTAACCTGTAAGAAAAAAAAAAATCCCTTTCACAATGATTATGCTTCAAGAATGTATTTATTGAAAAGTTATAAGTTTGTGTGGAAGGTGAAAAAACACAAGGGTTTACAACCCTTTTAAGGAACACACAAGTCAACAATACAGAACTATCGCTGTAATCTAATTTTGAATGCAGAAACAAGGCTGTATGTAAGTCATACCATCACAGTCTCACACTATCAATATTTGCAGGGCAAACAGTGCCCTCAAGAAAAATGTCTTCCTTTAGCTTCAGCAAGGGCCTTACGTCACGCTCCGGCTCGTCTCCCCCACTCTATGGTCCAGTGAGAAGCCGCTCTGCCTCCCACCCTCCCTCTCAGTCATCTCTTTGGTCGTCCTGCTTTCTGTGGTACTACTGCACTGTGAGCCTTCTGCAGCAGCCGCTGAGCAGATCAGGAGGAGGAGGAGGAGCTGAGGCTGCTGTCTCATCAGCCCTAGTCATTTCTTCTTTATCTTCTATTCTACAAAAGCTTGCGGAGGGCTCCGGGGCCTGGCTATGGATACTCAAAAAGTAAGTGTTTTTTTTTTTCTTTCCCTCATTCACACCTATGGAGAATTAGAAAGTTGCCAAAGCGCCCTCCGCCCTGTACGGTGAGGTGTGAGCTGGGCGATAGGCGAGGCGTTCTTCATTCATTGCTGAGGAGATGCTGGCTGGTGTATAGAGCGGGCGAGGCTGGCCTGTGGGGACAATAGACACCATTCCTCCTCACAGCATCATGTGCAGTGTGATGGAGGGATGGATGGATGGATGGAGGGATGCTGGGACACTATGGGCGTGGGTGAGGGATGCTTAGCATCATGTCTGCTCGTACCTATCACTCACCCAAATCCCCATCATACAGAGACACCCCCTTCCTATACAAAATGACATCAGGTGTCTGTGTCTAGTAGTATTAAACATACACAGAGTGCATAGCTATGCATGCTGCCCTCACAATGGATCACATTTCAGTGCCCACTTTTATTGAATAAACCTTGTATATAGAAGAGAAGACACCCATTGTTTTAATCTTCTGATCTGGGCGTGGAATGCCTTGTAAAAGGTTAGTGATCCTCCAGCAGTTTCCTCAGCATCATTTATGGCCTTCATCCTCCCATCCTGGCCTGGTGTCTCTCTCCACACACACACAGAGCAGGGGACCTCTGCTAAGAGACAATTAAACACCAGCCTGCACCCACTCCACGTTCACTGTGTCTTTCTTTTCTTTTTTTTTTTTTTTTACATGGACTGCAACAGGATGGGCAAACGCGCCGAAAATATATGATTTGGACGCCACGATGGAGATACTGCGGCCAGCACCTGATC
The DNA here is from genome assembly GCF_037356315.1 of Lithobates pipiens. Taxonomy (NCBI): domain Eukaryota; kingdom Metazoa; phylum Chordata; class Amphibia; order Anura; family Ranidae; genus Lithobates; species Lithobates pipiens. Next base: position 71,627,821 of record NW_027507718.1, on the reverse strand, counting down.
AACAGTTGATTGTGTGTTCCTTGGGAACCAACGACTGTTTTTGTTTGTACCTCGTTGTGTTTAAAAGAGAAGTTCGGGATTTAAAAAACAAACATTTAGGCCACTTTCTCACATGATGTCCGATCGGGTCAGTTTTTCAGGTTCAGGTTTGATCAGACGCTCCATTCATCTCTGTGGAGTGAGGGATGTCAGCGGTGACATGTCCATTGACATCCGCCGATATCCAGTCTGATTCACCAGATCAAGACAGATGGTGGTCCTATTTTCTATCCGTCTGGCGGATAGGATGAAAATGGACAGGCGGTCCGTTTTCATCTGGTCTCCCCATAGAAGAGAGCGGGACTCCGACAGGTCCATCTCTGCACAGTGAGCGAAGACGGACCTGTGGTCTGCCTGCTCAGTGGAGATCAACTGATCAATCCCTGCTGAGAAAGCAGAGTCTGTCAAAACAGATGTGCCCCATGTGAAAGGGGCCTTATACTCATTCAGGATCGATCCAATCCTGCAGCTGTCCCCTCCAGCTCTGTAGTGAAAAATGAGCGATCAAATACAGCTGATTGCTCAGTTCTCCCCTCCGCTCTGACTGTCAGTCAGTGGCTCTCTGCTCTCCCCTTCAACACTTCCTGGAGTGCTGGGCTGTGGAGGAGATGGAAGGGACCTGCTTAGGCTCTCGGCGGATTGCTGAGTGGCTGAGCCAGGTGCCGTTCCAGGCTTCTGAGTGTATCCCGACCATATGGTCGGAATCTTTCCTGAGCCTTGACCAGCTGAGTAATGTCAACTGACAGCTGGCCAAATGAACTGCACTCCTGTAATCCATAGAAGTATGGCCAAAAAAGCTTTGGCCATACATCTCCTTTAACCACTTGTCTACTGGGCACTTTTCCCCCTTTCTAGAAATGAGGCATGAGTCGATTCAGTGATTCAAATCTTTTTACTGAACTGATCCAAATGATTAGAACCACTAAAACAAATCACTCTGCCCAAGTCTAGTGACCAGATGGTCACCAGTCATCTCTATGACCGTCGGAGGCCCAGGCGCGGCGTTATGATGTCACGGCCGGGCCACGATTGTGAACAAAGCCATGATCGCGGCTGGTAAGCATAAAATCGTGATTTTTTATTTTTTTTTCAATCTCATGCTTTCCAGCCTGGAGGAGAGATGTGGGCTCTTATTGACCCTGCATTTCTCCATAAATGCACCATTCCTATTACAAGGGATGTTTACATTCCTTGTAATAGAAATAACAGTGATCAAAAAAAAAAAAAAATGTAAAAGAGAAAGTGTAAAAAAAATAAATAAAGTAAAATAAACAATAAAAAAAGCTTGTGCCCAGAAGCAAATGCACATGTAAGTCCCACCCACATATGTAAACACCGTTCAAACCACACATGTGAGGTATTGCCGCGTGCGTTAGAACGTGAACAACAATTCTAGCACTAGACCTCTGTACCTCTAAACGTAAACTGTAAAAAAATTTAAAGCGTCACCTATGGAGATTTTTGAGTACCAAAGTTTGGCGCAATTTTTGAGTGTGCGCAATTTTAAAGTGTGACATGTTGGGTATCTATTTACTCGGTCGTAACATCATCTTTCACATTATACCAAAAAATTGGGCTAACTACTGTTTTGTTATTTTTTTCATTCATGAAACAGTTTTTTCCCCCAAAAAACGCGTTTGAAAATTGTTGCGCAAATACCGTGCGAGATTAAAAAGTTGCAACAACTGCCATTTTATTCCCTAGGGTGTCTGCTAATAAACATATATAATGTTAAGGGGTTCTGGGTAATTTTCTAGCCATAAAATTATGATTTTTACTTGTATGAGAGGATTGCCAGAATAGGCCCAGTATGGAAGTCATTAAAGTAGAAGTCCACCCTAAAACTAACATTTCTGCATCTTTTTTGAAGCCAATCCAACCCGAGCCCACAAAGCGCAAATCAACACTCACCAAACTTCTACTAACACAAAATTAGCAGAAGGAGCCCAAAGGGTGGCGCTAAAGAGCTGAAAAACCACGTAGTACGTCACTACATTTGTGTTTGTTGGCCAACAATTCCTTGCCGTTTGTATGCAAGACATAATCCAGGCACGCGCCTTCGGACAAAAGTCTGAGGTTTTGTCTGTGGAAAATTCAATTGTGTGTATGAGGCTTTACTACACTTTACTCCACCTAAGGCCCCTTTCACACGGATGATGCGTTCAGGTCCACCTGTCAGTTTTTCAGACGGACCTGAACGGATGCTCCATAGAGGTCTATGGAGCGTCGGATGTCAGCAGCTCGGAAAAAGCCGCTCCGATCCGAAAAAGTGTGACTGAGGAAAAAGCTATTTTTCCATCCGTCATCGGATCGGGTGGTCCGTCATGGTCCATTGTCCCCGATCTCCCATAGGGGAGAGCGGCGCTGCGACAGGTCCATCCCTGCGCAGGGTGCTCCGGAGATCCCCGCTGAGCAAGCGGATATCCACGGGGCGGATCAGCACTGATCTGCTCCGTGTGAAAGGACCCTAACTATGCAGAATCCCATTCTCTCCAATTGTTCCTGTTCACATGTGTATGCTCAGTTGCCCTACACTCAACATCAGCTGAAAATAAGGGGAAAAAAAAAAAAAAAAAACTAATAAAACCACCCCATTTAGGGATTGGTAAACTACAATATATTACATTTTTGTTTTTTGGGTTTAGATATGTTTTAAGGGCACACTGCAGGCAAACCTTTTGCAAAGTAACTGTAATATTCAATATAATAATAACAAATCAACATCATCATTGATAAATTAACCAAATACACACAATATAGAATCAAAATAAATTCATAAAATCTGTGCATTACGGCTCTTTTAGATGGGTAGGTGGGGGCAGTAAAAACAGGTGGCTGTGCCACAGTTTTACTGCCCCATGACAGCCTACCTGGATTGTCACAATAAAACTGAAAAGGGCTCTACACATGCTGCAGCCACAATGCTTTGCTTTGTGGCACTGCTTGTCAAACTCGTTCAATATGGCCAGGACTGCGGCGCGGTAGTGCGGCATTACAGGGTTAAATACAGTGGTTAGAAGGTGATATTTATATATAAAAAGAATAATATCAAACACTGAGACAATAAAATTCTTATCTGTATAGGTGGAAGCTAGTTTAGTTAGCTTAGTAAATTGAGATAGTGTGACATATCCAACAGCTGTTCCATGAGAGAGGACTTACCTGCAGCTTTTCATAGCACTTTAAAATAGAATAGGTGCATTATAACAGGTGGTGACCCTGGAAAGGTCTCCTGACTGTGTTACACATACTTTTTATAGAAGGGGTAGAATGCAGTTTCAAGGCCTTAGTTATATATACATCCAGCAGTAGATTTCATACCATGTGCAGCAAGTTATCGGCTAGGCTTTGTTCATGATTACTTAGACTCCACAAATGAAATTGCTGCATGGTTTAATTTATGTGATGTGATAGAATGTAACTTATGTGACAATGTGTTTTTATGTAGACAGGTCTATATATAATGCATGGGCAGAATGCTGGAGTAAGAGAAATTCACTTGAAGGTTTCCTATAGGTGTGGTGGGATGCTGATGAGGTCATCCCTTTTGTTCAGCCTGTTCTCTTTCACAGTGTTTGTACTCTCAGCACATGTGTAAGCAGCAAAACCTGATTGGCTCCTTGTGCTGACCTTCCCTCTCCTAGTGGCAACGTTGCTATTTAGTGGGTCACAGGAGGATTGTATCAAGGCATTAAGAACATATGTTAGCTAGTAGCATTTAAAGTATATAAGTACATGTTTATAATGTATCCATAACTACAGTCATTGCTACTTTTTTTTTTTTATATCCGACTGTGTTATGTAATTACGAAATAAATCTTCTAATAAAACTGACCTATTGAATATGGTGTATATATATATATATATCTATATAATATACATATACATACATACACACACACATATATATATATATATATATATATATATATATATATATATATATATATATATATATATATATAATGTGCCTGTATTGCAATTTATTTACTAAGTAGATTGGTGTAAAGATAGTCCCAGATACACACCACCACTTTAGGCTCCATTCACATGTAGCCATTGCTATTTTTAGGGTGTTTTTGCAGAGTTTTTGTACAAGCGTTTTGAAGTTTAAAAGGTCACCAATGTAAAAGCAGTAAAACGTCTGTAATCTGCCAAGAAAGAAGCTCATGTACCTTTTTTGAGTGATGAGCATTTTGCTATAGGTGACCGAATGCTCTAATGTGAACAGGGGCCATTGAAATGAATGGGATTTGTCTTGTTGGTTGTTTTTAGAGCTGAGGCTTAGAACAGAAAAACGGCCAAAAAAGCCTAGATGTGAATGGAGCCTAAAAGCCCGTACACACGATATGAAAATCGGAAGTAAAATTGAGTCCGACTAACAATCTGACGATTTTTGGATCGTTAGTATGGTGTTTTCGACAGCCGATTCTGTTTTTTCGGCCAACAAAAGCTGGATGTGCAGACTGTAAACTTTTTGTTGGATGTGAACACAACGTCTGATTTTCGTATAATTAGTACGGTATTTTGATCCGAAAAAAATCGTAAGAGCAAAACTATGCAAGCTCAGAAACATAAGATTACTACATACAAAACTATTCAACACATTACTTCACTTCTGAAGTTGTATTCTGTAATAGGAGAATTTTCGTATAGTGAGTAACCTCTTTACTTTTGACATGAGACTAGCATGCAACAAAAAACAGATGAACGGTCGTCTGAAAATGCTTTAGTGTGTGGTGTACTACTCATTTGTCTAGTGCTGTCATTAAGGATGGTCGGGATCGCTGTAATTAGAAGGAATACCTTCCTCTGTCTTCTATTCTTCCCTTGGTTTCCTTACTTGTCATGTGGTACAAATAAGACATAAAGCAACATCCTCAATACAGTAACATGATGTTTACATATTATGTTCTGTACAATGTTTATAGGTTAGGATAGGACGTGAGCCAAGCAAACTTTGAAGCTACTCCAGACCACTCCGCAAGTAAGTCAGAGCCAGCCAGGTGTTGGAACCCACTGAGAGTTCTAGAACAAGCTTGTAGAATGTCTACATTCCTCAGGTCTCTCCACCTTTTGCCAGACAATATAAAGCAATACACGAATTGAGTACTGGGTACTGTTCTAAAGAACTGAAGTAGAGCTGCCACGACGTGTCAACGTAATCGACTACGTCGACTAAGAAAATACGTCGACATGCGTTCTGGGCATCGATGCGTCACAGTGGTGGCAGTGCTTAATATCTAGCGCTGCCCTCTGTGCCACCGTCCCCCTCTCTTCTCCCCCGCCGCCCCCCCCCCCCCCCCCCCGTCACCGATCCGAGCGCACATGCTGCGATCCGCGGATCGCTCCGCGGTCTCGGCCTTAGGAGAGGCCGCGGCTTCGGCCTAGCTCCGAAGCGGTGGCCATCTTTCTACACCCAGGCGTTTACAATGTGATCGCTCTGACGAAACGATCACTTGTAAACAAACCGGCGTCATGACATGACGCCGGTTTCTCTCTCCCCTCTCTATACTGATCTGTGCAGTGGAGGGGAGAGGTCGGATGGAAGCAGCCATCCCTCCATACCCTGCCAATACTCTGCCAGCTCGATACTCTGCCAGCCTCTGCAATGCAATACTCTGCAAAACAATACTCTGCAATGCAAAACAATACAATACTCTGCCAGCCAATACAATACAATACTCTGCCAGCCATTACAGTACAATACTCTGCCCACCAATAGTCTGCCAGCCAATACAATACTCTGCCCGCCAATACTCTGCCAGCCAATACAATACAATACTCTGCCCGCCAATACTCTGCCAGCCAATACAGTACAATACTCTGCCCGCCAATACTCTGCCAGCCAATACAATACAATACTCTGCCCGCCAATACTCTGCCAGCCAATACAATACAATACTCTGCCCGCCAATACAATACAATACTCTGCCCGCCAATACTCTGCCAGCCAATACAGTACAATACTCTGCCCGCCAATACTCTGCCAGCCAATACAATACAATACTCTGCCCGCCAATACTCTGCCAGCCAATACAGTACAATACTCTGCCCGCCAATACTCTGCCAGCCAATACAATACAATACTCTGCCCGCCAATACTCTGCCAGCCAATACAATACAATACTCTGCCAGCCAATACAATACAATACTCTGCCCGCCAATACAATACAATACTCTGCCCGCCAATACTCTGCCAGCCAATACAATACTCTGCCCGCCAATACTCTGCCAGCCAATACAGTACAATACTCTGCCAGCCAATACAATACAATACTCTGCCCGTCAATACAATACAATACTCTGCCCGCCAATGCAATGCAATACTCTGCAATGCAATACTCTCAAGTTTATCCAAAGAATTAATTAGCTAACCAAAAAAACCCCACTAGATTCATTAAAAAATAAAAATAAAAAAAATAATCGGATAGTCGTTGACTAATCGAAAAAATAATCGATAGATTAGTCGATAGACAAATTAATCGTTAGTTGCAGCTCTAAACTAAAGACAGTTCTGTAACCACCCCATGGAGATAAAAGTAATCTCCCGAAATCAGAACCTTGTCTTAAACCTGGAATAATGATTTCATCCTTTAAATAAGCAATGTGTGATTCCCCAAAAATTCATCAACTTTCATAGTCTTGCTTGGTTTTGCCTCACATAATGAGAGCTCTGTGGCGCTCTAGGTGGACAGTCCCTGCCACTGACTTCTCACTAGGGAAGCGTAAAGTTTTACTGGCCTTTGTGGTACCAGCTGGACTCTGTTTTCAGGACAGAAAGAAAATATATACAGTAGATCTCTGCAAACCAATTCATTTCCTCTGTCCCATTCCATTCCTGTTTTATCCCTTTAACAAATATGCATGTGCAAAAAAGTAAGTACGCTGCTCCTGAGTCCTATTATGGGCTGCCAAAGCACAGCGTTTTTGTAGACTGGGTGGTGTCAGCGCTGCCCAGTTTTCTTTTTCTACACTACTAAATCACACCCCTTCCTTCCATTTCCACAACATAAGCATTATTTGATGTCTAAATCTAGATAAGAACTGAGAAGGCTAATCAGACTCCTTACGATCAACCAGTATTTTTGGCACTTATTGCACAGTTAAAAAAAAAAAAAAATATATATATATATATATATATATATATATATATATATATATATATATATATATATATATATATATATATATATATGCTTTTTTAATGGTATATCTAACAGACCAGAATGTTATATTCCCTGGATCAATGCCTTGGGACTTGCACCCTTGGGCAACTTGGGCGGAGATTCTCTTCTTTTCACCGCAGCACAGGACCCTGATCTCAGGTCTCAGCAGGGATGTCTGTAATACATGAGCGCATCTAATTATTTCCACATGGGCTGTCTCATTTTAATCATCCTTGTAACATGAACTATAGCTGTTTGTTTGTATTTTTAATAAATTCTCCTATGTTTATATACAAACTGCGGCACAGTTATCATCATTGGAACTTTCGGGACTGAATGCTGGCATTTCACATCTCATATGAATACTTCCTAGCACTGGACTTTAGGAATCTTTTGGTTAAACATTTGGTCAGTTTGACATCATCCCTGGTGTTTTTTCCTACTAGCTGCTGGGGTGTTTCAAGCATACAAGACTCTAAAAATGTAAAAATGACAAGCACTTGGCTTGTATGTCTAGGGTGATTGCAGACAAGTAGATATCTTTTCAGAAAAATGGTCGAGTGAGTATTTGCCGGCTTGGCACCCTGTAATATTCGCACCCAATGGTGACAGCAGTGTGTGAACAGTACTTTGATCTTGCCTCTTTCCTGTAGTATACTGGGTATGCTCAAAGGGAGATTCTGTAAAAAGTTAGCAAATCCTCGGTGTGGTAGAAAGTGTCTTGTTCATTATCGCTTCCAGAAAGTCAGAGATAGAAGTGTTGATTACTTATATGGTCTCTCTTAACAGTTCTAGCAGTGCTGCATGTGTCATCACTATATGAGAGTTGAACTTGGTTTACAGTGTATGCTGAGAATTTCATAGTAGTTCCATAGTAGGTCCACAGGCTGCATACTGCTGTTATGGTATAGAGTTGCCACCTCACCCCTTTAAATCCAAATACATATTAATTACACAGGTTCTGTGACTGATTAAGGTGGTAATTAAACTCAGTTGGTGTTTTATCTGTATTAAATTAGTCTAGGAACCTGTGTATAACCCTATATAGATATACTGTCAGAAATCATAATAATCTTTCTGGATGGAATAAATTTGATGAGCAAATTGAAGGCAAGTCAAAGAAAATAATGTCTAGGTGCTGTTAAATTCCCTCATATTTCATGAGAATAAAGAATCAAACACCAGTTTATTACAATGTTATCGGAGCAGGTAGTTGGCAAATACCACTAAACGTTATCCTAGATTTGCCATGCTGACCAGATTAGACATTGTGACGGAAGGAAAGCTTGGCATAATTTAATTAACTTGCTCATCTGCTATAAGGATAAAATCCATTTTAATCTTGCATGCATTAGTTAGGGGTCTCTTTAGAGAGCTATAAACTAGTTGTTTGCAGTGTTGAGCTGTGTTGGTGACACACATTGCTTTTATTGGTTTTGGTAAACTGTACATACCCATCATGAATATAAAACAATCAAAACCCAGTGTATTCTAAGGCCTGGTACATACAGTACGAAAACCGGAAGAGAAATCTTAAAACGAGCTGTCTGCGGATTTTCGGATCGTTAGTACGGAGCTTTCGTCACTGGTTTTGACTTTTTCATCAGACAAAAGTTGGATGTGCATGCTATAATATTTTTGTCAGATGTGAACTCAACATCTGATTTTCAGATGGTCAGCACAGAAATCATCACACAAAAGTTGAAAGTACAAACACGCATGCTCAGAATCAAGGAACGAGATGGAAAAGGTCGGTCTTGTAAACTACCGTTTGTAATCTAGAATTAACATTCGTGACGTGGCAGCTAATGAAATGTCGAAATGCAGCACACATTCTCATCTTCTTTAATGGCATAATAATGAAGCTGCTTTGCTGGTGATACTGATATAGTTATGCCAAACATATATTAAAAGGCATTTGTTTTGTACTATCTGAAAATCATGTATCAACTCTCACCAAAATTCTACTAACTTCTACTAACACGAAATTAGCCTAAGGGGGCCAAGGGGTGGCACTTGAGAAATGAACTTCCTCTTTATACTCTCATAGTACGTCACTACGTTCATGTTTGTCAAACGACAATTTGCGGATATTTAGTATGCTAGACAAAATCCTGCACACGCGCTTTTTGCCAAAAATCAGACGCTTGGTCAGTACCCTCCATCGAAAAAAGTGCTTGCGCATGCGCAGTACAGAAGGGCACTACAGCTGATTTTCCAATCAGCTGGCATGACTTCACCATGGCGCATCCGCACATTGCAGGAAGCATTGTTCGATGGGAGATACCATTGGACTGGCACAGGTGAAAGCTATGCAAACAGCGGACGGAGACCGTAGTTCTCAGATTGTGCTTTGGTGTTGCAGGACAGGTTGTGTCTGTGTTGAAGGGCGGGTTTTGTCTGTGTTGCAACCCGCTCATAGACACAAGCAAAACCCGCCATTCAACACACCAAACCCACCCTGCAACAGACAAAACCGGACCTTGAGCACACTGTAAACCCGCCCCACAACAGCGAGGCACAATCTGACAACTACGGTCTCCCTCCACTGTTTGCATAGCTTTCAATTGTGCCCGCCAAATGGTATCTCCCATTGAAAAATGCCTCCTATGATGTGCGCATGCGCTACAGTGACATCACGCCAGCTGATCGGGAAATCAGCTGGAGTGCCCTTCCGTACTGCGCATGCGCGGGCACTTTTCGAAGGAGGGCACTATTTGATAGAACACCGTTTCACACATGTGCAGGGCGGCCGTGGTGCGCTTTTGATAAAGTAGTTGTTACATTTGGTTGCATAACTGTAAATACACTTTAAATTATTTTAACATCTTTGCATTAATATATAAGGAAGTCTAGTATTGCTGAATGATTCAAAGGTAATAACAGTGCAAGCAGAAATCTGAAATACCAAGAACAGAAAAAAGATTATTTTCCTGATAGTGAATGTTGCAGTGGGGAATACACTTGCTGCGCTTTCTGTATCACAGAGCCTGTGGTCTGGAGTTTCTGTAACACTATTTGTTAGCTTTAGAACTTAAAGCTGGATAGAATTTCATCTGAGGATTATGGTGAAGTGACTTGAACGGTCAATTTGAAGCTTCACATGGTCTGTACACACATCAAGTTAGTTGCTGGAATTCAGTCCTATAGTTGCTTTTATTCTGCTATCCAGTAGTTTGGTGTTAATTGAACTCATGTACTATTTGACATTTAATTAAAAAAATGTAAACTAGATCAATAAGGCATATAATATAATTATAAAACGCTAATTCCTGCAACTCATCAGTAATCATTTTAAGAGGAGGTTCACTCTGGGAAAAAAATGGAATAAAAGTCAGCAGCTACAAACCCTGTAGCTGCTGACTTTGAATAGAAGGATATTTACCTGTCCAGGGTTCCCGGTGCGTGCATCCTAACTGGGCAGCTGGCTATGCTGCTTTCGGCTTTACAGCTGGCGGCCCACTGTGCATGTGTGAGCCGTTCTTTCCTAAGTGAATGGTCCCACAGCCTTCTGGGACCTGTGATGTGTCCCAGAAGACTGCGGGGAGGGAGGGGGAGAGTCACCTAGGCGGTCCAAGTGGAAGTGGGAGCAGATACCTGTCAAAACTAGGTACCTACTCCCCCCCCCAAAAAAATACCTGCCAAATGTGGCAGGGGAGGAGGACTTAAAGTGGAACTTGCCCTTTTAGGTAGAGTTCTGCTTTAACTTTTCACCGATCTTGGGATTGATTTTCTAAAGACAATTAGACTGAGCTCTTTGCAAGTACAGTTGCACTAATTTTCCTCAGAGCTTAGTGAATATAGTAAAGCTCTGCTGATTTCCATCATTCAATAATGTGCAAACTAAAATTTTGCCATGTAGTTGCCCACCCCATTAATTTGTTCAGATCTTGCTGAAAATACAGTTTGTTTTCAGTTTTTTTCTTGCACTTGGGCAAAGCAGGTTCATGGGACTGGAGACCTCCACAACCATTTCTACTAACACTATTTTCAATCACCTAATACTTCATCAAGTCACTGGGAGTAAAAATAAAGCACTGTGTAGCCTAAAAATCACCAAAGCCATATTATACACAGGGCTAAGGATCCTCTGTGCTGATTGGCAGAGACCTGTCTCATGGCCCAGTCACTCTATACTAAAAGGTATTTCCATTGGATCTTGGATCCTGGGGATAAATGCAGCAACAGGTGTGCAAAAAGGTAAGTGTGTGTGTGTATATATATATATATATATATATATGCTGTTGGGGGGGGGGGGTGATAGCCGTTATATTTCCTTTTTAGCATTAAATACCGTCCTCTTCAGTCCCCAGTGTGAAAACATGTGCCATACAGTAGAGCCCTGAATATATCACTGTACATAACACAATACTGTCAGTTTGATGTCTGGAAGGGAATGAATAATACATACATGGATTCAATACTGTCTTTTATAGTTGCCTATGGTTCCAGATTTAGACTAGGGCTCAACAAATCCCAGGTGTTAGGTTGCCATGGTGACTAGAAATTGTGTCTTGTTGCCTGAGCTGCTCCCCAAATGCTTCCACACACCCCGCACGTGCCCCTCGATATGTATCCTGAGCTCCGCTTGCCCATCTGCAGGCCCGGGTCTAGCATAGCGGGTGCTCCCAGGTAGAGGGGAGAAGGAGAGCAGATGCACGTCTGCTCTCCCCCCTCTTCTTGTTGCTGACCCGGAAGTGACGTGTATGATGTCACTTCAGAGTCCCCGTTGACAGTTTCCCCGGACATCAAGGCCTATTCATGAAAACATTGATTGCGATACACATGTTACATATCGCTGTGCACACTGGAATGAGAGCAATAATTTTATCACCAGACTGCCTTCATAATGCTAAATAAAGCTTTGTTAGTTAAAAGAACTGGCTCCACGATTTAAAAGCAAATTTGTCAAGCCCTGGTTTAGACACTGTTGTAATTCAGGAGTGGATACTTTTTAACTAAAACTAAGGGATTTAGTTTAGGTTTGCCTTTGTATTATACTGCAAGTGTTCATACAAGCCTGCTCTGTGCTTGTGTCAGCTAAAGGTTATAACTGGCCTTCCGCCGCTGCCTATAAAATCCATGTCATATTGACAGATGATCCTCTGTACACTTCCTTCAACTCATCTGTTGGGTTATTTATAGAGGCACTGCTCAGACATTGGCTGGCCACTTGCTTTATTTCTGATGCAGAGAAATCAGAAGCTGTCTTGCAAACGATCTGTGCATTTACATATCCTAGAAAGCTGCAAGGTTAACTTTAAGATTTCTGTGCATGTGTGGACATAGGAAAAAAAGTCAAGGGGAGGCCTGCTATTCACGAATCTCCACATATACACCCTTATATTTACATGTTTTCTATAGTGTAATGTTAGAGCAAGCATAATTCTAAGTTTTGCAGCACATTACAAAGCAGATAGCTGTAACATAAGAGTTAGCCAGCATCCATTACCCAGGACTTAGGCCGGCCATACATGTAGTGAATTTCTTTCCTGCACCTGTTGCAGGAAAGAACTTTGCTCAACTTTACTCAATTCCCCCATCAACAAAGAGAGTGTTGATGCGGGAATCCCTCCTGCCTGGTCATTGTCTTCTCCCAGTGGGGAGGGGCGGGGAAACCACGAGAGAATCTGGCAGGCTGGTTGTACCCAAGTTGATTGATCAATCAACTTGGTACATTCAGCCTGCTCATTAACGCTTCCTGTTGAACCAGCCGAGATTCAAACTGTGTATGGTCGGCCTTAAACATAAAATTAACTTTTACACTAAAGTGAAAACCTAGCCTTGGTGCAACAAAAGAGTAGTGCAGGCATCACCTGTATCAACCAATTTGGTTAGCTCCTTCATACTTTGACATTTAAAAAAAAGACAGCTGATTGAATCTGATTGGTTGCAGTGCGTAACACGTGCACTTTTAAAGAACCACCCTATTTGTCCTTATATTAGTCTCTCCATGTCCAGTTCTACTTTTGAATTGTAATTTTAGCTATGGGATACCCACAAGATGTCTCTTACAAATGTACAAGAAAAAGTATGTGAAACCATGGGAATGAAGAGGTTTTCTACTGTAATTTGCCATGAAATGTGATCTTAGCCTCATCTAAGTCACAACAATGGAAAAACACAATGTGCTTAAGCTGGTAACACACAGACAATTCTAATTTTTATGTCTTTATTGAACATACACATTAAACATTCACAGGGCTGGAAGAAAAAAGTGAACCATTGGAGTTCATAGCTGGTTGAACCTTCTTTGGCAGCAATCACTTCAAGCAAGCACTTTCAGCCTCTCTGTATCAGACGTGCGCAATGTGCAGGAGAAATTTTTGACCATTCATTTTTACAAAACTGCCTCAGCTCAGACACATCTGTAGGATGTCTGGTGTGAACAGCTCTCTTCAGGTCATTCCACAGCATCTTTATGGGGTTATGGTCTGGGCTCTGACTGGGCCACTCCAAAAAGTGCTTCAGTCTTTAGTGAATTTACTTTGATGCTTAGGGTCATTGTACTGCACCCAACTTCTACTAATTCTCAGCTGGCAGACAGCCACCCTGACATTATCCTGTAGGATATTTTGGTAAACTTGGGAATTCATTTTCCCCTCATTGACGACAAGTGGTCCAAACCCTGAGGCAGCAAAACAAGCCCAAATCATGATGTTCCTTCCACCATACATCACTGCTGGGATGACGTTGGTAAGCTGTGCTTTTTATGCCATACACAGTGCTGAGTATTCTACCTGAATAATTCAACTTTTGTTTCATCAGTCCTCAAAACATTTTGCCAATAGCGTTGCAGTTTGCCAAGGTGCTTTTTTTATTTTTATTTTTTTATTATAGAGCAGTGGCTTCCTCAATGGTTCACTGACATGGACACCCTGCTTGTTCAAACACTTATGTATGGTAGACTCATGAACAAGGATGTTTGCCAGTTCCAGTGATATCTTAAAGCCTTTAGCTGTTACTGGTGGGTTCTTATTTACCCCATTGAGGATTCTGTGTTGGGCCTTGAGAATCATCTTGGCTGGGTGCCCACTTCTAGGAAGAGTGACCACAGCACTAAACTGTCCCTATTTATTGACAATTTGTCTAACTGTGGACCGATGGATGGCAAAACACTTTGAGATTGCTTTGTATCACTTTCCAGACTTATGCAGATCAACTAGTCTTGATTGTAGTATGTCTAATTTTTGCAAGGTATGATTCACATGAACTGATACTTCTTATGAACAGTAATCTTACAATATTGGTGTGTCTTTAATCAATCAAATTAGCTGTAAACCACACCTCCAAACTCATTTCATTAATTGTACTCCAGATGTGGAAACTACTGACTCTAATTAGCTTTCATTGAAGTAAGTAGTCTATAGATTCACTTGCATATTCCTCCAGCACTGTGAACATTTAATGAGCGTGTTCAATAATGACATGAGAAATTTGAATAGTTTTTGTCAGCTTAAGCACATTGTGAGGATAAGATCACATTTTATGGCAAGTCACTGCAGAAAACCAGTTCATTTGAAGGGGTTCACATAATGTATCTTGCCACTGTATGTTCAGTAGGTTTAAAATAAATATTTTACCATTAGGGAGCCCTCCACTCTAATTACAGTATCACAAACAAGTTTTTTGTGTTAGTAATACTCAGCTAGCTTTCATCTCAATATGTGATAATGCTATATTTCCAAAAATCAAAATTTTACATTGTGCAGTAAATTGAAAAAATATGGTATTGTCTGTCTATTCTCACATATTGCAAAAGGTGATCTCTGTGCATTCTTGTTGCTTTTTTTTAGCCACTAAAACTCAGTGCTTTTAGAAGCATTTTCTAGGAAGGTCGCTATGGGAGCAGATTGTCAAGTCCTTAGATGGTGAGGAATGGGAAGACATCTTAATGGTATTGTGTGGTATGGTACTCCTCTTCTCTGATCCTCCACCTGTGCCCCAGGCCCCTCCCTCCTGCCTAGTGCCCCCACAGCAAGCAGCTTGCTATGGGGGCATCGAGCAGGCTCGTTCCCAAGCTTTTGCTCAGCGTGTCCATTCATACACGGAGCATGGCTTGGCCCCACTCTCTCCTCATTGGCTCACTGGCTGTAATTGACAATAGTGGGAGCCAATGGCTACTGCTGCTGTTTCAGCCAATGAGAAGGAAGAGACCTGGTTGAACCGAGGCTCTCGTGCATGGGCTCAGGTGAGTTTAAGGCCTCATGCACACTGGACAGTATTGGATGTTTTTACAGAAGCTGTTTTTGGCTTCAGACGTTTTTTTCTAACGTCAGTAAACTCCCCATCATGTTATCCTATGTGTCCATGCACACATAGGCGGTTATAGCAGTTTTTGGCTGGGACGTTTTTTGGCTTTGAAAAAAAAACAAAAACTAGTGGGTTGGCACTCTAACATCAAAACGCCGATAAACTATCAGAAACGTGTCTGACCAGCGTTTTGTGATGTTTTTGATCCATTGAAAAAAACTATTCCTTTTTTTTTCTAACATTATTTTGATGTCCAGTGTGCATGAGACCTAAGGGGGGCTGGGGGCGCTGCAGTACACAGAAAGTTTTTTACCTTCAAGAAGTGCATGAAGGTAAAAAAAACTTGAACCATTACAACCACTTTAAATCAATGTGGAAATGAGCAATTGTATCAGATGATATTAGATGCGGTCCTGTTCTCCTGTATGGTTCTAGAGGTGGCTCAAGACATTCCTACATAACAATATGAGCTAACCTGTGCCACTGGAACAACCTAACACTTCCAACAAGTTAGACAAGGTTTGATTGTGGGGGATCACTCTATTAAGCATGGTACCTGAGCTCCCTTCTTTTATGGAGCAAAAACAGTTATGCCGCCTACACACGATCGGGATTTCAGCCAGCAAAAGAACGATGAGAGCTTTTCAACAGAAATTGCCACCATGTGTATGCTCCATCTGAATTTAGCCGGCCGAATTCCTGAGACCATGTTCTCAATTTTTCTGATGAAATTCCGATAGTGTGTATGCAATTCCGGTGCAAAAACTCACGCATGCTCAGATTCAACTAGGAGATGGAAGCTATTGGCTACTGTCTATTGAACTTCCTTTTTCTAGTCCCGTTGTACGTCACCGAGTTCTTGGCGGTTGGAATTTGTTGTGACCGTGTGTATGCAAGACAGTTTGAATGAAATCCCGTCGGAATTCCGCTGGGTAAACCATCAGAGCTTTTTCCAATCAAAATTCCGATCGTGTGTATGCGGCATAAGACTTATATATTTAATATTTCAAGCTTATCTTTTTAAATTTAAAGTAAATGGGATTCTGGTGACACAGTTTTAACAATGTCAAACACCTAAGGCAGCCCATACATGACTCCCCCATTCACATATTTAATGGGGCTGAGCTGTATTCTGATGGCGGGGAGGCTTCCCTGCCATCAGAATTAACTGATCAGTGCTGCTGGCTATAGCCTGCTGATTGAGCAACAAAAAAACAGGGCGGTTATACAGAAATCAATCAGTAGATCGAATTCTGTACAACCTCCCTGCCCATACATAGATTGAAATTTGGTTAAACCCTGCAAACTAGATGAATTTCAATCCATGTGTGGCTTAAAAAGATTCTAAAGATTTGATTTAAAATTTGTTTTAAAAAAAATAAACATGTCATACCTACTTGTGCAATTGATCTGCATAGAGCAGCCGCATGCTACGGGGGCCCTTATGTGGGCTCCCCAGGATATGTGTGTCTGTTGACATACACAGCGCAGCTTGGCTCCTCCCCGTTCCCTCATCACAGGATTTGATTGACAGCAGCGGGAGCCGACGGCTCCCGTTGCTGTCTCCATGTTCAGTGAGCGCTGCTGCTGTCGAGCACAGCGCTAGATCAAGATTGGGCTAAGGTAAGTATTTAGGAGGGCGGGGAGCTGATCACAGAAGGTTTTTTACCTTTATGCAGAAAATGCATTAAGGTAAAAAAAAACTTCTGTTTCTATTTTATGGATTTAAGAGAATTACATAAAATATAATAATCTGTGGCGCTATCATAATGTACAGTGTGCTGGTTACGCAGCCCTGACAAAACAACAGTCTTGTCTGGGTAGTACACGAATCTGTAGGCTCTTTTCACACACACGCCTTTTATTGCAGTTTTTATTGTTGCTTCTTTTGTTGCATTTATAGCAAGTCAAAGAGCTCAGCAACTTTTCATGTAATTGTATCCATCATTCCGTTCTCACTTGCACTTTAGCATTGTAATCTTGGTCAGTGGCAACTATCACACTGCAATGCACACGGTATTATGTTGTGTAAATGCCGTACCTAATAGGTATCAATAACACCACAAAAAATTTAAATTTGGAACACCCTTAGGTTACGTGCTAAAATATCTAATATGAATAATAGTACAGAGTACAAATAAAAGACCTTTATATATTCTATTCATTACAGATCCTTTTCACATTCATTCATTCAAACAGATGTGATGGATGAAGTTTTTTTAAGAGCTTGCTTCATTAACATATGAATGAAAAGTCTGTGACTCATATTGTTGTTGGCTTTCCTTTTGTATTTCTACTAATTATGGTTTGTAGTCTAGACATGCGTGGATGAAGTTAAGGTGAGAAATACATCTGCCAATGCTTAATTGGATCCCTAAAGTTCCAGGGCTTGCCATGTTTCTCACACTACAGTGACCACTGTTATGTGGAGGGACCTGCTTGTGATTATTTGCAGATTTTTGGGCAGAAAATCTTTCTGCAATAATGAGAATCTTTGACAGCCATTGGTGATTATTATCTCACCTAGGAGGTCACAGATGGCTTGATTATCACAAGTTGTTTCAGGGTGGTAGCATCTGTGGTAATAATCTTAAATCCAAAATGTACAGCTTTGTTTCATCTACACAGTGACCAAAGAGAAGCACCACCTTAGTTAATCTGCATAGTAAGGCTCACACCAATTTTTATTTCAATTTTCTATATACTCGCTGTCGCCATTACAAGGCAACTCTTCCTGCTGATTTTTATTTATTTATTTAATTTATTTATTACATTTAAATGTATTATATATCATGGAGAATGCATCAGGAGTAGGCACTTGCAAAAGTGACTTAAAGTGGTATTAAACCCAAAGCAGGCATTTATTATATTGCATCTTACTAATTCTTAGATATGATGACTGCTTAGGGTTTCTTGTTTAAGGCTTTCTCTCTTTTTTCACCACCCCATCTAATAATTGGTAAGCTGTAACATATTACATTTTTTGGTTTTGGGTTTAAAGCAGTATTAAAGCAAATCGTTTCTATTTTTGCAGCTTACCAATTCTTAGCCCTTGTACACACGGTCGGAAATTCCGACCACAAAATCCTCCAGATTTTTTCAGACGGATTTTGGCCGAAACCGGTGTTGCATACACACGGTCGGTTAAAGTTGTTGGAAAATCCGATCGTTCGGAACGTGATGACATTCGTTCATTCCGACAGGACCACGTTCAGCCTAGTAGCCAATAGCTTTCCTCTCGTACTTTGATCTGAGCGTGCGTGGCACTTTGTCCATTCGGAATTCTCTGCGAACGATCGGACAAAGCCTGATCGGATCATGTTGTCGGAAAATTTAATATCCAGCTCTCAAACTTTGTTGGTCGGACATTCCAACAGAAAAAGTCAGATGGAGCCCACACACGGTCGGATTATCCGACAACACGGTCCGATTGGACATTTTCCATCGGAATGTCCGACCGTGTGTACAAGGGCTTAGATGTGATGGGTGTATTAGTTTCCTTATTTGGGCTTTCTTTCTTCTTTTTACATCTGGCGATCCGGCTAGGAAGTCTGTTGTTTTTGAAAGCACAAACTCTCCAGCTCCCCTGCAGAATGTATCAGTTCACATGAATGAGACAAACACTGGCAGGGGTGATTTAAATGATGAGCTTTTATTTATTCATACAAAACCTTTATCCCAAAAGGAAAAAACGTGTTTGGTGTAACTGATTATAAAGTGCGAGCTGGAGTTAGTACTAACACTAACCTGCTAATACATTTAACACTACCCCCCCCCCCCCCTCCTTCAGAGTTGTGTCTCACTAATACAGGAGGTGTGCTACTGGCCATATCACCAAATGAAAACAGAGGGGAAAAAGTAATGCAGTAATGCAGCCACCACATCTAACGATTGGTAAGCTGCAATATATCGCATCCCATCCTGTACAGCCAAAGACCGTGCCATATTAACCTCTATTTAGATTACAGTTGACATGGTGCTGCACATATGATTAGCTTTGACACCCACCATCTGATGGCTTGAAAGTTCATTTAAGAGTCTGTGTTCTGTTGAGAAGTTCCCGCTATCGAGAAGTGCCTAGTATGTACTGAGCATGCGCCATACGGAACAGGACAACAGCTGATTTGCCGATCAGCTGGGCTGACGTAACCAGGGCGCATGCGCACATTGTAGGAGGTATCTCTTTATGGGAGATTCCATTTCGCAGACACAATTTAAACCTATACAAACAGCTGGGTAGACTGTAGTTCTCAGATTGTGCATTGCTGCTGCTGGAGGGCAGCTAGTAGGGATGAGCTTCGAGTTTGAGTCAAACCCATGTTTGACTCGAACATCGTCAATTTATATGCCAGTCGACGTTAAGACCCCAGGGCACATACGATTGCATGCCAAAAGCATTCTTTCGGAACGCACATTTAGTGCTGCTGGAGGCTTTGTAACTGACCGACTCGTTTGATCGACTGACCTTCATAAAAATGAATCAGTCTTGGATCACCACCAGCTGCCAATAAATATCCCCCCAAAATATCAAAAAAAAAAATGTTTTCCCTCAGTTTAGGCCGATACGTATTCTTCTACATATTTTTGGTAAAAAACAAAAACAAAAAATCACAATTAGCGGTTATTGATTGGTTTGCGCAAAAGTTATAGCATTTACAAAATAGGGGATAGTTTTATAGCATTTTTATTATTATTTTTTTTTACTAGTAATGACGGCGATCAGCGATTTTTATTGTGACTGCGACATTATGGCGGACACATTGGACATTTTTGACACATTTTTGGGACCATTGTCATTTATACAGCAATCAGTGCTATTTAACCACCTCAATACAGTGCACTTACACCCCCTTCCTGACCAGACCAATTTTCAGCTTTCAGCGCTCTCACAGTTTGAATGACAATTACTCAGTCATCCAACACTGTACCCATATGAAACTTGCGTCCTTTTTTCCACACAAATAGAGCTTTCTTTTAGTGGTATTTAATCACTAGTAGGTTTTTTATTTTTTGTGCTATAAATAAAATAAAACGTAAATTTTTGCTAATTAGTAATTTTTCTTCATACATTTTGGCCAAAATTTATACTGTTACCTATCTTTGGTAAAAATAACCCACATTAGTGTATATTATTTGGTCTTTGTGAAAGTTATAGAGTCTACAAACTATGGTGCGAATCGCTGAAAATTGATCACATCTGATCAGGCCTTCAGTACATCAGGTGTATCTCATTTCTTGAGACACTAACAAGTCAGGAAAGTACAAATACCCCCCAAATGACCCCTTTTTACAAAGTAGACATTCCAAGGTATTAAGTAAGTAGCATGGTGAGTTTTTCTAAGTTGTCATTTTTTCCCACAATTCTTTGCGAAAAAAAAAAAAAATTTCATTATTTTTTTTTTTACAAAATTGTCATATTATCAGGTTATTTCTCACACACAGCATATGCATACAACAAATTACACCCCAAAATACATTCTGCTAATCTTCCTGAGTACGGCGATACCACATGTGCGAGACTTTTACACAGCCTGGCCACATACAGAGCACCAACATTGATGTAGTACCTTCAGACGTTCTACGAGCAAAAATGACTCATCTCATTTCTCAACCACCTATTAAATTTTTGAAGGCCCTGGAGTACCAGGACAATGGCATTTCCCATAAAATTACCCCATTTTGGAAAGCAAACACCCCAACATATAATCTGTGAGGCATAATGAGTCTTTTGAACGGTTAATTTTTTTCCAGAAGTTTTTGGAATATATTTTTTTTACACAAAATTGTCAATTTATAAGATATTTCTAACACATAGCATGTATATAGCAAAATTACACCCCAAAATACATTCTGCTACTCCTCCCAAGTATGGCAATACCACATGTGTAGGACTTTTACACAGCCTGGCCACATAGAGAGGCCGAACATTGAAGTAGTACGTTTATGCATTCTAGGAGCATAAATGACACATCTCATTTCATTCCTACCCATCACACTTTTGAAGGTCCTGGACCACCAGGACAGTAAAATTACCCATAAAATGACCCCATTTTGGAAAGCAAACACCCCAACGTATATTCTATGAGACATGGGCTGCAAATAGGTACTCGGGTACTCTGATGGGCTGGTGACAGGTACTCGAGTACTCTGATGGCCTGGTGACAGGTACTCTGATGGCTTGGTGACTGGTATTTGGGTACTCTGAAGGGCGGTGACAGGTACTCGGGTACTCAGATGGGCTGTGACAGGTACTCGGGTACTCTGATGGACTGTGACAGGTACTCAAGTACTCTGATGGACTGTGACAGGTACTCTGATGGACTGTGACAGGTACTCAAGTACTCTGATGGACTGTGACAGGTACTCTGATGGACTGTGAGGGACAGGTACTATGAGGGGTGGTGACAGGTCCTCTTTATTGGGGGGGCAATCAGTGTTATTGGTGTACACTGTAAGCGGTAATGTATGTTCCCACAATCTCCTCCTCACACACGATCGGTATGTGAGGAGGAGAACCCGGTAACATCTTGTTACCGCGGTTTGTTTACATTTTAGTGATTGGCTGTGAAAGGATCACAGCCGATCACATGGGTAAACAGCCGGCCAATGGCTGTTTACCAGCGTCGGTGACGAGCAGTGTTCCCGGCGAATACGCCGCCACCATCGTGCACATGCAGCGCGATCGCGCGCATGTGCCGTGCACAGTGGGGGTGTGACCATCTGTGATCGGCCGTGACTTCATTACGGCCGTTCACGTGGTAAACAGCCATAACCAATGGCGGTGTCTCCGTGACACGCCGCCACGGAAGAAACAGGGATGCGCGCGCACGATCTCGCGCATTCCGTTTAAACAGGAGGCCGTAATATGATGGCCTTCTGCCACAATAGGTGCACCGCCTGGCCATCATTTGACGGCCGGCAGTCAGGAAGTAGTTAAAGGAATATTTCACTTTTTTTTCACTTTAAGCATCATTAAAATCAGTGCTCCTGAAAAAACGTCAGTTTTTAAAACTTTTTTTTGCATTGATACATGTCCCCTGGGGCAGGACCCAGGTCCCCAAACCCTTTTTAGGACAATAACTTGCACATTAGCCTTTAAAATTAGCACTTTTGATTTTGAACGTTTGAGACTTTAATGGGGTTCTATAAAGTTCGCGCAAACTTTCGGTCCGTTTGCAGATTCTGGTGCGAACCGAACCAGGGGGTGTTTGGCTCATCCCTAGTGGCTCGTGGCTGTGTTGAAGACCTGGTTTTGTGTGTGTTGCAACACTCCCTTTCACACAGACAAAACCGGCTGTTCAACACAGCAAACCCACCCTGCAACAAACAAAACAAGACCATCAGCACACTGTAAAGCCGCCCTGCAACAGCGAATGCACAATGTGAGAACTACAGTCGTTGACCCCCCGCTATTTGTATAGGTTTCAATTGTGCCCGTGCATTGGTATCTCCCATCAAGAGATGCCTCCTACAATGTGCACTTGCTCCCTGGTCACGTCACTCCAGCTGATCTGCAAATCAGCTGAAGTGTGACTCCGTATTGCGCATGGGGGGGGGGGCTCTATTTGATGGTGGGCACTTCTCGACAGAACGCCGGCACAAGCACACTGACAACTGTGACAGTTCACTAGAAGCATTCTATGAATGAAACAGTTTTGGGAAAAAGTCAAATAAGTGGGTTTAGTTCTGCTTTAAAGGGACCCTATGGGTAAAGTATGGGCAGCCTGTAAAAAGAGATTATGTATAATTACTTTTCTGGCAGCCTGTTAGTTAAAAATCTGTTGTGTTTCTGATCTGTAGGTTTTTAACACATTCTGGTTGTGTTGAATGTCTGCTCCCTTGTCTTGTGCTGTGGTTCCTTCTGCCAACTCCTATGTCAGTACAGAATGTACGTGTCAGTGAGAGGTACTACAGCACACAAATGGGGACGCAGGCATTCCACTGTAGGGCAAAAACAATAGTATTGTGGACATAATTGTAGTAGGAGATAAAGCTGGTTTTGGACTAAACCTCATGTGTTAAGCTATAACCCTCATTATGTGCCACTACAGCCATTATTGCCAGCATTGACAGTCAATGGGAGCTCAAAATAATGATTTTTATGGAAAAAAAGATCTAGATTGGTAAATTAAGCCTATTGACCTGTGGATTCTATACAACAGACTATTACATACAGTCTATTTAGTAGCAAAACGGCCCCATCACCAAATCAAATTGCCTCCAGGGATGTGACGTTATATAACATTACATAATATGGTAATTTTTATCTTCATATCTGTTTTTCTTAAAGTATTTTGGAATACCTGTTTTATGATCTTGAACTTTTTTTGGAGGCGTTTGAGAGCAGCGTTCTTTGTGTGTATCAATCTGCATTTCTGTTATATCATTTTCCAGTGATTGGTTTATAGCACTGCTACTGGCTGCAGTATGATTTTGACCCTGATCCCTCTGTTGACATCTGCTTTGGGTAGACTGTCCTACAGCTTTTTCAGTTCATTATCAAGTTGAGCAAATACCCAATCAATATCTGAAATTAGTTTTGAATTTGAAAACATTGTTTCTATAAATGTCTACGAGGCAGGAATGTTAAAGCCAAACCCTAGGCAAACAACTAAATACACTGATGAAATGTGGGAACTGTTTTATTTGCCAATGGATTTATATTTCTGCTCAACAAGTCCTGAGCTATGCAAAGCCCTACTAGACTTCAGCGCCAGGTTGCTGACCTGATATTTGCTTACTGCCACTGGTCTGTGGTTTGACAGTGAGGGAATAGCACAGTATAGTGATGAGTCAATCTTCTTTTCACTTTGCTCTTTTTTTTACTACAAGCATGTTCATTGCAAGCTCATACTGTATGTCCCACAGCACAATTTATTAGCTCCCAGTGTTGTCCTCCCTCACTCAGAGGCTCCATTGACACCTGATTGTTCTGTGAATGTGCATTCCCAGAAGGCATGAAAAACATGCCAACATGTGCATTGTGTTTACAGTGCCATTAATTCTTATTGGCACCCCAAACGTGGCTAGCAGACACGTGTTCTGTCATGCGGAAAAAAAAGGCACTAACACACACGCCAAGCTCTGTGCAGGAGCTTCTTTGGAGTATTTATTGGCTGTAGGGCAGCCATTCAAGTGAATAGACTGCCCTGTGCTGTCCTGCGAAAAAAAAAATGTGTATTAGCTCAAAATGCAGATGTGAATGGGGCCCGAAGGCTGCTGAACAGGGGACCACAAGAGGCTGATGTCAAGTCAAAATCAGGTACCTGTAGTAGTTGCTTTAAATATAAATGTATATATATATTTTTTTTAATGAGTACTTAAGTGCTGCCATTAGTGTTTACAGTTTATATCTGGAGTTTAGCTTTAGGCTACGTTTCCACTATTGCGTCCCCAAAGTCGCGTGATTTTGCCACAATTTTTACTGTGATTTTTTTGCCACAACTTGAAGCAATGCCTGTGTATTCTTGAGGTCTACGGACCTCAAGTCGCATCAAAGTGGGACCAAACTAGTGCAGGGACTACTTTGAAGTCACACAGATATGAACGGTACTCATTGGAAATCCATGTGGTACGACTTGTCATGTGACTTTTCAGTCCCAAATCACAAATGAAAAGTAGCACTAGTGGAAACCTAGCCTTAAAGGAACACTTCACCTTTTGTGAAGTTATTATTTTAAGTAGCCACCCATCCCCTGAGTGCAGCCTTTCTGGTAAAATACTTACCTTCCTTTCCATATCTGTTTTCTTCACTCTAAAACCCCTTTCACACTGGAGCGTTTTTGAGGCGCTTTAGCATTAAAAAAAGTGCCTGAAAGAAGCCTCACCTGCAATCCCGAGTGCTTTCACACTGAGACTCCTTTCACACTGACGTTTTTCAGGCGCTTTAGCGTTAAAATAATTGCCTGTAAACCTCCTGAAAGAAGCCTCAACTGCAATTCCAATGTGAAAGCCTGAGTGCTTTCACACTGAGGCGCTGCGGTGGCAGAGCGTCAAACAAAGTCCTGCAAGCAGCTTTTTTGCAGTGCTTTTGGAGTGGTGAATACTAGAGGTCGACCGATATGGGTTTTTCTCTGGCCGATGCCGATATTTAGAAATCATGGCGGCCGATAGCCGATATATGATGCCGATTTTTTTGGGCCGATATGTTAGGCCGATTTTATTTTATTTATTTATTTTTTTCCTTTTTTATTATATTATTATTTTTTTTAATCCCCCTTGATCTAACACACCTTTCCCACTGGGGCGTTTTTCAGGCGCTTTTGGGCTAAAAATAGCGCCTGTAAAGTGCCTGCAAAATGGCTCCCCTGCAGTCTGTGTGAAAGACAGTGTGCTTTCACACTGAGGCGATGCGCTGGCAGGATCTTAAAAAAAAGGTCCTGCAAGCAGCACGTTTGGAGTGGTGTATACCGCTCCTCCACCACTTCTGCCCATTGATATGAATGGGCACCACTGCCGAAGCGCATGCAATGCGATATGGCAGCAGTGCTTCATGGGCGCATTTAACCTCTTCCTTGGCTGCTAGCTGGGTTATATGTGCCCCACTAGCAGCCAAATAGCACCGCTAAAATGATGGTAAAGAGCCGCTAAAACTTGCGTTTTACCATCAACGCCTGCCCGCTCCAGTGTGAAAGCAGCCTTCATAAGTGATACAGAAAATTTCTTACATTTAAACATTAAACAAAACAAAACCTCCAATCAGTTTACTTGTATGTATGATTTAGATTAAAAAAAAAAAAAAAACCTATATATTAAATAAAAACAGGTAGTCAAAACTTTTGGACAAAAACAAAAAAAAAGTGGGCTAACTTTACTGTTTTTATTTTATTTTTATTTTTTAAATAGTGTATTTTTTTCCCAAAAAAATGCATTTGAAAGACCTCTGTGCAAATGCCGTGTGGCATAAAATATTGCAACAACCGCTATTTTATTCCCTAGGATCTCTGCTAAAAAATTATATATAATTTTTGGGGGGTCTAAGTGATTTTCTGGCAGAAAATACAGGATTTTTACTTGTAAGCAACAAGTGTCAGAAAAGATTTAGTCTTTAAATGGTTAAACTGAGAACTTCTACACACAGAGATAACTTCATTCATTGAAGTGTAAACATTGTATCATTTTGTTCTTTTCTTGGCAGCCTGCCCAGAGAGGAGGAAAGTGTTTCTATGAGGACTCAGGCAACTTACACTGACTTCTATACAGAAGTCATTTCAAAGTCCCGCTGCAGTTCTAAATCGGCTTTTTATCAGCACAATCGGCCAATGCCGATTATTTAAAAAACGGCAAATATCGGCCGATATATCGGTCGACCTCTAGTGAATACACCGCTCCTAAAGCGCACCTTCCCATTGAAATCAATGGGCAGCACCTGCAAAAACGCCTGCGAAGTGCCTGAAAATCGCCTGAAAAGCGCTTTTTGCAGCGGTGCTTTGTGGGCACTTTTAACCCTTTATTTGGCCACTAGCAGGGGTTAAAAGCGCCCCACTAGTGCTAGAAAAACGCTGGTAAAGCGCCGTTTAAGTGGCGCTGGCAGTGTGAAAGGGCTCTTAAAGCACTTGGGCTTTCACATTGGGATTGCAGATGAGGCTTCTTTCAAGTGCTTTACAAGAGCTTTTTTTAACGCTAAAGCGCCTGAAAATGCCCCAGTGTGAAAGGGGTCTTAGGGCCAACCTGATGCCGCACTGCCTTTACAACAAAACATCCTGGCCGCTATGACTCAATACATCTCTATACCTGAGATGCACTTCATTGGATGGCTGGAGGCCACCATGGATAGATCTAGACCAAAGGGATTAATGGCAGTGTGAATTATTAGAACCCAAGTCTCCCTAGGAGTTAATAAAAATATATACTTTAATCTATTTGTAAAGTGAAGATATCTGTTGATATTGGAAGAAATTTGCACATGGCTATGGATTCCATTGGTCCTCAGCAAGCATCCACTCATATAAAATTGGGACTGTGGAGATAAATGAATGGCTAAGAGGTGGCGTTGGTCATGGTGTTGAACATATGCTTCCGTTTTCATATGTCCCTGTGAGATGTCTGTACATCTATGGTCAGTCTTCTATATGTTGAGTAGTCCTATTTATGATGACAGAGGTGCTGATAATGAAAAATTGGAGCAAAGAAAGCTGCCTGAATTGCTTATAGTAGCCAGTCAAATCCCAGCTGTCATTTTGTAGAGCAGAATAAAACCGTACTCTCTGATTGCTGTAGGCAGCCCTGTCACATTCCCACTTGTCAGTTTTTTAACACAATGCTTAGGGAACGTCATATATGAAAGCGCATCCACCAGTGTGGGATTAGAACAGACCAGTTACTTTTAGGCTGCAATGTCTATTTCTTTATTCCAGACACTTTAGTACATCTTATTGTAAACCAGCCTAATATTGTTGGCTATGGTGATTACCTTTGTATTTCAGATATTGCTTTTTCTTTATTTCTGCAGAGTTTATAGAATGTGTTTAATCACTGTGACCAGTATTATATCTTTCAAAAGCAAACATTTACCTAGTAAAAATGTCTGTTTTAAGGGGGAGGCATAATCTAAAAATGGTCTTGCTCTTGTTATTAAAGTTTATATGTCCATCCAAAATTATTTTCTTTATTTTGTGAAAGGATTAGAACTCCTGGCAAGTTTTTTTACTGTTATCAGGCACTCTATTTGAGAGATTTACCATGAACCTTCTGTGCTGCTGACATTTTATTAGTCAGGAAGTGAGGGGTTGCTTCAATATGGGCACGCCAGTATAATATCACAATGGCAATGGTACAAACTTTTGTAAAATGTTAACTGTTTTTGCATGTATGCGTATACCTTGGTTTAATATATCCATGAGCATTTGGCCACATAAACAAACAAAAATCCTAAGGTAATGTTCTTAAATGCTTTTAATTAGGCAACTGTTGATTAGGCAAGTCCTACTTTGACCTGATGTCCTGCTCTTGCACTGCCCATAGATTAAATTGTGTTCTCAGAGGGATTATTGCTTATATGGAGGAATAATGAGATTTGCTCTGTAAGCTGTGATTTCACGCTATCTCAAAAATTCTACAGCTGTGTTGCATCACTCACTGATTTTGTTTTGTGTCTACAATAGAATAATAAACAAAAACCATTCACTTGTCCTCATTCATATCTGCTCTGTCTTTAGGAAGCTTTGCAGAGGATCATCACAACGCTTGCCAACAAAAATGATGAAATCCAAAACTTTATTGACACATTAAGTCATGTACTTAAAGGTGTACAGGTAAGTGGCAAATCTCTATTACTTTTATTTAATGTTAATATATATATGATTTATATTATTGCTATTCAGGAAGTGCAGGACCCTTTTCAGGTATCATAACAGAATAATATGTTGTATACAGGGCTGCTGATAAGGGGGTACCGCAAATCCTCCTGTAGGGGGCCTGGTGCCATCAATATAACAGGAGGGCCCGGCAGCTTTAGGTTTCATTACATGTGCAATACAAAAAAAAGGTCACTGCCCCCACCTATAACTGGTCTTCACAGCAAGAAGCACTGGAAGGGTAAACACATGTCAAAAACTAAAGAATTTCCAAGCTCAACTTACCAACCAGCCTGCGACCAACCAAATTAACCTGTCTAACAGTATGCGTTAAAAACAGGGATTTAGTTGCACACATTTGCAAATACATGCGTAAGCTGCAGGCCACGGCAAGGCACCCTGTATCCTGATGACCCTAGCTCTAACTTTGAAGAGTCTCCACAGTGGGAGCACATGTATTCTAATGGATAGATGAAGGGCAGATGACTGGAGGGAGCCCAACCCTCCTTAAAGGCACAGGAACAAACTGAACACACAGCACATTGCACAATGGCAGCAAAGGTGTCAGTGCATTGCCTGACCAATATGTCAACAATACAAAAAAAGTCACTGCCCTCACTTATAATTGGTCTTCACAGCAAGGATCACTGGAAGGGCAAACGCATGTCAAAAACCAAAGAATTTCCAAGCTCAACTTACCAACCAGCCTACGACCAACCGAATTAACCTATTAGGGAGGATGTTCCCTATTCTTACTAAATTTCACATTAGCATGCATCACTACATGTTGATGTGAAATCATCTAACATTGGGGTTGATTTACTAAAACTGGATAGTGCACAATCCGGTGCAGCTCTACACAGAAACAAATCAGCTTCCAAGTTTTTTTTGTCAAAGCTTAATTGAACAAGCTTAGTTCAACAAGTTAGAAGCTGGTTGGCTACCTTGCACAGCTGTAAATCAACCTCACTGTTTGAAAAATAAAATGTTCTTCCACAATAAAATTAACCTACCTGCCTGCTCAGTCTTCTTTGAAATGTACACTGACCTGCACATGCTGGCGAGGGACATTGGACCACTGAAGGAGAGGTAAAAATTGCGGAATTTAGTTTTGTTTAAAAAATTTTTAGCTGGAACTCAGCTTTAATTTGTAGGTCACTTATGTAAAGTCCACTTAACTCCATCCGGTTGAACAAAAAAAAACTGACAGATCCCTGCATTCACACAAGCAATGTTAATGTAGGGATCTCTCCCAGTCAGAATACACAGATTGGCTGCATGCACTGATTGATTGTAGCTTTTCCAGTATGACTCTTCAACAGAAGCTGGTTGTTGGACTGGCTTCTGTTGAAGAGACATTGGTAGACACGTACCAAAATGTGTCCAGTGCCTGCTGAACCAGCTGCATTTCAGTACATGTGTACCAAGCTTAACGCTAGCCTCTACAGATGATACTGCTGTCCAAGTATGTCTCTGTTACTTCTCCACCCTAAAACAAAAAAAAGTGTGTTACTAATCTGATCATCAGGAGAAAATAAAGCAAAAACACCAAAAAAAAGGAAATTAATGGATCCACCACATTTAAGAATTGGTAAGCTGCAAAATATTATATTTTTGTTTTTTTTAGGTTTAATACCTATTTAGGTACAATTTTTTAGTTTTCTCCCCAGGCGTTTCTTTTTTTATGTGGACTGACGATTTTGTACATTGCGGGGGGAGGTAGGTCATTTTTTAATAAGCAGACTTTCCATTTGGGTGCAAGGCCCACTTTAAAGTGTACTTGTGCCTAGATAATAGACTTTAAAAGATTTGCATATTCTTAACAAGCAGTAACTGAGCTTTTAAGCAAGCCAATTCTGACAGCTAAATCTGCACGTACATTGAAGCAATTCATGCTTAAATTAGAAGTCTTATCTAAGCTTAAACTTGCTCCCACCCCCATTGTAAGCTCTATACTAACTAGCCTGTAAAGTAAAGATGTATATACTTACCTTACTCCCATTGCTGGCTTCATGGCAGAGGTGGGACAGCACACAACAGATGCCCCATAGTTAGCCTATGGGTGAAATCACCGCCCAAGCACTGCGGCCATTGTCGCTGCTTTCTCCTCTTTCCTGAAGGCGGACACTGGTGAGATCACATGACCGGACTGGAGCACACGTAGATTAAGTAAGTATACACATCTTTCCTTTACAGGCTAGTTAGTATAAGACTTAAAATAGGGGTTGGCGCAGGTTTAAAATTAGATAGGCTTATGCCGGCCATACACGGTTCGAATTTCGAAAGAATTTTCTTTCGAAAATCATATCTAAGAATTTTCGTATGAATTTCGCACCATTAGTGGGCTGCAGCAACAGCCGATTTTCGTTCAGAAATAAAATTTGAGGAATCGGACATGTTGGAAATTTTTAGAAAAACGAACAATTTTCTAATCAATGATGGGAGAATCGTGCGAGAAACGTAATAAGAAAAGAAAATGTACGGAGATAAAAGAAAATGTACGGAGATAAAAGAAAATTTACGGAGAGAAAAGAAGATTCCCAGCCAAGAAAATTATTTTCTGTAGCAACATGAGGTGAAATTGAAGGCTAGGTTGGCCGAATTTCGAAAATCAATGGTGGCACCATCGGATCACAAGAAAAACAAATTTTCTGATTTTGAAAAGAAAATTCGTTCGAAATTCCACCGTGTATGGCCTGCATTAGTCTGGACTTGTACAACTCCAATTCCCAAAAAAGTTAGGACGTTGTGTAAAATCTACATAAACACAGAGTGCAATGATTTGCAAATCTCATTAACTCCATATTTTATTCACAATAGAAAATAGAAAACATACCAAATGTTTATATAACCCAACAAAAAATTGTGTGCTTAGTGAAAAAGGGTGATCTTGCACTTATATATTCCAGACACAAGGAAAATCTAAAAACATCTAACTCATAGGTAATCATAATTTGTGATAGAAAACATCATACACAATATACATCAAAATACATGGTAAAGTGTCCATCACAGAACATATACTTGAACCCTGTGCATGATAAAAGAGTACACTTCAAAAAAACATATATTCAAGTCCACTTGTAAAATCTTGAAGATAAGTAAAAATCCAATAGTCCCAAACCATCTTGAAATCAAGTTCCCTTACCAAATGGTAATGATTGCCAAATTAAAAGAGATTAGAAGAGCATAAACCATCCAATCAAAGGCTATCAAACAAAATACTGCAGACTCCAGAGTCTCCAGAGCCCTCCACTGGTTACCCAAAGACCACTCCTCAAAATTGGGATACACGGAGGAAAGAGCAAAGGACCATTGAGTAATATTCCTTAAAAACACAAACTTTTTTAAGCAAATATACTCAAAAATATAAAAGCTCATAGTCAAAAAGAAACCACATAAGCAAGTGTGTAAAATCAGAAGCCACTAGCCTCACCCTATGCGCATTTCAGCTGTACAACGGACATCTTCTATCCCCTGAAAATGTCTGTTGTACAGAGTTTGGATTCTCTTTTTGCGATCACGGACGGCCTCCTAACTTGACCGTTATGGCACACTCCACCAGGGCAACTAATGCCTCCTGGGCATTCCAACTTCAGATGTCTGTGTCTCGGGTTTGCAAGGTAACTGGTTGTCTGTGCACACTTTTACCAAATTTTACAAACTTGATTTGTTCACATCTTCAGATGCCTGTTTTGTCTACAGGGTTTTGTAGGCTGCTGTTTAAGGTTTTCCTGAAAGGGGAAATGGGAGGTTGTTGGTTGCTTGGCATGTTTTCCTGGTTGCTTCTGTTTTTTGTTTGCCCTGCCCTCATTGAGGCACTGCTTTGGGACATCCATATGGTCAAGAATAGAAGAGCTGTGTCTGTACATGAATGTAAGAGAAAATGGGATTTTTTTTGTTACTCACTGTAAAAAATCTCTTTCTCTGAGTTCATTGAAGGACACAGTGCCCAACACCTCTACTTGGTACTTTTTTCCTTTTACTGCTTTGCGACTAACTGGCTTGCCTATAGCAGTGAGAGGTATTTTTATCAGCTATGACTGCCCATAGGCGGTGCTGTATTATTTTCTGCCTAGTTTCCTATGCCTATAGATGGCACTACAAAACCCTATGGTCTAGAATAGAAGAGCTATGTTCAGCAATGATGTCTGAGAGATTTTACAGTATTACCTGTATTTATGGACACAGCCAGCCCAAAATGTTTGCTCGATTTGGCCATAACTGGATGTGTTATTCTTTTTTATTTATACATATGTATTCTTTACATTGCTGTGATGTGTTTTTACTATCATATTCCAGGGAAATTCTGCCAAGGTCTTGTCTGACCTGGATGAAGAGTTTGATGGCCTTTACTCTGTGCTTGATGAGATGAAAGAGAGTATGACTAATAGAATCAAGCAGGAACAAGCTCACAAAACCCAGGAGCTACAGGTGAGGCCATGCTTGACTCTACTCCTGATTTCAGGTTTCCTTATGCTTCCCTCATTATTGCTTAGCTGTTGCTTGATGCACAAAGTACATTTCAGTTTATATTGAAAACCAAGCCTTGAAATGCATACTGGGAACACAGAATTTATACCCATAGTCTCAGGTTTTTATATCAACATAGATTTAGAGCATCAGTACACTCTGCTTCTTTTTGTCAGTAATCTTCTGGGATGGGAACTCCATATGAGTACCAGTAACGCGAGAGAAGAATTCTCAAATATGTTTGCCACAGGCCCTTTGCTTCCTCTCACATATTAGACAGCTACTATTTTCAACCAGGATCCAGAGGCGGCTAGGGGTTTATTGAGCTGTGGCTACCATTTGATAAGGCTTGCAAAGTTTCAGGACCAATGCCACCTGAAATAGCCAGCAACATTCTGAACACCACTGTAAGGATTGCATTTTTTGTACTGACCACCAGGTGCATTTTTACCACTGAACCCCTGTAAATTGATTTGTTAGGAGTCCCAAAGACCTGAAAATAATTGTAGACAAAGAGAAAGGAAAGTGGTCAGCGGGACTTTAAATGAGGTCAATCACTATATAAAAGTAAACATGTAGGATATAGGACAGTGTTGCTTTTATGGGTTCGAACTAAAAAAGGGGGAATTTTAGTGAGAGGTGTATGCCAAGAAGCAGTCTTGATAAAGAACATTATATTATACCATGTGAAATCATGTATAACATATTGAATACCACAAGCATGCATTTACAGAATCGCATACACGCAGGGTATGCTGAAAACTGCATATAAATATTAACCACTTCAGCCCCGGACCAATAAACAGCCTAAGGACCAGAGGTCTTTTTACAATTTCGCACTGAAGTGCTTTAACTGGTAATTGCGCATTCATGCAATGTTGTACCCAAACGAAATTTGCGTCCTTTTCTTCCCACAAATAGAGCTTTCTTTTGATGGTATTTGATTGCCTCTGCGATTTTTATTTTTTGCGATATAAATGGAAAAAGACTGAAAATTTTAAGAAAAAATGATATTTTCTACTTTTTGTTATAAGAAAAATCGAATAAACTCAATTTTAGTCAAACATTTAGGGCAAAATTTATTCAGCCACATGTCTTTAGTAAAAGAAATGTCAATAAGCGTATATTTATTGGTTTGCGCAAAAGTTATAGCGTCTACAAACTAGAGTACATTTTCTGGAATTTACACAGCTTTTAATTTACGACTGCCTATCTCATTTCTTGAGGTGCTAAAATGGCAGGGCAGTACAACCCCCCCCCCCCAAATGTCCCCATTTTGGAAAGTAGACACCCCAAGGAAGTTGTGGAGAGGCATGTTGAGCCCATTGAATATTTTTTTTTGTCCCAAGTGATTGAATAATGACACAAAAAAAAAAAAAGTTTACAAAAAGTTGTCACTAAATGATATATTGCTCACACATGCCATAGTTATATGTGGAATTGCACCCCAAAATATATTCTGCTGCTTCTCCTGAGTACGAGGATACCACATATGTGGGACTGTTTGGGAGTCTAGCCGCGTACGGTACCCATGAAAACCAATCACTGCCTTCAGGATTTCTAAGGGTGCAAATTTTTGATTTCACTCCTCACTACCTATCACAGTTTCGAAGGCCATAAAATGCCAAAATAACACAAACCCCCCCCCAAATGACCCCATTTTGGAAAGTAGACACCCCAAGGAAGTTGTGGAGAGGCATGTTGAGCCTATTGAATATTTTTTTTTTGTCCCAAGTGATTGAATAATGACAAAAAAAAAAAAAGTTTGCAAAAAGTTGTCACTAAATGATATATTGCTCACACATGCCATAGTTATATGTGGAATTGCACCCGAAAATATATTCTGCTGCTTCTCCTGAGTACGAGGATACCACATATGTGGGACTTTTTGGGAGTCTAGCTGCGTACGGCACCCCGAAAACCAATCACTGCCTTCAGGGTTTCTAAGGCCGCGTACACACGGGCGGATTGTCTGCCCAACTAAGTTCGGCAGACAATCCGACAGACAGTCCGTTCAAAATTTGCATGAACGGACTTGACCACACACGATGAGCAGACAGTCCGCTGAAAGCGTGCGTGATGACGTGTACAGGACTAGAAAAACGACGTCCTATACACTGCAATGCAACCTTCAGCCGTGTAAACCCTTTCTGAGCATGCGCCATACTTAGTCCGTCCAACATGCCTACACACGAGCGGACTGTCCGCTGAAACCAAGTTTGGACGGACAAAACCAAGTTTGAACGGACTGTCTTACGGAAATTCCGTAAGACTTTGTTCGTCAGACTGTCCGCTGAAAAAGTCCGCTGAAGCCCACACACGAGCGGATTGTC
This sequence comes from Lithobates pipiens, assembly GCF_037356315.1. Classification (NCBI taxonomy): domain Eukaryota; kingdom Metazoa; phylum Chordata; class Amphibia; order Anura; family Ranidae; genus Lithobates; species Lithobates pipiens. The sequence continues at coordinate 71,592,259 of NW_027507718.1, read as the reverse complement.
CGCTGAAACACTGTTCAGCGGACTAAGTTGGACAGACAATCCGCCCGTGTGTACGCGGCCTTAGGGTGCAAATTTTTGATTTCACTCCTCACTACCTATCACAGTTTCGAAGGCCATAAAATGCCAAAATAACACAAAGCCCCCCCAAATGACCCCATTTTGGAAAGTAGACACCCCAAGCTATTTACTGAGAGGCATGTTGAGTCCATGAAATATTTTATATTTTGCCACAAGTTGCAGGAATCTAAAAAAATTTTTTTTAGTGTTGTCACTAAATGATATATTGCTCACACATGCTATGGGCATAAGTCAAATTACACCCCAAAATAAATTCTGCTGCTTCTCCCGAGTACGGGGATACCACATGTGGGGGACTTTTTGGGAGCCTAGCCGCGTACGGGACCCCGAAAACCAAGCACTGCCTTCCGGATTTAAATATAAAATGCTACCAAAAAAACTGTTAGCGATCGCAGGGATCAGGCCTGACTCTGCGATCGCTGTAGTTATGTGTTTAGTGTTTTGTAAGTGACAGTGATCGATCGATACTGCACTTGGGTGGGCTGGGCAGAGGGGCAAAACGCAGGTGCTAGCAGGTATCTGGGCTGATCCCGCTAACAGTGCGTTTTTTTGGAACCCTAAACTGCTGGGGATGCTAGTATAGATCTGATCAGATCAGATATTGATCTGTTCAGATTCTATACCACTACGGAAGGTTTATGCTTTGCGTGTGGGTGTTAGCGGTACTGGCACTAACCTAGCGCTGCCTGGGGCGACGCAGACCCTGACCCTAAAACCTAATTGATATCACCCGCCGGGTGATCAGGGGGTTAAACCTTTATTGGGTAATAAATGGTGGGTGCCCTGATGCTATAAAAAGCAAACTAACCAGAGTCACCCGTAACACTTATACGGTGATCACTGGTGAAAGGGTTAACTAGGGGCAATCAGGGGGTTAAAATTTTTATTAGGTAGTATAAGGGGGTCCCTGGCGCTATATAAAAACCTGACGGGGAACCTAAATAACTAACTGGCTAACCAGCGTCCCCAGTGACACTTATACTGTGATCGCTGGTGAAAGGGTTAACTAGGGGCAATCAGGGGGTTAAAACCATTATTGGGTAGTATATGGGGGTACCTAACGCTATAAAAACCTGGCGGTGAACCTAAAAAAATAACTAGCTACCTAACGACACTAGTGACACTAATGCAGCGATCAGAAAAACGATCGCTTAGTGACACTGGCAAAAGGGGGTGAAAGGGTTAACTAGGGGCAATCAGGGGGTTAAAACCATTATTGGGTAGTATATGGGGGTACCTAGCGCTATAAAAACCTGGCGGTGAACCTAAAAAAATAACTAGCTACCTAGCGGCACTAGTGACACTAATGCAGCGATCAGAAAAACGATCGCTTAGTGACACTGGCAAAAGGGGGTGAAAGGGTTAACTAGGGGCAATCAGGGGGTTAAAACCATTATTGGATAGTATATTGGGGTACCTAGCGCTATAAAAACCTGGCGGTGAACCTAAAAAAAAAACTAGCTACCTAACGACACTAGCGACACTAATGCAGCGATCAGAAAAATGATCGCTTAGTGACACTGGCAAAAGGGGGTGAAAGGGTTAACTAGGGGCAATCAGGGGGTTAAAACCATTATTGGGTAGTATATCGGGGTACCTAGCGCTATAAAAACCTGGCGGTGAACCTAAAAAAAAAACTAGCTACCTAGCGACACTAATGCAGCGATCAGAAAAATGATCGCTTAGTGACACTGGCAAAAGGGGGTGAAAGGGTTAACTAGGGGCAATCAGGGGGTTAAAACCATTATTGGGTAGTATATGGGGGTACCTAGCGCTATAAAAACCTGGCGGTGAACCTAAAAAAATAACTAGCTACCTAGCGACACTAATGCAGCGATCAGAAAAATGATCACTTAGTGACACTGGCAAAAGGGGGTGAAAGGGTTAACTAGGGGCAATCAGGGGGTTAAAACCATTATTGGGTAGTATATGGGGGTACCTAGCGCTATAAAAACCTGGCGGTGAACCTAAAAAAATAACTAGCTACCTAGCGACACTAATGCAGCGATCAGAAAAATGATCGCTTAGTGACACTGGCAAAAGGGGGTGAAAGGGTTAACTAGGGGCAATCAGGGGGTTAAAACCATTATTGGGTAGTATATCGGGGTACCTAGCGATATAAAAACCTGGCGGTGAACCTAAAAAAATAACTAGCTACCTAGCGACACTAATGCAGCGATCAGAAAAATGATCGCTTAGTGACACTGGCAAAAGGGGGTGAAAGGGTTAACTCTAGGGGCAATCAGGGGCTTAAACCTTTATTGGGGGGTGGTAGGGGGCTACCCTGGACCTAACACTAACTGCCCTGACAGTTTTTACTGTTACAACTGACACTGAATGCAGTGATCAGTAAATAAATGATCACTGCAATCAGTGACACTGTGACGGGGGGGCGGGGGGGGATGGGGGGGGGGTTTGTGTGCCTGTGTGTGCCTACATGTCAGTGTAGTGTTGGTGCACACTTACTTTTTCTTCTCCTCGTAGTCCGGTCAAAAAGACTGCCCACGAGGAGAATGACATCACTTCCTCCCTGCCTGTGTATACAATACACAGTGGGAGGAAGCTTCTCATTCGCCAGGAGCGATCGAGAGGGGGTGGCCAGAAACCAACGGCCATCCCCTCATCTCGGATCGCTCCTGAAGTGAACCGGACCGTGGTATCCAGCGGGAGGGGGTCCAATCGGACCCCCCACCCGCTGGAAGGCAGGCACGTACATGTACGTGCTTGTGCCTGCCGGTGCCATTGTAATGACGTACATTGGCAATACGGCGGTCCTTAAGTGGTTAATAGTAATAGGAATAAGACCTGTTTAACGGCTCACATCAATGCAGCTGACGTGAGTACCTATAGGGATGTCCGTCCTGTCCCTTACACATTATTTATTCCTATTACTCAGTTACAATATTATACCATATGGTTATGTTTCTTTATAGATCACCATTGCATCCACACCTGAAGAGTTGCTATACCCCAACGAAACGCGTCTGGCTTACATAGATGCGTGATGTCCATATAGATGATTTTATGTCTCTTATTTTGTTTTACTCTAGACTTTTTAACATCATTCAGCCCTTCCAGTGGCCCATGCTGTGCAGGATCTGTTTTTACTTTGATATGCTTACTACCATGGTGTCATTATTTATATGCAGTTTTCAGCATACCCTGCGTGTATGCGATTCTGTAAATGCATGTTTGTGGTATGCAATATGTTATACATGATTTCACATGGTATAATAAAATGTTCTTTGTCAAGACTGCTTCTTGGTATATATCTCTCACTCAAATTCCCCCTTTTTTTGTTGGAACCCATAAAAGCAACACTGTTCTATATCCTACATGTTTAGTTTATATAGTAATTGACCTAATTTAAAGTCCCGCTGACCACTTTCCTTTCTCCTTGTCTAAAATTTGGGATGGGGGTCAATTACTTTTGGTGCCTTGGACCACATCATTCCTTATCTTGAAAATAATTGTAGGGGTTCCTCTGGGGTAAAATGGTTCAAAAAGGCTGGCTTACATGATCTTTAACCACTAGAGATCCGTGGTACAGCCAAATGACGGCTACAGCGCGGACCTGCTTTGCCGGGACTACGTCTATGGACATCGTCCCGTGCACGAGCGGCCTGCGCGCCCCCTGAGGGGCGCGTGCGGCGCGCTCTGTGATCAGCGAGTCTATGAGACTCGCCTGATCATAGATCGGAGCAAGGGGTTGATCCTGACCCCTTACCACGTGATCCGCTGTCAGCCAATGACAGCTGATCATGTGATCGCAACAGAGCCGGTAATCGGCTATTTTTCCTCCTCGCGCTGACAGCGTGAGGAGGGAAAAAAAAGCTGATCACCGGCGGCCGTGAGAGGGACTTCATTCCCGATCACGGCCAGATCATCAGTGCCCATCTGCCCCCTTCCAGTGCCACCTAAGTAGGGGAAAAAGTGAAACTCATCAGTGCCACCCATTAGTGCCCACAGTGCCACCCATTAGTGCCCTTAGTGCCACCTATCAGTGCCCACAGTGCCATCTATTAGTGCCCACAGTGCTACCTATCAGTGCCCACAATCTGCCGCAAAAACAGTGCTGCACCTCAGTGCCACATATCCGTGCCCATCAGTGTCATCTAAAAAATATAAAGCTGCGCTAAAACGTATAAAGTGCAAAAATGATATTGTGACATATTGAATTCTAATATCAAATACTAAACAGTGTATATGACCAAAAAAATGTGCAAAAAAATATTCAAAATTAAAACACATAAAAAGTCCAAAGAGGAAGAGAAACGCAAAGAAATAAATTCAGTCCATTGAAGTGACTCTTTAAAACACCCTTCAGATGTATAGCAGGTGCGCCCAGAGAGAGAGTTTTATCCACCACCAAATTCAGTAGGGCTTACCAGCTGACGAGATCTCTTTTTAGGGAGATCATACAAGCTTGAAAAGAAAACGATCGCTCCTGGTCTCTCCAATAGGTTCTGCTGGCGTCTCCAACTCCTATATCTCCTTCTTAGAGCGTCTCACATTCCACCCACTGAGAAATAGTTTCTTCTTCTTCCTCCCTCCAGTCATGTGACAAGGGCATAGAATGAGTGAAAACTGCGCCCATCAGTGCCCAGCAGTGCCGCCCATCAGTGCCCATCAGTCCCATCTATCAGTGGTACCCATCAGTGTCCATCCATGCCACCCATCCGTACCATCTTATCTGTGCCCATCTTTGCCCATCAGTGCCGCCTTATCTGTGCCCATCAGTACTGCCTTATCTGTGCCCATCAGTGCCACCTTATCTGTGCCTATTAGTGCCACCTTAACTGTGCCTATCAGTGCCCAACAGTGCAGCCTATCAGTGCCCACCAGCGCATTTCAATGAAGGAGAAAAATGACCTGTTTGCAAAATTTTATAACAAACTATTAAACATGATTTTTTATTTTCTTTTATTTTGCATTTTTTTTTGTTTGTTTAGCAAAAAATAAAACTCCCAGCTGTGATTAAATACCACCAAAAGAAAGCTCTATTTGTGGGAAAAAAATGATAAAAATTTCATTTGGGTACAGTGTATTATGGCCGGGCAATTGTCATTCAAAGTGCATCAGCGCTGAAAGCTGAAAATTGGTCTGGGCAGGAGGGGGGTTTAAGTGCCCAGTAAGCAAGTGGTTAATATGCAAACAGTGACTTCAGTTCCTGGCTTTTCCCTTTTGGCATCTTATTTGGTCAGTGAGGCAGTCCAACACAAAGACAGACCAAAAGCAAGGATTGGAATGTTGCGTGACCAAGCACAACTTTGGGAACTGTAGTTGCTGTTTACATGTTTGAGCTCCCCAGAATTTAGGAGTTTTGCAAAACTGCACCTTTTAGAGCCTGCTATTCTTGTGCTCCTTTTAAAATTGTGTGGTACACTGTACAACGCATTAGTATACTCTCCTCTGAATAAAAAGCAGCTGTTGGTTTAAATGAAAGATCAGTTAAAATCCCTAAATATATCCAATAAACATTTTACCTACTTAATATGAAAACATGTAATATGCTCTCAAACACCCAACATCCTCACAAACTATGCATCTTTGGCAACTTGCTCAACTACTTTGTGACAGTTTTCAGCATAGCTCACGCAGGAGCAAAGCAGTGAATGTTCCCATTTCATGAGTGAGCTACAACTTTCTGGACAGTTTGTTTCATGGAGACTGTGTAGAATACAGTATATGCTTTCTTTCCATTCAAAGGGTGATGGTTTTCCTGAAATGATGACTGGGTTGTGTTGGTTGATTAATAAAGATACCTGTAGTGTTTTTTTTTTATTATTTAAAATGACCTTAGACATTAAACCACTGTACCTATAGACAGTATAAAAACAAGATGCCAGTACAGTAAAGCAAAGTAGAGCTCTTGTGTTCTGGAAGTATTTGACAAGTGACAGAATAGCTGTGCTATTTTTGTTACATTTCCTTTTCAATCACATAACTTTGCTCAACACTCACACATAGACATTGCCTCTTCTTTTCTCCATTTTGTTCTAGAATCAGCTGTCCCAGTGTACAAATGCCCTGGAGAGTTCAGAGGAGCTATTAGAATTTGCTTCACGGACCATGGACATAAAGGAGCCTGAGGAATTCACCAAGGTACAAAATATGAAATGTGACTTTAATGAGAACGCTTTAAGACATTTTTCCTCTACAATTCTCTACATGCTCAGTGGGAGGGTGCTTCCCAGAGAAGCCTAAACACCATTTATATAAGTGTTTCTTTTATGTCTCCTGCTAGACAACATAATTAATCTATTTTCAGTATTCCCATCATTACAAAGTTTGAGTTCTCCACCTCAAAACATACATAAACTGCTACTGCGTGACTTAACATAATAATATATATAAAAGACTATACTTTTGATTTATACTGTGTTAACATTGTTAAAGCTTTGTAGTGTGGTGCATGGAGTTTGATTTACTTGTACTTTAACAATTTCCATTTTTCATGATTTTACACTTAAAACTATAAGCAGGCGCCTTTTTGAGAACTCTTTATGTTGCCTCCTTCCTCCCATAGCCATGTTTTGTTCTCTTGAGCAATAGCTGTGAATATAGTTTTAACTGCCTGCGCCATCACCTTTAAAATCTCACATTGCATCTTGTCTGTTTAACTTGGCTTGTCAAGACAAAGCATTCAAGGATCACTCTTTCATACACGTGGATGTGAATTGTGCAACTTCCATATCAAATAGTGCATAAAATGCATAAATAATCCGCTAGGTTTATCGTAGTGTTGGGATGCTGGAATAAAATATACTATGCTTTGCAGCTGTTTCCATATACCCCAGCTAAGGGATGTGCTTGCACCTGTCCCTGGAAATCACATATGCCCATTTCACACATAATCTAGACCACTGGTAGGCAACCTTTCAGAGGCTGAGATGGGGATAACATGGAGGAAATCAAAGATCCTGTGGGGGTTGGGAGGGTGTCAGCATCACCCTTTAAAAAAATAAAATAAATCAAGCTTTCAATAAAAAGACAGTATGAAGAGCACATAGTGTGTCACAGTAGTGTCTTCTGCCCCACTTCACGTCACTTCCCCTCCACAGAGGTATCCTCTGCCCCCCCCCCCCCCCAGTGGTGTCAGTGGTGTCCTCAGCCCCCTTTCACATCACACCCCCCGCAATTTACTCTGACTCCGCCACTGTAGTGTCCTCTGCCCTTCCCACACACACATGGTAGTGTCACATGTCCCATGTCCCCCCCCCCCCCACCTCCTACAACAGTAGTGTCCCTATCCCCCCCCCCCCACACACACACACACAGTAGTGTCCTCTGCCCCCCCCCCCCCCAAGAAGTGTTCTCTGTCTCCCACAAGATGATACATTTGCTCCCTTCACAACACACAGATGTGTGTAGGTAGCTTTCTCCTAAGTTACACCAGCTGTACATCAGAGCGGAGTGAGAGGCAGCACAGTGCTGGATGGAGGGCAGGAGCGAAACTGCCAGGGTTAACTTTTCATGTTGACAAGCTGAAGATTAGTTGCTATGACGCCTAGCAACCAATCACCTGCTGGTTATCTTGCAAAGTTAAAGTGGTTGTAAACCCTGTTACACCACTTTTATCTACAGGTAAGCCTATAATAAGGCTTACCTGTAGGTACTGTAAATATCTCCTAAACCTGCATGGTTTAGCAGATATTTACCACATATGCTCACTTGTGCCATTTCTTCAGCAGCGTGCTGTGACCAGCAGCTCCAGCGTGCAAGCAACGTCATCTTGGTTCCAGCTAATCACAGCGTCGGAGCCCACTAACCCGGAAATAACTCTGGGAGACATTTCGCTGGTCACAGCAGTGTGTGAGTCTGCTGCAAGCTTCGATCTGAGGCAAGTATTTCATAATGAGCTAGTATGCTATGCTAAGGTTTTTTTTTAATAATTTAAAAAATTTTGGGGGGTTCACAACCATTTTAACCAAAGCAGCTCTTGCCATCTATCCAGCACTGTTTTGTCTCCCACTCCACTCTGCTATTAAAAAGAGAGCTGCGGAGGCTGGGGGGAAGCATCGTTAAAGCCCTGCTTGTGATCTACCTGTTGGCTTCCCCCGATCAACAGGTAGATCGCAATTGATGGGTTGCCGACCCCGGATCTAGACCATCATTTTTATTTAAGTAAATGGACCCAGACCATTATACAATAAACAGTTTTCTACAGAATGAGAGCATGGGGCACATCATTTGGCCCACATACAGTTTAACAGAACATATCCTATATATTGTATACAGGGTAACATTTTAACATTCTAAACATATTTTGTATTTAAATCTCGCTTTATATATATTGATAAATAATTGTACCAATATCAACGCCTCCTGTCCCAAACACATCATTTTTACAGCAGGGGCTCTTCCAAAGTTTCCTGAGTATGTTAATTATGACTGCTGGTAAAGTGTTTATAAAACTAAGCAGTTGCAATTAATACATAAATAATTAAAAGGTAGAAAGATACATTTTACAGTGGAGTTCTGATCCCACACACAGCTGCTTCCCTTTGTAGCCCTGTTTGCTTTTAAATTCATCTGGCCGTTAATGTGAGGCAGTAGAAGAACACAGAGTGGAGAGTGAATAGATCAGTGGCATTGGGAAGCACTGGAGCATGATGGTGACATCACAAAGCAAGCAGAAGTGAGAGGACCTGTTTACAATACGTGTCACAGTAACTCACAGTCACTTGATAGAGAGCACTGTTCAATAGCATCTTTGTAGATAATTTCTCCTACTATATAAGAAAATAAGAAACGGCAATCCAGACCATTGATTGTCTTGTCTTTCATCTCTGGCTTTTCAGTAAACGGTCTGAACTTTACACTTTTGCTCAGTAATTTGTCTCATAGAAAATTAATAAAAAAAAAAAAAATGTAGAATCAACACACAAGCAGAGTTGTAGTAACAGCACAAGTTCTGGAATGATTTAAGATGTGTACTCATCTAAACTATTGGGTGAAAGGAGAATTTTATACAGCTAAATACTTAGGCCACTTGCACACTACGGCTTGAAGATGCTCAGTACCGCTTTTTTTTTAACTGAGATAAAATACAGCTCATTAATTGTAATGTGTCTACGCAAACAGGTGTGTAAACAAGCTCTGTGCATTACATAGTTACATAGTTAGTCAGGTTGAAAAAAGACACAAGTCCATCCAGTTCAACCTTGCATTCTTTCAGAAAAAAAATAAATAGAAAAATCAGCTTTTTTGGACAGTTATTTATGCAAATTCATATACGCAAAAATACACGTAAATATGCGCAAATACATACAAAAAAAGTCTAAAAAATTAGATGCTCAAACAGGAGTATCATGTGCAAGAGGCCTTAAAGTAGAACTATGGGGGTGAAAGGGTTAACTATAGGGGCAATCAGGGGGTTAAACCTTTATTGGGGGGGGGGGGGCTACCCTGGACCTAACACTAACTGCCCTGACAGTTTTTACTGTCACAACTGACACTAAATGCAGTGATCAGTAAATAAATGATCACTGCAATCAGTGACACTGTGACTGGGAGGGGGGGGGGCGATTGGGGGGGGATTTGTGTACCTATGTGTACCTACATGTCAGTGTAGTGTTTGGTGCACTTACTTTCTGTGTTCTCCTCGCAGTCCGGTCAAAAAGACCACCCAGAGGAGAATGACATCACTTCCTCCCTGCCTGTGTTTACAATACACAGTGGGGGAAGTTTCTCATTCGCTAGGAGCGATCAAGAGGGGATGGCCAGAAACCAACGGCCATACCCTCATCCCGGATCGCTCCTGAAGCGAAAACGGACCCCCCACCCGCTGGAAGGCAAGCACGTACGTGCTTGTGCCTGTCGGTGCCATTGCGCCGACGTACATTGCCATGCGGCGGTCCTTAAGTGGTTAAAAAATGACATACATGTTGCAGTCTTTTTAAAAGTCATAACATTTTTTTTTATCTGCGTCCTCCCTATAACATCATTTTACTAGTTATTTTTGATCCTAAATATACAAAAAAAAAAAAACAGTTCGATAAATAAAATCACGTATAAATATTCCCCATGTTAAGTTCATACAAAATTCAAATAAGTGCTACAAATATAATTGTTCACGTTATCAATCATGTGCAAAATTCAAATAAATATATCACAAATATGAATATTCATATAAAAAATCTCCCATGTGCAAATCATACAAAATGTACCAAAAAGTTCAATTTTCCAGTGTCAATGTGGAATGTCCCCTTCTTTTTTAAATGGGAAAAAAAATCACATCACTCCAGCCACACCCGAATGGTGATAAACTTACCTTTCAGTGTTGTCCTCTTAAGTAAAATGGCCAAAACAGATTGTATAATAATCCTCGTGTTCAACTTTGACTTGACATAAATAAATGGCAACCGCTAAACTTTTTGCATACCACACTCCATCAGGTCATCATAGAAGATGGGAAACATAGAAACTCATGCAACCTTCTTTATTAGAACAGAATACAGTTAAAATGTACTCACTCATTTTGTGACATCTGCACTTTTAGTGAAGGTGTCTTCAAAGTTTCCCCCCCAACACTCTCATATCAATAAACTTGCCCAGAGATATTCACTGTGAGTCTTGTTTGACTCCGAACTTTCTGTGCAAGTAAAAAGTCCAGACGGGGCTTTGGTCCTCTTAATTTGTTCATCCCTGCAGTTGCTCTGTACTTATGGTGGCCCTAGCCATCAAAAGAGTATGCACCCAGCTATAGAAATAAATGTGCCAGCAGTGTTTCTGTTTGAGGTCTTGTCAGCAGCTGTATAGGCCCTTTGGACTAGTGCGATAAATGCATTTCAGCTATGGGCTTATTGACTTACAGTAGCAATTACTTTGCTATTATTAAGGACACTGGAATGATACATATGTTGCTTTTTGAGACAGATTAATATTTTGGTGATGTTAGGCACACTCTTTTAGCTCATTAGAGCTATACTAAAGTACACCATAATAATATTTATGAGGAAGGTAAAAGCCACTGCACACTATTCTCAGCAGTCAGTGTCAGAAAAATGGGGTCTCTTTCCACAACCCTGCCTCTTTCTGCCCAGCTTTGCCTCCTATGCCCTGTGTGCTAGCTGTGCTGATTTACGACCTGCAGCTTGCCGAATATCCAAGGGCCCTGACAGGGAGGAATAAATCATAGGGTGTGCAGACTTGTGTAAATAAAAAAACTGCTCCACTTCCTGGCAGCTTCTGAACCTATGCCAGCTGTTCCAGCCCTGCAGATCACTGTCCTTTAGATCTTGATTGCCCAGAAGCTCAGGACATTGACAGTGCAGTGTATATTGTCAGCTGTGCTAGCTTTCTTGATTGGCATCCTGTATCTTTTTATTGCCAAGGACAATAAGAGTGATGTATGGGCTGAGCTGACTTGCTGTGAACTTTTTTCCTAATTGAGCTGTCAGTGTTCCTCAGAAACTGGTCAAAATTTGCTCAGTGGGTGGCCATGTCAACAGCCTTATGTCCAACAGACTTTGTTTCAAATATTTAAGGAGCAGGGTGGAAAATTGTCACAATGGATGGCTGTCCAAATACATTAGGCATAGCAGGAGATCTGTATAGCATGGATGGTGGACTCTGTTCGGTCTTTTATTCAATCTGTATGAAATTCGAGCATGACAAGTTTTAGATCTTCAAAGATCATATATACTGCTGCATAAGGAATAGTCAGTAGTAGTAGATTCTTTAAGTTCTGCAAAGCGGAAGAGATCTGTTGTCTGCTGTTCATCATACAGTGGCAACTGAAGAAAAGTTGTCAGTGAGTGTTGGCAATAACAGGGGAGTTCTCCACTCCCATGTCAATGCCCAAAACTTGCCCTTGACAATGCCGACAAGATCCAGCCCAGAAAATGTTTGGAGACTGAACCCTGAATGTTTTTCCTCTTGGCTGCTAAAGAATGAAGAGCCCTGCGATGACATCAGAGGGGCAAAAAAAAGAAGAATATCTAATGTGAACTTGGTAAGTTTAGTTCAGGGGCAAAGAGATACGGGGAAAATTTGGGGTTTAACAGAGCCTGCATATGTAACTAGCAAATATAGCAACTGTTATGAATTATAAACTTGAAGCTTAATACGTTAATGCACACTGGTGACATTGTTTACGTTTAGATCAACATTTTTCCATGTAGAACTTGAAAACAGAAAAGAAAAACTCAATTTTGCAACATGCATGCTTAAATTTGGAACTGCAGTTTAGTGCATACCATGGGGTTATACTATATTACCAAACCTTTACACAAGGAAAATAGAATTTTGGCAACTTTTGCAAACCATTTAATGCTCATTTAAAGCAAAGTGAATTATGCTATATGATATCTTTGCCTCTACTGGCAGCATACATTCTCAAAGCTGTATTATACTGAAATGCTCTTTCAAGTGCACTCTGATATATTTTTCTGATTGATCTTTTACACTACAGGTAATCGTTTAATTGTTTCCTTTCTTTTAATGCCTGACAATTAACCACAATGCTAACAACTCATTTAACACCAATGTATTTCTTTTCTCCCTCAAGACCTGACTCACATTATGATCACTTGTATGTTCTATAAGGAATGGGTGCGGGTTGTGTTCATTTTACCCTTAAGTCCTGCATGGAGTTTGCTGACCTTTATACCTGCATGGAGGCACTAACTTTGCTTTCTCTCTTCTTGCACCAAGGCTGCCAGACAGATCAAGGATAGGTACAGTACCAATCTCCTCTTTACTCTGTCAAATATATTTGACTCTTTCCTCTGATTGTCTTGCCTTTTGTCCCCTCTCTTCTTCTTGATGCTTTACTGTTGTGTTGTCCTTGTATTCTATGTTTGTATTCTGTCAGTTCTACAAGTGCATGATTACAGTTTATAGGGAATTTCTTAAGCCCCAAAGCTGCCTACATTTCTGTAAAAGTTCTTATTAGTTAGAACTTTAGAAAGAATAGCACATTTTAACTTATCGTATGTGTAAGAACACACATCTTTGATTAAAAGGATATTAAAGGCAGAATTGTATTTGCTTAAAAACAAAAAACATGTCATACCTCTTCTGTGCAGTGATTTTGCACAGAGCAGCCCAGATCCTCCTTTTATCAGGTCATCTGTTGGCATTCCTGGCCCCTCCCTCCTCCCTAGTTTCCCCAGAGCAAGCAGCTTGCTATTATTATTATCATTGTTATACAGGATTTATATAGCACTAATAGTATGAGCAGCGCTTTACAACATCGGGGAAGACGGTACAATTACATTACAATAAAGGAGGAATCAGAGGGCCCTGCTCATTAGAGTTTACAATCTAGAAGATTGCTACAGAGACACCCGAGCTGGCTTGCTCCCACTCACACACGGAGTGCAGCTTGGCCCCGCCCCAACACTCTACTCATTGGCTCACTTACTGTGATTGACAGTAGCAGGAGTCAATGCCTACCGCTTCTGTCTCAGACAATGAGGAGGAAGAGACACGGGAAAGTTGAGGCTCTTGGGCACATTGCTGGATTGGGATTGAGCTCAGGAAAATATTAGGGGGGCTGGCGGGGCTCCTGCACACAGAAGGTGTTTACCTTCATGCATAAAATTCATGAAGGTTAAAAACCTTGAGACTTTACAACCACTTTAATGACTGCTCACAGTATCATGGGAAAGCGTAGCGTAGCAGAGAAACCAGGTTATGTGTGGTGTTAATGCAGCATGTTATTGTGTGGTAAGCTGCAGTACATTAAGGCAGCCCATTCATTTTGAACACCCCAGAATCAATTTTTATTACACAGTGTGGGTAATGTTGATGCATTACGGTGGCATTTAAAATAAACAGCACTTCACAACACCTAGGCTTGCATGTTAGCAGGCATTGCAGGTTTTAGCTCATGTTACCACAACACAAACATGTAAATAGGCATCCTGGACTATTTTTATATTTGGATGGGATTCATTCTGTGTGTGTCTGTCTGTGAAATCATTTTTTTTTTTTGCTTTTCTCTGCCAATTTTTATCACAAAACCATTTCTGGTTTTCTGTACTTTATAAGAGTTTGACACTAACAGTGTATATGTACCAATGAATGAAATACATACATTATCGTTTTTTAACCTCTTCTAAATAAGTCACATTATTTTGTCACTTACATTGAGTGTACCTGAGTGTTCCCAGTGCGGTTTAACTAGTGAATATGAGGCAAACAGGCATTGTGCTGATATCGAAGTACCTCTGGGGGACTCTGAGAGTTGAGAAAAATAACACAAAACCAAAGAGCATATTATTTTTTGTAGCAGCAGAGACCGCATGCCTTTTCCTTTTTATTGCTTATTCTCAGTTTACAATTCTATTGTAGGGTCACAATGGCTGCAGCCTTTCGTCTATCATTGAAACCAAAAGTCAGTGACAACATGACATATTTAATGGTGGATTTTTCCCAGGAAAGGCAAATGATCCAGGGCTTAAAATTTTTACCAGGTAATGTGGTTTATATATATTTTATTTTTGCTAGTTTTCTTCAATAAAGTGTGGGGTTGAGTTACTAAAACTAGAGAGTGCAAAATCTGTAGCAGCGCTGCATAGAAACCAAGTAGCTTCTAGGTTTTATTGTCAAAGCTTAACTGAAGAAGCTGAAGTTAGAAGATGATTTGCTACAATGCACATCTTCACCAGATTTTGCACTGTCCAGTTTTAGTAAGTTAACCCCTGTATTTGTTATGTCAAGCAGTCGGTTGAGCATGAACAGCAGGTAAAAAAGAACGTGTTGTACATGTTTTTGCTACATAATAGCATCCACTGATCTCAATTATAGTCACGTATGAGATGAGAAATACATATGTTTATATGACACATATTTTTAAAGTATCCATATTTATTTGAACTGATCACTTTATTGGACAGATCTTAAAAATAATTTAAAAAAGGCTTAAAAAAAAAATAGGATTCCTTTTAAGTAGTCTCAGTTAACTGCATTTTTCCACAACTCACTACAGTTCCAGCTTTTATATCCTTGGCCACAATACTGCAATGATGCTCTTTTGAGAATTGGGCTTTTATCTAAGTCTATTTTCTTGCTATAATGCAAACAAGGGCATATGCCATTCCTTACCCTTTAGCATTACTATATACTAAAAATGTTTTTGCGTATTCCGTTAGTGTAATGTTTTCCAGTTTAGGAATTCTCAAACCATTGATTAAAAGTAAACCATCTGCACGTAGTATATAAATAATTCACTACACTCTTTTTGTATTCTGGATCTGATGAACTGTTCATGTTCTGCAGAAGTGCTTATGCTAATGCTGCAACATTATACAGGATTAGTCAGACGACCTTCTCTGTCCTTTTCCTTTAAAAATGAAAGATGCTGCAAATTCCAACAAACAGCATTGACTGGATTTCTGTAAAAGATTGCTTTATATGTGTGTGTCGAGCTGTTAGGCTGTTCTTTTGGAGATTGTAGGTGTGTAAATTAATAACTGTTTCTTCTAACAACTCTTTTGTTTTTTATTTGTAATACCAATTGATTACCAGGAGCAATAAGGTTTGTTGATAAACTCTCATGTCATAGCATCCAAAGTAATTTAGATGAAAACCCATGGGCACACTTTTTGATTAAAGGTAATCCTAGTAGATGACAAACCCTTCCATTCAGTGTGCAGTAAAGACCAGCAAAGATAGGGCCACTCACATTTCCGCTCATCAGCTTTTTGAAAAGAGCCACTGGGTAGTTCTAAAGTTTCTTCATCAAAGCTGCTTGATGTTTCATTGTGTGATGCAGCCCAGCTTCCAACACTTCTTCAAAAAGCAATTATAACCAGATAATGAAGTTATATTTTATAAACTTGTATCCAGTTCTCTAAAAATGTCCTGTTTTTCATCATTTAGTGCCTAAAGCACCCGAGATTGACCCAGCAGACTGTATAGTGGCTGACAATTGTGTGACAGTATCATGGCGAATGCCTGAAGAAGATAACAAAATTGACCATTATGTACTGGAATATAGGAAAACAAACTTCGATGGACTTCCAAGGGTTAAAGATGAGAGATGCTGGGAAACAGTAGACGATATAAAGGGCACAGAACATACACTTTCTGGTAGGTGTGACTTAATTTGTCTTTAAACTTAGCAGCTTGGGGGGGGGGGGGCATGGACTTACATCCTCAGGGGCAATGGTCATGACATCGGCTTATACAGAAACCTAGGCATAGATTAAAATATGCTGAAAATACTAAAAGGGGTTGTAAAGACTCATGTTTTTTCACCTTAGTGCATCCTATGTCACCGGCCCCCAACCCCCCTGTTTTACTTACCTGAGCCCCTTCATCTTCGACGGGGACGCTCCATCCTTCTCTCCAGGGAGTCCCGGCATTGATTGGATAGATTGATAGCAGCGCAGCCATTGGCTCCCTCTGCTGTCAATCAAGTCCAACGACGCGGGGGCGGGGCCGAGTCATACATTTGGCTTCTATGGATGCCGAATGAATGACTTGGGAGCACGCCTGCAGGGCAATCCCCTCAGGAGAGCGCTTCTTCTAGGGGGTTATTTAATGCGGGGAGGAGCCGTGAGAGCCACTGAGGGACCCCAGAAGAGGATGTTCAGGGCCACTCTGCAAAACGAGCTGCACAATAGAGGTAAGTATGACATGTTTATTATTTAAAAAATAAAAATGAAGCTTTAGTATCACTTTTTAAACTAAGTGCTTGATATCACTTTAACTGTACTTCTATTAGTGTTATCCTTTAAAGCCAAATTGCAGCCTTTCCTTCAGTCTTACATAGTTGTACAGGCTCTTCTCCAGTACTGAAGTTGCTTACTCTGAATTCACTGCACTCTATAAACTTTTCATAGCATGCATTATAAGCTACAGCAATTGAGATAAACTGCAGCAGCAATGAAGAGGACTCAGCAGACACTGGGCAGACATACATCAGAGCGACCTGTGGATTCTGACCCCACTGTGGGGGAGATTGCTTCAAGGGAGGGCTTTTCTGTCATTATCCACGTATAATAGGAGTTTCTGTCCACTAAGTGTGGACTGCCTGTGTATGCTCTTTGTGCCTCTCCCTCCCCTGCTTCCCCAGCTTTACTAACTTGCTGCTTTCTGACCTACTATGCTTTGCGCTAACTTATACTATACATGCGCAGACGGCTGACTTTGTGAACGGCTGTGCCTCAGCTTTGGCTAACTTCTCAATGCAACCTATGGTTTAAGAGACTGTTGACCTACTGGGTGAAACTCGTGCCTTCTTCTCTGGTTTTGCGTTATGTCACTGCTCCAGACCCTGTCTACTTTAGTGGAGAATCCATTATCTACACTTGTCTTGTGACCCACCAGAGCTTCAGCTCAGTGCTTCTATTTCAGCTTCTTATATTGATGAGCACTAGCTGCTATAGGGGGTTACTGCCATCTATCCCCATAGTCATCATTATCCCTCGCTGCCCACATCAGTGTGTGATTGGAAGTGTGCATGTGAGCCGGGCTGTGATTTTGAGTATATGACAACTTTGTCATACTTAGTTCTATTAATATGCGTTGAAGGTATGGTGCTTTTTTCTTATATTGTTAGTAATATTTTTCCAAAAAACTTTAATTTTTTTAAGAGATACCGCAGTTTGTTTCTTTATGGAGCCCCCTTAATGAGTACCCCCTTGTGCCACCTCCACCCCTATTCCCCCCCCCCTTTCTTTCTATTAGTCATAGCCTCCAGGAACACCACCTATTGTTTTGGTGAATTGGTGGATAAATAAGAAATTGCCCTGAGCGCACCACTGTTTTTTATATCTTTTTGTGATTGCAATTGAGATAAATCCCGTCTCATTTCCTTGCATGATGTCCAGCATCATCTAATCCTTTCCTTCCCAAGCAGCTAGAAAAACTGTAGCTGATGACTTTTAATTTTTACATAGTAGACTGGAGCTCCTCTTTAATTTATTTGATTTCAGCTCTTTCAATAATGGAGGTTCTGCATCACGCAAGGGCCTTACTTAGGGCAGTCTGCCTACAAGTGTAACCTACCTAGGATTTCCCACTCCCCCAGACTAATTCACTCCTCAAGGCATATTGTTATTTGTATAACATCTATCAAGATCCAGCCCACTACTTGCATCTATGCTGAGGACTCTTGAGAGTAAAGTTCATTAGGCAGGGCGCTGTGATGTTGTGTGCAGAAAGACCAACTCAGGATCATCTGTTAAATTAACTAACGCCACATTACTAACAGTCAAAGGAGATTGCACAGGGGGTGATGTGGGCAATGTCAGAATGAGAACAAAAGCCCTGGGCAGTTCTATACGTATTTCCTGCTCCATTTTAAGGCCTAAGTGAAGTGTACACTTTTTTTGGATTAATCATCTATAAAATGTTAATATTCCTATTAATTTCTTATCAGTGTTTCACAGACATGGCAAAATTCACAAACAACAATAGACAAAAATGTATGTAACATAACTACAATTGTTCCTTCTAGATTAACAATATAGTCTGTTTTCAACATTTGATGCAGAGTTTTCCTGTACTGTTTATCTTTCTACCTCCATCTTCTTTATTATGTTCACATTCAGGTTTGAAGTTTGACTCTAAATATATGAACTTTAGAGTACGAGCATGTAACAAAGCTGTAGCAGGAGAATACTCAGACCCAGTCACACTGGAAACCAAAGGTAATACTTTGTTCAATTTGGAGAATACTGGAAAAACAAATGTGTTTATTTTTGACTTTACCATAACAAATATGGATGATGGGAAGCAAGTTCTCAATTTAAATCTTATATAAAAAAAAGATTGCTAGTCTGCTTACTTCCAGCTCTGGCAGCTCATTAAGGTCTAATTCAAACAGAAGCATGAATTTGTACACCCATGCAGAGGGCTTTGCATATCTGCCCAGGAATACATTCAACAGGCTGATGGATGCATGGATCTTCACACACATCCCTGTGTGTAAATCAGAGTGGGACTGATGCACGGCTTTGAACACTTTTGTTGTTTTCAGAGCCGTACATCCCTGCCACATGGATGTACACATCAGGATGGCATGAAGATAAAGATCTATTTAGTTGTCAGCCTGTTATTGATTTTTTTTTTTTATATTCTCTTTATTAGTTTTGTCATATGAAAGTTACAAACGTGACAACATTCAACAATCAGCACTAAGCACTACAATGCATCAGCACCAGTGGACAATGCAGCTCCCATATAGCATTGTGACAAAGACATTAAAAGAATTAGAAGAATTATAGAATTAACATTTACAACTCCAAATAGTAACTCCCCCAAAGTACCAAGAGCCACTATATGAAGTGCTCACCAGGGCCCCCAAAGGAACAGCACCATACCCTCCACAAGATCCTCTAATATACAATCACTCTAATGCTGTGGATTTGTCACTTATCCAACCTCCCCACAACTTTTCAAACTTAGGTGGCACAACTCTACTAACATATGTGACTTTATACAACGGTAATGTATTTACTAACACCTTCCAAGCCAAAATAGTGGGGGGCACATGTTTCTTCCTTGACAGAATTATTTTACATGCTTAATAGACCAAGCATCATACAGATCACCTTTTTGGGGCGCTAACTGGTCAACCAGGCCCAATAGGCAGATTTCTACAGAAGGACTAATATTAATCGTCGTAACCGACTTAACACTGTTTACAACCTCAGACCAGAAGAGTTGAATGGGCGCACATTGCCAAAATATGTGTATAAAATCTGCCCTAGGATCGGCACACGTGCCCTAAGAGCGGATGAATGTGTATGGAAAATTCTTGCCAATTTAGCAGGGGTAAAATAAATTCTGTGGAGGAATTTATACTGTACAAGGTGATCGCGTGCTGACACCAGCTTAGAAAAAGTATTACTCCATACGTAATCCCAGTCATCAAGTCTGTTATTGATTTTAACAGCCTGCCTACATGTACCACCTGTGCCTCCCAAGTGGATAAACGCGGCAGATCCATGCATTCATGTGAATGATGCTTGTAGAAAAAAAGTTAATTGTACCAGGAACACACCACATGCAGTCCAGTGCGTTTTTTTCTGCATCAAAAACGCATGGAAAGTAGGTTATATGGCTTCCATTGGCATAGCTCACACCAGTGCAGTCAATTTCAGGGCTTTCCAGTTCCAGAAAAAAAAAGTAGAACACGCTGCATTTTTCCTGCACTGGACTGTACTGGAACTCAGTAAAACGGATTAAAAATGCACTGGAACACATTAAAAATGCACTGGACCCGATGCTGGGGGCAAAAGGGGGGATGGGAGGAGCCGCTGACACGTAGCAGCCGCCGGAGCGGCGTGCGTCCTCTTCCCTCGCCGTCCCCGCCTCCCGCCTTCCATGTCGTCCGCACCGCCTACCCGCCGTCAGCTGTTCGCCTGCACGAGACAGAGCGGACGCTCCAGGTGAAGACAGTGCAGAGAGAGCGGGCAGAGAGAGCGTTCCCTTGTGAAGCAGGGACACAACGGTAGGACGGCAGCTATGTGCGGAGCCCTGCACCCCCCCCCCCCCTCTCCACTGAGCCGACCTGACTGCACGGACATCTCTACCCCCTCATGCGTAGGTAAGGTCACGGATCAGATAACAGTGACAGAGCAGAGGAGCAGCGGAGCGGTGAGGTGAGCAAGTAATGTGGATGAAAGAAGGGGGGACGGACAGCTGATCACCTGTTTACCGCTACTTACTAAAACTGACTAAAATTATCGATGAAATGGTTTCTTTTTGAAAGTGATAAGGCGTATAGTTATAATTCTCCTAATGACTGCTATCAATGTGACGCTCACTACCAGACCACCGGATTGTTATTAATGTTGTCTGATCAGTCGGATATAAACCCTGCAGGATGAGAAGTAGTGTGAGGTGGATGGATATATGAAGGGCAGACAAACAGCTATGCAGTGTGGAGTTTTCTTTTTCTTTTACATACATCTCTCATACAGAGGTACAAAGTAGTGGGGTCGGTTAGCGCTCGCTTGCGACTATCTGCCCTTTTGCCCATTTTTGTCCAGCTCTCTTCGACAGCGGATCGGCAGGTAGACACAGGCGGTGAATGCTGGAGTTGATGCGGGAGTTGATTTACGGCTTGTACCTGTGGCTAAAAAAAAAAGGGGGACAGGAAAAGAAAAAGGAAAAAGAGGGTGAATCCTAGTGCGTTGCCTGGGTGGAGAGTCAGACTGGTGCCCACTGCTCGTCAACAGCATTGCTGTCGCCCGTTGGCATACTGGCATAAGGGGGAAGAACTACACCATTGTGCGCTGCCTTACTCTGTGAAAGAAGGAACGGGGAAGGGGAGAGAAGGTGGAGGAAGGGGAAAAAGAAAAAGAAAGAAAAATCTCCCATGCAAAATAAATCTCTTCAGCACCCCTCCCTAATTGATAGAAGTGCCCCGCTCCCAGAAAGTGACGTAAGCAACCTGTACCCCACAAGAGTTATAGGAAAAGAAAAAGGACTTTAGCTTTGAAAAAGGTCTTGAGTTTTGGAGCTGACCCACTACAAAAGGAGTATGCAGGGGAAAACGAATAAAAGGGGGGGAGCGGGACCTACTAGTCCTGGGGGGATACAACGATATCTGGTGGGGGAGACAAGTACGATGGAAAACAGCCAGGAAACCCCCAGCCAGAAGACATTAAGAAAATCAGGCGCGGGCATCAGTAAAACTATGGAGACGGGAGAAGGGCGGGGAGTGGAAAAGCCTAAGGACTTATGCCCAACTCGCACTAGGATGGGGGGGGTTAGCTCCCGAGAAGATGACAAGGTTAAAAGAAGGGAAGAATCGGGGAGAAAAGGAGAGGCCCCTCCCCAACCCGAAACTCAACCCGAAATTCAATCCGAATTAGAAGGAGACCCAGTGTTGGCGGAGCCACAAGCGACCCTGGGTATGTTGAAAGAGATATTTACAGAGGCATTGACTAAAGTGGAAACTTCACTTAAATCCGATATAGCTGGGATAAGGGCGGATATTGGTCTAGTACTAGGTAGGGTGGAAGAAATGGAGGAAAGAATGAATGGGTATGAACAGAATCTGAGGGACCTAAGAGAACAAGTGAAATCAGCCCAAAAAATAAATAGAGCGATCCTATATAAAATCGAGGATCAGGAAAATCGCGGAAGAAGGAAAAATTTAAGGATAAAAGGTTTGGAAGAAAAATTTAAAAATGAAGATCTCCCCAAGGTGATGCAGGACCTGTTTAATCCCATCCTAGGAAGGGCGGAGGATAAAATACTAAAAATAGATAGAGTGCACCGAGTCATGGGATATCGGCCCCAAGCCACAGAAAAACCAAGAGATGTAATAATCAGATTTCATTTTTACGAGGAAAAGGCGCTAGTACTGGAGAATATCCGAAGGAAGGACAAGATTATGTTTCAGGAATCGGAGTTACAGATATTCTCAGATCTGGCGGGGGAAACATTGAGGAGAAGAAGGCTTCTTAAACCCCTGACAGATCTGATGAGGTCATTAAATGTTCCCTATCAATGGGGATTTCCAGCATGTCTTAGGGGAAGGAGAGACGGCCGCACTGCAGTATTAAGGTTCCCAGAGGACTTAACGGACTTCTGTAATAGGTTAGAAATCCCCCCACCAGCAATACCAGGATGGGAGGAGGGGATGGGGAATAAAGGAAGCAGTGGGGCTATGCAGTGGTCTCGGGTCGGGGATAGGGGGGGGAGAGATGGGGTATAATCACCATCACTGGGGGGCGGGATGTGGGGGGCGGGGGGGGCGCGGGTGCTTTGATAGGCTGTGAATGAGGCGGTCCTCCCAAAGAAGGCTAGGCGGGCAAAAGGTGACCTGTGGGTCACCGGGACACCTATGCGAGGAACAAAAACGGAAATTGTTCACTCCTCTGAAGGGAGGAGGGGGGGAGGAGGGAGGGGGAGGGTTGGGGAGGGAAGGGGCTGGAAAGGGGGAGGGAGGAAGGGGGGGTGGGATGGGGGGCAATCTCTCTCTCAAACAGGGGGTATATACTCTCTCTCACGCTCTCTCGTCTCCCCCTCCTCTCGCTCCCCACGTTGACCTCCGGCGGGGAGGGAGCTTACGCCCCCCCCCCCGGCGGGGGGCGGGGGGAGAGGGGAGGGGATGAGGATGAGTGAGATATGACAAGGTTGAAATTGATAACATACAATGTGAGGGGTATAAGTACTCCCCAAAAAAAGTTCAGAGTAAATAAGGAGCTAGAATTGTATGGGGCGAATGTGATCTGTCTGCAGGAAACACATATGTCACACGAGGCTAGAGGGAGATTGACATCTTGGAAGTTCCCTACATGGTTCTATGGTGACTCTACTACGCGCTACGCTAGGGGGGTAGCAATAGGATTCGAGAGAAGTGTCAGGTTCGAAGTTGAGAAACAAATGGCCGACCCGGAAGGGAGATTTCTGCTCATAAGGGGAAGAATCTCGGATGGAGTATACACTTTTGCGAACATATATTCCCCAAATAGGGACCCAGATAAATTCTTAAGGAAGGTCCTGGATTTATTGGCAGAGTTCAGAAAAGGTAAATTGATAGTGGCGGGGGACCTGAATATGTGCGTCGACCCTCGGGTAGACTCCTCAGCGGGGTCCCCCCGATGGACGGGGCTCAGATATAAAAAGATAAAGGCTATTCTTTTAGAATTTCAGTTAGTCGATGCTTGGAGGATTAAACATCCAAATAGCAGAGACTATACTTTCTATTCATCGGTACATGGGACATTTACACGAATTGACTATGTACTGATTGAACATCAAATGCTCCCAGCACTCAAAAATACAGTAATAAAACCTATCTCCCTGTCCGACCATGCCCCAGTTATGGTACAGCTGGAGCTAGCAACAGACCAGGCCAAAAGAGAGACATGGAGATTAAATGAAGCGCTAATACAGGACCCAGAGACTAGAAGTAGGATCGAAACAGAGCTGGAAGAGTTCTTTATAAGAAATGACTCCCCAGAGGTTACGAGGAGTACGATATGGGAGACCCATAAAGCATTTATAAGAGGAATTTTAATAAGCATTGGGACAGGGAAAAAAAAGGAAACAGGGAAAAGGCTACAAGAGTTAAATAAGGAGATTTGGGAATTGGAGCAACAAACAAGACCAAAGGGGATCCCAGAGAGAGTAGAACTAAAAGATAAGAAGCTAGAATTAGAAGGACTCATGGAGAAGGAAAGGGTGAGAGTCAACCACTGGGCAGAGAGTATAAGATACCAGGAGGGGAATAAATCTGGGAAATGGTTAGCGAGAGTAGTGCGGGAGAGAAGAAATGTGTCCTTCATATCAAAAATAAAAAATGAAAAGGGGGAAATGAAGCACTCTACTCCTGAAATCGCAACGGTCTTTCATGGCTATTATAGCCAGTTATATAAGGTAGGACAGGGAAAGGAGAAAAGTAGGAATAAAGAAGATACTATCGAGTACCTAACAGGAACAGAGTTCCCTACAGTCCCAGAGGATGAGTTAGAGAGGTTAGAGGCCCCGGTAACGGTAGACGAGGTGGTGCGGGCAATAAGGGGGATGGCAATCGGGAAGAGTCCAGGCCCGGATGGGTTCCCAATCCTTTATTATAAAAAGTTCGAAAAAATACTGGCGCCCAAATTATGCGAGTATATGAACGCAGTCGCAGAAGGGGAAGAACTGAGGGAAGAAGCATTGATGGCTTACATAACTTTGATATTAAAGGAGGGGAAGGATCCAACAACCCCGGGGAGTTATAGACCGATCTCTCTTCTGAATACGGACGTGAAGATATTTTCAAAAGTGATAGCAGAAAGGCTAAAACCATTACTACCCCAATGGGTCCATAGTGACCAAACGGGGTTTGTCATGGGAAGGGAGGGTAGGGATAACTGCCTTAAAACCCTCATGTTGATTCATGGAGTGGAAAGCAGCGGATCCCCGGTCGCCCTGTTATCTGTGGATGCTGAAAAAGCATTTGACAGGGTAGACTGGGGCTTCATGTTTGAGACCCTCTGGGATTAAAAGAAAAAACATTGCGATGGATAAAAGCATTTTACTCCCACCCGACGGCAAAAATAAAAATTAACGGTAACCTTTCCCCGGTAGTAAAGTTATATAATGGAACCAGACAGGGGTGTCCTCTGTCCCCAATGCTGTTTGTTCTGGCCTTGGAACCCTTGTTGGTCTCGATCAGGAAAAATGAAGATATAAGGGGAGTGAGAATTGGTAGAGAAGAGTATAAGGTGTCTGCGTATGCAGATGACATATTATTCTATGTTTCAGAACTCAGGGTGTCTCTCCCAAATATAATTAAGGAGATCCATAGATATGGGATGTTGACAAATTTTAAGATCAATATGTCAAAAACTGAAATTCTGAACATAACAGTACCTAAAAAAGAACAAGAGGAACTCCAGAGCTCTTTTCCCTTTATTTGGTGTAGGGATGAGCTGAGTTACCTGGGGGTAAGAATTACGCCCACATTGTCATCCATATACGCGGCCAATTATACATATATATTAAATAAGGTCAAAGAATGTATTAAAAGTATGAGATATAAACCCTTGTCACTAATAGGGAGAGTAAATGCGTTAAAAATGTTCATTTTACCAAAATTGACATATATGTTCCAAATGATCCCAATAAAAGTTCCGCAGGAGCTCTTCACGAAACTTAAAACTCTAACTTTAAAATACATATGGGGACGTAGGAATCCCAGGATTTCTTATGCGACTCTAGAAAGGGGGAAAGTAGGAGGGGGATTAGCAGCCCCAAACTTCAGAAGATACTACCAGGCAGCAGTAATTTCACGAGTGGTGGATTGGGTGTATGACAAAGGGGATAAAGGGTGGGTAAATATAGAGAAAACACAAAGCGGAGTTAATCTAGGAAAAAGGATTTGGATACCACGGGATTTTCGCGACTTGGGGAGTAGCACGAACCCACTAACTATTAATTTGTTTAAAACATGGGATAAAGTGGGAGAATCAAATCACTGGCAGTATAATTCACCTTTAATTTCTTTATTAGACACAAGTTTTTTTAAACCAGGGAAGGAGGAATTTGTTTATTTCACCAGATGGGCAAAAAAGGATGATATTTCGTTGAAAGATGTGATGAATGGGGACAGATTTTGCACTTTAGGAGAAATAAGACAAAGATGGGGATGTAGGAACTTAGATAGCTGGAGATATGCACAAATTAAACATTTTGTTCAGACTCTGCCTCGGCCACTCCGAGGGGCAGGAGATCTCAGACCGATGGAGAGAATGCTTTCAGACCCGAGCTGCAAGAAAAAAAGTATGTCCAAAATTTATAAAATCCTACAGGAGGAAGAGGAACCAGGGGAACCACTATTCCTGAAAAAATGGGAAGAAGAGCTGGGCACCGTGGGGGATAAGGAACGTAGAAAGAAGATCTTAAGAATAGCAGGTACAATATCTAGGGACAATATGTCATTAGAGATGTCATTTAAATTAATGGCAAGATGGTATGTTGTCCCACAAAGAGCGCATAAGAGTAGAGCAGGTATATCAGCACTATGCTGGCGGGGCTGCGACAAGGTGGGAACCTTTGCACATATATGGTGGGAGTGTGGAAAGATAGGCCCATACTGGGAGAAAATAATAGAAAATATTTTCCGAATAACAGGGGAAGAGGTAAAGAAGGAACCATGGACATGTCTGTTTCACGACACTGACAAAACACTGGGGGAATACAAAAACTCATTGATTCCTCACTTATTGATTGCAGCAAAAAGCCTGATCCCAAAGAGATGGGGCACTCCCGAACCCCCATCTATGAGGGAATGGTTAGGTAAAATAGAGTGAGTAAGATCAATGGAGGAATCAATATCTAGAAGAGGAGACCAAGTGGAAACTTACTTTAGTAAGTGGGGAAAATGGCTGGAGTTCAAGAAAACAAGGGATAGATATGGAAATGGAATGGGAAGCATACTTTTTGTAATATATTTCTTCTTTGAAACTTTAACAAAATAAATAAATAATTAAATAGAGGAACATTTTAAAAAGGTTTGCATGTGATGTGAAAATAGCACTGCCAACAGGCAAAATGGTGGCGATAAGTAGAAGGTAACTAAAGGGACAAGGGCGCAAAGTTAGCCACAATTTGTTGAAGAGAGATTATGGCGTGCTGTATACTGATGCAAAAAAGAAAAAAAAAAAAAAAAATGCACTGGACCCTAGTATAGTGGGGGGAAAAAACAAGAAAAAAGAAGAAAAAAAACACCTGGAATGCAGCCGGAACTGCATCAAAAGTGCACCAAAAATACACTGGAACGCATCAAAACGCGAATGCAGAAACGCATCCGGAGCGGATCTGGAGTGCGTTTTTTTGTGGTATGAAACAACCCTCAGTATTTTCAGAAGTTTATATTGGTCATAGTGTCCAATGTGAAATGCATCTTAGCATATATGTTATCTTATACTGGCCATACACAGCTCAAATTCCGGCTGATTCTTGCCAAATCAACCACAATTCTAGCCATGGGTGGCCCTGTCAGCACCACCTGGCTCACCGAACTTTGACTGAAAATTTGAAGGAGCCAGTTGGAAAGTTGCCAGCCGAACAGTGACTGCATCCAGGCAGATGCAGTCACTGGGTATTTAGGCAGCAGTAAGTGTCATGACTGCTTGAATAGAATAGCTGGCAGCAGAGATTGCTCCATCCATGCTATTTCTCTTGTTTAGGCCTCAGGCTAAATGAAAGAAATCTATACGTGTATGGCTGGCCTTAGTGAGAAACAAGTTCTCATTCATGTTAAAACACTTGGAAAAAAAACACATGCAAACAAAACAGCATAATGTACAGTCACTCTTGAGATACATGTTAGAGAGCTGTTACAAAGAATAGAGGGTAGAATTGAAAAAGACACGCCAATTGCTTTATTTTACAGGCAGCATGTAAAACCTTTACAAGAGATTTTCAGCTGCACAGCACTATAGCGTAATCTCTTTTACACAGATCAGCATGTTGCAAAGGAGATTGCTAAAAGAGTTGATTGCCAACAAGAAGTTAAAAGAGAAGTAAAGAATTTTTTTTCCCCTCAATCATACTTACCTAGGTGGAGGCAGCGTCGGTCCGATGCTGCATCTGTCCCCTGGCGCCTCTGCACTGAGAACCGAGCGATTGAACACCGGAGATCACTCGGTTTTCAGAGCTCCTCGAGCAGAGAGCTGCAGACTGTCAGTCACAGCTCCCTGCTCTGCCCCCTCGTTCACTGGAGCTCTGGGTTGTGGAGGGGGCAGAGTGGCCAACTCAGGCTCTCAGCAACTTGAGGAGAGGCTGAGCCAGATATCATTCAAGTCATTCGTTATTGTAGTGATGCCTGGGTGCCTGGACTAACATTGGTAACAGCAGCAGAGTGCAGACTCCAGCCCGCTCTCTGCTGAAAATGGGTCACAGAAGTGCAAAACGAATTGCACTCCTGTGATCCATAGGAGAAGTACAGCCAAATGAGCTTTGGGTGGACTTCTTAAACCTGGCTATTTAGCAATAACAAAATCTGCTGTATGGTTTAGGACATAAACTGCACAAGTGACAAATAGCTATGCTTTATGTGAAGAACTGTACAACTCACAGCATGTTAACCTAATTCCTTTTGATTACATTTCAGTCTATTCTATCAGTTTACGCATCCATTGCTTGGTAATAGCTAAAGACATGTTAGGTGCTTAAATGTTCATATGCAGCAAACCCTAGTTAGTTTATTCCTTTTTAACCAAACTTATACATATATAATGCACTGGTGAAACAATAATTATTAACCAGTTCCCGACCGGCGCACGCCGATGTACGTCGGCAGAATGGCACGGACAGGCAAATGGGCGTACCTGTACGTCCCTTTAAATTTGTCGGCCTGCCATCGCGAGCACACCACCGGCGGCGCGCTCGCGTGCCGGTCGGGACCCCCGTGAGTCCAGTCACGGGTCCCACGGACTCGATTGCCGCGGGCATACCCGCGATTGTCTCACGGGGCGGCTGAACGGAGAAATGCCGTTGTAGACAGCATTTCCCCTTTCGCCGTTTGTTCGTTGTGACGGGACTACGTTGCGCCTAGTAGCCAATAGCTTTGGTCTCGTAATTTGATCTGAGCATGCGTGGCACTTTGTCTGATCGGAATTCTCTACAAACGATCGGATAAAGTCCGGTCGGATCATGTTGTCGGAAAATTTTATATCCAGCTCTCAAATTCCGACGGAAAAAGTCAGATGGAGCCCACACACGGTCGGATTATCCGACAACACGGTCCGATCGGACATTTTCCGTCGGAATTTCCTACCGTGTGTACAAGGGCTTAGAGTTAAATGTCTACAAGATGCTTACTTTAACTGGAAAACCCTCTTCTGTATTTCTGGGTAGCCCTAGCATACCCTGTCACTAGAACCTAGCTTTCAGATATAATCCCTACCTGTTGGGCCAATCCCTACTCACACACTATCCTACAGTCCAATAAGTAAACTGTTATTGGTTGTTGAAGTGCTCTGGCTGGATAACAGATTGGAATGTGGGGCTTATCTCTGGGGATACAGTTTATCTGAGAAATCAGAGTCCTGTTCCCAGTTCTAGATTGCACCTTGGCTGTAAAAAAATAGAATTTTCTGGTTAATAAAGCCAAAACAAGCACCCTACAGACTTTTAACTCTAATACTAGCAAAGGCAGGAGGGTTGCTTTCTAAATTATTTATTTCAAAGGATTTTTAATGGAAGTAGTTCAAAATGTCTGTCAGGTGTGCCTAAATGACCATGTCAGCACAGAGTCACTTGTAGGTACAACATACCTGGTAAAAAAAGACTGTAGCTTTTCAAATGGTGTGCTGGAAAGCTTAGTATGTGTTGATCCTGTGTAAGGATTAATCACAACTACAGTTAAGAGGGAACAAGACAGGAATAAACCAGGGAGATCTTGCCACTGCTGATCAACCCACTATACTCCACTTGGAATGTATTATCAAGTCTGAGTGGCTTTACCTTTTTATTGTTCCCTTACATTTGTGGATGATATGCAGCAAAGGCTTGTTTTATAGCTTCTTGAATGACCAGTACTTATTTTATTGATAAAAGTGCATCTTTATTGTAAGGCCGCGTACACACGGGCGGACTGTTCGCCCAACTTTGTCCGCTGAACAGTGTTTCAGCAGACAGTCCGCTCGTGTTTGGGGCTTCAGCGGACAGTTTCAGCGGACAGTCTGACGAACAAAGTTTTTCAGAATTCCCATAAGACAGTCCGCTGAAACTTGGTTTGAGCGGACAGTCCGCTCGTGTGTAGGCTTGTTCGACAAACTAAGTTTCGCGCATGCTCAGAAAGGATTTACACGGCGAAGGTTGCATTGCAGTGTATTGGACGTCGTATTTTTCGTCCCGTCGTACGTGCCGTTCACGTCATCGCGCACGCTTTCAGCGGACTGTTCGTTCATCGTGTGGTCAAGTCCGCTCATGCAAATTTTGAGCGGACTGTTTGTCGGATTGTTTGACGAACAAAGTTGGGCGAACAGTCCGCCCGTGTGTACGCGGCCTAAGACTATTTTGTTGCTGTATGCTATGTTCATGTTTTTTTTTCTGTTTTTTTTGTGCAACGCAATATTTTTCAAACATGTCATAAAATTTTTAAATCAACCTCTTGCTGCAGATGAAAAAAAACCCATGAAGGTCCTGCTTATATACACAACCTGGTTAAAAAAAAAACGAAATAACCTGAGTCCTCCAGTGACTCGAGAAATTTGTACAATTTTTCTAGTGCTAGTGTTTACCCTGGGGATTTATATCTTAAAGTACAGTAATGAGACTGCGATACACAGTGAATTATAGAGGCTGAAGGCATCAACTTCAACTTCTACATTTACGCCTTGCAGTCACTTCATATTAGTACCAGCCAAGATGTGCCTTGGACTAACTATTGACGAGCTTTGAAGCCATGAGCATAGATGTTTTAAGCAATATTTTTTCCCTCCACTGTTTGTCATATCACGTATATTTAGCCATAGAGTTGGTTGTATTAACAATTAAATCTGTTACCGTACTTTGCATAAGATGTATAGGTACAAATTCCAACTGTTTATACAAGTAGGATGTATTTGAGATACTGCAGCTATATTTTTTTATCAACAAATTTGGACTGTCTAGGAGCAGAAGTGCAGATCCAGTCCATAGTATTCCAACTGTTTACAAATAAAGTAAGAATGTCACTATTTAACCGCTTAAGCCCCGGACCATTTGGCTGGCCAAAGACCAGACCACTTTTTGCGATTCGGCACTGCGTCTCTTTAACTGACAATTGCGTGGTCGTGCGACGTGGCTCCCAAACAAAATTGACGTCCTTTTTTTTCCCATATATAGAGCTTTCTTTTGGTGGTATTTGATCACCTCTGCGCTTTTTATTTTTTACGCTATAAACAAATAAAGACTGACAATTTAAAAAGAAATACAATAATTTTAACTTTTTGCTAATAAATATCCGCATAAAATATATAAAAAAACATATTTTTTCCCTCAGTTTAGGCTGATATGTATTCTTCTACATATTTTTGATAAAAAAAAAAAATCGCAATAGGCGTATATTGATTGGTTTGCGCAAAAGTTATAGTGTCTACATAATAGGGGATAGTTTTATGGCATTTTTATTGTGACTGCGACATTATGGCGGACACGTCGGACAATTTTGACACATTTTTGTACAACTGCCGGTTGAGATGATTTGAGCTTTGTGACATGGTGCATTATCCTGCTGGAAGTAGCCATCAGAAGTTGGCTACACTGTAGTCATAAAGGGATGGACATGGTCAGCAACAATAGTCAGGTAGGCTGTGGCATTTAAACAATGCTCAATTGGTACTAAGGGGCCCAAAGTGTGGCAAGAAAATATCCCCCACACCATTACACCACCAGCCTGAACCATTGATACAAGGCAGGATGGATCCATGCTTTCATGTTGTTTAAGCCAAATTCTGACCCTACCATCTGAATGTCGCAGGTGACATCGAGACTCACCAGACCAGGCAACGTTTTTCCAATCATCTGTTGTCCAATTTTGGTGAGCCTGTGCGGATTGTAGCCTCAGTTTCCTGTTCTTAGCTGACAGGAGTGGCACCCAGTGTTGTGTTCTGCTGCTGTAGCCCATCTGTTTCAAAGTATGATGTGTTGGGTGTTCAGAGATGGTATTCTGCATACTTTGGTTGTAACGAGTGGTTATTTGAGTTACTGTTGCCTTTATACCATTCTCCTCTGACCTCAGACATCAACAAGGCATTTTCATCCACACAACTTCTGCTCACTGGATATTTTCTCTTTTTCTGACCATTCTCTGTAAACCCTAGAGATGGCTGTGAGTAAAAATCCCGGTAGATCAGCAGTTTTTGAAATAGTCAGACCAGCAACCATGTTATTTTCAAAGTCACTTAAATACCCCTTTTTCTGATGCTCAGTTTAAACTTCAGCAAGTTGTTTTCATCACATCTAGATGCCTAAATGCATTGAGTTGCAGCCATATGATTGGCTGATTAGCAAGTTGTGTTACCAAGCAATTGAACAGGTGTACCTAATAAAGTGGCCAGTGAGTGTATGTATGATTAGTATGCAAGATTTCATTTTAAGACATTCCTCAAGTTTTCAAAGCTAGTGTGCTATATTAAAACATCTTTTTTTACCACATCTAACATGCCTAAAAACATTAGATACCTATTCTTCTACTAATTAAGGCAGGATTGGATAAGAATCAGGATGTCTATTGGCATCTTTACCCTTCAACAGACACTCCTGGCCAAGAGATCCATATTCAAGGACAACGTTTGGCCAGAGGTGTCTACAGATGCCCCTGGCACAGTATATTATCTTTGATTTGCCCACTTAAAGGGTCATGCTGCTTGAACCATATGTTTATATGGGTAACTTTGACTGGTTAATGTTGGCAGAAGAGCTTTTAGGACTAATAGAAGACATGTTTTCTGGATCTTAGTTGCTGCCCTCTTTGCTAGCACTTGCAGGTTGGGGATGAGCAAGACCTGAATAAAATAATGTTTTTAAGCAGCAGTAAGTGTTTTTCTCAGAATATTAAACAGTTTACTATGTCCAACTGTTGTGTGACAGCCCTCATCTTTGGCCTTGACAACACATCATCCCATCTGAACCTGAAGGTGGAAGACTCGTATGTAGAATGGGATCCACTGGGTGGCAAATCTCAAGAAAGCAAAGTCAAAGGAAAGGAGAACAAAGGCAGGTAGGTAGAAGTTAATGTCTGTATGTGCTGTCTGTGGTCATCACACTGTAAAACTATCTGTGATTGTGAGAATATGTCAGTCTGAGCCCTTTGTGTAAAATCAAAAATCCTGGTATATCCAGAGGTTACTTTATAGGTTACTTTATTAATTTTATTACTAAAACATCATTATTCTGTAAAGTTATATTTTATATTAATTTGCAAATGTTATTTCATAAGGCTTTTACATCTATTTGTTCTATTTTAATATATATAAACACACACACATATATATGTATATATATATATATATTGTGAGGGGTTAGCTCGGCAGCGGGTGTGTGTGGATGGGTTCACAACACAAAATCAGGCACAGCAGACAGCGTTGTAGGTGCAAAAAAACAAAAGATGCGGTTTATTTATGCTCCATGCAGTGAAACATATAACAGCCAAACAAAAATAAAACATGAAAATAAATCCTGGTCAGTTTGACCTCTAATTACACACTTAGATTCCCTATCTAACAACTGAGTGCAGCCTTGTGCTGCACCAGTCCCTGTCTCTGTTGTAGACGTTTGCCACACAGGCGTTAACTCACCGCACAGAACAGGTGTCACACTCCCCAGTCTATACAACACAAAACTGGTTCCAGGATGGAGCATCTCCCTAAGCATGCTGGGGTTTTTTGTAGAGGTCTTAATGAGCCCACTTACTTCAGCTGGGCTCATTAACTCTTCCCCTCTAGTTGTACAAGTCTGCATAAAGCCTGAATCTAGGGCATACATATTTCCCATCCTGGATACAACCAGGTGACTTTACCTGCCTGCTGCCACAATATATATATATATATATATATATATATATATATATATATATATATATATATATGTGTTTTGCAGAAAAAAAATTGGTAAAAAGTGAACACAACATACATAGTCATATACAGTCAATTGTAAACCTAGTAACTGAAAAGTGTATGTTGTAGACTGTTTTTAAAAAAATTCTTAAACCCTCTTTGGCACAATAAATGTCAAGGCTGAAACCAGAAAAAGCCAACACATAATCTGAAGTATACACAAATTGTATCATTTGAATATTAACCACTTGCCCACAGTGCACTTAAACCCCTTCCTAACCAGACCAATTTTCAACTTTCGGTGCTTTAACATTTTGAGTCACAATTACTCAGTCATGTACCCATATTACATTTTTGTCCTTTTTTCACACAAATAGAGATGTCTTTTGGTGGTATTTTATAACTGCTGGGTTTTTAATTTTTTGCACTACAAATGAAAAAACACAGAAAAATTTGTAAAAAAAAAACAAACAAAAAATAACGCTTTTTTCTTTGTTTTTGTTATAAAATTTAGCAAATTAGTAATATTCTTCATAAATTTTGGCCACAATTTATACTGCTACATATCTTTGGTAACAATAACAGAATCAGTGTATATTATTTGGTCTTTGTGAAAGTTATAGAGTCTACAAGCTATGGTGTCAATCATTGAAAATTTATCACACCTGATGTACCGAAGGCCTATCTCATTTTTTGAGACCCTAACAAACCAGCTAGGACAGTACAAATACCCCCAAATGACACATTTTTAGAAAGTAGACAGTCCAAGGTATTTATTAAGAGGCATGGTGAGTTTTTTGAAGTTGTTATTTTTTCCCACAATTATTTGCAAAATTAAGATTTTTTTTTTCTTTTTTTCACAAAATTGTCATATTAACAAGTTATTTCTCTCACACAGCATGTGCATACCACAAATTACACCTCAAAACACATTCTGCTACTCCTCCTGAGTATGGCAATACCACATGTGTGAGACTTTTACACAGCCTGGCTACTGTACATAGAGAGGCCCAAAAGGAATAGGCACCACTTAAGTAAAACTGTATAATTTTAATGAACAAGATGCACTAAAAGACTCACATGGAGGTATCTCTATAAACATAAAGGCATAGTGGAACGTCAGTCTCCGTTATGACTGGCAGCATCAGTGTCTTCCTGTAGGGCCGTGCACAGCAGAGCCAGCATCCCGTCCACCAGGTATCTTCCGGCTCTCGGGCGGGAACCAGAGCGAGGTCTGGAGCGCAGTCAGCAGGCCTAGGAAGAGGGCTGAAACGTAGCGTATGGCGGGATGACGCCACGAACGTGATGCGACACGTTTCAGAGCAGGCCAGTGGCGAGATGGAAGCACTGCAAGCTCCTTTTTCAAGCTATAGGCTGTGCACAGCCTTTTTATATGCCTCGGTGGTATCGCCACCTTGTGGGAATACATGCAAGCACACTCCATACAACAATAGAGGCGTACAATTATGAGGAAAAAGATGAAACATGTGCAGTAGACTAAGGCGGCGTACACACGCGGGGACTGTCTGCCGAAACTAAGTTCGTCAAACAGTCCGCTCAAACTTTTGAATGAACGAACACGCCCACACACGGCACTTTTTGAGCGGACAAATACGGCAAACTTTGTTCGTCGTACTAAGTCCGCGCAACTTTTGAAATGAGCGGACTCGCCCACACACGAGGCAACAGTCCGCTCATTTCGAGCGCGTGTGCAGGTAGGCGGGGCCCGCGACGGAGACGTCGCGGGCTCCGCCGCCTGGAATGGACTTAAAGGGGAACCCCAACGCCGAAATAAATCGGCGTGGGGGTCCTCCCAAAGTCCACAACAGACCCTTGTCCGAGCACGCTACCCGGCCGGCCAGGAAAGGGGGGCGAGCGAGCGCGCCCCCCCTCCTGAGCCGTACCAGGCCGCGTGCCCTCAACATGGGGGGCGCCTTGGGGAAGGGGGGGGCCGCGCGGCCCCCCCACCCCAAAGCACCTTGTCCCCATGTTGATGAGGGCAAGGGCCTCTTCCCGACAACCCTGGCCGTTGGTTGTCGGGGTCTGCGGGCGGGGGGCTTATCGGAATCCGGGAGCCCCCTTTAATAAGGGGGCCCCCGGATACCGGCCCCCCACCCTATGTGAATGAGTATGGGGTACAATGTACCCCTACCCATTCACCTGTAAAATAAAAGTACCCAAAAAAAAAACACAACACACGAGATAAAATATTTTATTGCACAGCTCCGGGGGTCTTCCGTCTTCGGGGGTCTTGTCCCCCTCTTCGGTTCTTCTGCCGGGCCACCACGCCTTCTTATAGCTCTTTTGCAGGCGGTGGCCCGGTCTTCTGTCGCCGCCTTCCGTTCTTCTGTCGCCGCCTTCCGTTCTTCTGCCGGACCACCGCGCCTTCTTATAGCTCTTTTAGAGGCGGTGGCCCGGTCTTCTGTCGCCGCTGTCGCCGCCGCCTTCCGTTCTTGTTCTTCTTGTTCTTCTCCAGGAGATGTTGACACGTCGCTCTCTCCGGCCGGAATGCCAGAGCCGCGCTGAGCGGCCACTTATATAGTGACAATGGGGCGGTGTCACATGGTATATGTCACATGGGTTGGTCACATGGTGACCCCGCCCCCTTACGATGTCATAGTCCCCATGTGACATCAACCCATGTGACCAACCCATGTGACATATACCATGTGACACCGCCCCATTGTCACTATATAAGTGGCCGCACAGCGCGGCTCTGGCATTCCGGCCGGAGAGAGCGACGTGTCAACATCTCCTGGAGAAGAACAAGAAGAAGAACAAGAACGGAAGGCGGCGGCGACAGCGGCGACAGAAGACCGGGCCACCGCCTGCAAAAGAGCTATAAGAAGGCGCGGTGGCCCGGCAGAAGAACCGAAGAGGGGGACAAGACCCCCGAAGTCGGGAGAAGAGGCCGGCGGCGGGGAGGAAGAAAGCCGGACTCCTCCGCTAGCAAAAGAGCTACAAGAAGATAGCGGAGGAGTCCGGCGAGAAGACCCCCGAAGACGGAAGACCCCCGGAGCTGTGCAATAAAATATTTTATCTCGTGTGTTGTGTTTTTTTTTGGGTACTTTTATTTTACAGGTGAATGGGTAGGGGTACATTGTACCCCATACTCATTCACATAGGGTGGGGGGCTGGTATCCGGGGGCCCCCTTATTAAAGGGGGCTCCCGGATTCCGATAAGCCCCCCGCCCGCAGACCCCGACAACCAACGGCCAGGGTTGTCGGGAAGAGGCCCTTGTCCTCATCAACATGGGGACAAGGTGCTTTGGGGTGGGGGGGCCGCGCGGCCCCCCCTTCCCCAAGGCACCCCCCATGTTGAGGGCACGCGGCCTCGTACGGCTCAGGAGGGGGGACGCGCTCGCTCGCCCCCCTTTCCTGGCCGGCCGGGTAGCGTGCTCGGACAAGGGTCTGTTGTGGACTTTGGGGGGACCCCCACGCCGATCGGCGTTGGGGTTCCCCTTTAAGTCCATTCCAGGCGGCGGAGCCCGCGACGTCTCCGTCGCGGGCCCCGCCTACCTGCACACGCGCTCGAAATGAGCAGACTTCCCTCCGAGCGGGAACAGTTTGCTCATTTCGAAAGTGGCCTACACACGGGCGGACTGTTCGCTCAAACCAAGTTTCAGCGGACAGTTTTTCGGAATTTCCGAAAAACTTTGTTCGTCAAACTGTCCGCTGAAACTGTCCGCTGAAGCCCCAAACACGAGCGGACTGTCCGCTGAAACACTGTTCAGTGGACAAAGTTGAGCCAACAGTCCGCCCGTGTGTACGCGGCCTAACAAGGGGTCACAGGATTGCAATATTAGAAAAATATATTAAAAAATGTCTATATATATATATATATATATATATATATATATATATTAGAGAACATATATTAATAAAAAAAAAATACAAAATTAATACGGTACCTCCATGTGAGTCTTCTAATGCATCTTGTTCATTAAAATTATACAGTTTTACTTAACCACTTGGGTACCGCGCTATTGCAAAATGACGGCAATAGCGCGGACCCACATTTCCGGGACTACGTCTATTGACGTAGTCCCGGTTACGAGCGGCCTGCGCGCCCCCTGAGGGGCGCGCGCGGCGCGCTCTGTGATCGGCGAGTCCGTGAGACTCGCCTGATCACCGATCCGTGTAAGGGGTCGATCCCGACCCCTTATCACGTGATCAGCTGTCAGCCAATGACAGCTGATCATGTGATAAAACGGAGCCGGTAATCGGCTAGTATTCCTCCTCGCGCTGACAGCGCGAGGAGAAAAAAAAAAAGCCGATCGCCGGCGGCCGTGTTCGGGACATCAGTCCCGATCACAGCCAGCAATTTAAACGGACACCTGCCCCCTGCCAGTGCCCACCTGCCACCCACAGTGCCATCCTGAAATAAAGTAAGTGCCCCCCTGTCAGTGCCACCCAGCAGTGCCCATAGTGCCCACAGTGCCACCCAGCAGTGCCCACAGTGCCACCCAGCAGTGCCCACAGTGCCACCCACAGTGCCACCCAGCAGTGCCACCCACAGTGCCACCCAAAATCTGCCTCAAAGGTGCTGCACCCCAGTGCCGCCCATCAGTGCCCAGCAGTGCCGCCCATCAGTGCCCAGCAGTGCCGCCCATCATTGCCCAGCAGTGCCACCTATCAGAGCCACCTATCAGTGCCACCTATCAGTGCCCATCAGTCCCATCTATCTGTGGTACCTATCAGTGCCCATCCGTGCCACCCATCCGTGCCACTTATCCGTGCCACCCATCCGTGCCATCTTATCTGTGCCCATCTTTGCCCATCAGTGCTGCCTTATCTGTGCCCATCGGTGCCGCCTTATCTGTGCCTATTAGTGCCGCCTTAACTATGCCTATCAGTGCCCACCAGTGCAGCCTATCAGTGCCCACCAATGCAGCCCATCAGTGCCCACCAATGCAGCCCATCAGTGCCCACCAATGCAGCCTATCAGTGCCGCCTAATCAGCGCACTTCAATGAAGGAGAAAAATGACCCGTTTGCAAAATTTTATAACAAACTATTAAAACATGATTTTTTTTTTTTTTGCATCTTTTTTTGTTTGTTTAGCAAAAAATAAAACTCCGAGCTGTAACTAAATACCACCAAAAGAAAGCTCTATTTGTGGGAAAAAAATGATAAAAATTTCATTTGGGTACAGTGTTGTATGCCCGCGCAATTGTCATTCAAAGTGCATCAGCGCTGAAAGCTGAAAATTGAGGGGGGTTTAAGTGCCCAGTAAGCAAGTGGTTAAGTGGCTCCTTTTCTCTTTGTTTCCTTTTTCACATGTTTTGGAGTTTGCTTCAACACCTTTTGCAGGAATGCCATGGGTATAAAAGACTGTCATCTCACACTAGAGAAACATAGCTCAAAGGACTCTTGCATGGACTTACGTTTACATTGTATGCCACAGTTTTGCAACACTACCCCCTGTATGTTTACATACAGAGGCCCAACATGCAGGGAGCACCATCAGGCGTTCTAGGAGCATAAATTAAACATATAAATTCTTGACTACCTCTTACGCTTTTGAAGGACCTGGAGCATCAGGACAATGGAAACGCCCAAAAATTACCCTTTTTGGAAAGTAAACACCCCAAAGTATATTCTACAAGGCATTATAATTTTTTTGAACATGTCATTTTTTTCCACAGGTTTTTGGAAATGTGGAAAGAAAATGATAACACATTTTTTTTTTTTTTTTACACAAAGTTGTCCATTTATATTTAGAACACATAGCATGTACATAGCAAAAATTCCCCCCCCCCCCCCAGATATATTTCTGCTACTCCTCCTGAGTATGGCGATACCACATGTGTGAGACTTTTACACTTTTGCCCAAGATGCAGGGAGCACCATCAGGTGTTCTGGGAGCATAAATTACACATCTAATTTGACGACCTATTACTCTTTTGTGAGTCACTGATGGGCACTGTAGTGGTACTGATGGGCACTGTAGTGGCATGGATGTGGCACAGATGAGAACTGATGCGGCACGGGTGTGGTATGGATTTGGAACGGATGAGAACTGATGTGGCACGGATGAGAACTGATGTGGCACGGATGAGTACTGATGTGGCATGGATGAGCACTGATGTGGCACAAATGAGTACCGATGTGGCATGGATGAGGACTGATGTGGCACAGATTAGTATGGATGTAGCATAGATGTGGCACGGATGAGCACTGATGTGGCATGGATGAGCACTGATGTGGCACGGATTAGCACTGATGTGGTATGGATGTGGCACGGATGAGCACTGATGTGGCATGGATAAACTGATGTGGCACGGATAAACTGATGTGGCACGGATGATCAGTGATGTGGCATGGATGTGGCATGGATGATCGCTGATGTGGCATGGATGAGCACTAATGTGGCCAGTTGCCTCTGTGACACTCACCTTGGTGACGGTTTATGTACCCCCCCCCCCCATTTTCCGCAGGTGTGCTAGTAAAACTGTCACTTATGCTATTATCTAGGTCCCCAGGCCCACTGCTGTATATGGGTGATTTTAATGCTGTAATGAGCCTGGCCATGAACTGCCTGGGGGGAGGGGGCAGATCCTTCACCTCCTTTACCGACTGGGCCCAGGTTCATGGACTTACTGAAATATGAAGATGGAAATAC
The DNA here is from genome assembly GCF_037356315.1 of Lithobates pipiens. Classification (NCBI taxonomy): domain Eukaryota; kingdom Metazoa; phylum Chordata; class Amphibia; order Anura; family Ranidae; genus Lithobates; species Lithobates pipiens. The sequence continues at coordinate 71,551,601 of NW_027507718.1, read as the reverse complement.
CCGGATATGTGTCAATATTCTTACCATTCGGATTCTTTCCAGACCATGGCTCGCATAGATCTGGCAATGGGATTGTGACTGTAAGAAGGATATAGTGGAATACTGGAATGAGAACAGTGGACCCACTTGCAGAACGGGAGGCATTTAAGACCACGTTGCGGGGTACTTTTATGTCCATTACTGGCATTCTACGTAAAAATACCCAGCAACATACTGTGGCATTAGAGACATCTATGACCTCTGCTGAAACTGCTTATGCCTCTAACCCTACTCCAACTAACAGGGATACTTGGTTGCAATGCCGTAGGAGATATGAGCTCCGCCTGCTGGACCTCACTCAAAAACACATGTTACATACCACCCAAAACTCTTTTGAGCATGTTAACAAGGCTTGCCATCTCTTAGCTTACTTGACTAAACCTGAACATTCCCCTATTTCAATTCCGTGGATTATGACTGCACAGGGACAGATTAGTGACACTCCTAGGGATATCATGGAGACATTTCTGGACTTTTACAAGGACCTGTACTCATCCAGAGCAGAATACACTGAATCCCAACTAAATGGCAACCTGGCCCAGGTATCTCCCCCCCCCCCCCCCCTTTCTGCTGAAAGCTGAGGCGCCTCTCTCTGTTGAGTAAATTGCAGTGGCCATTTCGCAACTGCCAGCACATAAGACATCAGGCTTAGATGGCTTCCCTGCTGAGTGGTATTCCCAGTTTCAACACTTAATATGCCCATTCCTTCTGCATACTTATAATAAGGCCTTGAACACTGGAAACCCCCCCCCCCCCCATGAGGGAGGCTTTGATTATCCTACTATTGAAGCCACGTAAGGATCCTCTTAAGTGTGACTGATACCGCCCGATTTCTCTTATTAATGTGGATGTTAAAATCCTTGCCAATGTCTTGGCCAACCGTCTGAACACTGTGGTTGCGAAACTGGTCAGGAGCAATCAAGGAGGCTTTATACCTGGCAGATCTATGAGAATGAATATCCGTAGACTGTTCCACAATCTCCAAAATCCCCATGACTGCACACCTACCCGGGCCATTGTGTCCTTGGGTCCTTAAGGCCTTTGATAGTGTGGAATGGCCCTATCTTTTTCAAGTATTACAGCGGTATGGCTTCGGCCCCGCATTATTGCTTGGACAAGACTCCTTTACACCTCCCCACTGACCCGCATACGAGTTAACTCCCACACTATGGATACTTTTCCTATTACCAGAGGTACTAGGCAGGGGTGAATATTGTCACCCCTCCTATTTGCCCTGGCTATGGAGCTGCTAGCTGTGCATATTCACTGCTCCCAGCTGATGAAGTGCCTTCCTATTGCCACAATAGAGGAGCGAATCTCATTGTATGCGAATGACATACGGTATACCTGGCTGACACCCAGGACTCACTAAAGACACTACTATCAGAGATAGACAATTTTGGTACCTACTCTGGGTTACGGGTGAACTGGGACAAATCTAATCTTTTCCCTTTGGACCCTGATGCAAACTTGCAGATTCACCCAGACTCCAGACTACAGGTGGTGTACTCTTTTAGATACCTGGGGGTTATAGTGCAGTTGCCCTTGTCCTCCTATATTGAAAACAACCTGTGCCCCCTACTGACCCAGCTACAAATACAGACTAAGCAGTGGATGGACCTACCCCTAGACCTAATGGGAAGGGTTAATACCCTTAAAATGATCTATCTACATAAGTTGCTATATATTCAACTCACCCTGTAAAGTCCCTAAATCCATCTTCAAGCGGATAGATACAATCTGCAGGCATTCTTGTGGAACAGTAGGTTCCCTAGGGTGGCTCTAGAGACGTTGCAGTTGCCGATGCATCTGGCGGATTTGGCATTCCCTAACTTTTACTTATATTATTGTCTCCCAGCTGGTCCACATTCATGACTGGCTGCACCTGGTTGCGGCAAATGCCTGTACATTCACCGTGGGAGCTATCACATCCTCTCTAGAGACCCTCCATAATATTATATACAGAGGTCGAGTTCCGGCCCGCCCAGCCACATCTATGCTAAGTACTTCACTTTCCCTTTTTAAAATAATTGTCTCAAACATTTCAAAGGCATCATGGTCAGCGTCCCCTAACAACCCTCTGTAGTTCAATCTAAACTTGAAAGAACTGTGCTCTATACCTGACCCACAAAGTTGGTACTCCAAAGGAGTTAAATACCTGTGTCATTTGTATGACACGCATGGATTTAAATCCTTTCAACAGCTGCGTGTTGATTTTGACATACCCCGCTCATATATGTTCTTCTATTACCAACGACACGCTATTCATGCCCAGTTTGGCTCTTTAGAAAATCCTGTCATCATACTTCAGTTAGAGAAAATACTATGACACCTTGATCCTACTAAACTTATTTCCACATACTATGCTGCCCTTATGACTGTCTGTAACCCTAGACTCCAAGTGGCCCAGACGAAATGGGCCTCTATGTATGGTCCATACACTTACAGAAGATGACTGGTCGGAATTCAGTGACACATACAAGACCTCAGTAATATCCTCCAAAGATCGTATCATAAATATAAAGAATCTTCACCTATCCCACTATACCCCTGCTAGGTTACAAAAAATGAGCTTGGCTCCTACAGCAGACTGTTTTAGAGGATGTGGCCAAGTGGCAGAATTTTTACACTGTTTCTGGACTTGTCCAATAGTCTAAGACTTTTGGATGGAGATAGGGTCTTTTATCTCATCTGCAATAGGCCTCCCAAACATTCTCTCCCCCCAAAAATGGGCAATCTTCACATTTCAACCCATACAAAGAGACCCATCCGCATCCTCTATTTCTACGCGAAGGAAGCCATTCTATTGTTCTGGAAAGGATCACACATACCTCTAAAATCCCTATGGTTAAAACTGATCAATGACTCTTTGCCTGTATACAAACTCACATTTGAGGCTCGGAAAAGAACCAAAACCTTTCACAAAATATGGGGCAGATGGCTCGTAAGCCCTCTAACCCTTACTACAGGGTAGATACTCTGCTGTATACTGTTCATAAAGGTGCAGTGCACCTTACCATGTCAACCCCCCTCATTCCCTGTAACTTTGTACTTAATAACCACAAGAGACCTGTAAATTGAAATCTGTTTATTGACCACTCAAGTGTATCTCTGCAAAATGCATTGCTATGAATAAGTTTTTATTTTGTATGTTGATGTACACAGTTCAATAAAAATATCTTAAAAAGAAAGAAGAAAGTGTTATGTAGGCTGCCAATGCTAATTTCTGAAAATGCTAGCATTCTGATTACCATCGGACCCCTGCCGTGAGCCACATCCGAAGACAGTGTGAACCCGGCTTCATAGTTCTAACTTTACTTTCTACATAATTGTTTGGAAATGGTGACTAAAATTATTGAAATATAAGAGAGCTCTTTTTTGTAGCAAAGTCTTAACTTCGTCTTAACTGCAATGTTATCTTTCTCTCCATAAGGCCCTTTAACACGGGGCGGACTCCGCCAAGCAGATCCGCTTGCTCAGTAGGTGATCTGTCTGCTGATACCTGTTGAACAGCAAAGTGGACACAGCTCGCTGTTCTCTATGCAGCGGTCGGATGGAAACGGACCATCTGTTTCCATCCGACTGTCATCCTATCTACTAGATGGATGAGCAACGGATCCCAATCCATCTGTTTTTGGCAGCCTGGATTGGATCAGATGCAGGCACATGTAAATAGATACATGTCCATTTAAATCCACCTCCACACAGAGAACAATGTGTGGTCTGATTGGGTCTGCCTGAAAAACAGACAGGGGTACTCGATCGGTCCGCTGGTGTGAAAGGGGCCTAAAGGCTACCTTTAAGCACAACTTTTTTGCACCCAGTAAAGTTCTCTCATTTAATTTGTTCTGTGTCAAAACAATTAGAAAGTACAGTGTTAAGCCTGTTACACACTATAAAAAAAATTTCTGTTCAACCCAGCTGAGCTGTCCGGTTGTTGCCCCGTCATTTGACCCGTATGTGCGGCGCTTTATTCTCAGATGTTGCTATAGTCCAATCCTGGTGTTCCCTCCATTGGCTGCCACTAGCCCAATGAATTAAATTCAAAATACTAACACTTACTTACAAAGCCATCCACAATTCTGCCCCCAGCTACATCACTAGCCTAGTCTCAAAATACCAAACTAATCGCCCTCTTTGTTCCCCTCAAGACCTCCTTCTCTCTAGCTCCCTAATCACCTCCTCCCATATCTGCCTCCAGGACTTCTCCCGAACCTCGCCCGTCCTCTGGAATTCACTACACCAATCTGTCAGAATGTCTCCAAATTTATCCACTTTTGGGCAATCCCCGAAAACTTTCCTCTTCAGAGAAGCCTATCCTGCCTCCATTTAACAACTGCACTATTTTCTCCATCAGCTCATCCCCCACAGCTATTACCCTTTTGTATAACTTGACCCTCCCTCCAAGATTGTAAGCTCTAACGAGCAGGGCCCTCTGATTCCCCCCTGTATTGAATTGTATTGTATTGTATTGTAATGTCTGCCCTAATGTTGTAAAGCGCTGCGTAAACTGTTGGCGCTATATAAATCCTGTATAATAATACTAATAATAATAATAGTCCTTATTGCCATCAGTAGTAAACCACATTCTCAATAGGGTTAACATCTGATCTTTTTGTATTTGTATGTAGATAATGTATTAAATAATCAAATCTTCTAATGTTAAAATACCTTTAAAAATATAACACAACAAATATTTCTGATGCCAAAGTTGTATACTATAGCAGCAACATTTTTGGATTTTAACAGACTGGCATATTCCCTGTTTTAATCATATCATCAAAGTGTTCCATTACTCTTCATTATCAAATGTCTCACCATTTTGCCTATTTCTGTTGTCTGACAGTGGATATGTTACGCTGAAGAACAATCCCAGGTGAAGATAATGTAGATATGATTAGCCCTAGGAGTTCTTGCTGACTTGACTGGTTTCTTTAGCATACAACTATTTCTAACCCTAGATTATTTTCATTAACACTTCACATAAATGGTCTGGCTAGCCTTGTCGTGGATCACAGAAAGCACCAATCTAAAGACTGTTCTAAAATTGCAAGATTTTGTTTCAGATATATAACCTATACCAAACAGCTATAGACTTATGTAAGTTATCTTGTTGTGACTACTGTAATAGCAGAGAAAAGAAAAGGTAGAAACAACTATAAATCATTTTAATGCAGGCTATGGTGAAAATAAACTGTAGTCATTATTTGTAAGACTTAAAAGAGAATTTAGGGGTCTACATGTATGCTTGTTTTGCTCCAGGTGTAACTGTAAAACATTTTTGGGAAAGGTTAGATTGTATCTGATGATAGGAGGATTACGGGGAGAAAGAGAAGTAATTTTTTTGTCATTCTGGATCAGTATAAAATATGTTGAACAGATTTGTTAAGCATCTATGAGTAGAGTGTTTTCTATTTACACAAAAGCAGATGGTTTATCATTTTGTGTAGAAAACCCCAATTGATATAGTGCCCAAGAGGTGTGATGGAGACCTCCAATAAATAATAAGAAGAGGCTACATAAGCATTTAGCTAGCATCAGACAGATAGCTATGAACATACAACATTATACTGTCATAAGCATTAACTAAACCTTACCTCAGGCTCAGTTTTATAGATAGAGCCCCATCGGAAGGCAGCAAAAGTGTAACGTAAGGCTAAAGGCAAAACTTTTTTCTTCTTCATGTGGATAAAGTGGTGGGGGGTTAGAACCACTGTCGGTTTTTATTGCTGCCTCTGTCCCCCTTAGGGAGATTCACCCACTCTATTTGTCCTGATTCCTGGATGGGAATAAAGTGAGAGAAAATCCAAATTTCTCTTATATTCACCGACCGACACAGCTCCTCTCTTAGCCATTGGGTTGTATACCTCACCTCTAGGAGAAATACTAGGGAAAGTTGTAATACAACATCAGAACTTTCCATTCCGCCCATGGGGACGGTCCCTTAGGTATCAACCCTCCTGCCTGCTAGCAGACCTCAGTTTTATTTTGCCTAGGGAAGGAGAAAGACCTAGGAACCCTGCGGGCCCATAGGTCCATTTTTTTTTTTATGCAAAAGCTTTGCTTTTTTCGCAAGATGAGTGATCCTGTGATCTTCTATCAACAGCTGGCTGGGTGACATGCTGGTTCACTTATCCTTGTAGTCTCCCCAGTCCGGCCATCAAGCATGTGCAGGTTGCAGCTACGGCTCGGCAGGCCATGACATACCTCAGCTCCAGAGGTGGTTGTGAGCTTTTATGCTCCGGGGCGTACATATGACCGGGCTACTGATGTCTGCGTCACAGTATGCCGAGGCCAGTAGCCTTCCCTGTACTGACCAGGAGTAGGTCTACAGTGGAATGTCTCCCAGCTCTTCAGGACTCTCCCTGTTCTGATGGGGCTGGGCATTCCCTGGGAGGTCGATTCGGGGGCCCCCTCACCTCCCTATCTTCTCTCTCTGGTCCCTATCTTCCCTCCCTCCCCCCATTGAGGGGGAATGCTGCATGTGGCTGCTGAGCGATGTGTGTGCTTATATAGGGGCTCTCTGTGGGCTCTCACCTGACATGGTCGGCTGGCTGAATGGCGGTGGTCCTGGGGCCTGTATGGTATGCCCCTGAAAGGTGCCTGTGAGGGTCTGCTGGGAATAGTGGAGCGCTGTGGCTTTGCAAGGGGTTTTTTATTTCTACCTCATGGCGATGTTTGGCGGCCATTTTAGGTGTGGGCAGAGCAGACTGACTGTCTGGGCTTCAGCGGCCATTTTTTATGTGATTCCTATTCAAGGCACTGGTAGCCATTTTCTGGAAGCCTGAACACATTTTCAGTGTTCCCTGACAGCAGCATGGCTCATGTGCTCTCACAGCCTTTTTCCCTGTGTTTCCTGTCTGTGTACTGGACGCTGAGCGGCCATTTTATTGAAGCCTGAGCATTTTTTCTGATGGTTTTAGCGATCATTCCAGCGGTTATCACCAACTCAGTTTTTGGTTTCCTCTGCACCTGGGCGCACTCAGGGACTACAGGCACCACTTGGACAGCGCAGATCACCCCAGGGTGGTGAGTCCTGTGGGAATGAGCCTCTCAGTCAGCGGCAGCAGGGAGGGTGAGACTGTCACTGTCCTAAGTCCCCTTTGGGTGGCAGACAGGATAGGGTCAGCATGGCTTCAGAAACTAGTGTTTCTTCCCCCAAAGTCCAGGCAATGGCAACCGGGTTACCCACAGACTGCGCAGTGCCCATGGACACCCTGATGACGGTCTTCAACTCGTTCATTGCTAGATGGAGGTGGTTCGTGGGACGATGGGTGCAATAAGGTGGCCTCTGTTCCCCCCATCCTCTGGGGAGAGCTCTGGCACAGACTCAGGCGCCCTTGGACATCCAGGATGCGTACCTGCACATACCCATATGCCTATGGCAGCAGAAGTGTCTGCGATTTTCAGTCAGGGAAGCCCACTACCAGTTTGTGGCTCTCCTTTTTGGTCTGACATTAGCCCCTGAGTCTTTACCAAGGTTTTGGCTCCGGTTTTGATGTTGCTACGGCAACGTGGGATCACGATCGTGTGATATCTAGACAATCTCCTCCTGAGAGCATCTGCTGCCTCAGAGTTAGCGGAGGATGTAGCGATCACCATGCAGACTCTGCGAGAATTTGGGTGGCTGTTGAACCTAAAGAACTCGGTGATTGTACCGATTCAGCGTTTGGAGTACCTAGGCTTGTTGCTAGACTCCATGGAAGCAAGAGTTTTTCTCTCTTCAGACAAGCTGCAGATTCTCAGATCTGCGGCAAGGCTGCTGATGAACCGCAGGTGGTCGTCGCTTCGCTTTTGCATGCGAGTCCTGGGGCTCATGGTGGCCTCCTTTGAGGCTGTACCGTTTACCCAGTTCTACACCTTCCTGCAGAAGGAAATCTTGTCTAAATGGGACAAATCTCAGTTGTCCCTGGATCATCAGATTCAGGTGAGTCAATCAGTCAGAGAATCACTGATCTGGTGGCTGAGGTCCCAGGTGATTCAGGCCGGGAAGTTGTTCCTACCTTTAAAGTGGACAGTGATCACAACGGAGACCAGCCTTTTCGGCTGGGGTGGAGTAATGGGGGTTCAATCGGCTCAGGGCCTCTGGTCGACGAAAGAATCCGAGTTGCCGATCAATCTGCTCGAACTGAGAGCGATCAGGATGTGCCTCTCCCCAGTCAGACAACGCCACTGCAGTGGCATACGTCAATCACCAAGGGGGGACAAGAAGCTCAGCCACGGCATGGGAGGTCACCCACATACTTCGGTGGGCAAAGCGACATGTACGGGTTTTATCAGCCATTTACATTCCCGGAGTGGAGAACTGACAAGTGGACTATCTGAGTCGCCAGATGCTGGACCCAGGAGAATGGGCCTTGCATCCGGAGGTATTCAGGTTACTGTGCCTGAGGTGGAGCACACCAGACGTGAATCTTCTGGACTCCTGTCTCAATCAGAGGGTGCCATGATTCGTGTCCAGGACAAGAGATCCGTGGGCGGACGCGCTGGTGGCTCCGTGGGATCGGTACCAGCTGATCTATGCCTTTCTTCCACTGAAGCTGTTACCATGTCTGATTCGCAGAGTGGAAGCCGAAGGTATCCCAGTAATACTGGTGGCCCCAGATTGGCCTTAGCGTCCTTGGTATGCAGACCTGGTGCGTCTGGTGGCAGACGCTCCCTGGCGACTGCCATTACGAGAGGATCTTCTGTCTCAAGGTCCGATTCTCCATCCTGCTTTACCATCGCGGGCTTTATTGGCATGGCTATTGAGAGCAAGGTGTTGGGAAACTGGGGTCTGTCGGACTCTGTGATCCCAACTATGTTGAGAGCATGGAAATCATCTTCTAGGAAGATATATCATCGTACCTGGATGGCCTACATCTCCATATGTGCTGAGAAAGGTTGGCATCCACGCTCTTTTTCAATATTCAGGATCCTGCAAGTTTCAGCTTTGACTGTCTTTTTTCAGCGACCCCTGGCGTCTCACTCATTAGTGAGTACGTTTGTTCAGGGAGTCCATCATGTAGTCCCTCTTGTGTGTCGACACTGTTACCCCCATGAAATTTGAACCTGGTGTTATTGGCGCTTCAAAAACCGCTGCGTGAAAATATCAGGGTGTTTCCCCTGTTGACTCTTTTTCAGAAAGTCGTCTTTCTAGTGGCCATCACATTGGCCAGGAGGGTCTCGGAACTGGCGGCCTTGTCTTGTAAGTCGCCTTATCTGGTTATCCATAGGATAAGGTGGTGTTGCGTTCGCAACCGTCCTTTCTACCGAAGGTGGTCGTGGCTTTTCACATTAATGAGGACATTGTTTTACCATCTCTCTGTCCTAGGCCAAAACACCCTAAGGAGGTGGCTCTTCACGCTCTGGGCGTGGTTCGGGCTCTGAAAGTGTATTTGTCTACCACTGCTCCCTTTCGGAAGTCAGTCGTTGTTTGTCTCGGTAGCTGGTCCCAAGAAAGGCATGGCGGTCTCATCAGCCACCATTTCCAGGTGGATCGGACAGATTGTAGGGCAAGCCTACGCCTTAAAGGGGCAGGTGCCCCTCTTTCCGGTTACATCCCACTCCACAAGTGCAATTGGAATGTCTTGGGCCTTCTGACACCAAGCGTCTGTCGCTCAGGTGTGTAGGGCGGCGACCTGGTCGTCTGTCCGCACGTTTACCAAGTTCTACAAGATAGACGTCAGTGCATCGGCTGATGCCTGTTTTTGGCCGCAAAGTTTTGCAGGCGGCTGTATAGTTGCAATTGAATATGCAATATTTTACCTGTTTTCCTGGTTTTTCAATAAAAACACAGTACCTTTAACTTAATGCACTGTTGCATTACATTCCGCAGTTTTTGTGCGATTGTGGGTAGTCACTCCTGTTGAGGGTACCCTGATTTTGTGGTGGATTCTCCACACACTGTTGTTTTTTGTGGGTAAAGTTTTCTCTTGTTCCCACTTGCCACGGTGGATGAATTGTTTATGCTGTTTTCCCACCCCTCTTTTGGCACTGCTTGGGGACGTCCCAATGGCTAAGAGAGGAGCTGTGTCGGTCGGTGAATATAAGAGAAAATAGGATTTTTTGTACTCACCGTAAAATACTTTTCTCTGTAATTCACCGAACAACACAGCACCCACCCCTCCTTTTTTCTTTATGTTATACTGCTTGTTGACGTACTGAGGTCTGCTAGCAGGCAGGGGGGTTGATACCTAAAGGACCGCCCCCATGGTTGGAACTGAAAGATCTGAGTGTTGTATTACAACTTTGCCTAGTATTTCTCCTAGAGGTGAGGTATTACAGAGGAAAGGATTTTACGGTGAGTACAAAAAATCCTATTTTTTGATTTGCCACCAGAGCAGGAATAGAGGGGAAATGGGCACACTTGAAAGATATCCTCTCACTTGCTGATGAGTCTACAGGACAGCAAATAAAGGGAAATCTCACAGGTGGCAAAACTGTGGTTTTAACCCACTACTCTATTCAAAATTAAAAAAAATAATAATAATAAGCTTTTGCCTAGATATACTTTAAAGTGGAGCTCCACCCAAAAGAGGCAAGTTCCACTCTAAGTTACCCCCCCCACCCCAATATATGACATTTTGGGGAGGGGGGGACAGGTACCTATTTTTGACAGGTACCTGCTCCCACTTCTCGAGCAGAAGTTATCCTCTCCCCCTCCCTCTTTGCAATCTTCTGGGACACGTCACAGGTCCCAGAAGATTGCCGACCAATGGGGAGGTGAGGCGCGACTTGCGCAGTGCGCACCCAGCTGTCACGCCACAAGCTGTCATAGCCGGGTGCCCACACTTGCAATGCCGGTGCTGTGGACAGGCGAGGGAGAGAAGCAGGGGTTCAGGCGGCCACATTGCTGGACCATGGGACAGGTGAGTGTGTGTTTATTAAAAGTCAGCAGCTACACTTTTTGTACCTGCTGACTTTTAATAAACACAAAAATTAGTGTAACTCCGCTTTAAGGGGGTAAGGAACCACCTCATCACATTTCAGTGTAATGTAGCATGGCAAATATAAAACAAAATGCGCCATCATCTCAGTTATTCATACACATACTATATTCATATTTTTTATGTAGGGTCTAGTGCAGCTAGAAATTCTGTATTTATGATCATTGGAAATATTCTGCAAAAGGGACCTTGCTGCACATAAGGAAAATAGCATTACCTCAATCATTATAACAATGTATTTATTATGTATAGAAACTGTTGCTAAGTGCTATTGTGGGATACAAGAAAACTTTATGCCTAATTAAAGGTTTGTTTGGACTTTAAGATGATGTTAAAGAGGAGAAGTGCAGGCTATAAAACAAAAAAAAAACCCTTACGATGCTGTGTCCCACAGGCTGTAAGACCGAGAACTGAATGATCACATGACCACTGATTGCTCAGTTCTCAGTCACTGAGCAGTGAGCAGTGACTTTCAGTCATTGACTCTTAGCTCCACTCCTCCAGTGCTCACTGGAGCACCGGGCTGGGGAGGGCGTGGAAGCTGCTGAGTCAGGCTCTCAGCCTGAGAGGCTAAGGCCGCGTACACACGCGCGGACTGTTTGCCCAACCTTGTTCGTCAAACAGTTTCGGCAAACAGTCCGCTCAAAATTTGCATGAGCGGACTTGCCCACACACGAGCGGACTGTTTCAGCGAACTGTTTGCCAAACAGTTCGCTCAACTTTTGAAATGAACGGACTCGCCCACGTAAGGAGGAGGCAAATCCGCCCATTTCGAGCGCGTGTACAGGTAGGCGGGGCCCGCGAAGGAGACGTCGCGGGCTCCGCCGCCTGGAATGGGCTTAAAGGGGAACCCCAACGCCGAAAAAAATCGGCGTGGGGGTTCCCCCAAAGTCCACACCAGACCCTTGTCCGAGCACGCTACCCGGCCGGCCAGGAAAGGGGGGCGAGCGAGCGCGCCCCCCCTCCTGAGCCGTACCAGGCCGCGTGCCCTCAACATGGGGGGTGCCTTGGGGAAGGGGGGGCCGCGCGGCCCCCCCACCCCAAAGCACCTTGTCCCCATGTTGATGAGGACAAGGGCCTCTTCCCGACAACCCTGGCCGTTGGTTGTCGGGGTCTGCGGGCGGGGGGCTTATCGGAATCCGGGAGCCCCCTTTAAGAAGGGGGCCCCCGGATACCGGCCCCCCACCCTATGTGAATGAGTATGGGGTACAATGTACCCCTACCCATTCACCTGTGAAATAAAGTACAAAAAAAAACACAACACAGGGAAAAAATATTTTATTGCACAGCTCCGGGGGTCTTCCGTCTTCGGGGGTCTTCTCGCCGGACTCCTCCGCTATCTGTGTGTAGCTCTTTTACTAGCGGAGGAGTCCGGCTTTCTTCCTCCCCGCCGCTGGCCTCTTCTCCCGACTTCGGGGGTCTTGTCCCCCTCTTCGGTTCTTCTGCCGGGCCACCGCGCCTTCTTATAGCTCTTTTGCAGGCGGTGGCCCGGTCTTCTGTCGCCGCTGCCTTCCGTTCTTCTGTCGCCGCCTTCGGTTCTTCTGCCGGGCCACCGCGCCTTCTTATAGCTCTTTTGCAGGCGGTGGCCCGGTCTTCTGTCGCCGCTGCCTTCCGTTCTTCTGTCGCCGCCTTCGGTTCTTCTGCCGGGCCACCGCGCCTTCTTGTAGCTCTTTTACAGGCGGTGGCCCGGTCTTCTGTCGCCGCTGTCGTCGCCGCCGCCGCCGCCTTCCGTTCTTGTTCTTCTTCTTGTTCTTCTTCTCCTGGAGATGTTGACTCGACGAGCTCTCCGGCCGGAATGCCAGAGCCGCGCTGTGCGGTCACTTATATAGTGACAATGGGGCGGTGTCACATGGTATATGTCACATGGGTTGGTCACATGGTGACCCCGCCCCCTTACGATGTCATAGTCCCCATGTGACATCAACCCATGTGACCAACCCATGTGACATATACCATGTGACACCGCCCCATTGTCACTATATAAGTGACCGCACAGCGCGGCTCTGGCATTCCGGCCGGAGAGCTCGTCGAGTCAACATCTCCAGGAGAAGAAGAACAAGAAGAAGAAGAAGAACGGAAGGCGACGACAGCGGCGACAGAAGACCGGGCCACTGCCTGTAAAAGAGCTACAAGAAGGCGCAGTGGCCCGGCAGAAGAACGGAAGGCGGCGACAGAAGAACGGAAGGCAGCGGCGACAGAAGACCGGGCCACCGCCTGCAAAAGAGCTACAAGAAGGCGCGGTGGCCCGGCAGAAGAACCGAAGAGGGGGACAAGACCCCCGAAGTCGGGAGAAGAGGCCAGCGGCGGGGAGGAAGAAAGCCGGGCTCCTCCGCTAGTAAAAGAGCTACAAGAAGATAGCGGAGGAGTCCGGCGAGAAGACCCCCGAAGACGGAAGACCCCCGGAGCTGTGCAATAAAATATTTTTTCCCTGTGTTGTGTTTTTTTTTGTACTTTATTTCACAGGTGAATGGGTAGGGGTACATTGTACCCCATACTCATTCACATAGGGTGGGGGGCCGGTATCCGGGGGCCCCCTTCTTAAAGGGGGCTCCCGGATTCCGATAAGCCCCCCGCCCGCAGACCCCGACAACTGGTACGGCTCAGGAGGGGGGGCGCGCTCGCTCGCCCCCCTTTCCTGGCCGGCCGGGTAGCGTGCTCGGACAAGGGTCTGGTGTGGACTTTGGGGGAACCCCCACGCCGATTTTTTTCGGCGTTGGGTTCCCCTTTAAGTCCATTCCAGGCGGCGGAGCCCGCGACGTCTCCTTCGCGGGCCCCGCCTACCTGTACACGCGCTCGAAATGGGCGGACTTTCCGAGCGGGAACAGTTTGCTCATTTCGAAAGTAGCCTACACACGGGCGGACTGTTCGCTCAAACACAGTTTCAGCGGACAGTTTTTCGGAATTTCCGAAAGACTTTGTCCGTCCAACTGTCCGCTGAAACTGTCCGCTGAAAGCCCACACACGGGCGGACTGTCCGCCCACACACTGTTCAGCGGACAAGGTTGGGCGAACAGTCCGCCCGTGTGTACGCGGCCTAAGTCAGTCACCGGTCAGGAATCTGGGTGAATCCTGACATTACACTCAAGATTCCTGCAGAGCCTGGACTGGCTGTATGATGTCAGTTGACAGCAGGCTTTGCAGAAATAAGTGCATTCCTGTGACCCACATGAGAAGTATGGCCAAAAAACCTTTGGTCATACTTCTCTTTTATCCAAGATTTTTTTGTAGTACATTATGATGCCCATAATGGAAAATCTTGGTTTAAAGAAAAACAATATATCTTGGTTAAAAGAGAAGTATGGCCGAAGTTTTTTTGGCCATACTTCTCATGTGGGTCACAGGAATGCACTTATTTCTGGAAAGCCTGCTGTTGGCTGACATCACAGAAGCCCGTCCAGGCTCTACAAGAATCTCGACAGTAATGTCAGGATCCACCCAGATTCCTGACTGCTGACTGGCTTAGCCTCTCAGGCACAGATGGACACATTTACATTGATCTATTTGAAGATACACATAAAGCCGGTCACATTGCTCAAAGATTTTATTTTTAGAACTGAAACTTTCTGTTATTCACAGAGAAGCATGGACAGATTGGAACCAGTTAGGCAAGAAAGCTAAGCCTTCATAAGTTCTTCCTGCAGTTAAAGCCTATCTATCTATCCCAGACTCACATGACCAAACCTTAAAGAGGTTGTAAACCCCCCAAAAAGAACCTGTAAGACAAAAGCATTATGAGCTAGTATGCATCGCATACTAGCTCATTATGAACTACTCACCTTAGAACGATGCCCCAGTGTTTCTTCCACCGGTCACGGCACAGGGCCCTGAATAAAGGGCATGGGTGGCCGTTTCTTCAGGACGCATGTGCCGATGACATACTCTGCTCAATATACAGTAAGTATCTCCTAAACTGTGCACGTTTAGGAGGTATTTACAGTACCTATAGGTAAGCCTATAATAAGGTACAAACAAACCAGGGGCGTTGACTTCCTCTTTAAGACTGACTCAGCTAACAGAACTTAGTCCTGGAACAGTGAAGTTGAACCTGTTCAGATTTGGTGCAAGAAAAAGAACCTGTCTTGACATCTTCCTACAAAGGTTCCTCACACAAAGATTGTGCCTTGTAACATAGCTTTCTTTCTGCTTTATTTATAAGCACATACGTTTTGAACAAGCCATGCACCTTTGCTAATTATAAAAAATACCAATAAAAGTGCTTTCTTTTATCTCTGATAGGCTGCTGGATTATGTTTTTTGCAAACTGAATTGCTTTGTTTTTCTTTTTCTTTATGTGTATGCATACATCATTTATGGACAAATGCTGTAATGTCTGGCTTAGTTTATCAGTGAAATTAAGATAATGTCATTTCTTGATCGTACGGTACAGGGCACAAACTTCTTAAGATCATTAAAATGCAGCTATCTTCAGGTAATTGGAGATTGACAAAAGACACTGACAAAAGAAGGCTGTAGGAACATTGCCCTATACCCTATAACTCCTCCCACTCCCATATAAACCCATTTCTTTGCCTGTGCCCTTAACAGATGGGCCTCATCGCTCTACGGGGAGAAGCTTACCTTCTTTTAGGAAGGTTTCTAGGTTTCTCTTTCTCTCTGGATGATTCTATTCCAAGATGATTCTTTCATCACTCGGTTGAGTACTGTGACTCTTCCTGCAGTTTCCTGGTTGGTGGACTCCTCAACAAATCATTGGTGGAAGATGTGGGAGTGGCCTGTAACCTTACTTTGCCCTGGATCCTGCTCTGGGAGCTCCCCTTGGCCCATAGTGCAACTTGTGAAGTTACCTGCAGGGTGCTTTACAGGTTCCTAGCTAAGGGCTGTTTGGTGCAGAAGTCCCTTGGGAGTACCCTCTCCTCTGTTGGTTGCCCTCATTCTGACTCCCTGCCTTCTTTTTATGATTCAGCCACACTAGCTTCAGCCTTCCTTTCTAGAGCAGAATTTTCTGCCATATTGAAGTAATAAAGAAGTATTCCTGTGCCAAAATGGAAAAAATTATTAATGGAATGGGGTACTGCTGCACTCACTGGAGGGAAATGTCTGAACCCGGGGAGAGAGATTATTACAAGGATAGTGGTGCGCTGTACTAAGGATATATAAATTTACAATAGTTGTGTACTGTATAAACATGTAGAGGTAAAATCCCAGTAAAGCCAACGGAGGTGGCCAAGGTAAGTATAGTATAGGGTCAAAAGTGTGTATACAGGTAAGTAAATAGCGGCTAGTAGCACATCAGATATATGACAAAAAAATATAAAATATAATAGCGTAATTATCATATAATCTCTCAGGTCAGTAATTTGACATACACAACAATGCATGCAGGTAAAGATAATTCATAAAAATTGGTGATGTTATGTGGTGATAGTAATACGTGCAAAAAATTTATATATAGAAATAAATTAAAGTAAGTAGAGAGTAATACAATTTTGTTTAAAAATAGGCAAAAAAGTGCGCTAGTGCTGAGGGCTGAATCCAAGTAAAAGAAAGCACAGTTAAACAATTGTCTAAACCGACGGATGGGTATCTATATGAAATGTCCATGTAAAGGTGCATATAGTGAAATAAAGTGCTAACTATACAAAATCGCATAAGGTCCAAAAGAGCCATGCAGCGATTATATCATAAGTCGCATAAAACTTAAGTAGACTTAAAACCAAAAATCGCATAAAATATAAATGAACTACAGGTGTAAATAAAGTGCTAGGTGTTCTTCAATGTAATGGGTGGTAGTTAAAGTGATCCAACGAAGTTCAGTGGGGTGACGTTATTCTCCGCGTGATCCTAGATGATCAATTTATGGATGTCCCCTTACCTTACTGCTGTAAGGTTACAGCATATATTGAGTGTATCTTTAGGTGTCCCTGGAGGCCTTTTTCCCTTTATGGATGGCCTCTTTAACCCCCCTGACGGTATTCCCGAGTCTGACTCGGGGTGGATTTTTCATACCAAAAGCGGTATCCCCGAGCCAGACTCGGGACTGCATCGCTGGATCCAGGAGGAGGTTTACTTACCTTCTCCCTCGGATCCAGCGTGGTCTCCCCGCTGTACGAGCGAGCCGTGTCTCGCTCGATGCATTACATCGCCGATCTCCGTGCCCTGCGAGCGTTGCGACGCACGGGGACGGAGATCGGCGCCAAATTCAAAAAGTGAAACAAACAGTAAACACACAGTATAATGTAATCTTACAGATTACATTGCTGTATGTAAATATTTCACATCCCCGTTGTCCCTAGTGGTCTGCCCAGTGTCCTGCATGCAGTTTTATATAATAAAAACTGTTCTTTATGCCTGGAAACTGGAGATTGCCCATAGCAACCAAAACTGTCACTGTACATCAAAAATGATTTTAGACCAGCTAGAAAACAGCGATAATAAATTAGAATCACTCGCAGAATTGAGCGACAGCGATTTGTGGGGAGATCCGTCATCAAATATTGAAATGTAATGACAGTGACAATTCTGCAACTGAGCAAATTTCAGTGTTTTTGATTTGATTACATTATTGAATAATTTTTATTATTGTTATATTATTATTTGATACAATTATTTATAATTATTTATTATATTATAATTTATGATTTAATTTTTCAAACTTTATTATACCCGGGATGTCTGCTAGACTCTGGTTTGGACAGATTTAAGAGAGTTACTCCTAAGAATTGCAGGACTACAATATAAAACGCCAAATTTTCATGCAAAATAATGGTACCGCGTTTAGCACCTAAAATCCGAAATAATCGTACCGCCAGGGAGGTTAAGAGTCACTTTGGGGTGTTTGCCATAAGTGGTCTCATGCCGAGTATCATATATGTTGGATTAAAGCATAAAGGAAGGATGCCCCATAGTGTAGTAATTTTAAGTGCAATATTTATTATGGAAATGAAACTTAAAGTCAGATACTCACAAACATAGGATAAAAAGCAGGCAGTGTAAAAACGAGCAGCGAGCTCGACCAGCGTCGCTTCCGGTAGCGGTATTCGACCCGTGACGAACACGCGTCGCGAATACCGCTACCGGAAGTGCCGCTGGTCGAGCTCGCTGCTCGTTTTTACACTGCCTGCTTTTTATCCTATGTTTGTGAGTATCTGACTTTAAGTTTAATTTCCATAATAAATATTGCACTTAAAATTACTACACTATGGGGCATCCTTCCTTTATGCTTTAATCCAACATATATGATACTCGGCATGAGACCACCTATGGCGAACACCCCAAAGTGACTCTTAAAGAGGCCACGTACCATATAGAGAACAAGAGAGGGACGCCAAACAGGAATTGCCGTATTAGGATCCATAAAGGGAAAAAGGCCTCCAGGGACACCTAAAGATACACTCAATATATGCTGTAACCTTACAGCAGTAAGGTAAGGGGACATCCATAAATTGATCATCTAGGATCACACGGAGAATAACATCACCCCACTGAACTTCGTTGGATCACTTTAACTACCACCCATTACATTGAAGAACACCTAGCACTTTATTTACACATGTAGTTCATTTATATTTTATGTGATTTTTGGTTTTAAGTCTACTTAAGTTTTATGCGACTTATGATATAATCGCTGCATGGCTCTTTTGGACCTTATGCGATTTTGTATAGTTAGCACTTTATTTCACTATATGCACCTTTACATGGACATTTCATATAGATATCCATCTGTTGGTTTAGACGATTGTTTAACTGTGCTTTCTTTTACTTGGATTCAGCCCTCAGCACTACCACATTTTTTTGCCTATTTTTAAACAAAATTGTATTACTCTCTACTTACTTTATTTTATTTCTATATATTAATTTTTTGCACGTATTACTATCACCACATAACATCAGCAATTTTTATGAATTATCTTTACCTGTATGCATTGTTGTGTATGTCAAATTACTGACCTGAGAGATCATATGATAATTACGTTATTATATATATATTTTTTTGTCATATATCTGATGTGCTATTAGCCGCTATTTACTTACCTGTATACACACTTTTGACCCTATACTATACTTACCTTGGCCAGCTCCATTGGCTTTACTGGGATTTTACCTCTACATGTTTATACAGTACACAACTATTGTAAATTTATATATCCTTAGTACAGCGTACCACTATCCTTTTCTGCCATATTGCCAGGGTTCATGGGCATAATTTCTGTCCTTGTTGAGGCCCTAGACAGCAGGGTTCACTTTGACTTTGAGCCAGACTCAATGAAAGAGGAGGAGGTGTCAGCTGAGGAAGCTAACCCCCCCCTTTTCTAATGTGTTAGATCAAGATGATATGCCTGCTAATGACATCCCTCCTAAGCTATAAGAGACAATTGCTATGCTTATTGAAGTTGTGCTCTCTTGTTCAGTATTGGAGCAGCCTGAGTCTGCTTGTCTGAAAGTAGCCAGTATTGAGTCTCAAGTTCCATCCACCAGGTAAGACCTTTCTGGTCCATGAGCTGGCAATTTCTTACCTTAACAAGACCCTCACAGCCTCTGTGCAGGCTATCTTTGTGCTGGTGTGCCCTGCTGCAGAAGCTGCGGTTGTTTTTATGGCAGTATTTCAGACCATTGCCGTCTGGACACTGTGTGTTGCCTGGATTCCAAGCTACTTCGTTATGGATCCATAAGTCCATAGTGAGATAGACCATTCACCTATAGCTTTATGCTACTCTGTGAATGGCTTGGCCAATGCACTTGACCACATTTCCAGGATGATTCTCTTAAATGCTGGCCAGCACAACTCCCCAGAAAGAAATTCCGTGGGCACTTTGAAGGCATGCACCTGTTTGGGCCCTCCTTGGATAAGTATATGAAGGCATTCAGTGAAGGTAAGAATATTCTTTTACCTTTCTGCCTCTGGACTTCTATTAACACATTTGTTTTATCAGGTGGATGTTAAAGCCTCCTTTGATGCCATTTTCAGGTGGAAGGTGCCACAAGTCCCTTCTTGACCTGTTTGTTATGTGGGCCTGTTGACATTGTTTGCTGTGTTGTCCACCCCTCAGTTGTACAGCTTTTGAATGTCCCAGTTTTAATAATTTAAAAAAGCCTTTATTGTACGATCAGGAAAATAAGATTTTCAAATTCCCAGTAAAATCCATTTCCTAGAGTACAGTACTGGGCACAGGATTCTCCTCTCTGTTCTTATGATCTCCTTATTGCTTGCTACAAAATGGAGGCTAGCTAGGAGTGGGTGGGATTATAGGTAGATGTCCCTGCAGCCATTGTTTTTTTGCCAGTGTCCAATCACCTGAAGGTAGCTGCATATAAACCATTATTATTGATTTAAAAAAGCCTATGCCCTGTACTGTACTTCAGAAAATGGATTTTACTGGTAAGTCAAAAATCGTATCTATTTCATCAAACTTTTGTATCTGAATGTATAGAAAGATCTTGTCCATAATTGATCCATTATATATATATATATATATATATATATATATATATATATATATATATATATATATATATATATATATATATGATAAACACCTTGAGTTTCTGCCTTGTGCCAGTAGGCAGGATTTCTCTGGATAATTCTCCCTCACTGGACCGAATGTTTATTCAAGAATATTAAGCTTGTGTTCTTAGCTTGGCTTGTCTTTATTTGGCTTTATCTTTATTTTCTTCCCATGCTTGCATATGCATCCTTTTATTTTGGTAAGTATCCTCTGCCTACTCTTTATGTTCTAGTTACCCTACACTAAGCTTTATTCACTTTTTGTTATTTGCGCTGATCTCTGAATGACCTGGTTTGCAGTTTGCTTGTTAAGCTTATTTTTAGTAAAATGTAACCTATATAAACAGGTATTTCACAAAGTTAGAAGTCACTTGTATAGTATAATTCTGCCTCTGTGCACACTTAGGCCTTATTCACACAGGCACTCAGTCACATACAGTGAAAATAGCTGTGCAGTTGATTTACTAAAAATGGAGAGTGCAAAATCTGGTGCAGCTGTGCATAATAACCAATCAGCTTTTAACTTCAGCTTGTTAAATTAGGCTTTGATGAAAAAAAAATGGAAGCTGATTGGTTTCTATGTAGAGCTGCACAAGATTTTGCATGTCCAGTTTTAGTAAATCAACCACTGTTTGTTTGCTTTTCTGCCCTAGCGTTGTGCTATGTACATACATCGTATATACATGAATGGACATGCATCGGCTGTATGGGCTCATCCATACAGCCATATTTGACAGGTACACAGGGTCAAGTGCACAGACCTGAATGCATGGGCTCTGCTTTCAGGTCCATGCACCCATCCATACAGCTAATGCGTGTCCATTTTTTGATTCATAACTCCTACAAATTATATTTATATATATATATTTATGTATAGGTGAACCGTTATCTACAGTATCTATTTTTTTATACATTAATAGGCATGAAATCAGCTTAATGCATATAGTCCTTGAATACTAGTTTAATGTTTTAGAAATCTCGTGTCTATGTACAATCTTGCCTGCACATTTGTCTGCCCTCTAAGGCTATAAGCTGCCTTAAGCCAGCCATAGATGGATCGAAATTCGTGCTGAACTTTCCAAATATTGATCCACCTAGGGGCAGGCTGGTTGTGCTGTAGTCAATCCATTGATCAACTTCAGTGCAACCAGCCTGTCTGTTTTTTTTTTTCCACGGCTGATCACTGCCTGCAGCTATAGCTACCAGCAGTGATCATTCTATTCTGCCAAAGGCTCACTGCGTTCCCTCCTGCATAACAAAATAGCACTGGGGGAATCAAGCATTTTATTTCCTTCAACTTGTGGCTAAAAGAAAGACAATTGTATAATCTTGCCTAAGTCTAAATAATATGATCCCAACAAAAATGAAGCAGCAAGAGTGTGGTAATCACATTCCGTTATATAGAGATGATACCTAGTGGAAGCATTTACTGTTCTGAAAAGGAAATACAATAAGTACATATAGAACAGCAAGCAAAGTTAAAAAAGCAGGCTAATAGAAAGGCGAAAGTCATGTCCAAATAATTTTAAATAATTTAAACATCCTCTAAATACACTGTAGTTTTCTGTATCAACTTAAAGGAGAAATGTGGCATAGCCTAAATAAATAATACATTTTACCTTCAGTTTGGAACAGCTTTGGGTTCTTTCCTATGTCCTGTTGTTAGTGCTGTTGCCACACTTGAACTATCAGTAAGGACCAAGTAACAATCCACTCCTGTTTGAATGTTTAGAGGGGACAGTTACAATTTGAGCGATCGGTCCCTTTGTTTTTCCAAGCAGCAGCCTAGTGCGAGTATTTCCATTGCAACGTGACGTCATGGTGGAAACGGAGGCAGCATGACCAAATAGTAAGCTCTGTGTAGTCTTCTTCAGCACAAGGGGACACACAATCAGTGGTGTATTTCTAATGTGTACAGTACTTATCTCAAGTAGAATGAGCACTGCTGTGCACTTACTGCCAACATTAAGGATTGGATTCCACTTAGGAACTTAACCCTGTCTTTGAGCTACAGCCAAGCCTGTCACTAGTAGCTGCACCTCAAAGAGGAGCTGTGTATCCTGGCACTGCACCCACCACTGAAGGTTTCCACAGGGGAAACCACTGTCAGACATCAATCTACATAAAACTTGTGCACCTCCAATGTATTTCTCAGTGCCTTCTGAATTTTAAGGAATTGAATATTCTGAATCAGAGACAAATATGGCTATTATCTTCTATCTGTTCTTAAACCAAAAGCAAACTTGGGGTTCAGAAGGACAAAAGCACTGTGTTTAGCAATGAGCAGGCTGAATAGTGTAAAATCCTCTTTCAAGATAAGCCAAAATATGAACTTATATGTACACATTTTGCTTTGTTGAGGACAATGCACTAGTACACACGAATGCTTGTCACAGTCTGAACACTTGGAACTTGTACTATACAATCCACTGCCTGTATGAGTTTTAATGCATTAGCATGTGCAAGTGTGTTTGGTCTGACCTAGTAGTTATATGTACTTTTTTTCCTGTGCCCTGCAGAAGTGCAACACCATCCCCGAAAAGAACTTCCGTTACTTCTAGGCCTCCTGTTGGCAGGGGCAGCAGAGACCGATTTACAGGAGAGTCTTACACAGTTTTGGGTATATATTGCTGTCTCTTTCCATTTTGGATTACGTTTTTACTTTTATGTAAACAAGGTAGCCATTCTAGTTTAGCCCCAACTTACTTGTTTATACAACTGAGAGACATGTCCACACATGTGGGCAAGTTGTCATTTCTGTCCCTGAATACTACTAGGTCCAGGCTCTAACACAGGGGCAAAAGCTCAGCCCTCCCTTCTTTTGCCACC
Organism: Lithobates pipiens; assembly: GCF_037356315.1. Taxonomy (NCBI): domain Eukaryota; kingdom Metazoa; phylum Chordata; class Amphibia; order Anura; family Ranidae; genus Lithobates; species Lithobates pipiens. The sequence goes on along the minus strand of NW_027507718.1, from coordinate 71,528,342 downwards.
ATACCATCTGGGAGTCTGTACTGACCTTTGTAATATCCATTGACTTCACACAAATGGACTCTGCCTGAGTGCAAAAAAAATATTTCTAATAGTTGCATTTTTTCCGAAATTAAGAGATCTAAACCCACCCATTATCCATTTAAACTTTTGAAAAGTAATAGTCCTATCAATGTGTATTTTGTGGCATATTGACCCCGGTGTCAGAATTTTTACAAAAACCTCAAGTTGGCCATGGTGGCAGTATACTGCGGATATCTGCGACCAGGGGCCCAGTTGTTTGCAGACAGCTACAGACAGTCATTGACAAGTTAAGAGCAAAACAGTAGCTGTCTGCCTCTGTTTATATTGGCACTTCGAGCAGTTGCATGCGGTTAGGGACAGATAGCCATCCATGGACACAGACAGATTGCATCCAGGGCCAACCATTTGTCGCTAACATAATGTAACTGCAAAGTGCTGATGCCTGCTTGCAGCAGCAGACAGCCACAACTTCTGTCCGCCTGTCATTGACTTGTACAGGCTTCCTGGCTGTGGCTGTCTCCAAACATCCAGGTAGCCGCACCATCTGTCCACAGCCGCACCATGACCATTTTGGCCATCTGAGGCCTATGGCCTAGTGGCTCAACTTCCACAGTCTTGAGCTAAGCCCTGTCCATATTCCACCCCCTTGTCCAGTGAGAGTGCATTATTAGCAAATAAGGACCACCGGACATCTTGTGGGGCCTGTTTTTAGGCCGGGCCTTTATTTCTAAATGTTTAAATTGACTGAGATATTGAGAAAAAAGTGGCATGAGGACATTTTACCTACAAGTAACTGATTTCCTGTGCAGTAATCTGACAAAGGAAAAGGACTGCCACTTCAAAGCTTCATGTAGCCTGAACTGTCTGATCATATACAAAAACCTACTAAGTAGAGGTACCTAAATGTCAACCATCACACGTTCTGTATAAGCATTGCCTTCTACATTTTTTGTGAAGGCATTTAGTAGTTTCTTACATAAGCTATAAAGCCCCATACACACTGTCAGTTTTTCTGCTGAGTTTTTCCTTCAGATTTACCAAAACCATGTAGTACAAGGGCCTGCCTCATTGCATACATATATTATATTATTACATATATTATATGGTTTTGGTAAATCTGAAGGAAAAACTCAGCAGAAAAACTGATAGTGTGAATGGGGCTTAAGAATACAAATGTGAGGGTTTTAATCCTCTTCCAACCCACTAAAACAACTTTTTATTGTTTGTGTCCCTTCACCATTCAAGTTGTAGGGACAAACAATGTTTTGGTAATACCCAACAGGAATACACACAGCTTCACAAGAAATGTGTCATTAGAGTTGAGCTTTAACGGTTATCAGCACAAGATTGTGTGGCGTGAATATACAGTACCTTCAAAGTGAGTCTGTGGTTGCTTAATAATTTTAATGGTTTTTCCAACAGGTGATACAACAATTGAAAGTGGACAACATTACTGGGAAGTTAAAGCTCAGAAGGACTGCAAATCCTACAGTGTAGGCATCACATATAAGACAATTGGCAAGTTTGACCAGCTAGGGAAGACCAATACAAGCTGGTGCTTACATGTGAACAATTGGCTACAGGCAACATTTGCTGCAAAACACAACAACAAAGCAAAAGCCTTGGAAGTAGCCGTACCAGATAAAATAGGTGTATACTGTGACTTCGATGGAGGTAACTTTTTAGTAATTGCATATTATTTATTACCTTACTACCTTATATTAATGTTTACCTATCATGGTAGAAATATGTGAGCTGCCATTGCTTGTTTCTTTCTATAAATGATACTTTCCTATCGGTGACAGACTTAAAGTGTTTGTAAACTCTGGCAATGAACAGCTCTTATTTACTCCCTTTTGAAAGATAAATAGACCATTTAATTTTTTTGTTATATCTGTACACAAAATACCTGTTGATTCTGACAGAAATTATGTGATAACATTGATAACATTTTGTGCACTCTGCCTATGCTGTACTCTTATTGTTAGTATTGTTCTATGGACTACAGAACACCCTCACGTTATAAAGAAGAGGAGGGGGAGGTGTTTATAGTTCTAACACAATTACTCTCCTATGGTGAAAAGGGGTGAAAACAATACCTTTCATAGATACTGTACAAAGATTGAGCATTGTAGCCATAGGATGGGATTATGTCACTGGCAGGATCCCCAGGTAAAAATAAAGGGAAAAAAGCCTAAACAAAAGAAACCTAATGCAGCTAACACATCTAAGGGCTAAGCTGCAATATGTAACATGTTTATTCTTTACTTTACATGCCCTTTAAGTAATTCTGAGTCACTACACCAGAACAAGTATGCAAAAAAAAATACATTTCTGAGTAAAGTCAGAATCTGTTATTGGCTCTCAAGTTCTTTACTGAGAATATTGGCGTTCATTTACTAAAACTGGAGAGTGGAAAATCTAATGCAGCTCTGCATCAGCTTCCATTTTTTTTTGTCAAAGCTTAAAGTGTTACTAAACCCAGATCCTGCATTCACTGTATCTGGTCTCCCACAGTACACAGAACATGGGTTTAGTAACACTTTAATTGAACAAGCTGAAGTTAGAAGCTGATGGCTACCATGCACAGCTGCACCAGATTCTGAGTGCACCAGTTTTAGTAAATAAACCCCACAGTGTCCTACATGGTTTATGGACCAATGAAATAGTAATGAAGTAGATAAAAAAAGGATCATTAGTAGCCTTTCCAGTGCATATACAGTGGATATAAAAAATCTACACACCCTGTTAAAATGTCAGATTTCTGTGATGTAAAATAATTAGACAAAGATAAATAATTTCAGAACTTTTCCACCTTAATTAATGTGACCTATAAACGGTAGAACTCAATTGAAAAACAAACTGAAATCTTTTAGGGGAAAGGAAGTAAAAAAATAAAAATAAAATAATGTGGTTGCATAAGTGTGCACGCCCTCTTATAACTCTTATAACACCCTCTTGTAGCTGTGTTCACAATTAAGCAATCACATTCAAACTCATGTTAAATAGGAGTCAGTACACACCTGCCATCATTTAAAGTGCCTCTGATTAAACCCAAATAAAGTTCAGCTGTTCTAGTAGGTCTTTGCTGGCATTTTCTTAGTCGCATCCTACAGCAAAAGCTATGGTCCACAGAGAGCTTCCCACGCATCGGAGGGATCTCATTGTTAAAAGGTTATTAGTTAAGAGAAAGGTACAAAAGAATTTCCAAGACATTATATATACCACGGGACACAGTGAAGACAGTCAAGTGGAGAGAATATGGCACAACAGTGACATTACCAAGAACTGGACGTCCCTCCAAAATTGATGAAAAGACAAGAATAAAACTGGTCAGATAGGCTGCCAAGGGGCCTATAGCAACATTAAAGGAGCTGCAGGGATATCTGGCAAGTACTGGCTGTGTGGTACATGTTACAACAATCTCCTGTATTCTTCATATGTCTGGGCTATGGGGTAGCGTGGTAAAACGGAAGCCTTTTCTTACAAAGAAAAACATCCAGGCTCGCCTAAATTTAGCAAAAACACATCTGACGTCTCCCAAAAGCATGTGTTATGGTCTGATGAAACCAAAGTTGAACTTTTTTGCCCTAATCCCACTGCACACACCAAAACAACACAATACCCACCGTGAAGCATGGTGGTGGCAGCATCATGCTTTGGAACTGTTTTTCTTCATTTGGAACAGAGGCAATAAGCCTCGTACACAAGGTACTATTGTTGGCAGGGGATTGTCTGTTGACAGACTGTTGTCCTAAAATATTACCCTTAGTATGCTCCTTTTAACAATTGTTGTCCAACTTTCGGCCAACGAATGTTGGATGACAGGCTAGTAAATTTTCGTCAGACAACGGTTTGACGTCAGATTTTCGTATATGGTCAGTACACAAATCCATCACACAAAAGTCGAAAGTACAAACACGCATGCTCGGAATCAATATTCACCAAACACAAAATTAGCAGAAGAGGCCCAAAGGGTGGCTACAAGCAACTGAAATTGCTCGTAGTATGTCACTAATTTCGTGTTTGTGGCACGACAATTGTGTACCGTTAGTATGCAAGACAATATCCAGGCACACACTCTTTTGACACAAATCAGACACTCGTTTGGCCAACAATCGTACCTTGTATACGAGGCTTTAGTCAAGGTTGAGGGAATGATGAACCGTTCCAAATACCAGTCAATATTGGCACAAAACCTTCAGGCTTCTGCTAGAAAGCTGAACATGAAGAGGAACTTCAGCTTTCAGCATGGCAAATGACCCAAAGCATAAATCCAAATCAACAAAGGAATGGCTTTACCAGAAGAAGATTAAAGTTTTGGAATGGCCCAGCCAGAGCCCAGACTTGAATCCAATTGAAAATCTGTGGGGTTCAGCCATCAATCTTCCTATGTCACCTCTCCAACTCTTCATTGGGCATTGAACAGCGAATCAGCATCATTAAATCTGTGTAGTCAACAGGCAGCTGAGCCAATATTGAGCTATGGTATACCAGTAAGTACCTGTTAGTGCCCTTAGACCCCTTTCACACTGGGGCACTTTGCGTCACTACAGCGCTAAATATAGCGCCTGCAAAGCGCCCTGAAAGAGCCACTGCTGTGTCTCCAGTGTGAAAACCCTGAGGGCTTTCACACTGGAGCAGTGCCTTAGCAGGATGGTAAAAAAAAGTCCTGCTTGCAGCATCTTTGGAGCGGTGAAGGAGTGGTGTATACACCGCTCCTTCACCACTCCTGCCCTTTGAAATCAATGGGGCAGCGCGGCTATACCGCCGACAAATCGCTGCTGCATCGGCGCTTTGCGGTGGCCTTAACCCTTTCTCGGGCACTAGCGGGGACGGTTTTACCGCTGAATACCGCCGCTAAAACGACGGTAAATCGGCGCTAAAAATAGCGCCGTTTTACTGCTGATGCCGCTCCCGCCCCAGCGTGAAAGGTGCCTTACTGACTAGCAGAGGTTTATAAATGCCAAGAATGGGAGACAAAATTATAAATACGTTGGTAGTTAAAGCGGTAAACATATGTATTTTAACTGAGTATTCAGGAAAAAGCAAATTATACATTACTATTGCTTCGCCAATAATATACTGCTCTAATATTGTTTAACATAAACTTTGCTTTCATTTCTTATGTTTTTTATTAAATGCTATAAAAACAGGACTAGACCCTAAATTGGATTTATTTCACAGCAGTATTACTTTTTTATAATTTCACTGTATCATTGCAAAGCAGTTATTTCCTATCTGTACCTTTTTTACTTTATTACCTCTCATGGTCTTTTAATTGGTTTTGTTATATTTATTGTTCAGTGGATTTTATTTTTTTTCTTCACAGGTCAACTTTTATTTTATAATTCTGAAACAAAGCAATTACTTCATAGTTTTAAAACAAAATTTACACAGCCAGTTATTCCTGCATTTATGGTAAGTATAAAACGTAGCATGATTACATTTTCTTTTTGTTCATTATATACCATCAGTCAAATATTTATCCTTGCAACTGCCCATATAAACCAAGAGTTGTATTTAAAGTAAGCCCAGCATAAAAGAAATAAAACTTCCTAAGAACAAACATCAAATGATACCTGCCAATACTAGCTTCTTGACAGAACTCTGACAAGTATAGATATGCTTAAATTGTACTGGAGTGACAATACAACAAATTCTGAACATTTGTCAGGATTCTGTCAGTCTGCAGGCTTCTTTTGGAAGTTATTCTAGTTTTTTTTTTTTCTAATGGAAGGCTCATATCAAAAGCGTTAATGTTGTGAAAGAGGATGAGTAGCCTGTATAAAAACGATTCATCCATTTTTATTCCTCCTGCTCATTCTAGCAAAGTACAGTTCCTCTAGCAGTCAGCTACCCTTACTTCTACTGATTATGTTTTTTTTTTGGCTATACTTCTATGTATCACAAGAGTTCAGTTAGTTCTGCACTCTTGTGACCAGTTTTCAGCCGTCAGCAGGCTAAAGCCAGCTGTTGTCTAACAACACAGACCCGGTCCAGGCTCTAAAAAGATCCTACCCATATGGTCGGGATCTGCTTAGAAGCCTGGACCGGCATCTGGCTCAGCGATCTGCTGAGTGCCTAAACCAGTGAGCACTGGAAGGGCAGAGCAGAGAGCTGGTGGCTCACAGTCCCCGCATCTCATAAGCCTCAAGACCAAGAGCCGAGAGATCAGCGGTGTTTAAGTGCTCAGATCTCCATCTCAGAGGCGGTGGGGGACAGCTGCAGTTGGGATCGGTGCTGCAGCCATCTAGGAAAGTATGATTGTTTCTTTTTTTATAATGCCATACACAACCTAGCTATTCATCAACCTTAATCCAAAATAATAATGAATTATTTTACACAGATGTCTTCACATGTTAACTAAAAAGTGCAAATTTACCATTATAATAATTTATGTGTATGGCATATTAGTTAGAAATTCTTAACGTTAGTCTTGCCCGGTCTACCACATTTTAGATTTAATAAACCTCAAGTGTAAAAAGGTGCAAGTATGTGCAAGTAGGGAGGTCCTTTTTTTAGCTGAACAGTAAAATATACCTGCTATACAGAAAGTACTGAAACAAAGGAAACGTTTTACCAGGCTGCTTAGAAAATTGTTGGAACATGTAGTTCAGTGAAATCCAAAGGTTGCCACAGAGACCTTTCAGATACAACTAAAATCTTTTTTTCCATATAATTCATTTTCAGTCAGAAGCAGGTACATAGTACAACAAATAAACTTAGTTCTCACATTTTTACAATGTTTTGGTGTGATACTGTATAGGATTTGTGGTCTAGTGATCTGTTGCAATGTGGTTCAGAAATGATGAGCACCCATTTTGAGAAGTTAAAGCCTCAGGTAAAATGAACCTGTAGCATGGCAATACAAGTTAAAACCAAGACGGTAGCTGACTGCGGCACCATATGGAGAAAATAGTCCCCCTTCCTGCCTCTGACAACCCATTACCTGGTTTATGAGTGACCTACTTCTGGGCATCCACGAAAGTCAGTATTTAAATATGAAGTTGCTATAGCTCTGTTGTCAATAAAGGAAGCTGGGTTGTTACAGGCATGCTGTGATAGTAGCTTGTGCTCTGGTAGCTAATTGCAGTCTTTATTGTGTATGTATGCAGTACAGTTCTATTTGAAGTAAAACTCCAAAACGTTTTTTACTGACAGGAATAAAACTTAACAAAGACTCTAACCTTTCACATTCTCCATTTTATTATATTGTTCTTTTTCCTGGTGGAGAGATTTTCCCCTCGATTCCTGTCTTGGAGACCACCTGTTACCATATCTGCCTAATAGGTAGTGAGAGAACATCACCTCAGTGGTGACACAGACAGCAATAAAGACCTGACAGTAGTTTTAGATTTTATTTTCATAGTCCAAGGTTTGGCTAAAGTTTAAATGAGGCTACTCACTATAAAAATCTGTATTTTTTTTTTAACTGCAAATGTGTTTAAAGTAGAACTATAGGCATTTTTTTTTCATTTTGGATAGAGCAAAGGAGGGTTATAACTACTGGCAGATTTTCTTCACCATCTGTGTCCCACTGAAGAGATTTCCCTACACTTCCTGTACCATAGCAAATCAGGAAGTGAGAGGAAATCCCTGCAAATTGCATGGCAAATCTTTCCAATGTGAACGAGGCTTATTGCCATTTTGAGTGTTTTTGCTAATTGACAATTAGAATTAGGTTACAGGTCAGCACCTGTCTGCTCTGTCCTCCCCCCTCTTTCTTTAGATGCTAGGAAAGTAAGGAATCATCTGGTCAGTTGTTCCTATTTTGGCTGTAGGGTACCCTTTGTGTCTGGCCCCGATCCCGATCGCACAAACCTCTCCCTGTGGGAGCTTTTTCCATCAGTCTGATCCTTGGCAGCAAATTCTATCCTGACCCTTTTTTCTAATTGGATGCTATCTGGTGACTGTGATATGCATTTCAATCTATATTATTTTAACTTATTCCAATAAACTAAATATTTTTTATATAATTATATTGTTTCCAAGACTCTCTGCCTTTTAAAGTCCCACAGAGGAAAAAACTGTCCATTTTGTACTTTAATTAGGGATGTGGGCAGAGTGTCTTTTTCCTTAAAGCTTTGGGCACTACCACAATAGATACACTTTAAGGTTTTGGAGCTCTGCATCACATATTGCATTGTGGGTGTCTAGTGAACATTCAATCATTATAGCTGTGTTCTTGTATATGTTTATTTTGTTTTTCAGGCATGGTGTGGTGGGATCACATTGTACACAGGATTACAGGTTCCAAGTGCCGTCAGGACTCTTCAGAAGGCTGAAAATGGATTGAGCGGCTCATCTAGTAGTTTAACCAGCAATGCCCAATAACATGGCTCTTTTAACCAACAGGATGAAAAGTTTGCTCTGACCAGAGTGGATTGTTAGTTTTTATTTTTTTTTATTATTATTTTATTTAGTGGAATTACGGTTGCTGTTTACCAAAATTAGGAGCAAACTGATCATTTGGGTTGTTGACCTGCTGCTGCTCTGAAGCTTGCAGTATTTTTGGTGCCTGACCATGTGCTGCTCAGATCCAATGTTAGCATCTACTGCAAATGTTCCAACAAGAGACTGAGTGAATAGAAACTAGGCAGGCACAAAAAGAACAATATGCCATGTTAGTAGGTTGTTTTTTATAACCATGGATGCAGCCTTGTATTTCGTTTTAATTTTTCCACATCACCACCTCTGTACTTTAAGTGGACCCCAGTGTTCTGTAGAGCATTGAGGTTTTATAAAAGACTGTCTGCTAAAATGTAAATATCCCTTGACAACTTCATAATGTGTTTTTATGATACAGTGTATGCAAGACTTTGAAGTAATATTGGGTACAGAATCAGGTGCTTGTCTTACAAGAAATACTGTATAAGTAAGTATTTATGGTGTGGGGCCAAAAAGAAGAACTTTTTGGCACGTGTTGGCCATGTCATTATAATTGGAATTAATATATTATATAGCACTGCAGTCTTAAAACAGAAAGTTTTAAATATTCCATCACATTCACCACAAATCCAGAAAACAAGATATTAACTCTTTAAAGGTAAATTATTCTTTAGAGCATTATTTGGGATGTATACAATTGGGGACATATTTGAGTTATCATAAAGTTTATCTTAAAAGTAATTTTTACTTTCATTTAACTTTCACACCTATGCAAGGTTTGCTTTGCCCTATTTACATCATTGTATTACGTATATAAGGGGTTATTTACGAAAGGCAAATCCACTTTGCACTAAGAAGTGCAGTCGCTGTAAATCTGAGGGGTAGATCTGAAATGAGGGGAAGCTCTGCTGATTTTATTATCCAATCATGTGCAAGCTAAAATGCTGTTTTTTTATTTTCCTTGCATGTCCCCCTCTGACCTACAGCAACTGCACTTCCAAGTGCACTTCCAGTGAAATTTCAAATGCATTTTGCACTTGTAGTTTACATTTGTAGTGCAAAGGGGATTTGCCTTTAGTAAATAACCCCCATAGACTTGTAGATTTTCTCTCTAATGGCTAACGACATTTCATTCATTCATTTAGCTTTCCTAACAACTCATAGTTTGTCTTGTTTTTTTAACCACTTGAATCCCAGGCAATTTTCCTCCCTAAACCTCCTTGAGGCAGTGTTTTTTTTTTGTTTTGTTTTTTAATTTTTATTTTAGTGACGTCATGGCAGGGAAAGGAGAAGGGAAGGAGAGTACACATTTCCCAAGCACATAGACAAACTAATTATAATATAAAACAGTCACAGCACTCAAATACGATCAATAAAATAAATTTGAGGATGACATTCACAGTGCCACAGAGGAAGCAATGCCAGTCAACAAGCTGTTCATTTGGGTACATAATAAAGGTGTGACAAAACATTGCAGTAATAACTATCATGTAATACCACAAGTTAGAATGGGGACTGTAGGAGGGGATGACATGGAGGGGGAGGGACATGGGTAGTGGAGAAAGAAAGGCGAGAGGGGGACCAAGCATAGCAAGAAAGTTTATTCTTTTTATTGGGGGGGGAATCAGATTTTGTCTTGTTTGTATCTAGGCAGACCAGATCTTGTCAAGTTTGGCATCAATCTCCTCAGGATGGGAGTTTCCAATTGAGCAAGATTTCTCTGCTGTTTAGATTTTGTGGGGTAATTCTAGAAACCCAACAGAAGAGCAAGTGGGTCTGAGCCCAGGGGGGTTCCCAGGACAGCAGCCAGGAAATTTACTTGGATGAACTTATCCGTGACTGATATCATAAGTGCAGCATATGGAGACTTCCAAACTCCCTCCTGGAGATCAGAGATGACAGAACAGAGTGCCTAGCTTTAAGGAATTGTATGTATGCAGGGAGGAGAGTGGCTTAGATTTAGGATAGGATGAAGCAGTAAAGCTTTAATAGGGTCTTTCTGTATAGGTAGCAGCTGGGGCAACTAAGCTCTATCAGTATGCCTGACTTGAATATATAAAAAAAAAAAGCATACAGTTGGATAAGTTGTATTCCTTTTTCAACGAGTCAAAAATGCATTGATAACCTGTTGGAGGAAGTTGGCCAAGAGTTGTGATATCTGATCTGACCCAAACATGATGAATAGGGATCATATGATTGTGGTGAATGGTAGGATTGCCCTGGAGAGGCACAAGGGACCAGGAGTTGGGAGGATCGGACCACACAGTTGTGGTCTTTCCGCATCTGTAAGGTTGTTTCATAGGTGTTGTGGGTCTATTTCTAAAGTTCTTGTTGTTGGAATCCTTTCCCCCTCCTATAAAACTATTGGATAGTAAATAAAATTTAAAAATTCCCAATGTACTTCCTGCTCTGATCGCGTAGACAAATGACGAAGTGTGTGCTCCCATTGATTCCTGGGACACCATTGTCCAAAATCCCAGGAGTATTCAGGCATGTTTTTTTTTTTTTGCACTTGAGAGAGTGGAGGAGGATGGAGAGGCATGGCCAGAGGTTCAGGAATAATGTTTGAGAGTGTGGAGGTTTAGGGTCAAAGCTTGAGAGTGTGAAGGAGGGTGGGAGACATGTCCAGAGGTTCAGTATCAATGCTTTAGGGCAGTGATGGCGAACCTTGGAACCCCAGATGTTTTGGAACTACATTTCCCATGATGCTCATGCACTCTGCAGTGTAGTGAGCATCATGGGAAATGTAGTTCCAAAACCTCTGTCTTAGGGTAAGAAGAAGGGTGGGAGGTGTGTCCAGAGGTTTAGGATCGCCTGTACATGGGAGGAAGCCCGGGACTATTTGATCCAGTGATTAGCTTCCACAGGGCACAGCGGGGAGGATTAGAACAAGCACAGGGCACAGCGAGGAGGATTAGAACAAGTGCAGGGCACAGCAAGGAGGAACAAAACGGCGCAAGGTGAGTGTGTGTTAGCCATATCCTGGAAAAAACACATGCTGGTTTTATTTGCCCATACTTTAAATGGCTGCCCACACAGCACAGCTGAGTGCTGTACTAATAAATCATTCCATAACAAATACTGACTCAGCTTAAAAATGAACTCCCTAAATCAGCAATGTCTGTGTTTGCTGCAGGTTTTTTATTTTCTTTGGCTGAAGTTCCTCTTTAATCACTTCAGCTCCAGAAGATTTACCCCTAGCCAGAGTTTTCTTACTGTGGGGAAGGGGCTTTTATGAGGGGAAGGCATTGATCCATGTTTTTGCTTTGCAGGAACACAGAATCAATGCCTTCCCTACTGACAGAATGGCAGCTACCTTGTTTACATAGGCAGACTGCCGTTCTGCCTGTGTGACAAGCAATCGGCGGGTGCTGGCAGACATTGAGTCGACGGTACCCGCTGATTAGCTCCCGCTGTGCACAATCACAGCAGGAGTGAGCCGCTGGTGACACGCATGGGCGCCCCAGACCCAGAAGTGCAGGATCACATATATATACATGATATACAGCTGCTGCCCTGCAGTAAAGCTATAATAGGGTGGTTGGCAAATGATTAAACACCATGGGCCCTGAGAGGATCTAAGTATAGTTACCGCCAATTCCACCAAAGGAAGGTGAGGTAAGGTGTGCTGTACATTAAGGTAAGGTGTGCCACCACCTAATAGTGAGAGTAAGTGAAGCTATAGAGTAACATAGTAGGTTACGTAGGGCCAGGCCCTTTTTTGGCTGTGGGCATTTGTAGGTTAGTGAGAGCTTTTTGCCCACATAAATGAAGAAAGTACACTGTTTTGTGGAAGTTTTTTTTTTTTCATTATCCAGATAGGTAAGGGCTAAATGTGTGAACAAATTTAGGTTAAACAATTATTTTAATGAGGTTGGTTCTTTTGACCTCCAACAGGGCAGAGAGGGCAAGCGTTCATCCTTAGTATTGAGTTAGTGGATTATAGTGTTGAGGTTGAGATCCACACAACACTTGAAATCCTTAGTGATGCGTATAGCCAGGTAATTAAACTAAACAAAACATGTTATATAGCACTGAAGAACAAAACTAAAATCATCAAATCCCAATAAACAATGAATTTGTGTCAAAAAACACTCAAACTAAGTTATATCAGAACATATGCAAGATCCAGAAAAAAATGAAGCAGCACTGATAAAACAGTTGATATCAAGCTCCACATTCAGACCTTTGGGTTTCAATGTTTGCAAATTAAAAAAACATTTTGCCACTTTCTGGGATATACATCTTACCTTATTAATCCCTCTCCAATGCAGCCTAACATTTTCCACTCCCCAAAAATGTGATGACGAGGGTCCCTGATATGTACTTCTCTGTAGTGTAAGGATAAACTATAATATTGTATATATGTTCTGAGATCCTCTTATGTAAAGGTTTTTAGTGTGACTCACATACTGCAGGACACATATGTGACATGCGGTAATACGCCTGAAACAAAACTCTGAATATGAAACGGTTGTCCACTCTGGGTGGATGAGAAGCTTTTTCGCATATCCCTTCTATTCGTTCTATTGCTATTTTCTCTACTCCTTCCACAAGCGAAAAAACCCTTTGAGTCAAGGAAAGTAAATCTTCTCTTTAGTGGATCAATAACTCTCTGTATTATCTTATGCCCAAAATTAGGGGGCCTTTCTATATACAAACCCCATGGTTATGGGAAGCAATTGCCCTAGCACAAGCTAATTTAATCAACTATGCCAGCTTCTTCCAAAAACTTTCTCTACTTTTAAAAAACTCTGGCATATTTTATAAAGAGGTAGTGAGACAGTCAAGAGTAAATTACGTCAAACATTCTTGGGATTAACATAGATCTATATTCAGAGAACAAAGTTAATGGAAAAAAACAAAACAAAAAAAACGATAGCCTTGATGGGTTACTCTGTTTTTTTCTGCTGTCACTTTTCTACGTTTCTATAAAATGATCTTGTGTTAGGGTCATTGCTTCCCTAAACCCCAGACTTTAATCTGAGTGTTTTTGACACTACATTTATTGAGGTGTGTTCTTCAGCGCTGTATACAATTTTTTTGTTTTGTTTCATTTGAAGAGTTGGTATACTGTATATTAATATACAGCAGCAGCTGAAATTATTTTTTTTTTAACATGGAAGGGTATACTTAATTCAGGTAAACTGTTAACTGTTGCGCCAACTGAAGAGGGAAAGAAGTTTCCAACCACTTCTGGGCTGGTAGTCCAAGGGGTAGAGATTTAACTCTGATGTTGGAAAATTGGCCAAGGTTATGCAAAGCATACATTTGGGCATCATAAATGCAGGGAAGCACATTGTCTGCATAAAGCCCACTGTTAGTCCTATTTGAGTTATTGCAAATAAGGGTTGCAAAGGGCTCCATCACCAAGATGAAAAAGTCAGGAGAGAGGGGACACTTGTGCCTCAGAAAAAATTGCATTTTCCTATAATTTTTCTCAATTCAACATTTACTGTACATTTGCTCAACCCCATATTTTTACCCTAATCCTGTATATAATCAACAGTCTACTGATCCAAGGGATATCACAATACTGTGACTTTTATGTAATGTAGTGGAATGGTAAACCTCAAAGTGAACATAAACATTTTACTTAAAGAGAGTTTAATTCCCGTTTCAGTGCTACATTGTGACACATGTAGGGGGAAATTGGTTTTCAATAATTGTTAGCTTAACATTAAGAGATAAAAATCTGATTTACTAGGGCACAAGTTAGCACAACAATTACTTTTTCACAGGTTTGGGATTACAAAAAATTTGAATTATATTGCATTTGCTTATCTGAGCAACTGATGCTTGTGCAATGAACTCAAATGTTATCCAGATCATCCAACATCATTGTGGCAACTTGAGAATTCATTTTGGGATCTCTCTCTCTTTCTTAGTCTTTTTCATGGGGAAGGGGGTCTAGATCTGTTCAGTGGAGACCTGACCATTTCTAATAATGTAATAGGTCAACAATAGTTCACTATAGCAGTGATCTATTGCTGCAAAGAGGCACTGGAAAGGCTCTGTTCCTGCTACAACAAGGAAGCATTGTATTTACATTTCCTTCTACAGCAAATGTACTGTAAGCACAACAGCGATTTGTAGAAGCATCAGAAGCCCTGTAGCTGATTATTTGAGCTACTGGGCTTAGTGCTAAACCCCAAACCCCAGCTGTAACTGATATCCGGCGCATTGTTTTAAACAGTGCTGGGATGAATAGCCTCTATCCTTGTGCCATAATGAAATGACTCAGGGGACTCAAGGGGTTATTTAGTCAGTCCTAAGTGGTAGACTTGTATTAGGAAAGAGGAACATTAGGACAAAAGGACTGTACAGTACTGCATACTGTTTGCATCAGGCAGGAGCGGTTTGTCAAGTTTATCTAAAATATGTTAATATGTTTTTTTTTTGGATTTGTGACAAAAGTATTGGCATGTAACAACAATCTGTTTTAGGGCCTCAACTTGCCCTTGGTAATGAAAAGTCCCAAGTGGTGAAATTTAACTTAGGATTGTTTAATAAGGCAGTGTAAAGAGCAATAGTAATGTGCATTGAAGTAACCCATGGCAACTAAGTGTGGATTCTGATTGGCTGGTATCAGGTACTGCATTTCAAGGATTGCTATTGCTCTTATGTAATAAAATAGAATTGCAATTTGAATAGTTATTCCAAAGGACCAAAGTGTGCTGGTGAAAAGATTCGTAATTTGTTTAGGATTGAAAACGATAATATTTAATGCCATAATATGCAAGATAGATAAAACATGCAGAGAGATCAAACAGCATTAACATTCTGCTTATTTATGTTATTACCAGTTATAATTAAAGTGCTTAGCAATCACTGAATGTAACCATGGTCTAAAAACGGAGGTGTATTTTGTATCATTGCTGAGAAGAAAAAAAGCAGTCAGGTGTATTGTATTTAAATACAAATAACATTTTAAATAACCCTCACAAATGGGCAAGGTGAGAATCTCACCATTAAGCTGAGTATTCATGGGCCAAATGTCGGGAGACATTTGCTGGTTAAAAAAAAACATCCGACATTCGGCCCGTGTGTATGTGGGTCTGGCCAGCAGCCCACTGCCTCCTGATCATCGCTCTCAGGCAATGGCAGAGTGCTGATCACAGTGTTCTGGGGGGGGTCTGGGCATCCCTCTTTCAGAACACAATAACTCAGCGTGGGAGATTGCTATACTAACTTTGCATAGTTAGTATAGCGGCTCCGATTGGAGATGAGTTTTTTTCTGTTCAACCGCTGGGTTGTTTGGAACAAACGAATAGTGTGTACCAGGCTTTAGCACTGGACCCTAACCAATAATCAGTGTTGAGTGGGATTTTGATATGGTTTACTGCTTATATCTTATCTTGTTTACGCTGGTATGCACTACAGTGGTCAGTGCTGCAGGTTTTTTCACTAATGGTATTCTGCCTATGTTCAGATTCAAGTAGGGCACAGTTATCCTGACGACCAAGCTGGGCATTGATGGATCAAAATTCAGCCAGTTCAGTGGGGACTGACCAATATTCGAATAGTTCCCTGTTCGACAGAAGTCAGTTGTTAAATCAACTTCTGAAAAAAGGATGTGGTGGAAAACTTTTGTCAATCAGTCGCTGCAGCCACCTGACTGGGTGGTTGTGGGGGGGTGGGGGAATCGGTATCTCTATCCATTCCATTGTTCCTTTTGATTACCATTGTTGGTTGACAAGACGCCAAAATCATGAGTGATTTACTGCTTCTTAGCTACCAGTGTTCTGTCCGCTAAGAACTTTGATAGGAGAATGCAGTGTTTTTCTAAATTGAAGCTGAACTCCAGCCTTACCTTCAGTCTTACACAGTTGTACTCCTTGTTGTGCTCCTTTCCTGAACTTAAATTGCTTACTTTAATTTCACTGCACAGTGTGAGCTGCAGCAAGTCAGTTAGAGCCCACCTTATTTTCTGGGATGTCCAGCATCATTTATTTATAATCTCCCTAGCCAGGTTCTCGGAAAGAAACCATGGGTTGCAGGAAAGGAATTTGCTTGATTCCCCCATCAGCACAGACAGTGTTGGTATGGGAATCCATCCTTCCGGGCAATCGTCTTCTCCCAGCGGGGGGGGGGGGGGTTCTCTATAGCAGCCACTAGTGATAATCAGGTAAAACCCGGCATGCTGGGTGTACCCAAGTTGATTGATCGTTCAACTTGGTACATTCAGCCTGCCCATTCGAACCATGTATGGCCTGCCTTACTGTCCCTAGCCCATCCTTTTATTCATTGAATCTCAGTCCTTTTACTCACGGAGGCTTAGAATTACATATGGGCATTACCTTGGGAGATCTGTATAAAAATACAATCTTCCTAGGATCGCCCTGAGCTCCAACCCTTAAGGCATTTTGATAATTGCACAATTCCTCCCAAAAGCAAGCCCACTGCTTTCATCAAGTCCCACAGCTCTTGCAAAGAGTACTTCGGAAGGAAGCAATGTACAGCAGCCTGCTGGCCCCTCCCACCAGCCATAATCTACATGCATTGCACAGAGAAGTACAGAGATAGTAAAGTCTCATGTTGTCTACTGTGATAGAATTAAAACACTGCTGCTTCTGAATTTAGAAGTCTTGTAACCCTCATATAGGTTGTGGCTGCTTGCACTGCAATGAGATTAGACATGTTGCAAAGGGCATGGCTATCAGAATTGTCACAAGTCTGTAGTTTGTCAATCAGCACCTGGCCAGATCTCTTCCTGTACATTGCTTCCGGCACTGCCTCTGCTGCTGCACCCCTCCCATTACTGATATGGCCTGCAGAACACCTTACAGTCTCTTCATCCCTGTAACCTTTGGGGAGGTTGTTGTAGTCCAACGAAGAGAACTTATTAGGGATGATAACACTGCTTGAGAATTAAGAGCAGCACGGGCAAAGTAAACAGAACATTAGGCGCTCACTGCATTGTTTTTCAGGGTCAATGGTTATTGTTCTGTACTTGCATTATTTTTATAAGGGATAACACACAGGGAAAAAAGTATGTATTGCAGATATCTACTGCATATGTGCTATTTTGCCCAGATGTACACTTTAATTATTAATGATGTATCTACTGCATATGTGCTATTTTGCCCAGATATACAATTTCATTATTAATAATGTAGTTCTATAGGTATTTCTGGGTCTAAAAATATAAAAGCAAGGAACTTGTAATGACATAAGCTTGGTGAGGCTGGGAGGGAGTAGCGCTAGGTTCATACACTTCTGACGATCTCCAGTGTTATAAAACCCTCTGGTGTGCACTCAGAACTGTAGGATGTGTACTGTAACATAATAAACCTCAAAATATCAGTGTTTATTCTTCAAAAGGGAGGGCCATGACTCATACTGTTGCTATAAGAGAATGATAGATCATCAAATCAAGAATGTTTATATTCAAACTCATGTTTTTCTTATTGCATGCTTCCATATCAGCAATGGGCTTGTAGAAACAAAACCCACCTGACTGCTAAATAAAAGGGAACAGGGTAATGCAAGGGTGTTCTTCAGTAGTGGAAATTCCCTTTATTTTCTTATTTCTTACACAAGACCAACAAGAAGCAAGCTTTCACTGCTGTGTATCTTAATATATGCTTTTACTGTAAAATGTGTACAAATGCAGTTTTTCACATATACTTGTCTGAAAAATGTTAAAGGTGCTTTGTAGTCCTTACTAATCTAATCTATTGCACTCAAGACTTGTTTCAAAAATCTCCTGTAAAAGAGACCATTGGCTGTAAATATGCACCTAATACATACAGAATGTACATTTGCCTTCCTACCTGGATGTGTAGATCTTGTTATTTTACTGATTTACTGTATTTCCTCAAGTTTAAACTCACAGATCATCATTACACAATAGCTGCCTTCTGAGATAATTTACTTATTTGACTTTTCATGTGCTGTAAATTGTTAAGATATTTGCAGTGGAACTCCAGTTTTGTTGCAAAAAGAAAATGAATCCCTTTCAGGTAGAATTATGTGCTTTGCAAGAATCTTGGCAACCTCTATTACAGATTCTTACCTGTTTAGTTTTATATGGATGTAAGCTGTGCCAGCACTTTCATCAAACTCAATGCATAGTAGTGTGGTATGCCTTAAAGCTCAACTCCAGCTTTTGAAAAACATTAAAAAAAAAACAGTAGACTGGGAAAACAGCTCTGAATGCTCTGGATCTAACACTGGTCTTCTTTTGATATGATGACACCCACTGTCATTCAACTGTCATTCAACTCACTTCCTGTGAAGGAAGAATGTCTTAGGCCTGGATAAGAAGTGAAGGGCGGTACCATGACACCCTGCACTTATGTACAATGCCACAGAGAACAGTGCTCACATTATCACTTCTATGCATTGGGGACTGCCCAGTGCCAAGGAGGAGGACCCTGTGACATCTAGCTTAAGGACATCTGAGGAAACTACATAAAGAAAAATTATTAAAGGATTGTCCTCTGCAGAGGCGGCTTTAGTTACTGTATAATCACTCTTTGGGTTTTAGTTATAGTCACCTGATTGGGTTGAGTGTTGTATGCATGTTGACAGTAAATTTTATTTCTCCAGGTGTTCTGTATAATTGAGAACAGAATATCTGTAGTGTTGTTATGCGTGAAATGATGTGGAATTTCATTTGATAAAGCAGTAGTTTGTGTGTAAATGTGAAATTCCCACACAATTACTGTACATATTTACCAATTTGCCCAATGAATATTTCAGCTAAAGGTTCGTTCCAAGATTCAACAGGATTTGTCCATCAGTTTCTGGCAACTTTTACTCAAATGTTGGGAATAAAGTAGAAATTTTCTTGATTCTTGGCAGAAATGTTTAGATATACCTTGAACAATCGTAATGATATTTCAGTAATTTGTCAGCATGCTATCCATGGTGCTGAAATTGTGTTTATACATAGTTTAAAGGAGAAGTATGTCCAAAGCTTTTTTGGCCATACTTCCCCTATAGATCACAGGAGTGCAGTTCATTCTGCACTCCCATGACCCATTTTCAGCCGACAGTGGGCTAAAATCCACTGTCAGCTGACATCACTCAGCCGGTCCAGGCTCGGGAAAGATGCCGACAATATGGTAACGATCCTCCCAGATGCCTGAACCAGCACCTGACTCAGTTCAGGCTCAATACATTGAAACTAAATTCTTAAAGTTCATTTTCTTTAGTGTTAAAAAGCCTGTTCCCTGCCAGCATGCAGAGAAGGACCCTTTCTCTCCATGTGAAAGCAGTAGTGTCACTGTATACATTTCACATGCCTGCTAAGCTATTGTAGAAAGTAATTATAGAACTGCAGTCACAGGTCATAAAATTCATATATGTGGCCATCACATGACCACAACTGTACTCTGACTTTAGGGTAAGTGAACTGTTATTTATTAAAAATGACATGCACAGATGCTTAGAGAGAGAGGTGGGGGAGGCTTTTGTGGCATTTCTTAGCTAATTGAATTAGACTTTAGGTCTTCTTAGCTAAAACCTATACCTTTAATCCTGTAAACTTGTCCCACAAACTTTTGGCTTCGTATCCCATGAAGGCCAATTTAATCCATCCACCTTTTTTGTTTACTTTACAGTATTGTACCACTGCATGATATGATTTGTAATGGATTTTTTGCATGGAAATGCCTCAACCACTTCCCACCCAAGCCAATTTGGACATTTATTTCCTACATGTAAATATCTGTATATTTTTGCACAAAAATTACTCAGAACCCCCAAAAATGAAATAATTTTTTTTTAGCAGAGATCATAGAGAATAAAATGGTGGTCATTGCAATTTATGTCACAGGGTATTTGCGCAGCGATTTTTCAAAAGCAATTTTTGGGGAAAAATACTGAATTTTAATGCAAAATAATACAATATATAATCCAATTTTTTGGTAAAATATAAAAGATGATGGTATGCCAAGTTAATAGATACCAAACATGTCATGATTTAAAATTGCACACACTCGTTGAATGGCGTTAAACTACGGTATTCAAAAATCTCCATAGGCGTCCCCATTAAAAATGTTTACAGGTTACATGTTTAGAGTTACAGAGGAGGTCTAGTGCTAGAATTATTG
Organism: Lithobates pipiens; assembly: GCF_037356315.1. Classification (NCBI taxonomy): domain Eukaryota; kingdom Metazoa; phylum Chordata; class Amphibia; order Anura; family Ranidae; genus Lithobates; species Lithobates pipiens. Next base: position 71,507,868 of record NW_027507718.1, on the reverse strand, counting down.
CTGTTGCTATAACATTTGTGGAAATACCTCACATGAGTGGTGCTAACACAGTTTACATATGCAGGCGCGACCTACGTATGCGTTCACTTCTGTCTTGCGAGCATGAGGGGACAGGGGCGCTTTAAACATTTTTTTATTATTTTTTTTTACACAGTCTCTTTTTTTTTTTTTTAATCACTAATCAGAAATATAAACATCATTGTGATAGAAATAATGCATGATAGGTCCTCTTTATGGAGGCACCTGGGGTCTATAAGACCTCAGAGCTATCCTCTACCCTGGAAATTAGGAGATAAAGAAAAAACATTGATCTCTGCTTTCTAGGAAAAAAAATGCCAGTGTTTGCATCTCCCAGGATCATAGAGATGTCTGGGGAGCATCCGGTCCTCAGCCAGCTCTGTGGTAACCTGGTGTACAAGAAAGCCTGGAGAGGCACTGATGGGTGGTGGGAGGGGGAGACTTCCCCTCCCCACTGCCTGTAAAAGCAATCCAGCAGCTAATCAGCCGCTAGGATGGCTTTACACTAGAAAGAATCACTGGCTAAAAAGAAAGATATCTGGATGATGCCTGTAGCTGCAGGCATCATCCAGATATCGTCACTTCAAGTCCACAACGTCATATGACATCATGCAGGCAGGAAGTGGTTAAAAAAAATTCTACTTGACATAAAATCCTTTTTTTCAGTAGTTCAATGGGGAACAAAATTCATCACTGAACCCCAGAAAGGTTGGATCTAAGAAAAGTAGTGGGTAAGAAGTGGACACAGAAGTAGTTTGGCTACTCCTCTGGGCTATAACCTTCTACAGAGTCAGCCAGCTTTAGGAGTACCGTAGCTAGAATTCAAAAGGGTGATTAGATTGCTGCAGATCTGTAAAACAGGCCTGATAACGATGAAAGGTAGTCCCAAAAATTGGGGAAGGCAAATAATTTCACACCTTGTGGGCAACTGACAGGTAATGTTAAGTCTGGCTGATCACATAGTCATCTAAGTCCTCTCAGGTATGCAGCTCTGCATACCTGAGAAGCAAAAGTCTGATGTAAAACAAACCAAGATGCTGCAACTGCTTTAGTAGAATGAATGACAGGGAAAGCAGGTAACCATCTCTTAACCTGATAAGCCTTAGCTATTGTCAACATACCATAGTCTTCAGGCATGGCAAACAGTGAATATGATTTGAGGAATGTCCCATTCTGTGGGCTTCCAAAGCCATTGCAAATGAGTAGCAGTACGCAGAATTGATCGATAGGAGAAAAAGTGGTAAAACAGGGACTTGGGAGTACTACTTTCTAGATACTACTTCTTAGTGCTAGGACTTTCTTAGGCAGCCTAAGGCCATAAGAATGGTGGGTAATCATTTCCTTTTGACCTGCTTTAGGAGAACGGAATCAACCTAAATGAAGGGACTAAATATATTGGTAAGGGAGTCTATGTGTCACCAAAGTATCCAGGCTATGAACCTTTGAGCTTTCCAACTGTGGCATGAAGCCACGATGTCCACCCACTGGAGACATATTTGACACAAGACTTTTTGGTGCAAAGTCCACGCTCTTGGGTTCAGCTGTTGACAGTTTAGCATGTCGCCATTCAATTATCGGCTTTAGGAATGTGGACCGCCAGCTGAGATAGAACATGTCTTTCTTCCCAGTGCAGAATGTGAACCGCCTTTTTCTCATATATTCATCGACTGACAAAGCTCCTCTCTTAGACCATTGGGTTGTTACGCCACCTTCAGGAGAGGACTAGGCATGAAATGTTAACAGGTAATCTAAAAACTAGAACTTTCTAGTTCCACCCAAGGGGCGGTCCCTTAGGTAACAACCCCACAGCCTGCCTTGCAGCTTCAGTTTTTTTCTGCCTAGTGAAGGAGAAGGACCTAGGAACTCTTTGGGCCCATCGGTCAGTGGATTTTTTTGCAGAAGCTTTGCTTTTTGCGCAAGCCAAGCCTGCGATATGCCTCAGCTCCAGAGGCGGTCAGTGAGCGTAAATGCACCGGGGCACACATATGACCGGGCTACTAATGTCTGCGTCACAGTGTGCTGGGCCAGCGGCCACCCCGTACTAATCGGAGAGTGGGTCTGTGATGGAATGTCTCTCAGCTCTTCAGGACTGGTAAGTACAGCTCTCCCTGCCTTGGTGGGGCTGAGCAGCTGGGCATTCCCTGGGAGGTTGATTTAGGGGTCCCTCACCTCCCTCTCTTCTCTCCCTGTCCCTTTTCTTCCTTCCCCCTTCCCTGTGGGGGATGCTGCATGGGCTGCTGAGCGGTGTGTGCCATAGACAGGGGCTCTCACCTGGGGGGGACTGTGCTGGTTGGCTGTGCCCCGGAAGTGTGTAGGTCTCTGTCTGGAGGCTGTGTCTGTTGATCACTGTAGCGCTGTTCACCGCCATTTATCTGCCTGTTTTTGTTCACTGACCCTCGTGGTTTACAGTGCTCGGGACCATCTTTGGTGGGACAAGGAGCAGCATGCTGTCTGAGCATTTCCCTGTAGTTCGGCGACCATTTTCCCTGTGATTATGTCATTTATACTGGACGCTCTGCGGCCATTTTCTTGAAGCCTGAACACATTTTTGATCAGTTTCAGCGCCATTTACAGCAGCTCTGCGCAGTGTGGTCTCCTATGCATCTGGGAGCTGACACAGGACACAGGCAGTACTAGCTGGACAGCTCAGAACCAGTCAGGGTGGTGAGTCCTGTGGGAAAGAGCCCCTCAGCCAACAGCAGTTAGGAGGGTGGGACTATCACTGTCCTAAGTCCCCATCAGGTGGCAGACAGGGTAGGGTCAGCATGGCTTCAGAAACTGGTGTTTCTTCCCCCGAAATCCAGGCAACTGCAACCGGTTCACCTGCAGACTGTGCAGTGCCTCTGGACGCTTTGTCGGCGGTCCTCAATTCGTTCTTTGCCAAGATGGAGGCGGTGCGTGGGCGCAAAGGTGGTAAAAAACGGCCCCTGCCCCCGTCCTATGGGGAGAGCTCCGATGCAGACTCTGGCCCTGCTGAGGCTGGTGACCCCTGCTCTGTCGTTTCAGATGACGCTGACCAGGACAGTGAGGATGAGTCCCCGTCCAGGTCCGTGCACGACAAATCGCTTATTGGAGCACTTATCACAGCTGTGCATGATACCCTGAAGATTCAGGAGCCAGCAGATCCCTCTGCTTATGTAGCGGTCCCTTTTGGGGTCCCGTAAGCCAGCCCATTCACCTAAGGTGTTCCTGTATCTGACTTATTTTGATAAGTTAATTTACAAGGAATGGGGTCGACTGCAGCGGACCTTTTTTGGTCCCCAAGTACATGGCGGTGCGTTATCCCTTTGAGGAGAGCCTTCTCAAAAAGTGGTAGACTCCTCTGGTCGTGGACCCCCCAGTATCCAGGTTAAACAAAGGAACCATGGTCCTGGTAGAGGGGACTCCTGCCTTTAAGGACCCCACGGACAGGAAGGCCGAGGCAGTGTCTCGTTCCTTATTTACGGTTGTGGGGTCAACTATGCGACCAGTACTGGCATCCGCACATGTGTCTCAGACACTAACCGAGTGGGCAAAACTTTTGCACCGCAAATTGGGAGAGCAACAGGCTTCTGTCTGTGTGGAACTTGCAGACCAACTAGAGCAAGGCCTGAAGTACATTTGTGACGCAGCCCTGGATACCCTTTCTCTGTTATCCAGGGCTTCAGGGTCAGCAGTGGTGCTGAGGCACCTGATTTGGCTAAAATGCTGGTCTGCTGACCAGGCATCCAAAAAAGCCCTGACGGATCTTCCCTTCCTTGGTGACCGGCTCTTTGGAGCCTCATTGGATGACATTATTAAAAATGCCACAGGTGGTAAGAGTACACTACTCTACACTACCACAGGCCAGGAAGGCTAAGGGCCCTCATTCTCCACTCACAAACCGCTTTTTCGTCCGCCCGGGGCTTCTACCAAACCCGACAGGACGACCTCCTGAAGGACCAAAGCGTCCCTGGAACCACAAGCCTGCGAGCAAAAGTGCTACCGCATGAAGGTTTGCCCCCGCCCGCAACACGGATGGGGGGTCGCCTTCGGGAGTTTGCAGTCCGGTGGGCCTTTTCTCTAAAGTTCATTGACGGACACAGCACCCATCCCTCCTATCACTTTACATTATACTGCTTGTTGACGTACTGAGCTGCAGGAAGCAGGTTGAGGGGTTATTGCCAGAGGGGCCGCCCCCTGGGCGGAACTGCACAGTTCTGGTTGTTTTTCACATGTATTATATGTTCTGCCTAGTCCTCTCCTGAAGGTGGCGTAATAACCCTATGGTCAAGATTAATGGAGCTGTGTCTGTCAATGAACTTCAGAGAAAAAAGGATTTTTTACGGTGAGTACAAAAATCCTATTTTTATCATAAAATAGTACATTTTCTCAGTTTAAACATTTGATATATTTTCTATTGTGAATAAAATATGGGTTTAAGAGATCTTCAAATAATTGCATTCTGTTTTTATGTATATTTTAGACTGTGGCCGCGTACACACAGGCGCATTGTCTGCCCAACTAAGTTCGGCAGACAATCCGACAGACAGTCCGTTCAAAATTAGCATGAACGGACTTGACCACACACGATGAGCAGACAGTCCGCTGAAAGCGTGCGTGATGACGTGTACAGGACTAGAAAAATGACGTCCTATACACTGCAATGCAACCTTCAGCCGTGTAAACCCTTTCTGAGCATGCGCCATACTTAGTCCGTCCAACATGCCTACACACGAGCGGACTGTCCGCTGAAACCAAGTTTGGACGGACAAAACCAAGTTTGAACGGACTGTCTTACGGAAATTCCGTAAGACTTTATTCGTCAGACTGTCCGCTGAAAAAGTCCGCTGAAGCCCACACACGAGCGGATTGTCCGCTGAAACACTGTTCAGCGGACTAAGTTGGGCAGACAGTCCGCCCGTGTGTACGCGGCCTGTATCCCAACTGGTTGTTCTTAAATTTGTATTGTTTGCAAATTTCAAAGTGCGAAGGTGAGTAAAAAGATATTTAAAGGGTATGAGGAAGGCACTTAATTGTCTTGACCACATCCATTGGAATTAACCCCTTCAGAGCCGTGCTATAGCCGAATGATGGCTACAGCTCAGATTTGCTTTGCCAGGAGGCCGTCAATAGACGTCCTCCCCTTTGCACGCTCCCTGGCCCCTTTGCATGTGATCAGCTGTCAGCCATTGCAGCTGATCACGTGATATAAACAGAATATCGGTAAATATTTTTTTTCTTCTCACATTGACAGCGTGAAGAGAAAAAAAAGATGATCACCGGCTTCTGTTGAAGGGACATTAGTCCCAAAGAGAAAGAGGTGAAGCTCCCTCATATGTGCCTACCAGTACCACCTACCAGTGCCCTGAATCCGTGCCCACCAGTACATAAGTGCCAGCAATCAGTGCCACCGATCAATGCTCACCAGTGGTGCCAATCAGTGTGACCTAGCAGTGCTGCCTATCAGTGTCACTTACCAATGCCCATCACTGCCACCCATCAGTGCCAGCTATCAGTGCCACCGATCAGTGCCCTTCATCACTGCCACCCATCAATGCCCATCAGTGCCGCCTTATCAGTGCCCATCAATGCAGCCTATCGGTGCCCATCAGTGCAGCTCATCAGTGTAGTCTCATTAGCGTACATCAATGAAGGAGAAAAATTTACCTGTTTGCAAAATTTATTAACAAAATATAAAACAGGTTTGTATTTTTATTTTATTTTTTATTTAACAAAAAATAAAAAAACCCAGAGGTGATCAAATACCACCAAAAGGAAGCTCTATTTGTGGGAAACAAATTATAACAATTTCATTTGAGTAGTGTTGTATGACCAATTGCCGTTCAAAGAGTGACAGTGATAAAAGCTGAAAATCGGTCTGGGCGGGGGGAGGGGTGGTTTAGGTGCCCAGTAAGCAAATGGTTAAGAGTGGTATTTAGCAAGTTGTGATGAAAAATCACTATATATTATAATAGGACCTTCAAAGGGGGTAGAAGCAGTCACATTTGCATGGAAGAAAAAAAGATGGAATGGAATTAGTGTTACAACTTCTTTTGGTTTAAAGGAAACAATTATTGTCAAATAAGAGGTTTCCATCCTGTTACATGAACCATTTATGACCATAAAAACAGAACCTATAGCAGCACAAACAGCCACTGATCTCGTTTTGTGGAGGAACTGAGCAAGGCTTTAACCACCTCAATGCAGGGCACTTACACCCCCTTCCTGCCCAGGCCATTTTTCACCTTTCAGCGCTGTCACACTTTGAATGACAATTGCGTGGTCATGCTATACTATAACTATGTGAAATTTTTATCATTTTCTTCACATAAATAGAGCTTTCTTTTGGTGGTATTTAATCACTGCTGGGTTTTTTATATTCTACCAAAAAAAAATACCAAATTTTTGGAAAAAAAGTTTTAGTTTCTGTCAGTAAATTTTGTAAACAAGAAATTTTTCTCCTTCACTGATGTGCGCTGATGAGGCTGCACTGATGGGCACTGATAGGCTGCACTGATGGGCACTGATTAGGTGGCACTAATGAGGAGGCACTAATATGCCGCACTTATGGGCACTGATGGACACTGATAGGTGGCACTGGTGGGCAATGATATGCGATACTGATGGGCACTGATAGGCGGCACTGGTGGGTGGCCCTGATGGGTATTGATGGGCGACACTGATGGGCAACAGCGATGGTCATCTGTGGGCAACATTGATAGGCAGTACTGATAGCCAGCATTGACTGGCATCACTAATGGGTACTGATTGTGGGCACTGGTGGCACTGATTGCTGGCACTATTGGGCACTGATCGTTGGCACCGGTGGGCTCTGATCACTGGCACTGATTGCTGGCACTGGTGGTGCTATTGTAATCAGGGCACTGATGATCAGGCCCTGATTACATGTGTACATGTCTCCTGCAGGGAGAAGCCGCTAAACGGCTCTCATCACCACACACTCTTTCAGTGTGAGGCAAGGAACACCGATTAACGGCACCTCTGTGTTTACATGTGACCAGCTGTGATTGGACACAGCCGATCACATGGTTAAAAAACCACGGCCGTGGCTCTTTACAGAGATCGGGGTCACACCGCGTCATAGCAACACAACGTGGCCACAATCGCCGAGCTGCGCACTCCTGCGTGCAAGTGAGAGTGGCCATTTTGAAACTACGTCATATGAGATTGTCTCAGAATGAGAGCTGCACTGCCCCTCCGTCATTCAAGTGTTTAAACTACTTTTGAAGCATTAAAGTATATGTAAACCCAATACTAAAATATCATATAAGCTTTATGTCAATCTCTTGAAATCCTTAGCTTTCATTAAAATTATACTTGGTGATCCCGTCATGAAGGTCCTTATTCAGGCACTTCCTGTTATGGGGGAACAAGGCTCTGTACCTGTCCACCAATTGTGCAACTATGCTCTAGCATTATAACCCTGTCACCAGTGGGAACCCTGTTCCCCAGTGGAAACTACAGGTTCCTGTATTGACACACATTGCACAGGCAACATACAATCATTATCATCATTAGGAAACCCGCCTTGAGAAATTGGATGGGCAGCAGTTGCTAAAGTGCACAGTATATAGACATGAAGTGGCTGCAAATAGGACACAGAAGATCAACAGAGCTGATATGCAAAAAAAAAAAAAAAAGGAGATAGAGGAGATAGGAGTATTACATTAAATGGGCAATTATTTACATTGAATTAGCAAGCTAAATATAACTTAGGATTTAAGTCTACTAGAAAGTGTATAGTTCATTAGAGTAGACAGTAATATTAAAATTACACTATTAGATTTAAACATTTAACTAGAAGAAAAGATCAACACTGGGACATAAGGAAACTGACTGTATTGTTTTTTTTGTGGTCAAGAGCTTCCACCAGCGAGCATGGATTAGAGTCATTCTAAAAAGGGCAAAAGTAGATGCTCTAATAAAACATCTTCAAAACCAGGCAGAGGAATCAAAACAGAAATGTTATAATCAGGTAAATGTTGAGGTGGGATATACAGAAGAATTACATAAGAACAAGAAGAACTCATTAAAACCAAATATAACTAAAAAAGGACAAAGAAGTTGCCCCACTGAGCATTTCCCATATAATGAGAATACAGAACTAATAATAAATTCAGTATAAGTAAAAAGGATAAAGAGTGTGCCCCACAACACATTTTCCATTTAACGAAAAATCTGGAACTAGTATTGAAACCCAGTATATCAAAAAGGGGCGTGGCTTGGCGCACGGGAGAGATGGACGCCTGAGGACAGAGCTCCGGTGTGGATTGTCAGCTCTCACAGCACAGCGATCGCTCCTCTGCATAATGGGTAGAGCTTCAAGAGGGGTTACACACCACAATCACCCCCGCACACTGGGATCCTCAAAATCCAAGAAAATACCTGAGATATTCCTGTCAGGGACAGGACAGGGAAAGAGAGGCCCTGCCGAGGACAAGATGGCACTCACACACGAGGGAGGAGGAGGAGGACTTTGACTCTGAATCTCTGGCGAACTCTGAGGATATGGTAAGAGACACCTCTCCCACTGACCAACCGCTCACACATGCTGCCATGATGGACATAGCTTCCGACATAAAGACCTCACTATCCACAGCAATTACTGACCTGAAGGCTGACATCCTCATGCTTACAGAGCAAATGGCGGCAGGAGAGAGAGCAGGCAAGCACAGAGATAAACCATTCAGAGGTTAGAAGAGGTCTCATTTACCCATTCACAGCACCTGATCAATGTAAACAGACATTTAGAAGATTTGGACAACAGGGGCAGAAGATGCAATATAAGGGTCAGAGGCATTCCTGAATCAGTGACTGCTGAACAGATCAGGCCTGTTCTATGCTCAGTATTTAATAAGCTGCTTGATAGACCACAGGAATCTCCCGTAGATTTTGATAGAGCCCTGAGACCCAGAGCTCCAGACCCAGCTCCCCCACGTGATATCATCTGCTGCCTCTAGTTACACCCTGAAGGAGGAAATTTTACAGAAAGCAAGACAAAATGAGCAGATCATCTTTAACGAAACCACCATTCAACTGTTTCAGGATCTTTCACCTATCACCCTGAGGAACAGAAGAGCGATCAAGCCTCTCCTAGATGTCCTTAGGGAAAAAGGGATACCATACAAGTGGAGGTTCCCCTTTGCAGTACAGGTGTCATGTAATGGAAAACAACATCTCCTACGCACCCCAGAGGAGCTGCCCACGTTTTGCAATAATGTCCAGATTGATCAGGTAGAATTACAGTGCCTTTGCGAAAGTATTCAGCCTCCTTGAACTTTTCAACCTTTTGCAAACTTTAGACGAGACTTTTTAAGGATATCTTTGAGAAATGGCTTTCTTCTTGCCACTCTTCGATAAAGGCCAGATTTGTGCAGTGTACGACTGATTGTTGTCCTATGGACAGACTCTCCCACCTCAGCTGTAGTTCTCTGCAGTTCACCCAGAGTGATCATGGGCCTCTTGGCTGCATCTCTGATCAGTCTTCTCCTTGTCTGAGCTGAAAGTTTAGAGGGACGGCCAGGTCTTGGTAGATTTGCAGTGGTCTGATACTCCTTCCATTTCAAAATGATCGCTTGCACAGTGCTCCTTGGGATGTTTAAAGCTTGGGAAATCTTTTTGTATCCAAATCCGGCTTTAAACTTCTCTACAACAGTATTATGGACCTGCATGGTGTGTTCCTTGGTCTTCATGATGCTCTCTGCACTTTCAACAGAACCCTGAGACTATCACAGAGCAGGTGCATTTATACAGAGACTTGATTACACACAGGTGGATTCTATTTATCACCATCAGTCATTTAGGACAACATTGGATCATTCAAAGATCCTCGCTGAACTTCTGGAGTGAGTTTGCTGCACTGAAAGTAAAGGGGCCGAATAATTTTGCACACACCACTTTTACGTTTTTTATTTGCTAAAAAAGTTTAAATTATCCAATAGATTTCGTTCCACTTCACAATTGTGTCCCACTTGTTGGTGATTCTTCACAAAAATTAAAATGTTATATCTTTATGTTTGAAGCCTGAAATGTGGCAAAAGGTTGAAGAATTCAAGGGGGCCGAATACTTTCGCAAGGCACTGTACCTGAGTGGTATCAGGAATTTCGCCTACCCCCTTCAGTGTCCAACCCTTCCTCTCCTCCACGCATATCACCATGTAAGTCACCTTTTGCCAAAGGAGTAGGTGGGAAGAAACAAAAGTTGTATGAAAATTACCACCCAGCTACCCCTCCACAAAAATCCAGCAAATTGAAAGATAACCATTAAATCACCTATGCATTACAGCAGGATAACAGCGTTGATTTCAATAACTTCCATCTGCTGCTAGGCAAATGATCACTACACCTACAGCTTATCGGCACGTGGGCTGTCTTAGGCCCCTTTTCTTACAGTGGAAAGTGACTTCTACATGGTCATTACGTTGAAGACGGGAGGACGGGTTAAAGCGACCAGGATCCCTCCACTAGACTGACTGCCCAGTAGTATGGAGCCTATATCTAGACCTTGGGGTAATTTAATATCGAGAATCAGTAACACTCATTCATCAATCTTGGTGAATTGACTAACTGTTCTCGCAAAATGTAAAGCGTTCAGATTAATAGAAATGCTGCTTTACTCCATACTGTTAACACCAGACTCATGGTCATAATCCAATTTCCAGCTTAGAAGAAATTTACAATAGCTGGACTTGAAGGGATGTGAATTTTCATATACGAGGGTTTATGATAGCAACAAATTGCTGCAATTCACAACTTGCCCCACGGTCGTTTGTTACATAACAGAGGGCAGACTCTCTTTACTAGCAGTTTAAGTTACAGGAAGATGTTTAAAAGTTATTCTTAATGGCAAATGTTATACAGGAGGATGCTGTTGGGACACCAGAAAGCTTACTAAGCCAGGACGAGACGGCCTTACACACAATATGACTGTCTTGAGTCCCCAACTCTTCTCACAACACATGGTTTACTAGATCCAAGTTATTACCAGTGGGAATTACTAATGTTATCTCTCGCATCACGCGGCTGATTTAAAGCCCTGGCAGCATAGCAAGATAACTTGTGATCCCAGTGGCATCCTGTCAGGTCTATTTAGTTGGTAGTTACATTATCATAGATTCACTAGTCCCTTGGACTATCTTTTTTTAGCAAATTTATACCAATGCATTCCCTGGGTATATTACAGAACACTGTTGTACTGAGAGGAATTGTATTTAAGTTAAAGGGCAAACTGAGATCCTTTCCTCCATTTATAGCTCCTAGTGGTTATTTTTTTTTGTTTTTTAGTATGGCCGACTCTGCAGCTATGGAAGTTTTTTTTTTTTTTATATCCTGTTTTTTCTGTTATATTTTGATGTTGTTCACTACTACTTACATCAACGCTTTACTTAGTAACACATACCTTAATCTCAAAGACAGGGATAGTGAGACATTTGTCTCAAGATATAATGGTAGATTTGAGCTAAACTGTATTGCTGGATAAATAATACACATTGATCGCTTGTTAGACTGTTATTGAAATATCTCGAGCGGCCGAATGAAATGAGATGAATGAAAGAGAGCTTTCATTCCCTCCACACTATTGAATCTGTCTGATTCATTAAGGTTTTCGTTAGACCTTCATTGTTTTTTCTTTCATTTCTGTTTACTCGAACTTAACATCTATTCTGTGTTAGCCTTCCCACTAACCCCCCTCAGATAACACGCCAAACACATTTCTAGTTACGCATTCTGTTACTGGGGAAAGATAACCCCCTGTGATAGGATATAAGAACTACCACTTCTTTCTCCCCTTGTTTAGTTCCGTCTATCCCCCCCTATCACATCCCCCCCTTTTTTTTCTTTTCCTCCCTCCTTCCTTTCCCACCCATTCCCTTCAATTACTGTTTTTTTTTTCACAGTCTTTTACTCCCGTTAGAATCCCTAAACCTTTCACAGTATGGCATACTTGGGCCTAAGTCACGCACCTACAATCATCTCACATAATGTAAATGGCCTAAATACGCCTGAAAAAAGAAACAAGCTACTCAATGAACTCAAAAAGAGTAGACAACAGATTGTCTTCATTCAGGAAACTCATTTCAGAGGACACCAGATACCCAGACTAACAAATAATTTCTTCACAGAAGATTTTCATGCCACAAACCCACATGCCAAAACAAAGGGAGTCTCAATTCTCCTAAGCAAGGAATTACTTTTTGTTACACAACACCAACTACTAGACCTAGGTGGCAGATACATTTTTTTAAAAGGAACCATGAATGGCAAACCAGTCACGCTGGCTAATGTCTACTTCCCGAACAAGTCCCATGTTTCCTTCTGCCAATTGATAATCGACGAACTGAAGAGCTTTGCTGAGGGCTGCATTATTTTGGGGGGAGATTTTAATGTCCCTCTGGAACCAATACAAGATGCATCCTCGGGCAAATCTTGTATAGTCTATAGTGTCCTAAAAAAAATAAAGACCTTACTCAAATCTCTGACTCTCTTGGACACTTGGCGTACGTTACACCCTACAGATAGGGATTTTACTTTTTATTCAAATGCACATACGCACAATTCCCGAATAGATCATCTCTTCATTACCCAGAGGGACATACAAGATCTTTTGAAAGCAGAGATAGGATCCATCACCCTATCTGACCATGCACCCATCTCCATTAAATTGCATATTAAAAACAGCCAGAAGTGCACCTTCTTTTGGAGACTTAACGCTTCTCTCCTCACAGATCCTGACATTCATGCCCTAATACACAAAACACTCACTGATTACTTCTCCTTGAACAACACACCAGACGTGTCCCCCCTGACAATCTGGGAGGCACATAAAAGTGTGATCAGAGGCAAACTAATCAGATGGGGTGCTAGGAAGAAAAGAGGAAAAGAAAAATATATCACCAAGTTATTACAGAAAATTACAAAACTAGAACTGATCCACAAACAATCCCTGACCCAGATAAATCTACCTGAACTCACAAAAGCTAGACAGGACCTGCAGGAGCTTTTAGACAACAAAACAAGGAGACTACTATTTTTCAAGAAAGCCATATATTATGATCAAGGTGATAAGGGTGGCAGAATACTAGCCAGGGCACTAAAAGAATCCATCCTGTCCAACAACAAACATGGGATACAATCCAAAGATGGTAAAATAACACATGATTCCTCCAAAATTGCAGACATATTCCACTCTTTTTACTCGTCGCTGTACAACATACATCCACAAAATAAATCTTCGGCAGATTCAGGGGATAGGACTCAGGCCTTCTCCAACTACCTAACCAAATGTAACATGCCTACGCTGTCATATGACGACTCAGATATCCTAGACCACCCTATTTCCTCGTCTGAAGTCACAAAAGCCATTAAAGAATTAGCCACTGGGAAAAGCCCAGGACCAGACGGGCTTACTTCTCAATATTATAGATCCTACACAGATACTCTAACGGAACCTCTAACCAAGGCCCTAAATGCCATCACATCAGGACACCAAGCCTCCACTGAGTTTTTAATGGCATACATAACCGTTCTTCCCAAACCAAATAAAGATTCCACTGATTGTACAAATTACAGACCTATCTCGCTCCTCAACTTAGATCTAAAAATTTTAGCGAAGATCATAGCGAACAGAATCAGGCCTTTGTTGGAGAAACTCATAGGCCCGGAGCAGGTGGGTTTTATGCCAAATCGTGAAGCAAAAGATAATACCACTAAGACCCTAAACCTAATTCACAGGGCTGCACGGGGCAAGGTCGAAGGCCTTCTGCTGTCTACCGACGCGGAGAAGGCCTTCGACCGGGTTGCATGGGACTACATGTTCCAAGTATGTGAGCACGTGGGCTTTGGCACCAATCTGATGAAATGGGTCAGAGCAATCTATGCTAACCCAAGTGCTAAAATCAAAGTTAATGGGACCCTCTCCAACCTGGTAAAAATCCATAATGGAACAAGACAAGGCTGCCCCCTATCGCCTCGTCTTTTTATCTTATCTATTGAACCGCTGATTAGAACCATCAATCTTCAAACGGCTATCCACGGCTTTGAATTAGATGGAAGGGAATTGAAGGTAGCGGCGCACGCCGACGATTTGCTTTTTTATGTAACCCAGCCCCACATCTCAATTCCAAACCTTATCAAAACCTTTCAAGAATTTCATTCCCTATCAAATTTCAAAATAAACCACAAGAAGTGTGAAGCCTTAGGACTTAATCTTTTCCAGGATACTGAGCGACTGACTAGATCCAACTGTCCATTCAAATGGGAACCTACCTCCTTACAATATCTGGGGGTTCATATTTCCCCGAAATTTGACTCCCTATTTGCACTTAATTTTCAGCCCCTGCTTAGGAAACTAGATGTAGACCTCAAAAGATGGAACGGTGGGAGGTTTTCATGGTTTGGTAGGGCCGCCATATTGAAAATGGCGGTGCTGCCAAGATTGCTTTACTTATTTCATACGCTCCCTATAGACATTCCGGACTCCTTTTTCAGGCAACTAACAAGACTGCAGAGTAACTTTCTCTGGGCAAACAAGAAACCTCGCATAAGACTCAACTTTTTACAAAGACCCAAGCCGAAAGGGGGTATAGGGCTACCCGATTTTAGAAAGTACTATTACGCATCACATCTTTCCAGAATCATAGACTGGCACTGCCATGAGCATTGCAAGGATTGGGTTGGCCTGGAAAAAGCAAGTTCGGACCTAGCCATTCCGTTCTTACCATGGTCAAGCTACTCTACTATCCCGCTTAGCATCAAGGGACACCCCATTATCAATACCACACTAAAGTTTTTCCACAAAATTGCAGCAAAACACGGGATCTCCACAACCCCAAGCCCTCTAACCTCATTAGACAACAACCCTGATTTCTCCCAGGATTAAACAATAAAAAAATGTTTAGAAAATACCCTAATGAACCAATGGTGGTCTTCCAATGCCTCCTTAACAATCACTTGAAAAAATTTGCTAATTTAAGCTGCAAGTTCAAATCGTATCCCTTGAATAGGGATGAGCTTCGTGTTCGAGTCGAACGTACGTTCGACTCGAACATTGGCTGTTCGTGCGTTCGGCGAATTCCGAACGTTTTGGCCGTTCGCGTCAAAATTCGAGTGACGCGCGCGCGGACCATAATGCACTGCGTTGGCGCAGTGCATTGCTGCCCGATGATTGGCCAAGCATGCACTGTGACCCCGCATGCTTGGCCAATCGCAGCGCCGGCAGCGAGGAGAGCCATGATTGGCCACAGGCATCCTGCCTGTGGCCAATCATAGCTCAGGCTGTGTAGTGCACGCCCCACACTATATAAGGCCGCCTTTGAGGCGGCCTCGTGTAGTGTGTTACTTAGCATCTGATGCAGTGGGTGTTCTGTGTACCTTCAACACAGTACACACCAATCGTTTTTGGCTGATTTCCTATCTTGCTGCTGTGTAGTGGTTGTTGTCTGTGCCCTGACTGCAGTATACACCACTATATTCACCTCGCCTATATAGCTAGTGATCTAGCTTTAACCACTTAACAACTGCCCATTGCCAATTAACGGCTTCAGGGCGGTTGTTTAACTCTGAGAGGCCGTTAATTAACGGCCTCCCAGAATTCTGCTCTCGCGTGCCCCGAGGTGTGCGCACTCGAGAGCATCCGTGACCGCCGGGTCGCATCACGGATCACGGTAAACGGCCGCTCATAGCGGCCGTTTACCACGTGATTGCTCCGTCAAATGACGGAGTGATCACTTGGAAACAAACCGGCGTCATGTTATGACGCCGGTTCCTCCCTCCCCTCTCTGTACCGATCGGTACAGCGGAGGGGAAAGAGATCGGTGTCAGCAGCGATGTGGGCTGCATCTGCAGTGCCCACATCGCTGCTCACCGAATTTAACCCCTCAATTCCCTGCCAATACTCTGCAATACCAGTGCATACTCTGCAGTACCCTGCCATTACTCTGCAGTACCCCGCCATTACTCTGCAGTACCCCGCCATTACTCTGCAGTGCAGTACCCTGCCATTACTCTGCAGTACCCTGCCATTACTCTGCAGTACCCCCCATTACTCTGCAGTAACCCCCATTACTCTGCAGTACCCCCCAATACTCTGCAGTACCCTGCCATTACTCTGCAGTACCCCCCATTACTCTGCAGTGCAGTACCCTGCCATTACTCTGCAGTAACCCCCATTACTCTGCAGTAACCCCCATTACTCTGCAGTACCCCCCAATACTCTGCAGTACCCTGCCATTACTCTGCAGTACCCCCCATTACTCTGCAGTAACCCCCATTACTCTGCAGTAACCCCCATTACTCTGCAGTACCCCCCAATACTCTGCAGTACCCGCCATTACTCTGCAGTACCCGCCATTACTCTGCAGTACCCCCAATACTCTGCAGTACCCTGCCATTACTCTGTAGTACCCCCCAATACTCTGCAGTACCCTGCTATTACTCTGTAGTACCCCGCCAATACCCCGCCAATACTCTGTAATACCCTGCCATAAATTGCCATACCCAGCCATACTCAGAGATACCCAGCCATACTCGGTGATACCCTGAAATACCCAGCCATAGACGCCCCCCACCCCTCACCGCCCTCCGGTGCTTCTACCAACTCGCCAGTACGATCAAAGCCAGAATCTTTTTTTTTATTTTTTATTTCAGGCTTCCCAGCCTAGAGGTGAGATGTGGGGTCATATTGACCCCCAGATTTCACTGTAAAGAGGACCTGTCACCCCATATTCCTATTAAAAGGGATGTTTACATTTCTTGTAATAGGAATAAAAGTGATCAAAAATATATTTTTGGGGAAAAAAATGTCAAACTAAAATAAATAAAGTAAAATGAACAATAAAAAAATAAAAAAAAAATGAAAGCGCCCATGTCCCCATGTGCTCGCATGTGCCACACATGTGAGGTATCGCCGAGAATGTTAGAGCGAGAGCAATAATTCTAGTCCTAGACCTCCTCTGCAACTCAAAACATGTAACCAGTAAAAAAAAAATTAAAGCGTCGCCTATGGGGATTTTTTAAGTAGCGATGTTTGGCGCCATTCCACAGGCATGTGCAATTTTGAAGAGTGACATGTTTGATATCTATTTACTCAGCATAACTTCATCTTTCACTTTATGCAAACATTGGGCTAACAAGTGGTTAATAATAGAGCTTGCAGTCAGTAGTGTTAGGAGATAGTGCGTGCTGTCTGCGTGCTCTGTACCCAGTACATACCGCTATAATATAGGGCAGGCCCCTACTTTCAAACATCCAACTTACAAACATCTCCTACTTGCAAACGCAAGGAGACAGCAGCAAGTGAGATGAAAAAAGATGGACGACAAAACAAATTATACAGGGGTGATAACCCTTCCCTATGTTTTCCAAAAAGCTAGTTTTTTTGACTGGAGCTACACTTTAAAAATGTACCGGTTGAAAATGACAAACAGATTCAACTTAACACAACAAACCTACACAGTCCCTGTCTTGTTTGCACCGCCTGTATACTGCTGTTCTGAGTATATAGGGCCTGGGGGCCACACGCATTTCCTTTTTTTAATATGGGTACGGGATTCTCCTTAATATGCATACAAGACCCAAATAGGCTGGTAATGGGCAGGGAGGGCTACCCATGCCATGTTTCTCAATGATTTTCAACCATATTGCAGGAACCAGATATAACATTAAAACCGCAAGCAGTTTTAAATGGTGTTATTTCCGTTTAATGTCATTTTGTGCAGGGACTGTTCTAAACACGGGAAACACGTGGCACTTCACAGGCATACTACAGACACCCCACAGGCACCATATTTAAAGGAATATTTCACTTTTTTTTTCACTTTAATCGTCATTAAAATCAGTGCTCCCGCCAAAACGGCCGTTTTTAAAACTTTTTTTTGCGGTGACCCATGTCCCCTGAGGCAGAAGGCAGGTCCCCAAACCCTTTTTAGGACAGTATCTTGCATATTAGCCGTTAAAATTAGCACTTTCCAATTCGAACGTTCGAGTCCCATAGACTTCAATGGGATTCTAACGTTCGTACCGAACGCGGGGGTCGTTCGCAAGTTCTGGTGCGAACCGAACCGGGGGGTGTTCGGCTCATCCCTACCCTTGAACTTCTGGTCATACACTCAAATCCAAGACTTTATCTTAAATAATAAAAGCAAAGATGCCCTCTTTAGACCCTTGACTAATTTTTAGCACATTTGCGTCAAGAGAGAACCGATTAAAAAAAAATCACGTCCTTACATTATAGATGGCTTATCCAGCCGGTGTCGGATTCCCCGGACAGACATAAAACATTATGGGAAAGAGATCTCCAAATACAGATCTCGGAGTCTCAGTGGGAAAAAGCAAACATTTTCACCCACAAATGCTCCTTGAGCTCCCGTATGCAAGAAACTTCCTATAAAATATGCTCACAGTGGTACACCACACCAATAGAAAAGAAACATTGGTCCTCTGGGGGATCTGACATGTGCTGGAGATGCAGAGAAGAAATAGGTTCCTTTCTTCATATTTGGTGGAACTGCTCAAACATTCAACCTTTCTGGGCCCAGGTAAAACATTGGACAAAACACATTACAGGCTACAAAAAGGATCTCAATGCTGCCTGGTGTCTTCTTCACATAACGCACTTATCATACAGGTCTTACAAGAAATCCCTTATTAGACACTTGCTTAACGCAGCAAAAAGCTTGATTCCCCTCCATTGGAACTCTCAAGACATTCCCTCTGTTAAAGATTGGCTCTCAAAAATAAATTCAATTCACAACATGGAAGAAATTATAGCCACCAAAAAAGAAAACACTGAGCAGTTCCACCTGATGTGGAAACCTTGGCGTACTTTTATAAACTCAGACACCTTCAGAATTGTATCCAAATAATCAGTTCTAGCGTTCACAGCAGATTTAACACCCCTTCCGCTCTCTGAGACAGACAAACTCACCTGATTTACTAAACCTAGATTTAAATACATGTGATGACATACATTTTTGGGTATCTGGTAGTCCACGACATTAGACTCATTGTGGTTCATATTCCTTCCTAATATTTACTAACTCTTATCAACACTAGCATATAATGACTTGATGAAAACAATTGTTTCATAAATCTTTGTTTCTTGGTGCAATGTAACCCTATGGAATATTGCTCTAACAATTGAAAGCTCATATTTTGTATATCATATGTTGCCCTTACTTTTTTCTGTTATTGTTTATTATCATCAATAAACTTTATTGTGGAAAAAAAAAAAAAAAAGGATGTGAAGGGTGACCCACTACGCATTTTCCATATAAGGAGAATCCAAAACTAGTATTAAAACCCAGTATAACCAAAAATAATGAGAAGGGTGGCCCACTACGCATTTTCCATATAATTAGAATCTGGAACTAGCCTTAAAATCCAATATAACTAAAACAGATGAAGAGGATGACCAACTAGGCATTTTCTATATAATGAGAATCCGGAACTAATATTAAATTCAGGATAACTAAAAAGCAAGAAGAGGGTGCCCCACTACACATTTTCCATATAATAAGAATCTGGAACTAGCATTAACCACTTCAGCCCTGACCGTGGCACTTTTTGCGATTCGGCACTGCGTCATTTTAACTGACAATTGCGTGGTTGTGCGATGTGGCTCCCAAACAAAATTGGCGTCCTTTTTTTCCCACAAATAGAGCGTTCTTTTGGTGGTATTTGATCACCCCTTCGGTTTTTATTTTTTGCGCTATAAACAAAAAATAGCATACATTTTGAAAAAAACACATAATTTTTTACTTTTTGCTATAATAAATATTCCCCAATAATATATAAAAAAACATTTTTTTTCCCCTCAGTTTAGGCAGATACATATTCTTCTACATATTTTTGGTAAAAAAAAAAAAAAAAATCGCAATAAGCATTTATTGATTAGTTTGTGCAAAAGTTATAGCGTCTACAAAATAGGGGATAGTTTTATGGCATTTTGTTAATAATTTTTTTTACTAGTAATGACGGCGATCAGCGAATTTTATTGTGACTGCGACATTATGGCGGACACATCGGACAATTTTGACACATTTTTGGGACCATTGGCATTAATACAGCGATCAATGCTATAAAATTGCATTGATTACTGTAAAAAATGTCACTGGTAGTGAAGGAGTTACCACTAGGGGGCGGGGAGGGGTTAAGTGTGTCCTAGGGGGAGTGTTTATAACTGTCTGGGTGATGGGCTGTGTGTGAGGTGGACACTGATCGCTGCTCCCGATGACAGGGAGCAGACGATCGGTGTCCTGTCATTAGGCAGAATGGGGAGATGCTGTTTACATCGGCATCTTCTCATTCTTGAGCTCCGTGACACGATCGTGGGTATCCCCGCGGCGATCGAGTCCACGGGTCCTGCAGGCACGGTCACGGAGTTCGCGATTAGGCACACGCGCAGGGCGGGAAATTCAAAGTAACGTACGGGTACGTTACTTTGCCCAGCTGTGCCATTCTGCCGACGTATATATGCCAACAGTGGCCGGCAAGTGGTTAAAACCCAGTATAACAAAAAAAGGATGAGAAGGGTTATCCACTACGCATTTTCCATATAATGAGAATCCAAAACTAGTATTAAAATCCAGTATAACCAAAAAGGATGAAGAAGATGCCAAACTGCACAGTTTTTATATAAAGAGAATACAGAACTAGTATCAAAACCCAGCATAACCAAAAATAATGAAAAGGATTTTCCATATAATGAGAATCCGTAACAGTAATAAAACCCAGTATAACCAAAAAGGATCAGAAGGGCGACCCATTAGGCATTTTTGATATACAGTAAAACCTTGGATTGCAAGCATAGTTCGTTCAGGGAACATGCTTATAATCTAAAGCACTTGTATATCAAAGCAAATTTTCCCATCAGAAATAATGGAAACTCAAATGATTTGTTCCACAACCATTTATTCATAAGCCCTTCAGTTTATAGTCCATATAAAAAGATAATAGCAATGTAACAATAAAAAAAAAAAAAACACTGGGGGAGGGAGGGGGCACACGGGGGGGGGGGAGAGGACACACAGGGGGACACAGGAGGAAGCAGAGGGCACACAGGGGGAGGGAGAGGGCACACAGGGGGAGGGAGAGGACAGACAGGGGGACACTGGGGAAGGGAAAGGGCACACAGGGGGACACGGGGGGGAGAGGGCACAGGGGGACTCTGGGGGGGAGGGGGAGGGGGGAAGCACACAAAGGGGACACTGTGGGGGTGGAGAGAACACAGGGGGACACTGTGGAGGAGAGGCACACAGGGGGACACTGTGGGGGAGGCACACAGGGGGACACTGTGGGGGTGGAGAGAACACAGGTGGACACTGTGGGGGAGGCACACAGGGGGACACTGTGGGGGAGGCACACAGGGGGACATTGTGGGGGAGGCACACAGGGGGACACTGTGGGGGGCAGAACACAAGGGGACACTGTCGGGGGAACACACAGGGGGACACTGTGGGGAGGGGAGCACACAGGGGGACACTATGGGGGGAGAGCACACAGGGGGACACTGTGGGGGGGAAGAGAACACAGGGGGACACTGTGGGGGGGAGAGAACACAGGGGGACACTGTGGGGGGGGAGAGCACACAGGGGGACACTGTGGGGGGACAGCACACAGGGGGACACTGTGGGGGGTGCAGCACACAGGGGGACACTGTGGGGGGGAGCGCACAGGTAGACCCTGGGAGGGAGAGAGGGCACAGGGGGACACTGTGGGGGGAGCGCACAGGGAGACCCTGGGAGGGAGAGAGGGCACAGGGGGACACTGTGGGGGGAGCGCACAGGGAGACCCTGGGAGGGAGAGAGGGCACAGGGGGACACTGTGGGGGTGGAGAGCGCACAGGGGGACACTGTGGGGGTAGAGAGCACATGGGGACACTGTGGGAGTGGAGAGCGCACAGGGGGACACTGGGGGGAGCACACAGGGGAACACTGGGGGGCACACAGGGGGACACTGGGGGGAGCACACAGGGGAACACTGGGGGGAACACTGGGGGGAGCACACAGGGGAACACTGGGGGGAGAGCATACAGGGGGACACTGTGGGGGGGAGGGCATACAGGGGGGAAAGTGTGGGGGGGAGAGTATACGGGGGGGACAGTGTGGGGGGGAGAGTATACAGGGGGGACAGTGTGGGGAGGCGGGAGAGCACACTGAAGTGTGGCCCCTCCTCTCCTCGTCCATCCTAGACTCCTAAGTGATACAGTACAAGCCTTGGAGGGGAGGGAAGGAGGGGCCAGCGGGGAGCAGCGCGCCGTTAGCGGTATTATTACAGCCGCTTCAAGGGGCCTCTCGTTGGGCCTTGCACGGGCCCCTA
This sequence comes from Lithobates pipiens, assembly GCF_037356315.1. NCBI lineage: Eukaryota > Metazoa > Chordata > Amphibia > Anura > Ranidae > Lithobates > Lithobates pipiens. Next base: position 71,485,554 of record NW_027507718.1, on the reverse strand, counting down.
ATGGCTCCGATGGGTCAGTCTGCCCCTGGTTAAAACAGGCACATCTAAGTATGCAGGCATCCAGGGTAAAGCTGTCCACATAGACCATCCTCCCCACTGCCATTGACATCATCTCTTCCACGTTGCGCTCCATGAGCTCTTCAATTCTCGCTTTCAGGTCATTCCCGGTCAGGATTGCAGACTGACAGAGGTGAGAGCCGGCGCTGCAGAGGATGGTCTATGTGGACAGCTTTACCCTGCATACTTAGATGTGCCTCTTTTAATCATCAACAATTCTGCGCATTATGTGGCTCCCTTTTTGTTTCATACAAGCTTTATTTGAAGTGTAAAACATGTACATGTCATTCACTGTAATATTGGGCAACGCATCAGTTTCATTTTGCCCGGTGTGCTGCAATAAAATGTAACATGTCTGCAGTTTACCACAGAATACTGCAGCAAAGCACTGTGTTTCGTTGCAGTGTGAATGGGACACACAGGAAACAATTGTTTCCTGTGTGTCCCTGCAGTGACAGATGTTTTACTATGCGGTATAGTGTAAATTGGCATATATAGTGTAAAAACGTATCACTTGCAGTGGGGCTGTGCCTTAGGGTTGCCATCTGTCCAGGATTCACCCGGACAGTTCGGGTTTGGAATCGTGTCCGGGTTTCAAACTGTCTGAAACCCGGACACATTATTTAGACTAGGCTATGGCTTCCTAGCAAGGTTGCTGGCTGCAGTTTGTCGAAGGCGAGAGTGTCTGTTACACTCTCTTTCACACTGCACAGAGCCATCACAACAAATCCCCCCCCCCCAAACACACACACAGACGGGAGAGGAGAGAGGGCTTGATCTCTTCCTCCCACCCCTCTGTGTCTGCCCACATTCCAATCCCTGACACCTTGCCTCAGAAAAGGAAAGTGGGGGCTGGAAATTTGGTAGTCCAGCAGCCTCAGATACATCTGGAGGCATGCGATGCGGAAACCCGCCGCGGATTCGTGGCGTTCCCGCATCGCTCCAGTGTGAACCCAGCCTAATAAGCGATCATTTTTCTGATTGCTGTATTAGTGTCACAGGTGACGCTAGTTAGGCAGGTAGGTATTTAGGTTCGCCGCAGCTTTTTATAGCGCCAGGGACCCCCATATACTACCGCATAAAGCCCCCTGATTGCCCCCTAGTTAACCCTTTCACCAGTGATCACCATATAACTGTTACAGGTGACGCTGGTTGGTTAGTTATTTTTTTATAGTTTCAGGGCACCCGCCATTTATTACCTAATAAAGGTTTAACCCCCTGATCACCCGGCGGGTGTCATTTGTGACTGTAATAACTGTTAGGGCAGTTAGGGTTAGCCCCCTTTAGTTCTAAGGTACCCCCTAACCCCCACAATAAAGGTTTAACCCCGTGATCACCCCCCGTCGCCAGTGTCACTAAGGCTGGGTTCACATTGCAGCGGTTTATGAGAACGGATGTGATTCGCACCGCACTGCAGTGCAAATCACATCCGATCTCTGTGCGATTCGAGTTCAGCCATACAGATAGTATGGCTGAATTCGCGTCGCACCCGCCGCACCCGCCGCACCCGCCGCAAACTCGCACGGGACCCTTTTTTTGGTCCGCAGCAGAATCGGATCGCATGGGTGTTCACACCATGCGATCCGAGTTTGCAGATCGCACTGCGATATGCGAACTGATCTGGGGGTGTCATTAACATTTCACTGACACTCCCAGCTGTTCCCATAGGGCAGTGTGAACTGCCGCCGGGAGGCATGCGATGCGGGAACCTGCCGCGGATTCGTGGCGTTCCCGCATTGCTCCAGTGTGAACCCAGCCTAATAAGCGATCGTTTTTCTGATCGCTGTATTAGTGTCACAGGTGACGCTAGTTAGGCAGGTAGGTATTTAGGTTCGCCGCAGCTTTTTATAGCGCCAGGGACCCCCATATACTACCGCATAAAGCCCCCTGATTGCCCCCTAGTTAACCCTTTCACCAGTGATCACCATATAACTGTTAGGCCGCGTACACACGGGCGGACTGTTCGCCCAACCTTGTCCGCTGAACAGTGTTTGGGCGGACAGTCCGCTCGTGTGTGGGCTTTCAGCGGACAGTTTCAGCGGACAGTTGGACGGACAAAGTCTTTCGGAAATTCCGAAAAACTGTCCGCTGAAACTGTGTTTGAGCGAACAGTCCGCCCGTGTGTGGGCCTGTCCGCTGTACTTTCGAAATGAGCGGACTGTTCCCGCTCGGAAAGTCCGCCCATTTCGAGCGCGTGTACAGGTAGGCGGGGCCCGCGAAGGAGACGTCGCGGGCTCCGCCGCCTGGAATGGGCTTAAAGGGGAACCCCAACGCCGAAAAAAATCGGCGTGGGGGTTCCCCCAAAGTCCACACCAGACCCTTGTCCGAGCACGCTACCCGGCCGGCCAGGAAAGGGGGGCGAGCGAGCGCGCCCCCCCTCCTGAGCCGTACCAGGCCGCGTGCCCTCAACATGGGGGGTGCCTTGGGGAAGGGGGGGGCCGCGCGGCCCCCCCACCCCAAAGCACCTTGTCCCCATGTTGATGAGGACAAGGGCCTCTTCCCGACAACCCTGGCCGTTGGTTGTCGGGGTCTGCGGGCGGGGGGCTTATCGGAATCCGGGAGCCCCCTTTAAGAAGGGGGCCCCCGGATACCGGCCCCCCACCCTATGTGAATGAGTATGGGGTACAATGTACCCCTACCCATTCACCTGTGAAATAAAGTACAAAAAAAAACACAACACAGGGAAAAAATATTTTATTGCACAGCTCCGGGGGTCTTCCGTCTTCGGGGGTCTTCTCGCCGGACTCCTCCGCTATCTGTGTGTAGCTCTTTTACTAGCGGAGGAGTCCGGCTTTCTTCCTCCCCGCCGCCGGCCTCTTCTCCCGACTTCGGGGGTCTTGTCCCCCTCTTCGGTTCTTCTGCCGGGCCACCGCGCCTTCTTGTAGCTCTTTTGCAGGCGGTGGCCCGGTCTTCTGTCGCCGCTGCCTTCCGTTCTTCTGTCGCCGCCTTCGGTTCTTCTGCCGGGCCACCGCGCCTTCTTGTAGCTCTTTTACAGGCGGTGGCCCGGTCTTCTGTCGCCGCTGTCGTCGCCGTCGCCGCCGCCGCCGCCTTCCGTTCTTGTTGTTCTTCTTCTTCTCTTGGAGATGTTGACTCGACGAGCTCTCCGGCCGGAATGCCAGAGCCGCGCTGTGCGGTCACTTATATAGTGACAATGGGGCGGTGTCACATGGTATATGTCACATGGGTTGGTCACATGGTGACCCCGCCCCCTTACGATGTCATAGTCCCCATGTGACATCAACCCATGTGACATATACCATGTGACACCGCCCCATTGTCACTATATAAGTGACCGCACAGCGCGGCTCTGGCATTCCGGCCGGAGAGCTCGTCGAGTCAACATCTCCAGGAGAAGAAGAAGAAGAACAAGAACGGAAGGCGGCGGCGGCGGCGACGACAGCGGCGACAGAAGACCGGGCCACCGCCTGTAAAAGAGCTACAAGAAGGCGCGGTGGCCCGGCAGAAGAACCGAAGAGGGGGACAAGACCCCCGAAGTCGGGAGAAGAGGCCGGCGGCGGGGAGGAAGAAAGCCGGACTCCTCCGCTAGTAAAAGAGCTACACACAGATAGCGGAGGAGTCCGGCGAGAAGACCCCCGAAGACGGAAGACCCCCGGAGCTGTGCAATAAAATATTTTTTCCCTGTGTTGTGTTTTTTTTTGTACTTTATTTCACAGGTGAATGGGTAGGGGTACATTGTACCCCATACTCATTCACATAGGGTGGGGGGCCGGTATCCGGGGGCCCCCTTCTTAAAGGGGGCTCCCGGATTCCGATAAGCCCCCCGCCCGCAGACCCCGACAACCAACGGCCAGGGTTGTCGGGAAGAGGCCCTTGTCCTCATCAACATGGGGACAAGGTGCTTTGGGGTGGGGGGGCCGCGCGCCCCCCCCCCTTCCCCAAGGCACCCCCCATGTTGAGGGCACGCGGCCTGGTACGGCTCAGGAGGGGGGGCGCGCTCGCTCGCCCCCCTTTCCTGGCCGGCCGGGTAGCGTGCTCGGACAAGGGTCTGGTGTGGACTTTGGGGGAACCCCCACGCCGATTTTTTTCGGCGTTGGGGTTCCCCTTTAAGCCCATTCCAGGCGGCGGAGCCCGCGACGTCTCCTTCGCGGGCCCCGCCTACCTGTACACGCGCTCGAAATGGGCGGATTTGCCTCCGCCTTACGTGGGCGAGTCCGTTCATTTCAAAAGTTGAGCGGACTGTTTGGCAAACAGTTCGTTGAAACAGTCCGCTCGTGTGTGGGCAAGTCCGCTCATGCAAATTTTGAGCGGACTGTTTGCCGAAACTGTTTGATGAACAAGGTTGGGCAAACAGTCCGCGCGTGTGTACGCGGCCTTACAGGTGACGCTGGTTGGTTAGTTATTTTTTTATAGTTTCAGGGCACCCGCCATTTATTACCTAATAAAGGTTTAACCCCGTGATCACCCGGCGGGTGATATAAGTTTGAGGGTCAGATAAGGTCTGCGTCGCCCCAGGCAGCGTCAGGTTAGTGCCAGTACCGCTAACACCCACGCACAAAGCATACACCTCCCTTAGTAATATAGTATCTGATCAGATGTATATTAGCGTCGCCAGCAGTTTAGGTTTCCCAAAACGCATTGTTAGCGGGATCAGCCCAGATACCTGCTAGCACCTGCGTTTAGCCCCTCCGCCAAGCCCAGACCAGCCCACCCAAGTGCAGTATCGATCGATCACTGTCACTTACAAAACACAACACGCATAACTGCAGCGTTCGCAGAGTCAGGCCTGATCCCTTCGATCGCTAACAGTTTTTCTTGTAGCGTTTTGATACAGTCGCTGACAGCCTAGGTGCTTTTTTACCTGTGAGTCTCACTAGTGTACCCCTAAATTTAGGGGTGTCTACTTTCCAAAATTGGGTCATTTGGGGGGGGGGGTTTTGCCATCTTGGCATTTTATGGCCTTCAAAACTGTAATAGGTAGTGAGGAGTGAAGTCAAAAATTTACGCCCTTAGAAAGCCTGAAGGCGGTGCTTGGATTTCGGGGCCCCGTACACGGCTAGGCTCCCAAAAAGTCCCACATATGTGGTATCCCCGTACTCAGGAGAAGCAGCAGAACTTATTTTGGGGTGTCATTTCACATATGCCCATAGCATGTGTGAGCAATATATCATTTAGTGACAACTTTGTGAAAAAAAAATAAAAAAAAATAAAAGTTTGTAATTTTCCCGCAACTTGTGCCAAATATAAAATATTCCATGGACTCAACATGCCTCTCAGCAATTAGCTTGGGGTGTCTACTTTCTAAAATGGGGTCATTTGTGGGGGTTTTGTGCCATCTTGGCATTTTATGGCCTTCAAAACTGTAATAGGTAGTGAGGAGTGAAGTCAAATATTTACGCCCTTGGAAAACCTGAAGGCGGTTCTTGGCTTTCGGGGCCCCGTACGCGGCTAAGCTCCCAAAAAATCCCACACATGTGGTATCCCCGTACTCAGGAGAAGCAGCAGAATTTATTTTGGGGTGTCATTTCACATATGCCCATGGCATGTGTGAGCAATATATCATTTAGTGACAACTTTGTGAAAGAAAAATTAAAGTTTGTAATTTTCCCGCAACTTGTGGCAAAATATAAAATATTCCATGGACTCAACATGCCTCTCAGAAAATAGCTTGGGGTGTCTACTTTCTAAAATGGGGTCATTTGTGGGGGTTTTGTGCCATCTTGGCATTTTATGGCCTTCAAAACTGTAATAGGTAGTGAGAAGTGAAATCAAAAATTTACGCCCTTAGAAAGCCTGAAGGCGGTGCTTGGATTTTGGGGCCCCGTACGCGGCTAGGCTCCCAAAAAGTCCCACATATGTGGTATCCCCGTACTCAGGAGAAGCAGCAGAATTTATTTTGGGGTGTCATTTCACATATGCCCATAGCATGTGTGAGCAATATATAATTTAGTGACAACTTTGTGAAAAAAAAAAAAAAAAGTTTGTAATTTTCCCGCAACTTGTGGCAAAATATAAAATATTCCATGGACTCAACATGCCTCTCAGCAAATAGCTTGGGGTGTCTACTTTCTAAAATGGGGTCATTTGTGGGGGTTTTGTGCCATCTTGGCATTTTATGGCCTTCAAAACTGTAATAGGTAGTGAGAAGTGAAATCAAAAATTTACGCCCTTAGAAAGCCTGAAGGCGGTGCTTGGATTTCGGGGCCCCGTACACGGCTAGGCTCCCAAAAAGTCCCACATATGTGGTATCCCCGTACTCAGGAGAAGCAGCAGAACTTATTTTGGGGTGTCATTTCACATATGCCCATAGCATGTGTGAGCAATATATCATTTAGTGACAACTTTGTGTAAAAAAAAAAAAAAAATTTTTTTTTTTGTCATTATTCAATCGCTTGAGGCAAAAAAATAAAATATTCAATGGGCTCAACATGCCACTTATCAATTTCCTTAGGGTGTCTACTTTCCAAAATGGGGTCATTTGGGGGGGTTTTGTACTGCCCTGCCATTTTAGCACCTCAAGAAATGAGATAGGCAGTCGTAAACTAAAAGCTGCGTAAATTCCAGAAAACGTACCTTAGTTTGTAGATGTGACAACTTTTGCGCAAACCAATAAATATACAGTTATTGACTTTTTTTTTACCAAAGACATGTGGCTGAATACATTTTGGCCTAAATGTATGACTAAAATTGAGTTTATTGCATTTTTCTAATGACAAAAAGTAGAAAATATCATTTTTTTTCAAAATTTGCGGTCTTTTTCCATTTATATCGCAAAAAATAAAAATCGCAGAGGCAATCAAATACCATCAAAAGAAAGCTCTATTTGTGGGAAGAAAAGGACGCAAATTTTGTTTGGGTACAACATTGCATGACCGCGCAATTACCAGTTAAAGCAGCGCAGTGCCAAATTGTAAAAAGACCTCTGGTCATTTACCAGCAAAATGGTCCGGTCTGAAAGTGGTTAATTACACAATTTACTGACAGAAAAAAAGTTTAAAAAAACTTTTGTTTTCCTCAATTTTTTTTTTTTTGTAAAAGATAAAAAACCCAGGAATGATTAAATACCACCAATGAAAGATCTATTTGTGTGAAGAAAATGATAAAAAAAATGGTTTGAGTACAGTGTAGCACAAACGTGCAATTGTTATTCAAAGTGCAACAGCGCTGAAAAATGGCCTGGGCAGGAAAGGGGGTGTTAGTGCCTGGTAGGCAAGTGGTTAAAAGGAGGGTGTGCTTTCTAAGTTCTAATAAAAAAGTGCACAACGGAGACTGCTTCACTGCTTGTATTTATTTTTTGAATTGCAGTTGAAAGGATGACGAACTGAGAGAGAAGCTTGAAACACATGATAGTGGTGTAGTAATCTGAAAGTGAAACTTGGAATTTAGGAAATTGCTGTGGGCATAATGCTCTATTCCGTGAGTGAGGCTTGGAACGCAGGACAATTCTAATCTGAAAAGCGAGATTTAGAATGCACGGCGTACATGGAACGTCAAATTGAGAGTGAGGCTTGGAACACAGGACATTGTTCAATGAGAATGACTGTAATCTGAAAGTGAGGCTTGCAACACAAGACAAAGCTCTGGTAGCATAATTTCAATTGGGAGATACGGCTTGGAACGCAAGAGATGGATTTGGAAACGAGGCTTGGAAAACAGGACATTTCTTTTGAGGAATATGACGTCAATATGAGAGTGAGCCTTGGTAGTTGGGCACGGAATGAGTAGTGGTGTCTTTTCTATACAACAAAGTGTCGGTGAGAGATGAACATACACAGGTCACTCTACACATGAAGAAGGTTGGTGCGAGTCTATGTCCAGAAGGCTATGCGGCAGATACACAGCACAGGTAACTTCTAGAAGGATAGATACATGAAAGATTATTCCTAGGCAATAGGTCACTTCTCTTCTGGTGAGATGATTGCTTCTTGTCATACCTTGTATACACCACCATATTAGTAATAATAGGTTCAGTTATACAGTCTATTCATAATCTGCTATTATGGAGATGGAGATAGTTTTGGAAGATGACATGCAGGTTTTTTTTCCTTTTGGGATAAAGGTTACTCAAAGCTGATTATTGTAAGCACCCCAGCCCAAGCGAGGGGTAAATGGTTAGTTCCATCCCTCTAACGGCTACATTTGCAGGAGAGCTTGTTCTGTCAAAAAATAATAGACTCGCTGGCCAGATCATCAGAAGAAAAAAGCCTAAAAAGAAAACAAATGCAGCCACAACATCTAAGAATTATTAAAGAGGAAGTAAACCCTGATGAGTTTACTTCCTCTTTCATTCCCTGCAAAGGCAAAGCATAATGGACCACTATGCATCGCATAGTAGTCCATTATGTGTCACTTACCTGACACAGGAGCCAGCAAAGTCACCGCTGTCCCCTGTAGTCCGGAGCATCCATCTTCTCGGTGGGTCTCGCTGCTCCGCCGCTGTCATTCGGTGAAGCCGTGATGATGTCACTCCCGCGCATGCGCACGGGAGCCGCCACTCGCGGCATATCGCCGTTGACAGCGGCGCGCTCAGTGCGCCTGCGGGCCGCTGTCTATGGCGCATTTGCCGTAGACAGCGGTGCCTGTCTTTCGAGAAATATCTCCTAAACCGTGTAGGTTTAGGAGATGTTTCTTGGACCTACAGGTAAGCCTTAATTTAGGCTTACCTGTAGGTCAAAGTGGTTTGTAAGGGTTTACAACCACTTTAAGTTGCAGTATAATGTTTGCTGTTGGGTTTAGTGGCGGTTCACATCTACATGGCTTCAAAGTCTCACGGCTCTTGCAGCTGACATCCTGCACGACTTCATTGCAGCTTGCTTGCGAGTGCAGGAACCCTTTTTTCGAAGTCACTTCAACTTGAGTCACACCGATTAGAACAGTTCCATTGCCGTTTAATGGGGTGCCGCTTGTCATGCGACTTTGAACTCTCGAGTCACATGAGAAGTCGCGGCAGTGTGAACCAACATTAAATCTTTCTGTACTTATGTCCACTCAAAACATGACCGCTTATATATGCATCTTCCATCCTTGAAATGATCATGCGGTGTAAACTCTCACATAGCTTATAGTACTGTGAGTGGAAAGAGAAGCACAAAAGGTAAAGTACACTTTAACCACTTCAGCCCCGGATCATTTTGCTGGCCAAAGACCAGACCACTTTTTGCGATTCGGCACTGCGTCGCTTTAATTGACAATTGCGCGGTCATGTGACGTGGCTCCCAAACAAAATTGACATCCTTTTTTTTTCCCCACAAATAGAGCTTTCTTATGGTGGTATTTGATCACCCCTGCAGTTTTTATTTTTTGCGCTATAAACAAAAATAGAGCGACAGTTTTGAAAAAAACGCATTATTTTTTACTTTTTGTTATAATAAATATCCCCCACAAATATATAAAAAACATTTTTTTCCCTTAGTTTAGGCCGATACGTATTCTTCTACATATTTTTGGTAAAAAAAAATCGCAATAAGCGATTATTGATTGGTGTGCGCAAAAGTTATAGCGTTTACAAAATAGGGGATAGTTTTATGGCATTTTTATTAATAATTTTTTTTTTTACTAGTAATGGCGGTGATCAGCGATTTTTATTGTGACTGCAACATTATGGCGAACACATCGGACATTTTTGACACATTTTTGGGACCATTGTCATTTATACAGCAATCAATGCTATTCAAATGCAGTGATTCCTGTGTAAAGGACACTGGCAGTGAAGGGGTTAACCAGTGGGTGGCAGTGTAGGGGTTAAGCGTTCCTAGGGGTGTGTTACTAACTGAGGGGGGGCTGGGCTTTCATTTAGTGAACACTGATCTCTGCTCCAATCACATGGAGCAGAGATCAGCATCACTTGTTGCTAGGCAGAACGGGGAGATGCTGTTTACAACGGCATCTCTCCGTTCAGCCTCCCTGTGAGACGATCGCGGGTATGCCCACGGCAATCAAGTCCACAGGACCCGCGACCGGACTCACGGGGGTCCCGACCAGCACGGCAGGGTGGCGTTAAAGATTGGACGTACCTGTACGCCAATATGTCTGCCCGTGCCATTCTGCCGACATACAGCGGCATGCGCTGGTCGGGAACTGGTTAATATATAAACATTAAAAAAAAAATAATAATAATAATTTCTAACATTTTTGCTTTGAAGCCTGCAGCGCATTGTAGGTTCAATGCACAGGGTCCTACATTGTTTACCTCCAGCCTCAGGTATGTACTAAGGCATGGGGCTGGAGGGAATATCAGTGTCACCCCACCAGTGCTCCATTGGAACAAATGAATTCCTTTGCAGCAGTGGAAGATGGGACTTATAGTCTTCCTCATTCACAGATCCTGGCTATGCAGACAACGGCACACACAGCCCCCCCTAAATGAAAACCTCTCTTATTTGTTCCTATTTTGGTCTGTTAAAATAGTTGTAAACCTCAGACATGAAATGTGAACAAAGCACATCCTTCTATAGTGTGGTCTTGTCCCAATTAGGAGCACTAAGTGTCATTTTTGTCCACTGCCTTGTTTCTCTGCTATCAGCATGAATCACTTCTGAAAAGTTTTCCTGACACCAAGAGGTAACAAGGTGCCAGAGGAGGGATCTCCAGCCTATGATTGACAGCCTCTGTTCCTGTGTGAAGGTGGGGGTGTAAATTCAGATCTCTGATTCCTGCTTTTCCGAGCCGAGAGATCCTGAGTAAATTCTGCACTTTGGATGTACAGTAAGGATGAGCTCAGGCGTGTTCGCAACCCGCACTTGCAGAGCCCGCTAGGAAGTTGGCAATGCACAGCGCTAATCGCAGGCAGTGAGACATTTTTGCGATCCACGGCTGCAGAGATCGAGAAATGATACAACCTGAGGCTGTTCACTTCACTAGGTATATGTGAGGGTTTACAAGGATGGGAATAACAGGGAAAGGGTGTGCTGGCATTCTGAATTTGGGTGGCATAGGACCCTGTCCCAGCACTGATCAGAACTGGATGTACTGTATGGATGAGTTGATTTGTCTTAACCTTTCATAGTTAATCTTAAAGCTAGACTCCAGACAAATTGGTAAATACATGGATAGAATACATATAAAGAATTTTGATTTACCTGCTAAAAGATTAGTGTTCTTGTCCATCCAGTCCTGGGATTTACACAGATCTGTCACACAGCCCAGGCCTGTCAGACAAGGCAGGGGACCTAATTTTTTCTACTGCCGTTTAGTAACACTTACAGGTCTTGCCTCTCCCTCAGCTTGTGACTGGACAGTGATAGGGGAGGTAACATACTGATTAGCTCTTGTCTGAGTCACTCTGTTCTTTAATCCTATTAGGGTGTTCCTTGTTAGCCAGGGCGGATAAAAATCTATTTTCTCTTAAAAAAAAAAAAATCTGATTTGTTTGATTTTTATCAAATTTATTTTAAGGAAATGCTTTTAGGGTAAAAATCTATCTAAAGATACATTAATATTTTACTTTATGTAGCATGAGGCTGTATATTCTGCAATATTTAAATTTTTGGTAAACTCGTTCAAGGAATCCAAGCTCTGCAAGCTGAGATAACATGCACTGCATTGATGCATTCACACAATGTCACAGTAACCATGAGATAAAACACAGTTCAGGAATATTCCTTTATCCCATTGTTTTGCAAATCTATGTACGCTACAGATTATATGATTGAATCGGTTCTGATATCTGTTTTACTAACCTGACCGCTTATTATTCTAAATAGGAAACCTTAAGGGTTCCTTCACACAGGGGCAACACGACTTTGGACACGACCTGAACACGACTTGGGGCGACTTACAACACGACTTTAAGTCGCCCCAGGCCAGGCGACTTTTGCCGCGGCCAATCAGAGAATGAGCTCTCAAGAGGGAACTCCACGCCAAATTTCTGAAAAAAAATTGGCGTGGGTTCCCCCTCTGAGAGCATATCAGGCCCTTAGGTCTGGTATGAATATTGAGGGGAACCCCCTATGCCGAAAAAACGGCGTGGAGGTCCCCCCCAGATCCATACCAGACCCTTATCCGAGCACGCTACCCGGCCGGCCAGGAAAGGGGGTGGGGACGAGCGAGCACCCCCCCCCCCCCCCCGAGCCGTACCAGGCCGCGTACCTCAACATGGGGAGTGCCTTGGGGAAGGGGGGGCCGCGCGCCCCCCCACCCCAAAGCACCTTGTCCCCATGTTGATGAGGACAAGGGCCTCTTCCCGACAACCCTGGCCGTTGGTTGTCGGGGTCTGCGGGCGGGGGGCTTATCGGAATCCGGGAGCCCCCTTTAATAAGGGGGCCCCCGGATACCGGCCCCCCACCCTATGTGAATGAGTATGGGGTACAATGTACCCCTACCCATTCAACTGTGAAAAAAATGTAAAAAAAAAACACAACACAGGGTTAAAATAGTTTATTGCACAGCTCCGGGGGTCTTCCGTCTTCGGGGGTCTTCTCGCCGGACTCCTCCGCTATCTTCTTCTAGCTCTTTTGCTAGCAGAGGAGCCCGGCTTTCTTCCGACTTCAGGGGTCTTGTCCCCCTCTTCGGTTCTTCTGCCGGGCCACCGCGCCTTCTTATAGCTCTTTTACAGGCGGTGGCCCGGTCTTCTTCTTCTTCCTCCTCCTCCTCCTCCTCCTCCTCCAGGGGCGGGGTCATCAGTTGATGTCACATGGCGACAGTCCCAGCATCCTCCGGGACTGTGACATCGTAAGGGGGCGGGGTCACCATGTGACATCAACTCCTCCGCTAGCAAAAGAGCTAGAAGAAGATAGCGGAGGAGTCCGGCGAGAAGACCCCCGAAAATGGAAGACCCCCGGAGCTGTGCAATAAACTATTTTAACCCTGTGTTGTGTTTTTTTTTTTTTTTACCTTTTTTTCCATTATTAAAGGGGGCTCCCGGATTCCGATAAGCCCCCCCGCCCGCAGACCCCAACAACCAACGGCCAGGGTTGTCGGGAAGAGGCCCTTGTCCTCATCAACATGGGGACAAGGTGCTTTGGGGTGGGGGGGCCGCGCGGACCCCCCTTCCACAAGGCACCCCCCATGTTGAAGGCACGCGGCCTGGTGCGGCTCAGGAGGGGGGGGGCGCTCGCTCATCCCCACCCCCTTTCCTGGCCGGCCGGGTAGCGTGCTCGGATAAGGGTCTGGTATGGATCTGGGGGGGGGACCCCCACGCCGTTTTTTCGGCGTAGGGGATTCCCTTTAATATTCATACCAGACCTAAGGGCCTGGTATGCTCTCGGAGGGGGAATCCACGCCAAATTTTTATTCATAAATTTGGCATGGAGTGCCCTCTTGAGAGCTGATAATTTTGTCAGAGTCGCCTCCGTATAGACGGAGATCCGACTTGGAGGCGACCTCCATTGAAATCAATGGGTACCGGTCGCCTACAAGTCGGATTGAAGTAGTACAGGAACCTTTTCTGAAGTCGGAGCAACTTCAGTAGTGTGCATTAAGATGGCTCTCATTCACTTACATTGCTTTTTAAATGTTGTCCGACCTGAGGCGACTAGGAGCGACCTGAAGTCGGATCGGAGTTTCCCCTGTGTAAATGGACCCTTATTTTGTTTGCAAATATTAAAGATTCTCACTACCATCAAGAGTAAGTCATTACAGTTAAAGAGAACCTGTCATTTCAGATACATCATTACAGCGGCTGTTAGTGGCCATCCACTTACCTGCTACGGCCACGTTCCTCACCTTGTTGTGTCACTGTTGCATCACCAGCCATCCCATTAAAGTGAATGGGACTGTCGGTGAGTCAACAGCGTTGTCATAGAAAGAACTGCAGGACAGAGATGACAATTGCTCTTTAAGAAGTATGATTTAAATTGACTTGATTTAAATCAAATCCTCCCTGTTGTTGGCACATGGGCACTGCAGCACAACTGATTTCTTGTGCTGCTTCTCCCTCTCCTAGTCTGAACTTTGCTGTTCAAGGACTTCAAGAGGCTGAAATTAAGTCATTTTCAGGTACCTACATTGCTTTAATAAAAAATAAAAATAAAAAAATAAATAAACTTGTGTATTACTGAACACAGAGCTGTATTAAGCCTTTTGCTGACAAGCACATATGACACATGGACCTGACAGCCAGGGGTTGAGACTGCCACCTGTCAGATGGTCCGGTGTCGTTGGATTGCTTTCACAACCCCTGGTAAGGTGCTTTGCCCTGCCATGTATCTTGGGCTCCGATTGCCCATCTGTGGGCCTGGGACTGGTGTAGCGGGGAAGGAGCTGAGCGCACACACATCAGCTCTTCTTCCCTGCTTGTTGCCGACCCAGAATCAATGTGTTTGATGTCACTTCTGGGTCCCCCTGTCAATTGCCATGGCTGAGAAAAAAAGTAATGCAATGCGATCTGCATTGCATTAGATTCAGTGGAGCACAGGGGAGACGCGTAGGGTTTAAGATACCAGATGTCTCATTAAAGCGGAGTTCCACACAGAAATGGAACAGATCCAGGTATCTGCTCCAACTTCCAGGGAAAGATCGCTGCAATCTTGTGTGGCGAACTACACAATGTCCGGCCCACCTCCTTCCCCCTGCTGCCTTCTGGGAGACATACAGGTCCCAGAAGACAGCAGGGACCATTCAGAAAGTGCATTCACAAGGCTTAACTTCCTGTTGTCCTTAGTAAGAATGCCGGAGCCGAGGAACAGGTCGGCTTCGGGTGCCAACCTTTTTATATTACTTTTTTTTTTTTTTTTACCGAAGAGAACTCGTCACCAAAAAATCATCAGATGGGGACATTTTGTCTCCTATGTGATTTTAAAAAAAAAAAAAAAAAAGTTAAAGGGGTTGTAAAGGTAAATGTTTTTTCACCTTAATGCATTCTATGGGAGGGAGCTCGCATTAACATGAGAAGCACCTGCGGGAGGAAGCAGAGACAGCCGCCGAAGGACCCCAGAAGAGCAGGTTCGGGGCCACTCTGTGCAAAACGAGCTGCACAGTGGAGGTAAGTATGACATGTTTGTTATTTTAAAAAAATAAAAATTTTTACTTTACAACCCCTTTAAGTAAAAAAAAATGTTTAAAGTGGTTGTATAGTGTTTTTATTTTAACTTTTACCTACAGGTAAGCCTATAATAAATATATATTAAACCTGTATGGTTTAGGAGATATTCCCCTCGCAATGAGCCACTGACAGCAGCGCATGTGCACAGGGGATTTTTGGCTGAAAGCCTGGCAGATGCCTGACTTTGCCAGAAAGAAATCTCCTGCGCGCATGCGTGGGAGTGACGATATTGCGGCTCCGACCACTCACAGCGCCGGAGCCGCGATACCCGGAAGACACGCTGAGTTAACATGCCAGCTCCCTCAGCGTGGATCGTCGGAGATGTCGGCCTCGTTCTAAGGTAAGTATTTTATAATGAGCTAGTAAGCGGTGCCTACTAGCTCATTATGCCTTTTCCCTTGCAGGTCTGAAAAAAAAAATATTTCAGCAGTTTACTACCGCTTTAAAGCCGAGGTCCACCCTAAAGTGGACTTTCCGCTCATTGGAATCCTCCCCCCCTCCGACACCACAATTGGCACCTTTCAGGGGGGAGGGGGGTGCAGGTACCTGTACAGTACAGGTATCTGCACCCACTTCCGGGATAGCTCTCTGCGGAAAGGGGCGTAGAGTACGCCCCTTTCCGAAAGTCCCCCGCTGCCTGCTGGGAAACACACAGATCCCAGAGGCAGCGGGTCCATCCTTATTGCGCAGCGCGACTCGCGCATGCGCAGTAGGGAACCGGGAAATGAAGCCGAAAGGCTCCACTTCCTGATTCCCATACCCAAGATGGCGGTGGCAGCACCCGAGAGACGATCGAGAGATCGGCTTCGGGTGCCGACATCGCGGGCGCGCTGGACAGGTAAGTGTCACTATTTTAAAAGTCAGCAGTTGCAGTGTTTGTAGCTGCTGGCTTTAAAAAAAAAAAAAAAAAACGCGGACTCCCGCTTTAAGTTGTAAATTTAATGTTACACCCAAGCATATACAGCGGTTAAAATACGTATTGAACACGTCACCATTTCTCTAGATAAATATATTTCTAAAGGTGCTATTGACATGAAAATTTCACCACATGTCGGTAACAACCCATGAATCCCATACATACAAAGAAACCAAAACAAATAAGTTCAAAAATTAAGTTATGTGTAATAAAATGGAATTTATCTCTTCAATACAGGGCACTTATACCCCCTTCCTGCCCAGACAAATTTTCAGCTTTCAGCTCTCTCACACTTTCAATGACAATTACACAGTCGTGCAACACTGTACCTAAACAAAATCTTTATCATTTTTTTTTTCAAGCACTTCCCTACCCACCCATATCCCATCTGCGGGCGTCATATGGCTCTGCCATCCTGGGCGGGCATCATATGACGTCCTCCCATTCCTGGCCACCTAGGGGGCGCGCCCGCGGCATTGCTTGGGTCCCGGTGCGTGTGCCCAGCGGCCACGATGTCCGCCGGGCACCCGCGATTACCCGGGAACACAGCAGGACCGTGGATCTGTGTATGTAAACACACAGATCCACGTCCTGTCAGAGGAGAGGAGACCGTGTGTTCCCAGTACAGAGGAACACCGATCGGTCTCCTCCCCTTTTGAGTCCCCTCCCCCACAGTTAGAATCACTCCCAGGGAACATATTAACCCCTGCAGCGCCCCCTGGTGTTAACCCCTTCCCTACCATTCACATTTACACAGTAATCAGTGCAATTTTATAGCGCCGATCGCTATGTGAATGGTCCCAAAAATTTGTCAAAAGTGTCTGATATGTCCGTCACAATGTCGCAGTCACGAAAAAAATCACAGATCGCCGCCATTACTAGTAAAGAAAAAAAAAAGCCATAAATATATCCCCTATTTTGTAGACGCTATAACTTTTGCGCAAACCAATCAATATATGCTTATTGCGATTTTTTTTTTTTATTTTTTTAATTTTTTTTTTTTTAACCAAAAATATGTAGAAGAATACGTATCGGCCTAAACTGAAGGAATTTTTTTTTTTAAATGGGTTATTTATTAGAGCAAAAAGTAAAAAATATTGTGTTTTTTTTTTTTTTTTTTTTTTTTTCAAAATTGTTGCTCAATAAATAAAAACCACAGAGGTGTTTAAATACCACCAAAAGACAGCTCTATTTGTGGGAAAAAAATGACGTCAATTTTGTTTGGGTGCAACATCGCACGACTGCGCAATTGTCAGTTAAAGCGACGCAGTGCCTAATCGCAAAAAGTGCTCTGGTAAGGAAGGGGGGTAAAATCGTCTGGGGCTGAAGTGGTTAATCACCACTGGGTCTTAAATTTTTTGCAATATAAGTAAAAAAAGAGCAAAAATATTATAAAATTTTGCAAGCAAGTAATTTTTGTTCATAAATTTGGGTCAAAATTTATACTGCTACATATCTTTGGTAAAAATAACCCAAATTGGTGGATGTTATTTAGTCTGTGTGAAAGTTGCAAGCTATGGTGCAAATCATTGAAAATTGATCACACCGGATGCACTGATGGATCTCATTCCTTGAGGACCTGAAATATCAGGACAGTACAAACACAACACCCCCCAGACCACTTTTTGGAAAGTATACATTCCAAGGTATTTAGTAAGAGGCATGGTGAGTTTTTTGAAGTTGTAATTTTTTACCACAATTCTTGGGAAAATAAGAAATGATTTTATCTATTTTTTTTTTTTTTACACAAAATTGTCATCATAACAAGTTATTTCTCACACACAGCATAAGCATAGTTACACTTACATCCCAAAATACTTTCGACTACTCATCTTGAGTATGGCGATACCACATGTAAGACTTTTTCATAGCCTGGCCACATATAGAGGCCCAACATGCAGGGAGCACCAGCAGGCATTCTATAAGCATAAATTACACATCATTTCTTGATGACCATATCACACTTTTGAAGGCCCTGGAACACCAGGACAATGGAATTGTCCACAAAATGACCCTATTTTGGAAAGCAAACACCCCTAGGTATATTCTATGAGGCATAATGAGTCTTTTGAACATGTAATTTTTTTGCAAATGTTTTTTGAAAACGTGACAACAAAATTAAACCGATTTTTCTAACACATAGCATGTATAGTACATAGCAGAAATTAACCCCAAAATACATTCTCCTCCTGAGTATGACAATACCACATGTGTGAGACTTTTACACAGCCATGCCACATAGAGAGGTCGAACATGCAGGGAGCACCATCGGGCGTTCTAGGAGCATAAATGACACATTTAGTTTCCTGGCAACCTATCACACTTTTGAAGGTCCTGGAACACCAAGACAATGGAAATGCCCACAAAATTATCCCATTGTGAAACGCAAACACCCCAACATATATTCTATGAGGGATGGGCTGGTGACAGGTAGGCGGATGGACTGGTGACAGGTAGGCGGATGGACTGGTGACAGGTAGGCGGATGGACTGGTGACAGGTAGGCGGATGGGCTGGTGACAGGTCCTCTTTATTTGGGAGGAGATCAGGCACTGTACTGTACCTTTCTTTTTTCTTCCAGATCTCCTCCTCACACACTGAGGAGGAGAACCTGGAAATTACACTACAGCCGTTTGTTGACATTTGTGACTGGCTGTGATTGGACACAGCCAGTCACGTGGTAAAGAGACAATTTTATTGGCTCTTTACCTTGATTGGGAGTGGGCTGTGTCTGAAGGATACGCCTCATACCCAAACACTGCGCTGTGGCCCGCTGGGGGCCAGCAAGCGTGGCGAGGAGCGGAGGACGTCAGAGGGAGGAGATTTTCCTGCCAGCTACATTTGTCTATGGCCTGGTATGGAAGTGGTTAAAGCGTCTATAGAAAATAGAGTACTGAAGTTTGTCGCCATTTCACAGGTGCATGTAAATTTAAGGTTTGATATCTTGATTATCTGTTTACTTGGTGCAGCCTTATATTTTATATCGTACCAAAAATGAGGTAATTTATTGTGTTTGTAAGCCCTAAATTTAGCTTTAGTGTATTTTTTTATTTTTTTTACTGAAATTTTGCATTTCCTAGACCTTTGCCGTAATTTCGTGTAACATGAATACCACTTTATTATTTTCCAGGGTGTCTGCTTTCAGAAAATATATAATGTTTTTGGGGTTTTATGCAACCTTCAGGCCTAAAATATTTTTTTTAAACTTGTGCAAAAAACCTGCTAAAACGACTCTGGCAGCGACAGGGTTAATGAATGTATTTTCTTTCTTTCTGAAGGTCAACTTTAATCTTCTGTGTTTGCAGATCTGACTCCATGTCACTAATGCAAGATGATCAGAAGCGGTATAAATTATAACTGGGTATCCACAAGTCCTGGATGATGCAGCGCATCAACAAGAATGTTGTTTTGGCTGTGTTGACAGCTGCAAGTACCTTGTTTCTCCTGTTTCAGCTATATTATTATAGATACTATATATCTGCCAAGGTAATTATTGCTAAAAAGTATACATTGCCTTACTGTACATGTTGTTTGTTCTATATGATTAGCCTTGTCCTCATGAGATATACTGGCATTTTCGTGGTGATACTCAAAGCACGAGGAAGTAAAGTAAAGAATTGTTTGCTAGAAAGGGGGAGCTGTTTATCCAGTGTGTGTCTTTAAGGCAGGGGTCTCAAACTGGTGGCCCTCCAGCTGCTGCAGAACTACAAGTCCCA
This sequence comes from Lithobates pipiens, assembly GCF_037356315.1. NCBI lineage: Eukaryota > Metazoa > Chordata > Amphibia > Anura > Ranidae > Lithobates > Lithobates pipiens. The sequence continues at coordinate 71,465,928 of NW_027507718.1, read as the reverse complement.
TGTGGCATTGCAAGGCTGACAGTTACAAGCATGACTCACAGAGACAGGTAGTTCTGCAACAGCTGGAGGGCCACTAGTTTGAGATCCCTGCTTTAAAGAGGAAGTAAACCCTGATGGGTTTACTTCCTCTTTTTTTCCCTGCAAAGGTAAAGCATAATGGACTACTATGCATCGCATAGTAGCTCATTATGTGTCACTTACCTGACACAGGAGCCAGCGAAGTCGCCGCTGTCACCTGTAGTCCGCCGCATCCATCTTGGTTGTGGCGTCTCTCGCAGCTCCGACGAATGACAGCGGAGAAGCCGCGATGACGTCACTCCCGCGCATGCGCACGGGAGTCGCGTCTCGGAGCTCCGACGCTGCCATTCGCCGGAGCCGCGATGACGTCACTCCCGCGCATGCGCACGGGAGTAGACAAATTTGGCAAATCCATTCTTGGACTTGCCGCATTTAGTGCGCCTGCGCGCCGCTGTCTACGGCGCATGCGCCGTAGACAGCGGTGCCCATTTTCGGGCAAATATCTCCTAAACCATATAGGTTTAGGAGATATTACTTGGACCTACAGGTAAGCCTTAATCTAGGCTTACCTGTAGGTCAAAGTTGTTTGGAAGGGTTTACTTCCATTTTAAGGCCTCATGCATACTGGACAGTAAAATAACGTTATAAAAACATCAGTAGCTTTGCAGTGAGTTTTTCAACTTTTTTCAAAATTTTTGCATAGCGTTTTTTAGCGTTAGCGTTTTGTTTTTTAAGAAAATTATATATATATATTTTTTTTAATGGATCAAAAATGTTAAATGCCGGTGAGCGACATTTGTGAGCGTTTATCGAAGTTTATCAGCATTAGAGCATTTTTACAGCTGAAAAATGTCTCTCAGAACCCAATTTATTGACGTTTATGAGCATTTGGCAATTTCTGTGGTCAGAAAAACAACTCCTGAACGCGATTTTATGGCGTTTTAGAAAACAGCCTGTAAACTCCACTGCTGATAAGTTCAAAAATGTCCATGTGTGCATGGACACATTGGATAACATAGAGTGGAGTTTATGGGCTGTTAAAATTTTTTTTAAATGCCCAAGCTCCAAAAAATGTCTGTTTATGAGCTCCAGTGTGCATGGAGCCTGTGTGTGCATGGACACATAGGATAACATGATGGAGAGTTTAATGACTGTTGAAAAAAACATCTGAAGCCAAAAACAGCTGCTGTAAAAACGTCCAGTGTGCATGAGGCCTAAACCTCCAACTCAACTGTTTTGGATAGAGTTTGGATCCGCTAGATCTGTCTTTCCTGTGTATTCAAACAAAATGAGAAGTGAAATCCACTGAACAGTATATACGTATATAAAAATGAGACCAAGATAAATAATTTCAGAACTTTTTCCACCCTTAATGTGACCTATAAACTGTGCAACTCAATTGAATAACAAACTGAAATATTTTAGGTGGAGGGAAGTAAAACTAAAAAACTAAAATTTGGTTGCGTAAGTGTGCACACCCTTACTAATACTTTTTTGAAGTACCTTTTTATTTTATAATGGCACTCAGCCTTTTTGGGGATGAGTGTATCAGTATGGCACATCTTGACTTATATATATATTTGCCCACTCTTTGCAAAAACTCTTTGCAAAGACTCTCCAAATCTGTCAAGTTGTTAGGGCATCTCCTGTGCACAGCCCTCTTCAGATCACTCCACAGATTTTCAATCGGATTTAGATCTGGGCTCTGGCTGGGCCATTCCAAATCTTTAATCATCTTCTGGTGAAGCCATTTTTTTGCTGATTTGGATGTATGCTTTGGGTCATTGTCATGATGAAAGATGAATTTCTTACTACTAAAAGTATTGGGACACCTGCCTTTACACGTGCAAGAACAAATGGTCTTTTCCTCCAACATCAGTGCCTCACCTCACAAATGCTCTTCTGGAAGAATGGTCAAAAATTCCCATATACACACTCTTAAACTTTGTGGACAGCCTTCCCAGAAGAGTTGAAGCTGTTATAGCTGCAATGGGTGGGCCAAATCAATTTTGAACCCTACGGACTAAGACTGGGATGCTGTTAAAGTTCATGTGCGTGTAAATGCAGGTGTCACAATACTTTTGACAATATGGTGTGTATGTATATAATATAATTATTTTAACCACTTCAGTCTGGCCAGCGAGTGCATGCAGACTGCAGCTATGCACTAGGTCGGCTGCGACAGGGGCTGGCCATGTGAGTTAAACATCTTACGAGGTCGCATACGACCGGGTGAAAGCCTGAGTCGCAGCGTTCCTCGTGGCCGACGGCACCCCCACTTCGGTGGCGAGGGGATCTGTCTGGGAGCATTACCCGCACACTTCGCTGGATTGGTAAGTACGGGGAACCCTCCTCTCCTTCCCTGGAGGTGGTGTGGGGTGCGAGTACTCCCTGGGGTAGTCGGTCACTCTGGGGTACTCCTCCACCCTCACGCCCTTCCTTCCTGGGTGAGGCCCAGGCTTCTGGCCTAGGTGCATTTTTGGACACACTGCCCCCCCCCCCCCCAGGCGGGTGACCGAATGTCTGCGATTGGGAGCCTCCGTTTTTGGGTGTCCGTGCTCCGTTTTTGGGTGTCCGTGCTCCGTCTAGCGGCTCGGATCGGTCCGGTCCCCCGTTCCCATAGCCCCCCCCCCCCCCGCGGGACCGGCAGCCGAAAATTTAAGCTGCAACTTTTGGACCCCCCTGTTTCTACGCTGCTCAAGGCATACCTGGAGGGGAGCAGAGTCTTTGCCTTTGCTGCATTGGCAGACCTGTTGGTCTAGGCGCTGCAGTTTGTCTGCTATGCCTCTTGGCCACAGTTCCCCTGGTTGCTGAGCTCTCTGTTTCCAGTGGTGCTTAGACATGTATTGTGGGGGGCTACCCTGGATGACATCATTACGCGTTTTGATTTTGTCTGGTAACTGGCTACAAGATAGTTTTCTGGCCTTGTTCCCCAATGCTTCCAATGTGCATCTGTCGACGGACTGTTTGCTGTTCTCCTCGTGGGGCAGTGCAAGCCCTGTTGCTTCAGAGTGTGATTGTCCTGGTTTCCAGGGTTTTATTCAAACCTGTTCACAGCCCACAAGATGGAGGGCATGGTACGTCCAATTCTGGACCTCAATGCCCTGACCTGCTTGTGTTGGTACAGAAGTTCAGGATGGAGTCTGTCCGCACAGCAGTGGCACCCATTCAGCATGGAGACTTCCTGGCTTCTATCGACATCACAAATGCTTACTTATGCATTTCACTATGTGCATCTCCTCCATTTTGCTGTGGGTGCTGAGCATTATTGGCGTGTGGTGTTGCCCTTTGGTCTTGCTACCACTCCTCGGGTGTTCACGAGGTGTTGGCCCCGGATCTGGAATGGTTATGTTAGTGGGGGTTTGTGGTCCTGGGCTGCCTGGATGATCTTTTTCTGCAATTCCTCGACTACCGCGAAGGGCAATGTAGCTCCTATACAGACCTTGACAGATTTCAGTTGGCTTCTATACCATCTGAAGTCTGCTTTGGCCCCTTCCAGAACATTGGATTATCTGAGCATGACCCTGGCTTTAGCTCTGGCCAGAGTGTTTCTTCCCCTGGACAAACTCCAGAAGTTGCATGCTGCATTTTCATTTACTGTTGTCCAGCAGATGGGCCTCCATGCGGACCTGCATGTGGTGTTGTGTCTGATGGTATTTACATTTTTTGAGGCGATTCCATTTGCACAGTTCCATATAAGCCTCCTTCAGGGAGATCCTGGCATAATGGCACAAGTGCCCAACATCTCTGGACAAACGGATTTGGCTGAGCCAGGAAACCAGAGGTTCCCTGGTCTGGTGGCTTCACTCTCTGGATATTCGGTTGGGTAAACCCTTTCTCCCCTTGTACTGAACAGGGTGACCACCAATGCCAGTTTGTCCGGGTGGGCAGGTGTCTTTGGGACTGAGCTCTGCTCAGGGTCATTGGACGCTGGTGGATTCCGGACTACTGAGCAATATCCTGAAACTTCAAGCAGTCAGACTATGTCTGTCTGGCTCATTGACTTCGGGGGTCCCGGTACGGATCCAGTCAGAAAATGCAATGGCGTGGCTTATGACAATCACCAGGCATTCATCGTTGTTCTTTCGTGGTGGCCCCCTATTCTGATCACGGGGGGGGGGGGGGGTTGAGCAGGAATGGGCCACAAGTACCATCTTCAGCATCCCCTGATCTTGCACTCCCTGGTGCATACCTTCTTTTTTTTATTTATTTTTTTATTCAAGAGGTTCAACATCTGGTTACAACGTTGTGCTCTCGTCAACCACCATGGGATCTGAACTTGGTGATTTTTGTTCTACGGAAGCTCGGGAGATTCCACTGCTTACTCTGTCTCAGAAGGTGGCCATCGCCTCTGTGTCCCTGGTTAGCACATCCTAAGGAATTTGCCTTATCTGCCCTGGATGTGGTTTGGGGGATTCAGGTGTATTTTGCAGCCACTGGGTCTTTTTGGAGGTCAGACGGATCACGGACAGGCCAAGAAATTGGCTGTCTGTTTCTTCTGCGACCATTTCTGGATGGATCAGACAGATGATGACTGTGGCCTATTCTGTCAGGGAACGGTGTCCTCCTTTCCCTGTTACGGCACATTCTTCTGGGGTGCTTAGTGCTTCTTGGGCCTTCTGTCAGTAGGCATCGGTTGCGCAAGTTTGCAAAGTGGCCACTTGGTCGTCGGTGTACACTTTCACAATGTTCTACAAAGTGGATGTGTTGGCATCTACGGATGCCTCTTTTGGCCGCAAGGTTTTGCAGGCTTCTGTTTTAGAGCATCTATTCCCTCTTGAAGAGGTATTGTTCAGGTTGGACTCCAGTTTGTTCTGTGTTGTGCTCCTGTTACCTGGTTGGCTCTTGTGTTAGCCTTGGGATTTTTCGTTGTCCCACTCGTCATGTTTGGCACTGCTTTGGGACATCCCTATGGAATAATGGAGCGCTGTGTCTGTCAATGAACAAAAGAGAAAATTGGATTTTTGACTTACCATAAAATCCATTTCTCTGAGTTAATTGACAGACATAGCACCCACCACTCTAAGGAGTTTTAATACTTCTGACACTGCTTGTTACTAAACTGAAGGCTTATAGCAGAGAGGGGGGTGTATACCACCTAGACTTGGCTAGGCATATGGGCAGTCCTTCCTTTTTTTTTTCTGCCTAGTGTCCTACTCCTAGTGGGTGGTATAACCCTATGATTCTGAATAATGGAGCTCTGTGTCTGTTAAAGATTTTACAGTAAGTCAAAAATCCAATTTCTCCCACAAATAGAGCTTTCTTTTGGTGGTATTTGATCACCTCTATGGTTTTTATTTTTTGAGCTCTAAACAAAACACCATTATTTTTTTTACTTTATTTTTCTGCTATTTTAAATATCCCAAAAAAAATGTATTAGTTCAGGCCAATGTGTATTATACATACTTTTGGTAAAAAAAATCCCAATAAGCGTATATTGATTGATTGGTTTGCGCAAACGTTATAGCGTCTACAAAATAGGGAATAGATTTATGGATTTTTTATTTTTTATTTATTTTTGTTTTTACAGGTAATGGTGGCGATCTACGATTTTTAGCAGGTCTGCGACAGGGTCAGATTTGTCTGCCGCAATAAGTGACACTTTTTTGGGACCAGTGACACCAATACAGTGATCAGTGCTAAGAAAATGCACTGATCGATGTATAAATTACACTGGCAGGGAAGGGGTTAACTACAGGGGCGATAAAAAGGGGTTAACTCTGTTCCCTCAGTGTGTTTCTAACTGTGTGGAGGAAGAGCTGACAGGAACAACACAGAGATCACTGTTCCTGATCACTAGGAACAGCAGATCTCCATGTTGTCCCCTGTCAGATACAAGGCAGATCCCCGTTCTGCCCTGCCTCTTTGTACCGCGGGTGGCTGGAGGATATCCGGTCTGCTGAGCACGCTTATCGGCTCCTTTGTGCAGTGGGCACCCACACTATTGCATGAAACGACATACAGGTAAGTTGTTACGCACAATAGAGACGTCGTATGTATGCGGTGGGTGGTCTTTTAGTGGTTAAAACTAGTTTATACTTGTATATTCATGTTATTGATATTTGTTTTGTTTTTGGTGTTACTTAGCATGGACCTGCGTTTTCGAAGCTGAAAGGTACTTTGTCAGCACAAGAAGGAACAAACTGGGTAAGCATAAACTTCTTTGTAAGGCTTTGTTGCTCTAAATCAGGGGTCTCCAAACTTTTTAGCCCAAGGGCCGCATTGTAGATTTTACAAGTATTCGCAGGACGAAAAAATGTGCTCATTATAAATACAATTTTTAACCCCTTGCCGCCGAGCATACGCAGATGTGCGTACTCGGCTTCCGGGGATTATACCGGGATGATGCCCGCACCTGCAGGCATCATCCCGGTACTGATTTTTAGAGCGGGCGATCGGCTTTCCAGGCATAACAACCAATGCGGCTAAAAGCCGCTCAGCTGTTATGCCGGAGGAGAGGGAGGGGACATCCACCCCCCCCCCCCCCCCGCCGCTCTTACCGGGGCTCCCGTTCAGTCGGGAGCCCCGATCAAACATCTGATGCCTCTGGCGGCTAGGGAGGGACTGGAATGAAGCCATAAGCGGCTTCATTCCATTCTTCTAATTGTAAACACGGAATCGACGTCATGACGTCGCTTCCCGTTTACTCGGCTGCCAATGGTGCCAGATTTAAAAATATATACAGTATTCAGAATCGCCGAAAACAGCGATCTGAATACTTTGAAGTGTAAAGGAGGGATTGGGGGTCTTTTAGACCCCCGATCCCTCCATAAAGAGTACCTGTCACCACCTATTACTGTCACAAGGGATGTTTACATTCCTTGTGACAGCAATAAAAATGATCAAAAATAAAAAATAAAAAAACTATTTATTAATTTTAAAATAAATAAGAAAATTATTTTTTTTGAAACGCCCCCTGACCCGCGAGCTCTCGCAGCAAAGAAAACGCATATGGAAGTCGCGCCCGCATATGTAAATGGTGTTCAAATCACACATGTGAGGTATCGCCGCGATCGGCAGAGCGAGAGTAATAATTCTAGCACTAGACCTCCTCTGTAACTCTAACCTGGTAACCGGAATTTTCTTTTTTTAAAGCGTCACCTATTGAGATTTTTAGGTACCGTCGTTTGTCATCATTCCACTAGTGCGTGCAATTATAAAGTGTGTTTGGTATCTATTTACTCAGAGTAACATTGTCTTTCACATTATGCAAAAAAAATGGGCTAACTTTACTGTTTCGTTTTTTTAAAAATTCATGAAAGTGTCCCTTTTCCCAAAAAGTTGCCTTTAAAACATCGCTGCATAAATGCCGTATGACAGAAAATATTACAAACTTTGCCGTTTTCTTCTCTAGAGTCTCTGCTAAAAAAATATATATAATGTTTGGGGGTTCCAAGTAATTTTCTGGCCAAAAACATGGATTTTAACTTGTAAACACCAAATGTCAAAAATAGGCTTGGTCATGAAAGGGTTAAATAATCTCATCATAGCCTTTCTGCACGTCTGTTTCCCCATCAGAGTCTCCTTGAACATTGTGTCTCCATCAGAGCCTCTCTACACATCTGTGTTCCCATCAGAGCTGTTCTGCACCTCTGTGCCCCCCCATCAGTGTTCCCAGCTTTTAAAAGGCAGCAGATTGGCAATGCTATGTTGGCAGAGTCTGAGCTGCGGGCTGGAGAAAACGCACCGGCCATATGTGGCCCAGGTCCCGGGGTTTGGAGACTCCTGTTCTTAGTGTATGCCTTCATAAAGGTTTTTATCAATACACATCCTACCCCAACTGTAGCAAGAAATGTAAATACCCTGGAGAATTATGGTTTAGAGTAAAACGATGATGATCAGAATCCGCTCCTCCCGCTTGGTGTCCTGGGACATTTACCATGGTCCCCGGCTCTTTGAAGCAGTGAGGGGGTCCCAGAACCATGGCAAGTGGGGGTGGAGCATGTCCACTGTACTGCAAAAGTGATTGGGAAGCTCAACAGCCGCCTGGATCACTATTACATAAAAGCCAGTTTGTTTTTAACCTTTTCTTTTTTGTTCTGGGTTTTTATTTATTTATTTTTTTCATTTTGTATTGAGTGGTATTGGTTTAGAACCCTTGTCATGCTTTTATTGCTGTCTCTGTTCCTGCTTTGGAGATTTGACCTCTTTATTGTTCTACTGACCATTGCCATGTGGACTGAAAGTGAGGAAAAAAAAATCAACATTTTCAGTTGTCACTAGAAAAGAAAAAAATAGTATATCCTTTGGATGGTGGGAGGAAACCGGAGTACCCAGAGGAAACCCACACAGGCATAGAATAATATGTAAACTTCAAGGCAGGTAGTGCCGTGGTTGGAATTTGAATCCAAGACCCTAGTGCTACTAGGCCAAAGTGCTAACTATTTAGCCACTGTGCTGCCCATATGCCAAAAAAGCCTGCTGGGTGATGAGTTCCTATTGACAACCCCCCACCCCCTCCCATTCCTCCCCAGAACTACAAAATGCAAGGGCAGGCTGTTGGGAGTCAAAGCAACAGCATTGTTTTGCTGGGAAAGATATCAATGTATGCATGTGGCACAAAGAGTGGTGGGTAAGAGGTGGAATATTATAGTAGACAGGGCTGAAAAAACTTGTTGGGATTTTAGTGCAACAAAGACACTGTGTTGTCGGACCAAAACAGGAAGTTAGGAGCACACTGGATTTTTGGGATAAAATCATTATGAAATTTGCAGAGTGCGGTAATCATTTTTTTTTTTCCTTGGACGTGTTGTAATACAGCCAGATTCCCTATTGCTGGCCTTATAAGCCTAACTGATTTCTAGTTGCCTTGATGGGGATGAGGCCATGAGATGTTTGGCCGCACATACACACATTTTTTTTTCTATTCAACCTGCAGTCCGAACAGAAAAAAGGTAACCGATTCCACCATCCACGCTACACAGTGCAGATTAATGTATATCCTGTTGTGGCTCTTGTATTGTAATAGACAGCATTGCCGGCTGTCAAATTACCCTATCAGTGCCTGCATTGGATCGGATACTTAGGCTGTTCGGAGAACAATTTTTGCCAGGCTGCCTCGATTGAGAGATGTCGTATTGAAGTTCCTCAGAAACAACCCAAATTCACTCTATGCATGGCTCATAACATCACTCTTTAGTTAGACTAGACTCATTTTGCAGAATAAGAAAAAAAATTGAAAGCAATTATTCAGTTAGAATTTTTTTTTTATATGGGATAGAATGACAAGTTTGATCGTCCAGGTGAACAAATAAAAAATGTGTGTTTGAACTTTATTTGCAAATTGATAGTATTTTATTGTCTTTTTTTTTTTTTTTTTAAATCTTCTAGCGAGTGGTGAAGAATTTTTTAAATCTGGCTTCCCATCACAGTGTCCCAGTATTTCTGGTGGATCCTGTGGTTCTGCCATTGCTAGCTAAAGATGTGGAACAACTGAGAAGCTCTATGGACAGCACACCATCTGAATGTCAGTACTTCTGCAAGCAAAGGGATGTCACTACATTTGCACTTCTGGATAAGAAGTGGGAGCACAAAGTAAGCGTAATCTCCTACAAAACCTTTTATAAAAAGTACATTTTAGTTGGTCATTTGTTGTTTAATGTTCCTGTTTGAATGTCCTTATTGCAGATATGATAGTGAGTAGCTGTACAGGGGGGGGGGCACTGCAGGTTGGGACAGCATTTTGGTGCTCCGTCGCTCCTATTTCTCCTTTGAAAGCGGTGCATGCATACCTTGAGATAGGCAAACGTTCTAACGGCTGCATTATTGAGCACATGGTTTTTCCGAGAGACGGAGGTTGGCTGTTTTTCATCAGTGGCTGTCTCCTGGCTCGCTCCTTACAAAATCCATGGCACTGTTTACAAAATTGCATTACAGCAATGTAATAACTAAACACCGGGGACTTGTATGTCACGGATGTACAAGTGTTGGTACCGTTGCCTATAGACCAATAGAGTGAAACCTTTTGTATTTTGGTACGAGGTTAATACCTATAATGATAATTTTCAGTGTATGATTTCCTTTTATTCTTTCACATGATTGTATTTAGACTTCTCCACCTTTACATACAGGCCAAGCTGTGCAGCACAAGCAGACTGTTACATAGATTGAGACAAATCATATAATAATATAACAATAACAGGGGTGCTGACAACTATAGGTTATATTTATATGGTTTGATTAAAAGTAAAAAAATAATAAAAATTTGTGCTGCAACTGCTCAAAAAGTGTTGAATGGGGTTTAATTTGTTTGTCATTTTAAATTCCATCTAAAACTTAAAGGGGTTGTAAAGGTTAAAAAAAAATTCACCTTAATGCAGAAAAATCATCTGACAATGATGACGCCCCCCCAGCCCCCTCTTTTCACTTACCTAACCCCTCGAAAGTCCCACGCTCGCCTCCTACATCCTCTTCGCCATTGGCTTGCGCTGCTGTCAATCACATCCAATGACGCGGCGCGTCGGGGGGCAGGGCCGAGTGATACAGTGAGCGGCTATGGCTGCCGGCTGTATCACGGGAGCGTGCCCGCAAGCACGTCTCACCATGCGAGGGAGCTCGCATGAACGTCAGAAGTACTTGCTTGAGGAAGCCGAGACAACCGCCGAGGGACCCCAGAAGAGCAGGATAAGGGCCACTCAAAACGAGCTGCACAGTGGAGGAAAGTATAACATGTTTGTTATTTAAAAAAAAAAAAAATCCCTTTACAATCCCTTTTAAGCTGGATACACACTATACAACTTTTGTTCGATTTTTCCTTTACCTTCAACTATGTAGTACAAGGGCGTGCCTGATTGCATACAAATTGAAAGTGTTTAGGTTTGACCTCATATTGTATGGTTTTAGTAAATCTAAAGGGAATTTTTTTTTTACAAAATTGTATAGTGTGTATCCAACTATAATGTTCATCTAAAAGACAATCTATCTTAGATGGGTAACCATCTAACATCATACAACTTATCACCCTATTGCAAGAAGTTGATTGATTACCAATAAATCTGCTGGCAGGATCAACAGGTAATAGAACTTTGACAACAGAGACTCAGAAAAACAAAAACTGATGTGTTAATGCAATTTTGTCTTTTTTTTTTAACTATTGTCCATAGTTACAATTTTGGGTGTTTTTTATTTTTATTTTTTTCATCTGGTGTTTCAGCCAGTGTGTTATTTTCAAACCAAACTGTCCTGCAAATGTATCAGTTAAAGTGATACTAAAGTCTCAGTTGTTTTGTTATTTTTAAATAATAAATTTTTTTTTTTATTATACTTGCCTGCTCTTGGGTAGTGGTTTTGCACAGAGCAGCCCAGATTGTCCTCTTCTTGGGTCCCTCTTTGGCCCTCCTGGCCCCTCCCTCCTGCCCCCACAGCAAGCAGCTTGCTATGGGGGCACCCAAGCCACTGCTCTGTGTGTCCATTCAGACACAGAGCTGTGGTTCGGCCCTGCCCCCTCTCTCTCCTCATTGGCTCACTGACTTTGACAGCAGCGCAGCGCCATTGGCTCCCGCTGCTGTCTCAGCCAATGAGGAGGGAGATTCCTGGGCAGCTGAGACTCTCCTGCAACATTTCTGGATGGGGCTGAGAGGGGCTGCTGCACACAGACGTTTTTTTATCTTCTTAATGCATAAAGTGCATTAAGATAAAAAAACTCACTTTACAACCACTTTAAGCTTCTTTCACATGGGCGTCATCTGTTCAGTTTTGTTTTTTCAAAGAAAGAAATTGATTCAGTTCACGTCAGTTTTTAAATATGTTTTCAGTTCAGTTTCTATCTGCTTGCATCAGTTTTTACATCCACCACCGGCATCCTAACGGCCATGACTCGTGGGTTCATCCCTGGCAAGGTAACAGCCATGTTGAGGGAAAGTGGCCTGATATGGTTCAGGGAGGGGAGTGGGTCTCACACCCCACCCCCCTTCTTCCTGGCCTGGCAGGCTGCATGGATAAGGAATTGGATAAGGGTGTGTATTTTTGGGGGGGGGGGGGCACAAAAACAAAAGTAAAAATATAACAGATTACACATAAAAGTCGGGCATGAAGTAGCCTTTCAACTTGCATGGTTAGAACATGCAAAGCATCACATTGTTATTCGTAAAGCAAGCACAGTAGCAATTCACTCTTAACCAATGGTGTCATGCATTTTTTTCCACTGACAGCTCCTTTGTTTACATTCTGTTGTCTGTTGGGAATCCCCCAACTGACAGTAGGGATGAATCATTGTTAGGACACAGACAACAAATGACTCGTCCTTGCGTTATTATCCCCGGCGGATGCAAAATAGGATTTTTTTTTTTCATCCGTCAATAGATTGATGAAAAATGAACAAACAGAAAGCCCTTGTGAAAAAGGCCTTAGAGTGTTGAGACAAACCATTTACAGGAGTGCTTACAATGATCAGCTTTTATTCATATAAAACCTTTATCTCAAATAGAAACCTGCCACTGTAACTGCTTGTGTAACTTCAGTGTGAGCTGGAGTTCAGCGTCAATTTGTTAGTGTATCTAAATGCGCTAGTGTATCTCCCCTTCCTCCAAGATTAGCAATGCTGCTGTCCAAAGAGTGCCCCCTGTGCTCTTTAATCCAGAGTGGAGGCACTCCAATACAGGAGGTGTGTTACTGGCCAGATCACCAGGGGGGAAAAAAAGACTAAAATAAGAAAATCGATGCAGCCACCACGTCCAATGATTTGTAAGTTGCAATTTACTACATTTTTAGTTTTGGATTTAATATGACTTAAAACCTGACTTGGAACTTGCTCTTCCCACCTTACTAATTGTTGTTTCCCCTTTTTAGGGTAATTTTTTTCGAGCCGCAGAGAAGATTGGATTTCAGTGGCACAAATATGAGGGGAGAGATCCACGACTGGAAGGAATGGATGACTTGTCAGGTGTACAAATACCTCTTCATTATATATTCAGGATGGCATCACATACAATCCATTTAGTAGTGCTTTATGAAAGAAGTGGCAACTACCTGTGGCATGGTCCTTTACGGCTGAAGAGGAATATGGATAGAAAATTTGCCCCTTTCCGGAAGCTTCAATTTGGTCGATATGCTGGAGCATATAATAGGTAATTGGTTTTCCGCCAATTAGAATTTTGTCGTTTTTTGCAATATTTTTTTTTGTAATGATTTTTAGACTTATTCAACAAATCAGTGCAAAGTACAGGAATGGAGTAATGTTAGGAACCAATCTTGATTGTAGTATGCTAAAATTACTTCTGATGGATTTAGTAATACCCTTTGCCGAGATGAAAAATTAGCTTATGGATTGTGTCATCCGCAACATGGCCTGAACCCATTACTCTGGAGGAGTTTGTGCATTATTGACAATATAGTGGTCTATGACATGGTATAGTAAATGTAGCTTCTTAATGTATAAGCTGTCTACAGTATCTACTGTGTCATACTGAAAAGGTTTCAAGGGCAAGAGGTGGAAATGCAAGCTTACCAAGGCGGTATTGTGTTATCCAAACGTGAACCTAGAGCTGGTGCTTTGGATTTGATGGCTGCTGTTGGACCTGTTTAGGATGTCCGTTTTGAAGAAGACAGACCAACAGAAAAATTAGAATGTTATTTCACAATCTCGGGTCAGATGTGCACCACCATCAAACCATTGCAGTGTCTGAGTGCCGCTAATATTATAAAAATAAACTGAGGACTGGAAGCTGAACATTATATGCTGCAAGCTCTTCTGTGGTAGTGATGACAGCTTTTTTTATTTTTTTATTTTTTTTGGAGGCTTCTCTCGCTGCTGGCTTCTTCCACATTTGGCTATAGAGCAACTAGTGATGTATGATGGGATTGTGTTATGTTATTAACTCCAGTTTTTATCATCTTACTGTTGGCATGCAAGTGCACTGCAAAGAGGTGCAAATATATTAATAATGGCTTGTAAAAAGAGAAGGGAGTTTGTTTTTTGTTTATTTTTTGGCAGAAGAGACATACAGGGGTTGAATTACTAAACCTGGATAGTACAGAATCTGGTGCAGCTGTGCATGGTAGCCAATCAGCTTCTAACTTCAGCCTAATTAAATAACGGATTTCACTGTAAAAAAATTATTAAAAACCAGCCGCTACAAATACTGCAGCTGCTGACTTTTAATAAATGGACACTCACCTGTCCCAGGATCCAGCGATGTCGGCAGCCGAGGCCAATCGATCTCTCGGCTGCTGCTGCCGCCATTCTAGGTGAGGGAATCAGGAAGTGAAGCGTTGCGGGCGGCTTTACTTCCCAGTTGCCTACTGCGCATGCGCGAGTTGCGCAGCACAATGAGAATGGTCCGCGCTGTCTCTGGGACCCGTGTGTGTCCCAGCAGACAGCAAGCAGGGACAGGAAGAGGCATAGACTCCCGTGAGAGTGTATGCCCGGAAGTGGGTGCAAATACCTGTCTTAGACAGGTATCTGCACCCCCTCCCCCCTGAAAGGTGCCAGCTGTGACACCGGAGGGGGGTTCCAATGAGCGGAAGTTCCACTTTAGGGTGGAACCCCGCTTTAAGCTTTGACAATAAAAACCTGGAAGCTGATTGGTTTCTATGCAGAGCTGCACCGGATTTTGCACTCTAACGTTTCTAGTAAATCAGCCTCACAAAGTCTATTTAAGTACTCTTAAGTATAAAGGTTTGGTCAGTTTCAGCTAAATTAGTATTACTATACAGGATTTATATAACGCCAACAGTATACCTTTTAGAATAACCTTTAAAATCTAAAGGTATTCAGTACAGTAACAGTACAATTCAGTTCAAGAGGATTAGGAGGGCACTGCTTTTGGGTGATTAAAATCTTAATAGGGAGTGATGCAATTATTTTTTTACTTTTGAATGTTTGCAACTTGATATATTTTATTATAATTTATATAGTTTTTTTTTTATGTTTATATAAAAATGTACATTTTACAAATACGAGGTGGTATAAAAAGGTCTCAAGACTAGTTTTGTAACATGCCAACAGATGGCGGCACAAGGCTGCAAGCACAGTCATGGAACATCGACCTTCATAAGTCATTGTGCAAAAAAAAACAGTGGGAGCTATTCAACTGGTACTATTCTGCGTGCGTTACCACATCTGCTATTTCATTATGGACAGCAAGTTAGAAAAAAGAGCAAACGTGAAATTCTGCATGAAACTGAAACTGGGCAAATCTGCCACAGAGATGTTTAACATGATTCAGCAAGTGCGATACTTTTCGATACCACCTCATATTTATATTGTGATGCTTTATAATTGTTCAGTCAGCAGGTTTGGAACAGATTGGTACCCAAGCTCTATTAAAGTGGGAGTAAACTCCCATGTATAATGTCTACCTATAGGTAAGCCTATAATCAGGCTTACCTATAGGTACAGTAAACCACTTATAAACGTGCACCGTTTAGGAGATATTTACTTTAGATGCAGCCAGTGACTTCACCAGCATGCCGCAAACATCGACTCCCGCACGCATGCACGATAGTAACATCTTTGCTGGCTTGCCCATTCAAATTGCAAAAGCCTGCAAACCCAGAAGGAAGACCGGATGAAGATGAAAGCTCCTTCAGCAGTGGACAAGGTGCCGCTGGAGGGCTTTGATTCCAGGTAAGTTTGTTATAATGTGCTAGAATGCATCGTATTATAACTTAAAGTACAGGGGGGGGGGCCTTTTTTTTTTTTTTTTTTTTTTTTTTTTTTATGTTTTACTACCACTTTAATTGTGAAGGAAACTGAGGTCACTCATCTGGTATGAAGTGCCCAGATTAAAATAGAGATGTCTGAACAGAATTAAAAATTTAATTTGGCACTTTAAGATGAATATATTTCAGCTGTATGCCTGGGGCAGCACAGTTTAAAATCGGAAATGATATTATAAATGTTGCTCGACTTCTTTAGATCTTAGATCTGAATTCTTATGCTGGGTAATTATGATGGTTTTGATAACTTTTTTCCCGTTCCATATTGCTTATTTCAGAGCTGATCTTATCAAAGTTACTGCCGATGGTCTGAAATTGCAGATCCCCAAAGATCCATCGAGATTTTTATCAGAAATGTCTCATTCAAGATTTCTCGAGTGCAGATACAGAGAAGCTCGGTCATTCTTTCAGGTAGGTTAGGAGCCCTAAAAAGTGACCAATGCCCAGCTGTTCTTTTAACTCTGGCCATACATTATACAATGTTCTTGTTTAATTCCCTTTAGATTCCCCTTCAACTATGTAGAGCAAAGACCTGCCTGATTGCATACAAATTGAAAGTGTTTAGGTTTTTGACCTCATATTACATGGTTTTCTATATGGTATATGCCCAAGCCTGTATGTAACACAATTATATTTCCAACATTGAGCTGTGTGTTGAAGACTTTCACATTCAAAATATGTCAGGTCCTATCCATTTAATATCACCTATAACTTTTTCCTTAAGCACTTTACATGTACCCACTGGGAGTCAAATGCAGCATGTTCTCTTTAACTACCATCAAAAACTCCCTATATGTACTGGCTGAACAAAATTCTCAATATTAGTAAAAGTGTACCTGTTTTAGCACAGGAAGAGTGAATGAATGTAATATAGTGGTTGGTTAGAGGGTCTGAGATGCACAACAAAGAGGAGAGGTGTGAAAGGTAAAAAGCTGACCAGACATACTTGGGGCACTGTTCCATCCAAGTCCTCCCACTGACACCAACGATGGGGCACAATCCCTTCCATTGACACCAATGATGGGACACTATTTCTCCCACTGACACAATGAAAGGGCAAAATTCCTCCCTCTAACACTGACTGGGCACAATTTCTCCCACTGACACCAGTGATGGGGCACAATTTCTCCCACTGACACCAGTGATGGGGCACCATTTCTCCCACTGACACCAGTGATGGGGCACCATTTCTCCCACTGACACCAGTGATGGGGCACCATTTCTCCCACTGACACCAGTGATGGGGCACCATTTCTCCCACTGACACCAGTGATGGGGCACCATTTCTCCCACTGACACCAGTGATGGGGCACCATTTCTCCCACTGACACCAGTGATGGGGCACCATTTCTCCCACTGACACCAGTGATGGGGCACCATTTCTCCCACTGACACCAGTGATGGGGCACCATTTCTCCCACTGACACCAGTGATGGGGCACCATTCCTCCCACTGACACCAGTGATGGGGCACAATTTCTCCCACTGACACCATGAAAGGGCAAAATTCCTCCCTCTAACACAGACTGGGCACAATTTGTTCCTCTCACTGACACCAATAAAAAGGGAACTATTCCTTCCATTGACATCAATTATGGGGCAAAATTCTTCCCACTGGCACCAATGATGGGGCAGATGTCCTTCCTCTTACCCCAAAGATGTGGCATTGTTTACTCCCACTGGATGCCAGGAGTATTCCTGCTGGCCCTAGTCTGGCCCCCCTAAAGTTAGGAGACTCTTGCTGTAATGTGATTTTTTTTATTTTTGTAAACTAATTACTATATGCACTTTACTTTTTGGTAGTTTATAAGACCACCATAATTCAGTTGGTACAGAATGTAAAACTTGTTAAACAACACTCTTATGTGAATTTGTTTCTTAGCTGTATCCTGATGACTTGTCTCTGGAAGGGATTGGTTTCCGAAAGAAGGCCAAAGCATTGCTACATCTGGCAGCTTCCACTTTGGATGTGTTGGGAATGAGCTTCTGGATCAGCAGTGGTACATGTTTAGGTAATATGAATACTATTTCCATCAAGACATCTATCTAAAGCCAAAACTGTGCTTTCGGGTTTGACTTTCTATCCTGTAGACTCAATAGGAAGTTAGAGGAAATATTTTCAAAGGTAGGAGAATCCAGCTTAGAACACGGTACAATCTGACTATACAATATCCTTTTTAGAGCTACCAACAGCTATGTAGCGCAAGGTCCCACCTGATTGGATAGTTGTGGTGTTCCTATAACATAGTTTTAGGTACATCTACAGTTTATTGTATGCTAAGATTGTAACTTATAAGGTAAGCTTTAGACATTTGTAAATGGAGTGTTCCTACTGGAATATATTCCCTCTATTCCTGTTCAGATGACAAACTCAAAATGTTGGACTTTTCCACACTTTTAAGTCTCAGTGACTGTGGTCACCAGGACAAATATAGGGTGAATATCCCTAGCAGGGACACAAAAAAGCAATGAAAGCATGACAAGGAGGTTATAACCCCTCACGTCTCCATCCAAAATTGAAAAACAATTTCTGTCTCTACATTTTTTTTAAATACATGTCTCTTCTGATAAAATGTTCCAGATTTCTTCACACCAAGCATGGGCACTGGAGTGCCACTCTGATGTGCTGTGCTGATGCATCAATCCCAACACTGTGGATATTGTTAAATTTTATTGAAATGTCAGTGATATTTCATAAAATCCAGTGACAGTGTTGTAATGCAGTATTAAAGTGGTTGTAAACACATTACAACCACTTTAACCTACAGGTAAGCCTAGATTAAAGCTTACCTGTAGATGCAAGAAATATCTCCCAAACCTAAAAGGTTTAGGAAATATTTGCAGGGCGCAGGCACACTGAGCGTGCCATTTCTAGCACCAGCGCGCATGCGTGGGAGTGACGTCATTGCGGCTCCGGCCAGTCACAGCGCTGGAGCCGAGATTCCCAGAAGTCACTCTGGGATAGATGGCGGCATCAGAGGAGGCAAACGAGGGCTGATGTGGGGGCTTTGATCTCAGGTAAGTAATTCATAATGAGCCAATATGCTATGCTATGCATACTAGCTCATTATGCCTTTGCCTTGCAGGGTGTATTTTTAATTTTTTAAGAGTCTTTACTTCCTCTTTAATGGTGATGCTAACTAGCACAATTTCATTGGACTTGTGATCTGACCTTCAATGTTTATAAGCATTTAATTTCTATCCATTTTTGCTTCATTATGTATAGGTTTGTCTTCCTCTTGATCAACTGGATCAATTTTTATGTATTTTTCAATTGGATGAACCTGATGGATATGTTTTGTTTTATATTTATAGATATCTGAAATGCATTGTGGTAAAAAGATAGGATAAGTAAGCAATAACATAAATATTATTTTCTTTGTAGGATGGTATCGACAGTGTAATATTATTCCTTACAGTAAAGATGTGGATTTAGGCATATTCATAAAGAACTACAAACCTGAAATTATTCTAGCACTCCAGAAAGCTGGCCTGCCACTAAAGCACAAGTTTGGAAAGGTCAGTGTTTTTTGGGGTTTTTTTCACCACTTTTTAAAAATGTTTATGTAAAATCCTCCTTGATTACAAGTATAGCAGATGGTGTTTTAATTCATTATTCTTGTTATCACAGTCATTAAAGGTAATATTTTTTTTTTTGCAGTCATAGATACTTGTAGCCTAATTGGTTTTATTGGTTGTGTTACCTTGGCCTTGCCATCTATTTCTATGCAGCTATTAGCTGCATGATTGTTTTTCCTCCAGGTTTTTTTTTTTCGATTTGGATAGAGTAGGGAAAGGTAAGAACCCATGTTGGTTTTTTTCTTTTGCAATATTTTTATTATTTTGCAATGAACAAAAACGGATGTACAATAGAAAAAAATAAGAGAAATCATAAGTTGCAGTAAGTAATATAACTTCTTACATGTATCAAATGAACAATAAACAATGCATTTGTACCATGACTCGATATAGCTTGCCACTGCACATAAATGAAAAGCCCTCAACTCTTGTTTAGTCCTCCTGTATATCAAATATTAATAGCTCCACCAATCATCATACTGAAATGGGGAGTAAGCTGTAACATCAGAGAAATTACCCATGGTTCTGAACTGAGCAATCATTTAGAGTGCTAAAAAACATTATCAGCAAAGATTTGAAATTGGATTTGAAATGTGTGCTCCCTGCATGTTGGGCCCCTGTATGTGGCCAGGCTGTGGAAAAGGCTCCCACATGTGGTATCGCCATACTCCAGAGTAGTAGAATCTATTTTGGGGTGTCATTTTTGGCATGTACATGCTATGTGTTAGAAATATTGTATAGATGGACAACTTTGTGTAAAAAACAAAACAAACAAAAAAAACCACGCATTTTCATTTTCTTTCCACTTTTTCCAAAAACTTGTAGAAAAAAATGACATGTTCAAAAGACTCATTATGCATCACAGATTATATGTTTCGGCTGTTTTCTTTCCAAAATTGGGTAATTTTAGGGGCGTTTCCATTGTCCTGGTGCTCTAGGGCCTTCACAAGTGCAAGAGGTAGTCAAAAAATGATATGTGTAATTTATGCTCCAAGAATCACTGACAGTGCTCCCTGCATGTTGGGCCTCTCTATAAGGCCAGGCTGTGTAAAAGTCTCACACGTGGTAGCGCCACACTCAAGAGGAGTAGTAGAATGTGTTTTGGGGTGTAATTTGTGGTATGCATATGCTGTGTGTGAGAAATAATCTGCTAATATGACAATTTTGTGGGAAAAAAATAATAATCTTGATTTTGCAAAGAATTGTAGGAAAAAATTACAACATCAAAAAACGCACCATGCCTCTTACTAAATACCTTGGTATGTATACTCTCCAAAAAGGGGTCATTTGGGGGGTATTTGTACTTTCCTGGCATGTTAGGGTCTCAAAAAATTAGATAGGTCATCAGTACTTCAGGTGTGAGGAATTTTCAGAGATTGGCATCATAGCTTTTGGACATTCACACAGACCAAATAATATACATCAATTTGGGTTATTTTTACTAGAGATATGTAGCAGTATAAATTTTGGCCAACATTTTAAGAAGAAAAATTACTAATTTACAAAATTTATAACAGAAGCTAAGAAAAATTCATTTTTCTACAGAAGTTTCTTTTTTTTTTTTGCTTTTATCACGCAAAACCCCCCCCCCCCCCAAAAAAAACAGCCAAATACCACCAAAAGAAATCGCTCTTTGTATGAAAAAAAAAAAAGGATGAAAATTTCATATGGGTACAGTGTTGCATGACTGAATAATTGTCATTCAAAGTGTGAGAGCTTCGAAACCTGAAAATTGGTCTGATTAGGAAGTGGGTTTAAATGCCCAGTGGGTAAGTGGTTAAATATAAGAATTTTAAATTTTTTAAAGGGAAGGGACAGGAACAAGTAATGTGACAAAATAGTATAACCGTTTAGGTAGTAGTCATTTTTATCATGGTTATTCTGCCTATCCAACAAAGAGTAATTAAGCCATTTTGCAGGCCCACACAAGTTTAGGGGTCAAAATATTTGGTATCTTTTTGCATAACACAGCCTCATCTTATATATTTTATATATTTCATGCACTACTTTGGTCTGATTTTCATTCAACTTTTGAGGGTTAACATTGAAATCTATGGCCATCAAGTTGCATGAAAGTTGTATCTGAATGTTTTACATGTAACAGTGGGTTCTACTTTGGAGAGGGATAACCAGTCTCTTCCAAAGTTGCGTGAAAGTTTCATCAAAGTTGCACTCCAAAGTAACATGACTTTGGAGTCGTACAAGTGTGAGTGGAGCCTATTTGGAAAGGAGTTTGGATTTTATTTACCCTTTTTAACAAAGCAACACGTTTTAGATATACAAATAAAATAAAAATATATATTTAAATAAGCAAGTCTATAAAAGCATACTAAAGTACTGCATGGACGAGGTCTTTCAAAAACAACTTTTGGTAAAATTAAACAATTTTTTCCACAGTACTCTACTAATATGTTTTGTGTGTATGAACTCTTAGTAATATTAATAGTGTTGTTTCTTTTGGATATTGTGTTAGCCCCCCTGAAGGTGTATTTTCTTTCAGATGATGGTTAAAATATAGCTAAAGTCAACACTTACTTTTTGGTTTTGGCTAGAAGGGAGAAAGATTAGAAATCTTCCAATGGGGATACTAGCTCTGGTGACCAGGATATCCCCCAAGGTGTTGCCTTAACCTCCTCGCGCCCGCCCTATAGCCGAATTACGGCCGTAGAGCAGGCGCGTTCGTCCGGGCGGTCGTCCCTGGACGGCTTGATGTTTACTTCCGCAATGCGCGCCGCCACGGGCGCGCATCGCGGAAGTTCTGTGTTCGCCGTGTCCCCCGGGGACAGGCAAACACAGATCGCTGTAAACGGCCAATCACAGCGGCCGTTTACAGCGTGATCGGCGTGTCCAATGGGAGATGATCTCATATGTAAACATATGAGATCATCTCGCAGCGCCGCTCTCCTTCCTCGCACAGACAGTGCGAGAGGGGAGAGATGAACGGCTGCAGCGGCAGCCGTTCTGATTGTGGAAAAAAAAAAATTAAAAAAATGAAATAAAAAGTGCCATCCGCCCCCAGCAGTGCCATCCGCCCCAGTGCCATCCACCCCAGTGCTACCTGCCCCCAGTGCCATCCACCCCAGTGCTACCTGCCCCCAGTGCCATCCACCCCAGTGCTACCTGCCCCCAGTGCCATCCACCCCAGTGCTACCTACCCCCAGTGCCATCCACCCCAGTGCTACCTGCCCCTAGTGCCATCCACCCCAGTGCTACCTGCCCCCAGTGCCATCCACCCCAGTGCTACCTGCCCCCAGTGCCATCCACCCCAGTGCTACCTGCCCCCAGTGCCATCCACCCCAGTGCCACCTGCCGTCAGTGCCACCTGCCCCCAGTGCCACCTGCCGTCAGTGCCACCTGCCGTCAGTGCCACATAGTGCCATCTGTCATCAGTGCCACGTATCAGTGCCATTTGTCATCAGTGCCACCTGTCAGTGTCACGTGCCATCTGTTGTCAGTGTCACGTGTCATCAATGCCACTTATCAGTGCCATCTGTCATCAGTGTCACGCGTCATCGGTGCCATGTATTAGTGCCATCTGTCATCGGTGGCACATATTAGTGCCACGTATTAGTGCCATCTGTCATCGGTGCCACGTTTCAGTGCCACGTGTCATCAGTGCCACGTATTAGTGCCACGTGTCATCAGTGCCACGTATAAGTGCCACGCGTCATCAGTGCCACATATTAGTGCCATCTGTCATCAGTGCCACATATTAGTGCCATCTGTCATCAGTGCCACCTGTCATCATTGCCACGTATCAGTGCCATCTGTCATCAGTGTCACGTGTCATTGTCCTGGTGCTTCAAAAGTGTAATAAATAGTCAACAAGTTAGATGTGTAACTTATGTTCCTAGAACACATGATGGCGCTACCTGCATGTTGGGCCTCTCTATGTGGCCAGGCTGTGAAAAAGTCCCACACATGTGGTATTGTAATACTCAGGAGGAGTAGCAGAATTTTTTGGGGGGTGTCATTTGTGGTATACACATGCCACGTGAGAGAAATAACCTATTACAATGACAATTTTGTGGAGAAAAAAAAAAAAATGAAAAATCTTAATTTTGCAAAGAATTGTGGGAAAAAAATGACAACATCAAAAAGCTCACTATACCTCTTACTAAATACCTTGGAATGTCTACTTTCCAAAAAGGGGTCATTTGGGGGGTATTTGTACTTTCCTGACTTGTTGGGGTCACAAGAAGCGAGATAGGCCACCAGTACATCAGATGTGATCAATTTTGTGCGATTCGCACCACAGCTTGTAGACTCTCTAACTTTCACAAAGACCAAATAATATCCACTAATTTGGGTTATTTTTACCAAAGATATGTAGCAGTATAAATTGTGACCAAAATTTATGAAGAAAAATTAATAATTTGCATAATTCTGTCACAGAAACAAAGAAATATGCGTTTTTTTTCAAAATTTTCGGTCTTTTTTCATTTATAGCGCAAAAAATAAAAACCCCAGAGGTGATCAAATACCACCAAAAGAAAGCTCTATTTGTGGGAAAAAAAGGACAAAAAATTCATTTGGGTACAGTGTTGCATGACTGAGTAATTGTCATTCAAATTGTGAGAGCACCGAAAGCTGAAAATTGGTCTGGGCAGGAAGGTGTTTAAGTGCCCTGTAAGCAAGTGGTTAATTTGCAGGGATTTCCTCTCACTTCCTGTTTTAGCAAAGGTACAGGAAATAAAGATAAATCTTCCCAATGGGACACAGATGGCAAAAATAAACCTTTACTAGGGTTATAACCCTCCATTACTCTATTCAAAGTAAAAATCATTTTCCTATAGTTCTATTTTAATATCTAATTAATCCAGAGGACTGCATAAAAGCTTAGTTTTTGTAAATTTACAATATTGCTAGTATATTACATTGCACACATCCTGAAAAACAATAATATATGTTTGTATAACATTAGTGCAACTTTAAAGTTGTTCAAAATCAGTATCGCCCCCCTTACCTCCCCATATGCTTAAAGCGGAGGTCCACCCTAAACTGGACCTTCCACTCATCGGAACCCTCCCCCCCCCTCCGGCGCCACAATTGGCACCTTTCAGGGGGGAGGGGGGTGCAGGTACCTGTACAGTACAGGTATCTGCACCCACTTCCTGGATAGCTCTCTGCGGAAAGGGGCGTAGATTACGCCCCTTTCCGAAAGTCCCCCCGCTGCCTGCTGGGAAACACACAGATCCCAGAGGCAGCGGGTCCATCCTTATTGTGCAGCGCGACTCGCGCATGCGCAGTAGGGAACTGGGAAATGAAGCCGAAATTCTCCACTTCATGACTCCCATACCCAAGATGGCGGCGGCAGCACCCGAGAGACGATCGAGAGATCGGCTTCGGGTGCCGACATCGCGGGCGCGCTGGACAGGTAAGTGTCACTATTTTAAAAGTCAGCAGCTGCAGTATTTGTAGCTGCTGGCTTTTAAAAAAAAAAAAAAAAACGCGGAGTCCCGGCGGACTCCCGCTTTAAATGTATCCTCACTCACTCAATCCAGAGCTGTACCCGTCTGTAGCGGCTCTCTCCCTTCTCCCCACTCTCACAGGCTTTGCTGCTGAGGCAGTGGGAACCATTGGCTTTTGCTGCTGTCAGTCAAATGCTGTGACAAAGGAGTGGAGGGCAGCTTGAGATCGAGCTTGAAGGTGTTGCACAATAGGAAGAGGCTTCCTATGCTAGTGCATTGAGGAGATAAGGAGCTAGGAGCGCTGGTGGGGAACCCAAGAAGAGAAGGACTGGCCTGTCTGTGCAATTGCACAGAGCAGGTAAGTATATCATGTTTGTTATTTTTTTTTAACAATGACTTTACAATGTTTTAAGATTAGATCAAGTCAGGTTTGCATTGCCAGAATTTTGCAAGAGGGCAGCAGTTTTAGGCTGGGTTCACACTATTGCAAATTGGATGTGGGTTTCCCACATCCAATTCGCAATAGCAGATTTTGACCAGCTCTCTATGGAGCTAGTTCACATATCTCGGCTGCAGCACCGGTGCGAATTTGCACAGAAGCCCTGTGCTTCTTTTGGTCCGTTTTCAGGTCCGAATTCAGCCAAAAATTCTGGCTCAAATCAGATCTGAATTGGTGAACGGGGACACACCGGACCCCTGCTGTATGCTCGTCGATGGTGTGAACCCAGCCATTTTTCATAGATGTGCAAAGCTTCAAGTTCTGCTTGACACTGCTCACGTATGCATATGTTTTAAAAGAAAAAAAATTGCTATGCTCCGGTTACAAAGAATTTTTGAGGTGCTAGTTACTAAAAACTTGTGATATCAAGTTTCAACATAATATAAACGAAAAGTGCAGCTCTACCAAAAAGCTAATATCAGAAATAAATAAAATATACATTTGACCAAATCAAAATTAATTTACATATGGTAATCCATTGTGGATCGGCATTATATAGTGCAAACACCATAAATCAAAGTGCCCATAAAATGTCAGTCGATTCAGAAAAATAGTGCTAATATTTCAGCTTCATATCCAAGATTGTGTTCACGCATTCTACTCTCCTGCAAAAGTGAATACATGGAAGAAACACCCAGCAGTCAGTGCTCCACACCCAGTGCCATACAGGATCCTTGCCTTACCAGATATGTTTGATCATTATAAGAAATGGTCAAACCATGCTTGTAGGGTTAGATCCTCATCACCCAGGAGGTGCCAACCTCAATACATCCGAAAAAGCTTTGCCAAATTTACCCCGCATACAATACCACATAAAAGAGAGCAACACTCATAGGGTAATAAAGTTAAAACCCAGATTAATTAATTGAATCAAAGTACACACTCACATTATAATTGTATATGATTGGTGTGTATGTGTATATCTGTGTGTGTATGGGTAATATAAATATATACACAGTTATGCTCATAAGTTTACACACCCTTGCAGAATTTATGATTTCTTGGTCATTTTTCAGAGAATATGAATAAGACAAAAATGTTTCTTTCACTCTTGGTTAGTGTTTGGCTGAAGCCATTTATTATCAATTAACTGTGTTTACTCTTTTTAAATCATAATCACAACAGAAACTACCCAAATGACCCTGATCAAAAGTTTTCATACCCTGGTTCTTAATGCCATGTATTGCCCCCTATAACATCAATGACAGCTTGAAGTCTTTTGTGGTATTTGTTGATGAGGCTCTTTATCTTCTCAGATGGCAAAGCTGCCCATTCCTCTTGGCAAAAAGCCTCCAGTTCCTGTAAATTCTTGGGCTGTCTTGCATGAACTGCACATTTGAAATCTCCCCAGAGTGGCTCAGTGATATTGAGGTCAGGGACTGAGATTGCCACTCCAGAACCTTTACTTTATTCTGCTGTAGCCAATGACAGGTCGACTTGGCCTTGTGTTTTGGATCATTGTCATGTTGGAATGTCCAAGTACGTCTCATGCGTAGCTTCCTGGCTGATGAATGCAAATGTTCCTCCATACTTTTTTTTTTTTTATAACATTCTGCATTCATCTTGCCATCAATTTTGACCAATGTTCCTCTGCCTTTGTAGCTCGCACATCTCTAAAACATAAGCGATCCACCTCCGTGTTTCACAGTAGGAATGGTGCACATTTCATCATAGGCCTTGTTGACGCCTCTCCAAATGTAGCGTTTATGATTGCGACCAGCAAGCTCAATTTTGGTCTCATCACTCCAAATGACTTTGTGCCCGAAGGTTTGAGGCTGACGAAGTCCGTTTGGACGTAACGTAGGTACGAGGGAAGAGCTACTGATCGTGGTTGTCACCCACGTACCATCTGGAGCTTTTGCACTTGTCACTTTACCGCTGCTTTTTAAAATACTGTATGCTGTGGAGCAATATTGGAAGCACTTTACTCTCCCAGCTGTTTGTTTGTTTACTGCAAATTTTTATCAATAAAAATCGATTGGTACAGTCTACACTGAGATCGTTTTTTTCCTTTTCCTTCGTATGATTGATTTTGGAAATGTTTTCCTTCCTGGATTGGAGCATAGCCTTCACTTATGAGTGGAAACAAGCTTTTATGACCATTTGTTCATTCAGTGGTCCTATGTATTTGGTAAGAGTACCTTATCTACTTGGTGGCGGAAGTACCACAGAGATGTTATAATATTAAGTGTGGCATGCACCGGGTGTTTTTTCACAGCAGTATTCAGCCATTTATCAGCTTATGAACTGTATGGACTATACTCATTTGCCTCCTTTCTAATGGGTCTTTGTTTAATGTTTTTTGGCACCGTAATAGCCTATGAATTTTATTAAGTGAATGTATATTTATTGCGCTGCACTTTTTCATATTTTTTTTACTTACCGTAATTCTAAGGATTCGTGATTTGCCTTTATGGTGTTTAGCTTGCAATTTGTATGTATTTTAGGATCTAGTGTGCGCTGATTGTCTCCTTTTTATATATTTTATACACACACTAATTACAAGCAAACAGATCACAGGTGAGGATGGTTACCTTTAATAGCCATTCAAACCCCTTTGTGTCAACTTGTGTGCATGTTATCAGGCCAATATCACCAGGGTATGTAAACTTTTGATCAGAGTCATTTGGGTAGTTTCTGTTGTCATTATGTTTTAAAAAGAGTAAACACAGTTGATTGATAATAAATGGCTTCAGCCAAACACCAACCATGAGCGAAATAAACGTTGTTGTGTTATCATTCGTATTCCCTGGAAAAATGGGCAAGAAATCATAAATTCTGCCAGGGTATGTCAACTTATGAGAACTGTATATGTGTGTGTGTGTGTGTGTGTGTGTGTATGTATGTGTGTGTATATATATATATATATATATATATATATATATATATATATATATTTATAATACTGCAATATCACAACTGTGATCATCAGATCAGTAAGACATTACGTCACTTGCAGTAGAATGTTGCACTATGATGTCACATCCGATAACCCCGACCACGCTTTTTCGCTGTAGTCATCAGGGGGAGCGTTTACTGATCAGGAGCTTCGTAACCGGAATCGATTCAGCTCCTGGGCTTAGTGCTGGATCATGACTGTCACTGAAATCCAGCGCTGAAGCCCACTGGCTCTCAGTATGCATGCTGCTGTGCTGCAGACCTGATTTCAGGGCTGGAGAACAGTGAGCTGCACACTGAACACAGGCTGCATATTGGATGACAAGAAGCAAAGGAATCCCTGATAATGTATCAAAAAACTCTATACATTAGTCTCTTACTCAGACTTTGCAAATATTTATTCATGTTCGAAATATGCAAGTGTTGTAATTGTTTATGGTGACATTCCATTCTGGAACTTATTTTTTTCTATTTGTTTTTAGGTGGAGGATAGTTTGGAGCTCTCTTTTCTTGGGAGTGATGATGTGAAACTTGACATATTTTTCTTCTATGAAGAAGCTGATTATATGTGGAATGGGGGAACACAAGCTAAAAGTGGCAAGAAATTCAAGTATGATTTTTTTTTTTTTTTTATTTTTTATTTATCACTCCTGTTTATGAGCACAGACCCATTTTTTTTCTCCATTTTTGGATAGGATAAGGGAGGGTTATAGCACCTGTCAATTTTTTTTTTTTTTTTCATCATCTGCATCTCTTTGTGGAGATTTCCATTTACTTCCTTGTCCCATAGTCAGACAGGAAGTGAGAGAAAATCCCTGTAAATTAATGGAATTCATAAGGGACTCCCCAGGTCACCAGAACTAGTGTCCCTATTGGAAGATTTCCCCTCTATTGCTTTCCTGGGGACCCAAAATTTGGAGTTTTCTTTTACTTTGACTTTCAATGATAACAGTAAATAGGACAAATAGAGAGGGTGAATCTCCTTAATGGGGGCACAGACAGCAATAAAAACCTGACAGGAGTTTTAATCCCTCTCCACTCTGTCCAAAACTAAAAAAAACGTTTTGCCATTGGTTATACATTAAGTTGAGGTTAAACCGTATATGTTTAATTGCCCACGTTGAATACATTTAGGCTTGAACCTAAAGCATGCAGTAACTAGTGCAATGAGGCCAGTCAATAAAAAAGCATCTGGAGCACCAAATAGGATGTAGAGCCTTTGAGTGGCTGGTTCTAACTAACCTCAGTCCCACAACAACATCATGAGAAATTATATGTTCAAGCCTGATTTTTTGAATCTGCTGTTTATTTACTAAATAAGAACATCAGCATGGAAGTGACAGTTTATTTATTTTTTTAAGTTTTATTTATCACTTTTTTCATAAGTATACAAACAGTAGCCACTAGCCCCAATGGGCCACATACAAAAAGAAAACTATAATACATTTCTTCAGCATTGACTCTTCCCTCCTGACCCCAAACCCTCACGTAGTGATATAATCAGGATGACAACAAGGCCTTCATTTATCTGCGACCTTGAAGTGAGAAGATAAATATGTCTTAAACCGTAACCACATGTCCTCTTACCGTACCTTATCTATCATACATGCCAGCCATTTATGAAAATATCCCCGGTCCTTCCCTTGAGGAGAATATGCAGTTAATACTTACAATTCAATGGCTACATACCTGTTAGAGCCAGCTGAGGAATTGCTCCATGTGTGGCCACTTAATTCATTACTGTGGTTTCGCTATTCATCCAACTACTTCACACTTTATCAAATGACTGTGGTATGCCCCTGCTAGTGTATGTAGCCTTGTACAGAGGGGCGGCCTTGTTGGCCACAGCTTTCCACGCTGATACTGTTGGAGGGTTGGGCTTTTTCCATCATAACACTATCATTTTTCTAGCATAGTAAATTAGGATCGTCAGCAATGTATGAGTGACTCTTTTGGGGGCTAGATTATCGACCATGCCCAGGAGGCATACCTCCACCGAGGGCTGTATGGGAATGGCTGTTACCTCAGTTATACACTCAGCAACCCCTCACCCAAAACACCTGGATGGCTGCACAGTTCCAGAAAATATGTATAAAATTGTCAGTGAGGGAATGGCACCACCAGCAACTGGACGACTGAGTGTGGAACATCTTAGCCAATTCAGCCAGAGTAAGATATATGCGGTGTAAAAATTTTAATTGAAAAAGCTGATCCTTAGTGGATACCAACCTAGTAAAGTTTATATACTGTATATCATCCCAGTCGTCTCCGTCCATCTGGGGGAACACCTCCTCCCACGCTGCTCTACACCACACAAGGAGATCCCCGACTTCCTTGAACAGATGTATGTATGTATGTATGTGTGTGTGTGTGTGTGTGTGTGTGTATATATGTGTGTATATATATATATATATATATATATATATATATATATATATATATATATATATATATATATATATATATCTCTAAAGTGTCTTCTCTCAGTAGAGATTCCAGATCGCTCATTTGCAGGTTAATACTAGTATCTCCAAATTTGGCAGTGTATGCATGTCTGAGCTGTAGATCATGAAACAAGTGAGTGTTAGGAAGGTTAAAAATTAGTTTTCAGGGCGTCAAACTGTTGAAGTTTCCCGTTATCCACTATATCTTTTATAGTCCTAATACCATAGATAATTGTATCAGGGTACTCACAGAAGTGTATCAGTTTAGGATTTTTCCATAGTGGTGTGTGGGGGGAGTTTGCCGAGGTGTTACTTGTCTTAGTGACTGCTACCCATGCCCTACTGGTTGCACGCATGGATATTGTAATCTTGTGCGATGCCCTAATGCCATAGGAGCCAACAATAGTCGCTTCTAGTGTATTGGTGGTATTGTCCTCAGGTAAACAAAACCACCTGTGTGCAAATACCAGGGGCAATCTACGGGAATCTCACATCTGGGAGACGGTGTCCTGAGTGGAAGAATCTGAGATTTCCCCCACTTGACCTTCAGGCCTGAGAATTTTGCAAAGGAATTTAGAATGTCTAAAGCTGCCGACAGGGAATTCTCTGAGTCACATAGAAAAAGAACCATGTCATCTGCATAAAGTGACGTTTTTTCAGTCAAACTACCCACCGTTATCGCCTGCACCTCCTCGGAGGCCCTCATTGCCTCCGCCAAGGGTTCAGTCATGATGGAGGAAAGACCCGGGGATAAAAGCCATCCTTGACGAGTGCCCCTACCCACTGGAAAAAACTCTGATAGCATATTGTTTAGTTTTATGGTTGCTGTTGGGGAGTGCTAAATAATGTCCACTTTCGAAAATGAGGGCCAAAACCAAATACCTCCAGTACCATCCTCATGTAATTCGAGTCCGTGGAA
Organism: Lithobates pipiens; assembly: GCF_037356315.1. Lineage (NCBI taxonomy): Eukaryota > Metazoa > Chordata > Amphibia > Anura > Ranidae > Lithobates > Lithobates pipiens. The sequence goes on along the minus strand of NW_027507718.1, from coordinate 71,434,504 downwards.
TCAAAGGCTTTTTCCAAATTCAGGAAGACCAGTATCCTGCCACTGGAAATATTGGGCAGCGGTTGGGGGTGTGTGTGAAGACCCTGTGCAGATTGATACCTGTGGCCTTTTTGGGAATAAAACATGTCTGGTCAGGGGAAATAACATGCTGCGGGACTGACCTAAGTCTAGTAGCTAACAGCTTGTCCAGTATTTTGATGTCCATATTTAGTAGAGAAATGTGTCTATACGATGAGCACTGCATTTGGGTCTTTATCTGGCTCGGCTTATAATACTATATGAGCTCCATAAAAGGAGACGAGGAGGTACCCCTTCTGAAAATAATCTGCATATAGTTTCAGTAGTCTGGGCGCAAGGGTTTCCGAGTAGCGGAGGTACCACTCAATTGGCATACCGTCTGGGCCCAGGGTCTTACTGCAGGGTAACGACCCTATTGCAGACACGACCTCCTCCTCCCCAAATGAGGCATTAAGTCCATTGGCAGCTCAGGCAACTGTAGGGCCCCCAAGGCGTTCAGGAGGTCCCTGGTGGCATATGGCATTATAGGGGAGTACAAGGACCTATAAAAGGATACAAACGCCTGTACTATATCCTCTCTATCTTTCAATAGTAGTCCAGATGGGGAAAGCATGCAGGGGACTACAGTTGGAGATGTGTCTACTGCCGTTAAAAGAGCGAAGAGTTTGCTATTTTTGTCCCCTTTTTCAAAAACGCTCCCTTGCAGTTGACAAGTAGTCCTCTCTAGACCCCTGAGAACCTAATTGCAGAGTAATTTGTAGTGGGGTGTGATCAGAGATACCACCCCCCAAACCCCCACCCCCCAGAAGGTAGGAAGCCTCAGTTATCGGGAGCAGTAGGGTCCCAACACCAGGTCTATCCTGGAGGAGGAAGCATGTACCGAGAACAGGTATGAGTTGCATCTATCTGTTGGATGCTTCCACCTCCAGATCACGGCAAGACCTGCAGCTTCTGCCCAATGCGACAAGTCATAGTTAGGAGCTCTACATGGATTGGATGTATCCAACGTGTAGTCTAAAACGTTATTAAAATCACCGTCCACCAACCGCTTAAATAGGGCATGTGGCGCTAGTTTCTCCAGTACCTTGTCTATAGAGTATTCCTTGAAAAAAAGGGGGGGGGGGATTCACATTTACCAGGGCCAGTCTGTCTGAGTATACCTCAATTATTACCACCAAGTAACGTCCCCCAGGATCAGTAATCACCTTTTCTACGGAACAGGGTAGGGACCTATGCAGTAAAATTGACACACTCCTGGCATAGGATGAAAATGTGGCATGTTGTGCATCCAGGGATGTTTCATGGCCAGAATTGTGTTGCCCAGTAAATGGGTTTCTTATATGAACATTATGTGGGGTTGCCTGAGCCTGTAAAAATGTCAGCACCAGGGCTCTTTTTTTTTTTTTTGTATTTTGAATTCAATCCCTTGACATTCCAGGAGATGATTCTAACATTTAAAGATATGACTGCAATTCCAAAAACTGCCACAAGATGGAGGCCTAGGATTAAAAGGTGAGGTCTTGAGTCACACAGAGCCATACATCATGCTGAAGAATACCAGTAACCCACCCACATAAATCACATTGCATTACCGGTTTTTGAGTGTCACCAGGCCTACCAACAGTGCAAGACTGAGGATGGCACCACAAACCGGCAACTGCACAAAAGGTGGAACCAGTGCAAAAAAATATGAAAAAACATGGAAAAAAATAAAAACTTAAACAGTCCCATCAATATTCTAACAGTCCCTGTCTCACCAACTTGAACCAAAAAAACAAAGGGAAAAATATACTAGCCAGCAGACTTGATCCCCAAAACTGAAACAACATTTGGAATGCTGTGTTGAAGAGTCACTCCATACCCCCCTGAGGAGGGAACTAAAGTGTCTCAAGGGGGTGATCCGTTAAGTCTGGCACACTCTGCCTTTTGTGAACACTCAGTTTTGTAGGGAGAGGTCCTAGCTCCATGCAGATTTCAGAGATGGAGCACTAAGCAATTATAAAGGAGCTGCAACACCCTGTATGAAATGTTTTGTGCATAAAATGTCAAGATATGTGAGATACACTACCCTTGGCAGCAGCACACTGCTATGGAACATTCTAGGAAGAGCAGCAGGGGATAGGATTGCAATTTAGAGCAAATGTACCAGCCTGTACTTCAAAGGATAGTGAGAAAACAACCAAAAACTGCCAAACGTTTCCCCAGAAAAAAGAAAGAAGGGTAACAGCACAAAACTGATTTACGTTAATCCAGGGTATCCAGCCAATCTGAGACATCAGAGGGAACCTCAAAGTATTTCCCAGGGTTCCATGCGGACCTTGCTGGGGTATAGCATACTACATGTGAGCCCCTTTTCCCAAAGCCTTTTCTGGACCTCCACGAATGTGCGACGGCGCCTCTGTAACTCCGGGGAAAAGTCTGGAAAGAAATGTAAGGTCGTATTTTCGAACCAAAGCTGTGATTTCTTTCTGGCTTCAGCAAGGTCTCTATCTTGATAATTTAAAAGGCATACCAGGAAGGACCTAGGCAAGGTGCCCTGCAGTCTCTGGCCCATCGGAACCCTATGAGCATGCGCCACAATATATGCTGAGGAGACTTGCTGCAGAGATAGGATGTGTTTAAGGAAACTTTCAGTGAAGCTGGTAGGGTGGGTGCCCTCAGCGCCCTCCGGGAGGCCTACCACGCGCATATTATTGCGGCACAGTCTATTTTTGTTGTCTTCAGTCTTCAGAGATACGATTCTCGGCGGAAGCGAAACGGCCCCTAAATTTGTCCATGTCTTGTCTCATAAGGCCACACTCCATGGCCAGTGTCTATCCTCCCCATCACTAGGATTTTACTCTCGTCGATGGCCATGGTGGAGGCATTTGTCGCTGGTTGTTCCATACCTGAGAGCTGCTGAGGGTCTTCTCCATGTCCCTTTAAAGCTGCAGGGCCGTCCGTATGGCTGCGGCCCGCTCCGCTCTAAAAGGCAAGATAGCTGCCGCACGTGTCACTGCCGGGGAGCTCTGTACCTTGGGAGTCGGCTGTTTCTTCGCTGAGCACCTTCTAGATGGCATCTATGGAGCTAGGAAGTGTCCCCGAGGCAGCTGTTGGCTAGGATGCCACTTAGTACAGGAGAAATGGACAGGATTATTTGCTTTGGAGCCGGAGCTCTTCCGCACACGTCCTCTTGCCTTCACATCCAGACATGCCCCGACAGTTTACTGTTTAAGCACAATTAAAATTACTAGAAGTTCCCCAGAACATAGCAAATTTTCACTTTCGCTTTTTGGGTTCAGATCCACTTTAAAGAATAAGTTCATCTTTGGTAACATGTTACGTGTTACACCCATATTCAGGGTGAAACATGTTATGAACGGACCGATCTCCACTGTGACAGCTAGCGGGGTTCTTCTTCCTCCCTACTAGCTGTCAAAATGTAAAAAAAAGTGACTGAGCGGTGCTCTGCACCCAGCCACGCCACTAATTGACAGGGCTCTGTGCATGGAAAATGACAAGGGTCAGCAGCTGTCTGCTTGTAGTTTTCAAGGAACTACCATGGTGCTGTGGAGTGCCATGGTAGTTCATTCATGCTTCCTGACAGATTTTACCTGCTTACCCGTATGAGAAGAATGGGCAAGCAGATACACTGGCAAATCTTCTGGAGATCTGCATGGCACCAGACATCTATTGATTGCTGGTGCAATGCTTTACAGGCTCCAAAAAGACGATCATTGCACTTCTTTTTTTTATTTTTTTTTTTTTATTTTTTTTTTAAATCTTCAAAAAAATGTGCGTTTTTATTATTTTTCTGCAAAAAGTGAACTTGCCCTTTAAGACTGTTGAATACATAGAACACCACGTTGCTAATATATCAGCACTGAGCAATCATTAAAGTAGTTGTAAACCTCTAATGTGGAAAATAAAAATCACAAATTAACAAGTACATCCTTCCATAGCGTGTACTTGCCTGAATCCAAAGCTCCAAGTGCCATTTGTCTTTCATCTCGCCTCTCTCTGTGATCTGCATGATTCAATGATAAGACTCTAGAGCAAGGGTCTCCAAACTTTCTGAGCAAAGGGCTAGTTTATCGTCCTTGAGGCTTTAAAGGGGCCAGACTGCAGCCAGTGGGATTAGAAAACGTGGTGGTGGTCAGAGGTGACATCATTTTTGCTAATATTGGTTTAGCAAGCCCAAACATTTATGAAACAAGCATGCTGGCTAGTCAAAGTGGAATCATAACTCCTGATTTACATACTTGTCTATTTGACAGCTAAGCAGTTTGCATTTTTGAAAGGTAGGTTAGTGATTTTCTTTTCAGGCACTGACCAAGAACAAGTTTGCAAATTAGGAGTTTTGACTTCACTCTGACGTTCCTGACAGGCTCCATGGCAGCATACGTGGGGGTTGACCCCACCTCCATAACTACCCAATAGGATCACTCCCTCCCTATAAATTTCAGCTGTGAGCTCCTAGCCATGTTCCTTTTTTTTGTCCTCCTCCGTAGGACCATATGTTTGGTTCTCCTACCTGAAGACTATGTCCTATGATCACGATCGGCCGTTTGATATGGTGTCACATCCCTCCGATAAGCCTTGACTGTTAGCAGGGTATGGAGTGTATTGCAGAGTAAGCACTGAAGAGCTGGAATGTCTATTGGAAGGCAAGCACGCACAGGCCTGTTTGCCTAGCAGTTTTCAGGTGGCCATTATCTGTCTTGAAAGCCCGGTGTGTGTACGGACGTTCCTGGCCGAATCGATCATAGGTGGTGGTAAGCGATGGCCTACAGGGCAGCAGTGTTTTTATTTGTTGTATTGTGTTTTTTCTGCATTACTTGTCCTTTTAACTTTTGCCTATGCAGCGGCTGGATCCCTGTGCGTTCCAGACGCCGCTCCCTCTTACTTCGGGGTTCCGTCTGCATTTCTGCGCATGCATAGTCCTGGAAGGAAAGCGAGGCTTGGTTTTGCGCATGCGCGCGAGTATCACGGGCCTTGTGCGGCTGTGACGTCACGCGGCACCAATTTTAAATGCCTGGGGATGCCTTTGGATCTCAGGAACGATCGTGGGCATAACAGCGACTTCCCTGAGCATCTGCAGCGCATACCCCAGGTAAGTGCAAATTCAGATGGGTCTGAATTTTGTCTTTTTGCTTGTGGATGTCTGACATATTGCCTGTTCCACCTGCAGTGATTTTGGTATCAGTCATGGACTCTTCACTGCCTCCTGGTGGCCAGTCCTCTTGCAGCAGGTAAGATTTGGGAAAGCGTTTGTTTTCCTTTGCCTACCTGCTGGGGTGGAAGGGAGTGGAGTATGGTCATTATTCCTGACTTTTTGCCTTTTTTTTTCTTTCTATTTCTTTCTTTTCCTCTTTCCTCAGCCCTTCTAGGTCTGCCCAACAACAAAGTAGTTCCCACAGAAGGAGCGGGTCTTCTAAATCGCACCACCGGCACTCCTCCTCTGGTTCTAGACACCATGGTTCCTCCTCTAAGTCCAAGGACCATGGTAGAGGCTCTCCTCACCCCCCCACACCAATCTCACAGTAAGGGCCTGGAGAGATCCTGTTGGGGATGCAGGGCCCCAGTTCCTGCCAGCAAGTCTCTCTCCGCTGTTTCTTTAAAGCAGCTAATGAGAGGGAAGGTGCAGACCACCACTTGGAAATATTGATTAAGCGGGTCGTGAAAGAGTCATTGCAGGAGAAAGACGCTGAAAAGCCTTGTGATTCCCCTCCAGATCCGCTGATTCCCCTGTCAGGGGAGGGACAAGTCCATGAGACATGGGAGTCTTCCTATCCTAGTCACCAGTCAGCTCCCCCTTCGGATAGTGGGTCAGAAGCAGATGATCGTGGGATGGGCTTTGAATACGCCTTGGTTCCTTCTCTGGTGAAAGCAGTTAAAGAAGCTCTGAACTGGAAAGACCCAGTAATTTCTCCTCCTAAGCAGTGAACATTTTTCAAACAGCTCAGTAAGGAGTGTCATTATTTTCCTTTTCTCACTGAAGTAGGAGCCATCATTTCTGAAGAATGGGGCAAGATGGATAAAAAAAGTTCTATGCAATCTAAGATCTCAAAACTATACCCTTTCAAGGAAGAAGAGGTTAAACCCCTTGAGTCATCTCCCTTGGTGGATGCCACATTAATGAGACTGGTGAGGTATGGTTCTCCTGGAAGATACGGTCTCATTTAAAGATCCTCTGGAGAGACGGATTGATTCCGACCTAAAACAGATTTATTTGACAGCACGCACAGTTTGCAAACCTATCCTGGCCTTAGAGGCATGGTCAGACAATGTGAATGAGTCTCTTAAGCCCCGTACACACGAGCGGACTTTTCAACATCCAAAGTCCGACGGAATGATTCCGTCAGACTTTTCGCTCATGTGTGGGCTGCAACGGACTTTTGATTCGCAAAAGTCTGACAGACTTTAGAAAATGGAACATGCTTCAAATTTTTCAGACGGAACTCCGCCGGACCCAGTTCCTACCGAAAAATTCGCTCGTGTGTATGCTATTCCGACGGACTAAAACCGATGCTATTGGCTACTGGCTATGAACTTCCTTATTCGAGTCCAGTCGTACGTCATCACGTTCGAATCCGTCGGAGTTTGGTGTGATTGTGTGTGGCCAAGTCCGCTCATTCGAAAAGTCCGTCGGAACTCTGTCGGAACTCTGTCGGAAGTCTGTCGGACATAAGTCCGCTCGTGTGTACGGGGCTTTAGAGGTATCTCTGAAGAAGTAGCCAAGAGATCTCCAATTCAGGAAATCAGGCTGGCCTCCGCCTTACTGGGGGAGATCTCTATTGACGTTATTCACCTAGTGGCCCGGGTAATGTTGTCAGCGGTCACCGCTCGTCGGGCCTTGTGGCTCCGACCCTGGTTGGCGGATCCAGCTTCTAAGCAAGCTTGGTGCCATATTCCCTTTGAGGGCACCTCCCTCTTTGGCAGCAAGCTTGAAAGCGCCATAACCCAGGCCACGGGTGGTAAGTTGGGGTTCCTCCCTCAGGATAGGCTCTTGCAGAACCAAAAAACGCACCTTTTCAAGATTACAGAATTCCGATCATGCAAAGGAAGCACGCAGTTACAGGTCTGGTCGTGAATTTTCAAGATCAAAGAAATCCAGGCAGTCCTCTTCTAAAAAAAAAAAAAACCCAAAAGGGGCTTCCTTTGGTAACCAGCACTCCACTAAGTCCTTTTGAATTTGGGACCGCTCAAACATGTCAGGTGGCGGCTTGCCTTTTCCACTTCTGACAGGTTTGAGCGGCCTCAATTCGGGACTTCTGGACCATCAAGACGGTCTCCTGAGGCCACACCCGAGTGTTTAACAGCACTCCCAGACTAAGATTTATGCTTGCAAATCTTCCAAGTTCAGAGGAAAAGAAACAAGTTCTTTTAGCTTATGTAAGCTGTTTATTGGCTCAAGGCGCAGCCATTCCTGTTCCAGATGGCGAATGAGGCGAAGGCATGCATTCCCCTCTAGTCTTGGTGCAGAAGAAGAACGGCACATGGAGGCCACTCATAGACTTGACTCATCTCAAACGGTTTATCCGAAAAGGAAGAATTCAAGATGTAATCCCTATTAACGATCCAACAGTCGGTCCATCCAGGGGACTGGTTGGTGTCAATAGACTTGAAAGATGCCTACTTTCACGTTGCAGTGGCATCAGACTTCCAAAAGTTCCTTCGGTTCGCAGTAGGCGATCAACATTTACAGTTTATCTGCCTTCCATTTGGTCTCACAACATCACCTCGGGTGTTCCCCAAGGTTCTGCTAGCTGTTGTGGCTCTGCTCAGAGTCAAAGGAATTCCTCTACACCACTATTTAGACGACCTCCTCCTTCTAGCCAAGGACGAGGGTCAACTTCTAGAATACAGAAGTCTAGTAATTTCCACCCTTCAAGAGTTCGGATAGCTCCTGAATTTAGAAAAAAGTCACCTGAATCCATCTCAGTCTCTTGTATTTCTAGGTGCCCTTTTCAACACAGTGGAAGGCACCATCTCGTTACCCGAGGAGAAGATTGTGATGACCCGGAACAGAATTCGCTCAACCCTCGCTGCTTCTCACCTGACCGCTCTTCAATATCTGAAGGTGATTGGCACCATGGCAGCCACCATTCCCATGGTGAAGTGGGCGCACTGGCACACTTGCCCATTCCTGAAAGGGTTTCTCCAACAATGGGATTCTCCCAGCAAGAATTGGCGCATCCTTCTCACTCCATCCATGAGAGAGTCTCTCCTTTGGTGGCTCAAAGGGAAAAATCTCCGCAACTGCCATTTGCTCCTTCCCATCACATGGGTTACAAAAACATCAGATGCCAGCAATTGGGGCTGGGGCGCTCATGGCAGATGGAGCTCACCATCTCAAAGGATTGTGTCCAATATACAGGAACTGCGGGCAGCCTTTCAGGTCCTTCCGCCATCTGATAGTGAACGCCTCAGTGATGCTCCGGTTGGACAATAGAACCGCGGTGGCTTACATAAGGAAGCAAGGTGGAATCCGCAGCTGGTCTCTCCTACGAGAGGTGGAGCCAATCATGAACTGGGCTCAGAATAATTTATTCAACATTTCGGCAGTCTACATTCCAGGGGTTCAGAATGTACAGGCGGACTTTCTATCTCATGTTCAAATGGACAACGAGTGGTCCCTAAACAAAGAGGTGTTCAATTGGCTTCTAACACTGGGAGTGTTTCCAGAAGTGGATCTCCTTGCAACCCCATGCAATTACAAGCTGACCAAGTATTATTCGAGGTTCCGTGATCCCCAAGCCTATGGGATAGATGCCCTCACGGATGGGTGGAGGTTCAACAAGGCATACACCTTCCCTCCAGTACCTGTGATACTCCAGTTTCTCCTCAGGCTCAGAACAGAGGATGTGGAAGTCATAGCAGTAATACCGTTCTGGCCCAACAGGACTCGGTTCCTCTTCCTCTCAGGCCGAATCTTCTGTCACAAGGCACAAACATGCATCCATGTCCAGCTCAGCTACTCCGGGTCTGGTTTTGGAAAGGGGAAGGCTTGAAGCCTTAGGTTGTCCTGAAGAAGCCATTCCAACTCTTCTGAATGCCAGAAGTAAGAGCACGAATAGAGTTTATGAACGGATTTGATCCAAGTTTTCAGAACACATGTTATCTAGACCTAATCCGTGTGGTTCTCCAGAGGTCCAGGATATCCTTAGTTTTCGGCAATCAGGTTTGGATTTGCCTCTAGCAGTAAGCTCTCTTTGGGTACAAATATCAGCCATCTCTGCGTCTACAGGAATTTTATGGGCTAATCACTGCCTGATTCGTCTGTTCTTCAAGGGTGCTATCAGACTTGGACCTCAAAGAAAAACAAGATTTCCTAAGTGGGATCTTCCTCTTGTTCTAGATTTCCTTTCCACATTTGGAACAGATCCTGACAAACCTCTATCAGTCAAAGATCTTATGCTCAAGACCGTATTCCTGGTGGCAGTAACATCAACCAAAAGAGTGTCTGAAATCAGAAACCTAGGTTCCAAGGAACCGTTCCTGTCCTTTTTCCCCAGATAGAACAGTGTTAATCCCCATGCTGGGCTCAAACCCTAAAGTAACATCTATTTTTCATGAAAATCAATAAATTGTGTTGCCTACCTTTTGAGGCAACAGAGGGTCAAGATGTCCATCCCCTCGATGTGGGACATACTTTGAGTCAATATCTGGAAGCTACAGAATCATTTAGACAAACGGACTTCCTCTTCATTCTTCTACTGGGAAAAAATAAAGGAAAATGGGCTTCAATCAGATCCATTTCTGCTTAGATAGTTCAGACCATTCAAAAGGCCTATAAAGCGAAGGGCTTGTCTCCTCCAGAGACAGTGACTGCACACTCAACTTGGAGTATCTCAACTTCCTGGGTGGCTTCCTGTCATGGCGTGCCTGAAGTTATATGTAGAGCGGCTTCCTGATCATCTATTAATACTTTTGTTTCCCACTATTGTGTTGAACCAGCCGCTTTGTCATTCGTTAATTTTGGTTGGAAAGTGCTGTCAGTTGACAGTGTTAAATAAATGTATTTTTCTTTGCTCAGCATTGTTCCCACACGGGTGTGTTTGGCAAGTTATTTCCCACAGATTTCTGCCTCCAAAGGGAAAATGTATATCAAATACTTATCGTAGTTTTCCTTTCCTGCTCCATGGCAGCAGGAGTCCCTCCCAATGCTTAGAGTAGGCTAGTTACAAAACATGGCTAGGAGTTCATAGCTGAAATTTATAGGGAGGGGTCCTATTGATTGTAATGGAGGCAGGGTCAACCCACACGTATGCTGCCATGGAGCTTATCAGGAAAGGAAAATTACAGTAAGTATTTGATATACATTTTCTGTTTTCTAATCTCCATGCTTGTTCCAGATTCAGGACTCAGAACATATATTGATGCAAGAAACAGCCTGGTAACTAATCTACTTAGCAATGCCAATAATGTCCTTATATCACTCTGTGTACACGTACACGTTTCCTTTAGGCCAGGTTCACACTAGCTACTGCAGCGGCTTGCAGCAGGGGTCCGGTGCGTCCCTGTTCTCCGTTTCAAGGGCAGATCGGGCATGAATTGTTGCCTGAATTTGGACCTTAAACAAAGCCAAAAATGCACAGGACCCTTTTCCTTTGTCTTTCGCAGCCACCTTGGAGCTGTGTGAACCGTCTCCATTGAGAGCCTGTCACAGTCTCCTGTCGTGGGAATTGGATGTGGAGAAATTCACATAAGTGTGAACCCAGCTCATCACTTATGCGAATTGGATGCAGGTATTCCCTTAAGGCTGGGTTCAAACTTATGCAAATTGGATGCGTTTTTTTTTTTTAAAGGGGTTGTAAACCCTTGTGTTTTTTCACCTTAATGTATCCTATGCATTAAGGTGAAAAAACACCTGCAGTCACTGGGTCCCAGCCCCCCGTTTTTTTACTTTCCTGAGCCCCTTCATGTCTTCAGCGAGGATGCGCTTTCCCTCTCTCCACGGCGTCCCGGCTCTTGATTGGATAGATTGATAGCAGCTCAGCCATTGGCTCGCACTGCGGTCAATCAAATCCAATGACGCGGTCGTCGTGGGGCAGGGCCGAGTCCAGAATTCGTGTCTGTGGATGCAAATGCTGGACTTGGGAGTGTGCCCGCAAGGTAACCCCCTCGGGAGAGTGCTTCTCCTAGGGCAGTGATGGCGAACCATGGCACCCCAGATATTTTGGAACTACATTTCCCATAATGCTTATGCATTCTGCAGTGTAGTGGAGCATCATGGGAAATGTAGTTTCAAAACGTCTGGGGTGCCAAGGTTCGCCATCACTGTCCTAGGGAGTTATCTGATGTGGGGAGGAGCCATGAGAGACACCGGGGGACCCCAGAAGAGGATGTTCGGGGGCCATTCTGCAAAACGAGCTGCACAGTGGAGGTAAGTATATGTTTTTTATAAAAAAAAAAAAAAAGATCTTTTACAATCACTTTAAGACTGTGTTCACACTTTTGGATGCAGGTTTTCCCTTAAGTCTGGGTTTACACTTATGCGAATTGGATGCAGGTTTCCCCTGCATTCAATTTGCATGACAGCTGATGTGATTGCAATGGAGCTAGTTCACACAGCTCTGGGGCTGCCACGGAGCACACTGGAAAAGAGTTCTGTGCATCTTTGGCTCGGTTTCAGGTCTGAATTCGAACCTGACTCGCCCCTGAAAGAGAGAACAGGGATGCACTGGACCCCTGCTGCAAGCCACAGCGAGTGTAAACCCGGCCAAAAAATAATGTGCCAGAGTCGTTTTTTTTTTTTTTTTTTGTTTTGCATTTAGTACTCCAGAAACTAATTGTATGTTTTCCCCTTTTTATTTCAGATACTTGTTTCCAAAATTTACACTTTGCTGGACAGAGTTTTTAGAGCTGAAGGTTCAAGTGCCATGTGAAACATTGGATTATATTGAAGCCAATTATGGCAAAAACTGGGATGTTCCTCTTAAAGTATGGGATTGGAAACACTCCCCACCCAATGTACAGCCAAATGGAATCTGGCCTCTGGATGAGTGGGATGAGGTCATTCAGTTATTCTAGAGGAGTAAAATGTCAGCTCTGTCCTTGTGACACTGTGCTGAACACTGTCACTTGGTGTCACATTTTATGGAACTTTCTCTATTTGTAATGAACTTGCAAGTTCTGGGCACTTGAAACAAAGTCATTTTTAACTTTCTAGCCCATGTTGCAAGAATGACAGGCTGCTATATGGGATACAGATTTAGGTCTTCTTTCTTTACCTAAAAACTACTATACTGAACTGTGACTTGTCTTGCATAGGATAACAAGCTAATGCTGTGGTTTTTGTTTTGTGTTCACTACTAATAAATTGTGATATGATATGATTTTCTCTGAAAAATAAAATATACGTTTTACTGAAAATATTGATGAGGATGTCCCTTCCCTTTGATTTTTAGTTTTGTAAAGTTATTGCATGTGGCGGGGAAAGATTAGAACCTCTATCTACTTTTTATTGCTGTCTGTGTACCCATTGTGTAGATTACCCCTCACTTCCTGTTCAGAAGACACACCAGTAATTGAGAGGCAATATCCCTAGAGTGTGGAAAAAGACCACATTTGTTTGTTCCCCTTTTAATGCTTAACTTAATTTCTGCTCTGGTGACAATGGTGAATCTTCCCAAAATAGACACAGAGACAACAGTACAGACCCAAGAGCATGTGCATCATTCTAAACATGAACTGGAAAGATCAAAGGAGGAAGTTGTCTGAGGATATCAGAAAGTTAGTTCTAGACCAGCATTTCAATGGTAAAGGCCATCTTTCAAGCAGCTTGATGTCACTGTCAATGCAGAAATTTAGGGTCCATTGCATGTAGCCATCCACCCAGGTTGTGGACGCATGGGGAGAATTGACCTCAGATTGAAGATAGTGCACATGGCACAAGCAGCTCCCCAGGCATGGGAGTTCTGTGTGTAAGGACCCTTAAAAAAAAAAAATATATATATATTTTTTTTACATCAAGCTGCCCATACATAAAACCAGGGCATTTAAAGTGCACTGGCATAGCATAATAAAACAACTGAAATGTATACAAGATTAGAAATTCTCAAGTGTACAGGTAGCTTGTGTCTGTGATCGATGTATCTGCAGCAGATGGTTATGACCAGTAAAGCATGTTACTTGCCAGCTTGCCTCACTCAATCACCAAGATTAATCCATGTCACAATTTATCAATTTGAACAGAGATCCCTCTTCCTCAAAATCAATGGCCCAAACATGGTGGAGATAGACAGGCAACACTATGCCAACACATTTCTGCTGCTTCTACTGCCTGACGATCAATTTCAGTGAAACTGAGATAGCACTGTATACTATATCTGTGCATTTGCCTACAATATATTCACCCCTGGGAAGGGGTTAAACATCAAGGGCAATCCAAGGTTTAAATGTGTGCCTAGCCAGTGTTTTTGTGTGCACTTTGTGCTGAATTTTCTTTCCCTGCTTTGCACCACATCCCTGCTTACAGGATGGAACTCTGACTTGTTTACAAGGGCAGAGCTCTGACCTGTGTCTCTCCTCGCACCCACTGATCGGCATCTGCTGTGACTAATCACAGCAGAAACAGCAAGCCCCCCCAATGCAGAAAGGCTGCCCTGTAGCAGTAAATCTGCTATAGGGTGGTCACTATGTGATTATGCTGGGTCTTTTCTGTTTTACAGCAGCAGCAGTGCAAGTTACAAGGAAGTCATAGGAATAAATGTCAGCACATTAAAGGGCTGTTTTATAGATTTTTATTTTTATTTTTTAAGAGAGGACCTTTTTTATTGAAAGGGTTTTTTTTTTGTTTTGTTTTTTTGTTTTTATACAGAAGCCCATAGAAAGCATGATAAACATGTAGAACCAAATGTAAAAACATTACAGACACCTTACTGCTGATGGATGAACAAAAAGTATTGGCTCATATGTTCTTTTTAATTAGGTTATGCAATGCAATTTAAAATGTTCTAAAAAAACACACTGGCAAAAAAGTACATTTTCCCTGAAAGAGTGGTGGTTCTCAAGTAGATCTGTTTTGGGGTATTGTATTTTTTTATTGATTTACCAAGAAACAGACAGGAAATTCTACAGACCATATACACCAGTGTAAATATCCAATAAAGCGGGGGTCGGCAACCCATCGATCCCGATTGACCTGTCAATCGTGGGTGGGTGTCGGGTCAATCGGTAACACTTCTCTGCATTGCCAACCCCCGCTACTTTGACGCCAGTCACCCCCCCCAGCCTCCTCGCTCATCCTTCCTCACAGGTGACTACACATCTCTGGACGCACGATGGATGGCGGGAGCTGGCCAAGTTAAATTCTAAAGTTCACTGACAGATGATTGGTTGCCAGAACATGGGGTGGTGTTAGCAACCAATCACCAGCTTGGTATTATGGAAAATGACCTCCAGAGATGTGCAGCCTCCTGTCTACACCTCTGTAGGTAGGAGAAGCATTGGTGTCGGGAGGGGGGCTGTCCGGGGCTATAGTCTTGAGTGGGCCCCCAAAAAGCCCCGGGTCTCGTATTTCTTGTTCAGAATTATTAGCCCGGAGTCCCAAGGGAATTTGGGGCTATACAGGACCGGACTGGGGCTGCTTTCCAGGGCCGATCCTGGGGTTTCACAGGCTGCATCTGAAGGGAAGGGGGGACGAGCGCCACCAGATTTTACAGAGCAAGGGTCTCCCGTTTCCCCAGCGCCGCAAAGTCCCACCTCCTAGATGTCACACTGGTCCAATGCCAGGATTTGCGACTTTCATCATAGGAGCCGATCCAGGAGGCATGACTTTGTGTGACTGCGAGCGCCGGGTAAGCAGGAGCTCCCTGCTCTGTGTAAACCGGTGGGTCTCCTCTCCTCATGGCTGAACTGGCAAGGCTATACTGATGGACACTGGTGAGGCTGCATTGATGGGTACTGATGGGCACAGGTAAGGCTGAGCTGATGAGGGTGCATTGATGGACATGGGTACTTTAAAATGTGGGAGGGGTTGTCAAATTTACCTTCAAGCTAAAGCCCCTGGTCTTTTTCCAATCTAGCAACACCCCTGCCATCCCCTAAAAAAACAATCCCACACCACCCACACCGTAATTCCCTCTCCACAAAATGATTTGAACCAGTGTACAAAGCAAGGTTCATAAAGACTCGAATGAGCAAGTTTGGAGGGGAGGAACTTGACTGGCCTGCACAGAGTCCAGAGCTCAGCCCGATGGAACACGTTTGGGATGAATTAGAGCGGAGACTGCGAGCCAGGTCTTCTTGTCCACATCCGTGCCTGACCACACAATGCACTTCTGGAAGAATGGTCACACATTCCCATAGACACACTCCTAATCCTTGTGCATAGCCTTCCCAGAAGAGTTGAAGCTGTTATAGCTGCAAAGGGTGGGCCAACTCAATATTGAACCCTAAGGACTAAGACTGGGATGCCATTAAAGTTCATGTGCATGTAAAGGCAGGCTTCCCAATACTTTTGGTAATATAGTGTATATCCTAAGGATAATGTCTCTTTAAAAGGAATAGTTTGGTTCACATTATTTTTATATGTATGTATTAGAATCTGCGCTTAGGTGTAGGCTAGGCTGCAGACTTCCATGGGATGCCTCAATGGAGCAGCAAGAAATTAAAGGTATATAAAATAGGGAATAGATGGGGCTGCCTGTGAACTCAAAGGTCATCATAATAAACCTCCCTTCCCAGGTAGTTATTAGAAGTGAGGTAGTGAATCCCCCTTACCAGGTAAGTGATGAGAACCACAATATCCTGGGGTCTTATTTACTGCTCCAGGTTTCCCAAAAACCCAGTGTTGTGATTATAAATCAATAGTAAGTGCATATATATCAAAAACAATCAACAAACTATAACATTTAGGCCCCTTTCACACATGCGGACATTATGTCCGTATTTCATCCATCCGTTTGCGAATGAAATACGGACATATATGCATTCCTATGAACATCTGCAGACACCCGCTATTGTCCGCCTCCGCAATTGTCCGATTCTGCAGACGGAGGAAAATCATATTTTTCTATCCGTCTGCAGAGCGGATCGGATGAACACGGACAGACGGTCCGTGCTCATCCGATCCCCCATAGAGGAGAGCGGAGAGCTGACAGGGTGGTCCCTGCACAGTGTGCAGAGACCGCCCTGTCTGCCGCCGGCTCAGCGGGGACAACGGAGCGATCCCCACTGAGTAAGCGGATCATCACGGGGCAGATCATTACTGATCCGTCCCGTGTGAAAGGGGCCTAATAAATATAACCACATTCAGAGGGGATCGCATACAGTCCACCCCAAAGAGGTATTGGATCACTCTTCAAAGTGGTTAAGGTGTTCAGAGTGTTTTTCAACTCAGTGAAAGGTGAGGTGGTGAATCCCCCTTATCAGGTAAGTGATAAGAACCACAATATCCTGGGGCCTTATTTACTGCTCCAGGTTTCCCAAAAACCCAGTATTGTGATCATAAATTACTAGTAGTGCATATATATCAAAATGATCAACGTATACTATAACATTTTATAAATCTAGCCACATTCAGAAGTGATCAAAGGAAGTCCACCTCAAAGAGGTATTGGATCACTCTTCAAAGTGGTGTAGATGTTCAGAGCGTTTTTCAACTCAGTGCAAAAAAAACCCCAAAAAACTAAAAACATTATATATACACATATATATGAGATGAGAAAAAAGAATAAAATAAAAATATATTAGGCAGTAGGGATGAGCTGAGTGTTCAAGTCGAACGCATGTATACAGCTGAAGCTACCCCCAATTGCTGGTGTTGTTCTGTTTCTATACAACAGGCAGCTGCAGCAGTTACAGTGGGAGTTTTGTGCCCCCTGCACAGTATACACCTGAAGCTACCCCCAATTGCTGGTGTTGTTCTGTTCCTTTACCACAGGCAGCTGCAGCAGTTACAGTTGGAGATAGCGCCATTCTTCCAAGGCAGATTTAATAGCCAGTAGTTCCCGATCACCCACGTCATAGTTCCTTTCTGAGGGATTTTGTTTTCTAGAAAAGAAGGCGATGGGATGTAGAAGAGATTTTGCCCTCTGTCACCGAGACAGTATGGCCCCCACAGCGATTTTGGAGGCATCAACCTTGAGGACATAGGGCAAGTTAGGATCAGGATGTCTCATAATGGGTGCAGATGTGAAAAGGCTCTTCAACTTGTCAGCTTGCGCTTCTACAGTCCATGAGAAGGTTACACGTGATCTGGTTAATTGAGTAATGGGGAAATGATTCCCGAAAAGTTCTTGATGAATTTCCTGTAGAAATTTGAAAACCCCACAAATCGCTGCACAGACTTCTTATCAGTGGGGGCCGGCCAGTCAAGTACTGCGAACACCTTCTGGGGATCCATGGCGATCCCATCTGTGGAAATAATGAGACCCAGGAACTGGATGGAAGACTTCTTGGCCTTGGCGTAAAGATGGTGTTTCCTTAGCCTGTCTAGAACCTTTTTAACGTGGACTCGGTGCACATCCAGGGAAGAGGAGAAAATGTATATATCATCCAGGTTAGACAATAGTGAACACATCAAGGAAGTATCGAAAAACATTGTTCACAAAATGTTGAAAGGTGGCCGGTGCGTTACAGAGTCCGAAGGGCATCACAAGATATTCAAAGTGCCCCGAAACGGGACCTAAAGGCTGTCTTCCACTCATCCCCTTCCTTTATTCTGATCAGGTTATATGCTCCTCTTAAATCCAATTAGGAAATGACACGTGCCTCTTGTAGTCTCTGGAACAGTTTGGGAATAAGTCGCAAAGGGTATCAGTTCTTTATGGTAATTTTATTTAAGTCCCGATAGTCAACACAAGGCCGGAGTGCGTGATCTTTCTTCTCGACAAAGAATATTCCTGCCCCTGCAGGAGATGAAGAAGACCGGACAAAACCCTTGTCAAGGTTTTCGCTGATGTATTTTCGAAGTTTCTCGAGTTCAAGTTCAGAGAGGGAGAAAATTTGGCCAAAGGGAATTTCAGCGCCAGGCAAAAAGTTCAATTGGGCAGTCATATGGCCTGTGAGGGGGCAAAGTATCAGCATTCTTCTTGTTGAAGACATCAAGGTACTCGTGATACACGGAGGGCACTATTTTAACAGTCTCAGGATCAGCGCTGATGCAGAAGAATGGTCCTTCGGAACTAGGTGGTGGAGAAAGGCAGTTCTTACAGTTGTTGGAAGTAAAAGACACCTCCCAGAGGACCAATTGATGAGAGAGTTATGTGCCCTCAGCCAGGTTTGCCCAAGAATGACAGGGAAAAGTGGAGAGGTGATGACATCCAGACAAAGGAACTCCTGATGTCCGGAGTTGGTAAGACATGAAATGGGTACAGTCTCTAGGGTAATGCGTCCAGACTTAATTCCTGATCCGTCCACCAGATGGACAGAGAAACTGTTCTTTTTGGCACTCGGGTAATTCATGCATAGTAGCAAAAGAAGAGTCCACAAAACAGCTACAGGCCCCCCAAGTCCACGATGGCAGAAACAGTGAGAGTCTTTCCAGCAACCAGGAGAGAGATTGGCAGAAAAGCGTGGTTCTGTCCAGGATTCAGGGAGCCAACTATATTGGGTGGAGGAGAGGATCTCCGGGGGCATTGTTGAAGAAAGTGTCCTCCATCGCCACAGTAGAGGCAAAGTTTAAGGCGGCGGTGACGGGATCGTTCCTGTTCAAAGGAGATCTCAAATAACTGGCATGTAAAGTCTTTGTGACCCTAACAATGTCTTCAGGCAAAACTGCAGGAGAAGGAGATAACTGGACTGGGGACTGGACAGGTAGAAAGTGGTGGTTCCTGGTTCTCTCAACCTGTCTTTTATGCAGACGTCGATCAATCAGGATGCAAAGGTGGACCAAGTCATTCAAAGAGGTGGGAGCCTCAATCCTGGCCAGTTCATCCTTGATGGCTTCTGATAGACCGAGATAGAATTGGAAGCGTAGTGCAGAACTATTCCACTTGGTATCAGAGCTCCATAGTTGGAAGTCAGAGACATAATCCTCCACAGGTCGAAGGCCAAGTGACCTCTTGGTTTGATGAAGTAGCTGTAGCTTCGAAATGCAATACCATTTCTATGCCATTGTGAATAATCACATTTCCTGTTCCTGTGAAGTCACGACCAGCTGCTTCTTGTTTCCTGCCTCATTGTTCCCAGCATTCTCTGGATCCCTATAAGATCACACCAGTGCCCCAGGCTGCAAAGGGAAGACATTTATGAGACTCCAGGCCTGGCGATTTTCACCACATACTGAACTCATCTAATTTAACCTACGCTGTGGATATTTGCTGGGTCGGATTGGAATATCGGTGGTGATTGGGGGAGTCTGTTCATATCATCATATCCATCCAAGAACCCTGGCTGGGGGAATAAGCCATCTGTGTTTTGTGGTTCCCTGTAATAAGGAACCACAACCATCTGGTAAGCGGCAGCTTTTACTGTGGTGGAGGTGCTGTTTTCCACATGCGAAACACGTTTTTGGATTTACTTCACTTTCTCCTCACCATGGAAGAATTTACTTTTCTGTGGGACTTTTTCCTATGAACTTTTAGTAGCGTTAATATTTCTACCTTTATTATTGATTTATTATGGTTTGATTTGAATAATTTATTTATCACATTTATGATACACACGATATGAAAATATTTTTATGGTCATAATTGTTTATATCATTTATTTTCATATATTGTTTTTATATATTAATTGCTGATTGCACATATATTTACTGAATATTGGTGAAACAATTAGTGTTCCTTATATTTTGTGAATTTTACAATGTCACTTTAATTTTCAATGATTGAGTATTTGTTAATCTTTAGCGCAGCCCACTCTTTTTTCTGTTGCAAGTGAGTCAGAGTGGCCTCGGCAGTTTGGTGACAAAACGGCTCAGCATACAATTGAGCCATGGCGGCAAAAAAGGAAACTGCAGAAGCCAAAGCAGGATCATGTTGTTTCCGAAGCCGGTTGGCCCAAGCCTGGGGGTCTCCCAACAGCAGGGAGATGAGGAAGCACACCTTGGTTTCTTCGGCAGAAAAAGTGTGAGGTTGCAAAGAAAAATACAGCTCACAGGCATGCTGGAAAGTCCTGATTCTTTTACAGTCACCAGAGAAATGTTCAGGCAGGGGAACTCTAGGCTCAGGAACATGAGAAAGTCCAGTGCAGAAACAGATCATGGTTTGTGTGGCAGAGTTCTTGATTACTGAAGATTCAGAGGCGATAGCTGGTCTGGGCACCGATTGTAGTTGATTGTGTAGTTGAGCAAAGTCCATGTGCAACCCTTTGAGAGAGTACGGTAACAGTCCGATAGAGGGTTGACAAAAGAGAGACCTCCCTTTCAGACTCCATTAGTGGCTGACTGATACTGTCATGTACCTTGAAGGATAATGAATTGACGAGGTCGGTCTCTCTTGTAACTTCTGCCCAGGCCCCACTGGGATTGGTACAGAGGGAACCGAGGGCCAGAAGGGAAACAAGTGCCTGCAGCTGTGGACCCGGAGCTTTGCAGCAGAGGAAGCAAACTTGGAAAGGCAGGTGACCCGTCACGGCTGGATGTATCGTCTGGTACCCAGGATCAGCTGAATTTAAAGGGGAATTCCACAGGAACAGTGGAACTGAAACGTGCGGTGTGGTTAGGTCCTTGATAGGCTTACAGCAGAGGATCGCAGAAGGTCGCTGGATCAAGGTAGCAGGCACCGGCAGGATGAGCAGCAGTGAAAGCAGGGTCTTGTAGGAAGCCAGGTTCGGCAGCAGGCGGGCAACGTGGTACAGGTCAGCAGGCAGAGGCGAGGTCACAAGAATAGCCAGGGTCAGGAGCCGGAAGTCAGAGCCAGAACAGGATCCAGAAGCAGGGTCAGAGTAGGCCAGTTTCATCAGGAGGTATCAGGCAGAAGAATAGCGGGTGCAGGGTAACAGGAACAGCTGAAGATCAGTCAGCAACCATCTGGGTCAGAGCACTCCTTTAAATAGGCCTTATGGCGCCAATTTGCGCAATGGGCGCACGCCCCCGCCGCGCACGTGTGTGCGCATTAGTGCACACAGGTATGTGCGGACGCCCACACACGCGTACGAGTGTGCAATGGACGGGAGCAACTGGTTCTCTTACTTAGCTGACAGCTGAGCGGCCAGCCCAGACAAGGAAGGGCTGAGCCCAGCCCTGACAGTGAGTTGGGATTGTCCACCACCAAATCTGCGGTGGAAGGGTCAGTTACTTCAAGAGTCCTTTTTGCTATGAGAACGACCTCCTCAGAGCTTTCAACCAAAGTATCATATGTTAGTCTTTTGGGTGGGTGAATAAGCCTTCGCTCTCGCTGTTCTTTAGGTTCTGGGGTTACAGGCAGATTGAGGTTCTTCCAACTCTTCAATAGGTAGACTTTAAGGTAAAAACTCAGGAGCCTCTGGCCTGAGAGTCATCTCAGTCACCTTGGGAGAAGAAGTAAAGGGGGGATGGCAGGCCCTGGCATTTGAGACGGCCACAGACAATCTTTCTCTTCATTCTCGCTGTTTTCATCTTCAGCAAAGGGTACAGTGTGAGATCTAGTCACTGGCCGGGATCTTTGAGAGGCCGTGTGTGGACTGTAAATCTGGCTGTAGTGGCACATGAACTGCTTCTGACAGAGGCAACAGATGATTGCGATGCCAAGTCTTCAGCGGGCCTATGCTTCCCTTTGGCCGAATTTGATATACTGGGTGTCGTGGCAGATGCTTGCAAACAACATAGGGCTGTGACTTTAAGTGGTCAGCCAACTTGTGCTTTCCAGGGACACTCAGGTTTCTCAGCAGTAACTTGTCATGCACTCATACCCTGAGGTCAAAGTTTATTTTGTTTCTCTGTCCTTGGGCATATGAGGCAGCTTGAGCCTTATCATAGGCGGTTTTCAGACATCTCTGCAGGCGATCCTCTGTGGGAAGTTGCTGAGGTATGGTTGAAGGCTGTGCTGGAAGCCAAGTCTACTGGCAGCCGAGCCTACAGTCCGAATATCAAAACTATCAAACTAGACATTTTCAAAAAACATTATCAAAAAATATGGGGATTTGGTCACACCATATTGCTTTATGGTGCTTAAGCCCACTTACTGCGACAAAGTACCCCATGATTAGTGGGACCTACACTATCCACAGACTGGGAGATCCTGCTTATCTAAATAATGGGAGCAATACACTCCTCTGTATGGGAGAACTAGAGGTCTCCACCCATGACACAGGTGGACACCCAAAAGGATTTGGTCAGAATCCATACAATAGACAAAAAATATTTGGGGGGCACGCCCTAAAAGATGCATTAAAGATGGTTTTCAAAATCCCGCTAAATATCTTGTTCCGACCCAAGTTCTGACTCACGTAGGCAACAGGCCGTAGATGGCCGTCATGCTCTTGATATAGCACCCCATCTAACCCATCTCAACTCACGTCAAATTGTAGCTCGCATGGCTTGGTTGGATCTGCATAGGCCACAACTGGAGCGGTTGTTAAGCCCCATACACACGATCGGACTTTGTACAAACTTTCCTGTGGACTTTTGTACAAAGGGCGTTGGCCATAAATTTGTATTGTATTTCATACACATATTATATTTCATACACATGATCAAACTTTTTAGACAACAAACAGGACGTTCAATTACTCCAAACAGGACGTTCAATTACTCCAGCGTCACCTTTGGTAAACTTCTGTATTGTCTGATATTTTGCATTGGTTCTGAGCATGCGGGTTTGTACTTTGTACAAAAGTCCGATGGTTTTGTGTACACACGATCGGACTTTGCTCCATCGGACTTATGTTGTTAAAAAGTTTGTCCATTCGCACAGCCAACAAAAGTCAGATGGAAACCGAAAAAGTTTGTCTGATGGAGCGTGCACACGGTCAGATGTTGCTCCAAAACAGCTAATTTGCATGTTTGTTGTCAAAAAGTCTGCTCGTGTGTACGGGCCTTTAGGCTTCACTTCAGCTGCCTAAAACCTCTTCACACTTCGGAGTCCATTGTTCCTGAATGGACTCTGTGGGTTTTCTGGGCCCTCCAGCTGATCTGACAGCCTTCACCAGATCAGGCTCAGCGTCTTAGCGAATCCCTTGACAAATCTTCTGTAATAAGAGCATAATCCCAGAAATGACCTAAGCTCAGTCACGTTGGTAGGCCTCAGCCAGGAGGTGACAGCTTCCAGCTGCTGGAGATCGGTGGCCATTTCATCAGCAGACACAATGTGGCCAAGGTAG
This sequence comes from Lithobates pipiens, assembly GCF_037356315.1. Classification (NCBI taxonomy): domain Eukaryota; kingdom Metazoa; phylum Chordata; class Amphibia; order Anura; family Ranidae; genus Lithobates; species Lithobates pipiens. The sequence continues at coordinate 71,411,314 of NW_027507718.1, read as the reverse complement.
TTGACTGAGGGTTGATAAAACTGGCACTTTCTCAGAGACAGCTTCAACCACCTCATCATGGAGTCTCTTAAGGACCTTCTTCAGATGCTCTTCGTGCTCTTCCAGAGTCTTGCTGAAAATTATTATGTCGTCTAAGTACACCAACACCTCAATCAGTTTCATGTCACCCACGATCTTCTCCATTAGCCTTTGGAAGGTGCCTGGGGCACCAGACAGATCTTGATGCATACAGTCAAATCCAAAGATCCCCTCCAGGATAATGAAAATGGTCTTCTCCCGATCCTCAGGGTGCATGGGGATTTGGTAATACCCACTCTTCAAATCCAGCCTGCTGGACCACTTCGTTCCTGACAGGCTCTGCAAAGCCTCTTCTATCCTTGGGGTGATATATTGGTCGGGAATGGTCCTTTGGTTCAGCGTCCGGTAGTCAATACCACTATCGGGGAAGCGTATAGACTCTGGGACTCTCGGATGATACCTGCCCTCTTCAACTCTGCCAGTTGTTCACACAGATCCTCTAAAGGAATCCATCTAACTCTTTCCCTGAATGGTTTATGCACTTGAAGAGATGGATCTGGTATTGGGCACTTTTTGCACACCCCACATCAAATTCACTCTTGGAGAATGCAGCCTGCAATCTCAGGAGTCTTGACCCTTTCTTTCCATTCAGGCAAAAGGGGAGTATTCTTCAGCTAGAACTCCTCCACAGAGATCCCATCCTTTGCTCCCCCCACCAAATCAGACTGGGGTGGCCAAATTCACTTGTCCCAGCAACATCTGAGCCGGCATCTTCACTGGTGAGGCTGTTATGTTCCGGACACTAACCAAGATCTCCCCTTGACTTCTTTGCAACCCTTTGGTTGAAACTACCTCTGGAATTATCTCCACTCCCATGTCTTCTCTCTGTCCATCCAATTCAAGGACAATGAAAGGGCCTGGTTGCTTCCAATTTAGCTTGACAGATGCTCGTAAATACTTTACCAGGCTGTAATACCTCTGACACTGGTCCAAGCGCCAGATCTTTCCCACTCCTTCAGCTGGAGCCTTCTGTTTTTGTACAAGGTGCTGGTAGGCTTGTCTCAGCATGGGGTGCACACTTGTAGTTGAAGTGTCCGGCTCTAGAACAAGAGGTGTCAACAGTCTTCTGACAAGATCAGTATTGGTCCCTATGAGGAGAGAACTCTTACTGGTCCCTGGTGGGCGAGGACAGATCACTGCCTGGGTGTCAAAAGTCTCGGCTTTCCCAGCCATGGAGGGATTGATGGTCAGCTTGACCGGTAGATAGCCATCATAGGGGAAATTCTCAGTTACAGTGCCCCATATCTGCAGCTCTTCCAACTTCTGCAAAGGCAGGTGCTTGAGGTGGCTGTCATAGAACTCTCTGTAGAGAAGGGTCACTTAAGCTCCAGTATCCAGAAGGGCCTTGGTGTAGACTACCTTTACTTGGATGGGAACAACAGGAGAAGGTCCCAGCAGCTTGTCGGGGAGCATGGAGGAAGTAGTGGCCCTGGCCTGTTTGGTGGTTTGTATCCATGCTCCTGTCTGCAGAGATTCTGATCGGGCTTAAGTCTGCACTAAGTTCTGGGAGTCTGGTGTGCATTGACTCTCCGACACCAGGCAGCATGTGTCAAAGGAAACGGGACACTGGGTTGCTTGGAGTCAACAACGGGCAGCCCTCTGCAAGGGTTTAGACTTTCGCTGCTGTCTCGTCGTGTCATTAGTTTTGAGCCAGCTACCGTAGATGGGCACCCGGTTGGCTCCTTCACCAGAGCCCTCCGAAGTTTCCCTCTGGCTTCTGGCACTGTGCTTCAGTCTTCACTGGGCTTGGACACACCTGTTGATTAATGTCCCACATAATTTCAGCATACCTCGGTACACATGAAAATGCTCATTATCGGGTCCGATATAGACACTAGTATGGCTATCCGTGCATCACTACCAAAAAATGCATACTATCCCTGTAATTATGGATAATCAAACATTAAAATCACTTGATCGTACCAGATCTAATGAATATCAATTAGTCAGGGTGATTTTTTGAGCAGAAATTTTGATAAGAGGGGGTTAGCCCCCCTCATTAATCACTCTAATTATGTGAGATCTAATCTCATGCTTATGTACCACCACCTAATATCTCTAACATTAAAACCACTTGATCTTATCGGATCTAAGGTATATCTATTAGCCTAGATGATTTTTGGTCAGAAAATTGCATGTGGGGGGGGGGGGGGGGGGGGGCATCGCATCCTTACTGTATGTACCACCTAATATCTTTATTTTTATGTGGAATATCTCTGAAATGATGTGATATCTAAAGCTAAAACCACTTGATCTTAATGGATCTAACAAATAGCTTCCAAAATAACGAATTGTTTGGTAAATTTTTTGATAAGCGGGGCTGATAATGGGTTAGCCCCCCCAGCAAATACTTGTTAATATGGCTTCTTCTGTGTCAGATCTAATGCAAACAACGGTTGATCTAACAAAGATATAACAAACTGCATAAGAAATTTTGATATGGGGGGCTAATCCGGCAGAGGTATAAAAAGGGATGCTAGCGTGGCGGTACTGCATACAGTATTAAGTGTCAAGTGTGTCCTCTTTCTGATAGTCAATAAAGATGGCAGACAACAGTGTTAGTACATGCATGGAACAGCGTGTGGTTATGAAGTTTCTTGTGAGCGAAGGCGTAAAACCCGTGGATATCTACAGCAGACTTCAAGCACAGTACGGTGATGAGACACTAAGCTGCAGTAAGACATTTGAATGGTGTAAACATTTCAAAGACACGCTGTATGTCCGTCGGTGATGATCCTGGCCATGGTGGTTCCCAAAAGAGTTCCTCGAAGGTCAGAATTTCAGCACTGGTGACGAAGTGAAGCAGGCTGTCCTAGGATGGTTCAGGCATACTGACAAATCTTTCTATGCCAAAGCTTTCCAGGCATTAGGTAAAAACTCAGATAAGTGTATAAATGTAGCAGGGGAGTATGTCAAAAAATAAATGCAGTTTGAACTCCTTGAAATTTGTTCTTTTAGTACTTTTAGTATATAAACTCAAAATGTCTGGATCTGACCCTCGTATACAAAAAATAAATTATAATTTTCTACTTTCTGTTTTTTAAACATATCCAATAAAAAATAAAATCACATTTCCTCCATAATTTAGGCCAAAATATGTTATGGTTCATGTTTTTGGAAAAAAACCTCACAAAAGTGTATATTAATTGTAATACAGTATGTGCAGTTTTTACTTACAGATCTAACTGTTTTTTTTTCTGCCCCGCTTTTCAGGGAGAAGAAAGAGTTAGACCCCTTTCACACAGAGGCAGTTTTGAGGCATTTTAGCACTAAAAATAGCGCCTGAAAACTGCCTCTCAAGCCACCCCACTGTGAAAGCCTGAGTGCTTTCACACTGGGGCGGTGCGCTTGCAGGATGGGGAAAAAAGTCCTGCAAGCAGCATCTTTGGGGCGGTGTGGGATACACTGCACCAAAACCGCCCCTGCCCATTGGAATTAATGGGCACCGCTTCTAAATCGGCTGAAAAGCATTTCGGGAGCGCCGCATCATGGGCACTTTTAACCCCCTCTTTATTTTAAAGCTCACCGATAATGCCCGAAAAGCAGCGCCAAAGCTCCACTATAACATAAGCACAGCTTTTCCGCTAACGAAGGCACCGTCCCAGTCTGAAAGTAGAGTAAGATTCCACAGCCAAAATGAAACCTTCCAATGGTGCCCTTGGAGACACACTGAGATTCCCTCACTTGGAGTATACTGGACAGCATAAAAATATTTTTTTAGCTTGTAAATCAATTTCCAATCCTACTCGAACCCCAGAAAACAATCAAAAACATATAATTCCAGTGGTACAGTATATAATTGTAGCGGCGACACTTTGGACAAGGTGTCTGCTATGTACAAATGTAGTTTTTTCCTCAGAACAGTAAAGGGGCTCTGAGGGCTGATTGTGTAGGTTTAACATCAGATTGGCTGGGCTGTGATAGGGTTCTACCTGGTCATGTGTACAGTTGGGTACACATGACAGGCCCAGAACCAGACCTGGTTGGACGTTTTAGGTATCAGCGTTCCCCGGAACCAATCGGTGGGTGCGCCTGTCCCCTCTGAGGAGTCTGGGGAAGGGTACTTAAGAGGTTGAAGTCACGTGTTCGGGGTTTTCGTTCGTGAGGCCAGAGCTTCCTGCTCCTGAGTCTGGACCGGGGTAGCCCCGCAAGGGGTCCCGGTCACGGGAGTGTGTGCTGCCCCGCAACATGGTCTGACTGCCCCCATTAGACCCGCATTGTCTGGGGTAAGGATCCATCTGTTCCTGAGGCTCGGGAAACCGGCTGGTCCGAGGCGCAGTAACTGAAGGAAGATTCAAGGCGTCTGGGTGTGCTCTCAATTTGGAGGGGCACCACAGCTCGTCTAAGCGACCGGGGAGGACTTTTTGAAGGAGGGCCAACAAGCTGGCATCCCAAGAAGTGCCTGGTTGCTGGGTTGTCACGACACTAACGAATCCACGCTTTTCTAGTGCTGTCAAGGAGACAGAGAACGTTCCAGGTATTGAGGAAAGGTTCCTGTTCACTTTCTGTTGTAAATTTATTCAAGGTCAGAGACTTTACAAGTTCCGGATCAAAGTGCTGACTGCCATAATCTCTGGCTAGAGATTTGTTCAGCTTTTAAGTGCCCAGCTACGAGTGGCTACTCTCTGGGTTGTATTAGAGACTTTCTAATGATTAGCAGTTCAAGGTGCCGGAGTTTCTTCACCCTTGCCCTCTGTTCCCATACTAGACTGTGTTTGTTGGATGTTACCCCTGCAAATAAAAACCTTTCTAAAGGACTTTTATGGTGTCAGCGTCCAAAGTTGTTGGGTACTAACCCTGGGAACCCCTAGACATGGAAGAACAAGCCAAGTGGAGGTAACCGGTAAGCCCAAAAGTTTGACCTAGCAGGAGGGTCACTGGGGATCTGGTAAGCCTCCATCTATAAGCGGTGTTTTAGAGGTGATGGGTCCACGTGGTCAAATTTAATTTGATTGAACGATCAAGTCTCAGATATCACTACACATACACTGGACAATTTATATGAAGAGCCAACCAGCATGTTGCATATGAAGGAGCTGTGGGGATGCGCTGATCCTGAACCATGTCTCATCTAAAGGAGCCCCGGGGATGCCGTTGCTCCTAGGCTATGTCACATCTAAGGCCCTATTCACATTTAGCAATTTGGGATCACGGACAAAATTGTTGCAATTCTGCCTGTGATTTTAAATCGCATTACAATTCTGTAAAAACGCATCATGCCTAGTTGAGTGCCATTCATTTTAATGGGACCCAGTAGTGGCTGGTGCTATATTTTTGCGATGGCAAACAATCCAACTGCCACCCCCCCTCAGTCGGTTGGATCAGCCACACACCCCCCCTGGTCGGTGGAATCACCGGCACCACACCCCCCCCTTCGGTTGGTCACCAGCCCTGCACTTACCCCATATAGGTTGCAGGCAGCACTTCCTCCAGGTGGCAGCTTACTCTGCGTCTCCTCTACAACCAGGTCTCTGATTGGCCAGGAGGAGAATTAGGAAGACAATAGCGAATATTAATTTCCTATTGTCACACAACTGGGTGGGCTCGGGGCACAGTGCCCACCCTTTTTTGGAGCTAATCACGTGCTTCTAAAAAAAAAAAAAAAAAAAAACATTGGAATCCATGCGTCCAGTGCATCTTGATTAGGGACCAGGCGCATGGATTAGGGGGCGGCGCCCCTGTGCCCCATATGGATGGGCCGCCACTGATGGCACCTCAAACGAGGTGCATTTTTGCCATGCGATAGGATCACACAGCGATCTGCATCACGCAAAGCTTGTCGCTCAAAAAGGTATAGAAGCTTCTGTATGCCATGGTAACCTGGTAACATGCTGTCAAAGGCTTAATTTGGTTCAGTGGTTGTGACTTCCTCTCGGCCCTCAAGAAATTCCTGTTGGGTCGCTTCCAGCCCGTGGCGTCATTTCCGATGCATGGGTCGGTGGTCAGCTACTGCTCCCCCTATCCATCCTGTCATTGGTAATAATATCCCTGGAGCTCCCTTGAAGTTGCCCTGGGCATATCATTGTTTGAATCATACACCAACTGTCCTCCCTAACATTCTCCACTCCACTGGAATGCAACATCCTATGTTTTTTGCCCCCACCATACAGGCTTATTTATGCAAGCCTACCGTTTTAACCCCTTTTACCCCACAAGGCTTATGATGCCATTTTTTGAATTGCAATACACATTTTATTTTTGGATTATTTGCACAAATTATCAATTTGTAAGACTTTTTTTACGGCTTAGAACAGTTATATCGAGACATTACACCACCATCTTGTGGTCATTATTTATATAGCGCTCTGATTTGTGTGTTTCTACTGAACATTAGCTCCTAACAGTTTTCTATTCTGAAGATATTGATGTTTGTCTTGCCAGCATGTTTTTCACTGTGAAGTCAGTTAGTTTTCCCCATCAATACAGGTATCTCACCACTTCCAGATGTCCCCAGCAGAACAATGTCACTTCCCGTAGCTCCACTTGTACATATGTAATGACGTTCAACGCCTTCTGAAGAGGTCATTACGACAAAACCGCACTCGCACTGGCTATAGTGGAGCCGGCTTGTAACTCTTTATAGCTGTTAAACTTACTTGTAAAAGTGCCTTTCCCCCAACACTGGGGCTGCTGGCGTTATTCTAGGGCAAGTTGCAATACAGAAGGCATCCATACTATCCACTGCAGTTGGCGTGCGTTCCACACACTCACGCCGTTAGCCAGAAGGACCGGATGTCCTGCGTGACCTTGCACTGCCTCCGACGTACGTTTCGTTAGTATTTTGTCTTCAGTTCTACTTTAAGCTCTGCCCCTACACACTTTGTCTTATGTGATGCCATCCCCTGATGACTGAGGAATCTTAGTGGCAAAATAAAAAATACTGTTGAAGACTGCTGGAGCTGAAAATCTGTGTTAAATGGAAATCCTGATTGTTCAATGCATTTACTTGGTCCCGGATAGAATGGGGAAATTTGGGCCTACTGGCTCTTCAGGGTGATGGCACTGTTCCAGTCCACATGCAGACTTTAGTCACATCTTTTGGCATTGTCCCATAATTATTGACTTTTTGACACGAGTCCTCCAATTTATCGCTATGATGACGTCCATTTCGGTTCCCCCGTGAGTTGAGAGTCTGCTTGCTGGGTCTGGTGGAGGCCTTAGCCACAAGAGGGCTTTTGAGTATGCTGTTATATTATGCTAGAAAACGTATAGGTTTGCACTACAAATCAGTTAACCCCCCTTACCTGCAGCAGTGGAAATCTCTGGTTAATTCAGTGCTTCCCCTGTATAAGGCTTCCTATGATGCTAGAGGTTGTCCAACTAAATTTGGCACAATCTGGAACCCGTGATTGAAGCTCCCCAAAACTATTACAGAACCGTCAGTATGACTGCCTCCCAAGGTCTTTTTACTGGTGTCCCAAACCCACTTTGGTATGGCCTCTGAGGTTCCTATTTCTTATTTCTTAACTGTGTCTCTCTTGAGTAACAGTGCCCCTCATCTATTTACCCAATTTTCAGCCTCTATCATTGTGGAAGCTGGAAGATCTCTTGTTATCCTCCCTGTCCTATGATGTTAATTGCATTAATGTCTCTTAATAACATCTTACCATAGGACCTTTGTGCGCCCTCCACCCCAAATGGTAGTTTAAGCACCCTGCTTAGCCTGTAATTGCAGAGCTGTAACTATGTTATTGATTGTAATTGTTGCCTTTATTGTTTTTTTTCGTTTTGTTTTGTTTCGTTTCTTTTCTCTCTGGCAGTGGTTCCCTCCACTGTCTTTTGATGTAACTTGAATATTCAATAAAAATAGAATTTATATAAAATAAAATAAAATAGGAAATCCTGCAGACAATGCTGGTGCCTAGTCAAATGGATCACAGCTGCTCCCCACTTGCCATGTAATCTTTGTGGCTTTCACCGCAGCAAAAAGGAGCTTAAAGTAGAACTATAGGCAATTTTTTTTTTCATTTTGGATAGAGTAAGGTAGGGTAGTAACACATTGCAGAGATATCCCTTCACTTCCCGTCCCATATCAGTAACCACCTGTCACTGAACAGTAAATGAGAGTAAATTAAGGAAATTACTTGGGAACCCCCAGGTCACCAGAACTAGTGTCCCCATAGGAAGCATATTAAGACTTCCTCTCTATTACATTTCTAGGGAGAACTAACATTTTTGTGATTTTCTTTTACTTTCACTTTCAATGATAATTGTAAACAGGACAAATAGAGGGGAAATCTCCCTAACGAAGGCACAGACAGTAATAACAATTGTCAGATGTTCTAATCCCTCTCCACTCTATCCAAAAAAATAATTGCCTTTAGTTATACTTTAAAAGCGAGATTCAGATGGGAGAAACAGTATATAATAGGTATACTCGTAAAATTGAAAAAAAAAATTGATAATATGATAATAGGTATTTTCTATCTGATATTACATAGGTTGAAAAAAGACCCAGGTTCGTCAAGTTCAACAAATAAAAAAAAGAAATAAATAGAAAACCCCCATATACAGAGCCCTATACCCAGTGGTGTATTTTGGTTTTGTGCTGCCCTAGGCAAGGCTAAAATTGGGCGCCCCCCCATCAAAATTTGTCCCACCCCTTTCTTCTAAAGTGGCTATTGAATGTCTCTGATGCCTATTCGGGGTCTCTGGTGGCTAAGAGGAGTCTCTAATGGCTGTGTGGGGTCTCTGATGGCTATGTGGGGAGTGTATGGAGCGCAGGACGATCCTGTCAGTTTCAGTGCATACAGCAAAACTATGGAATATAACATGTTCCCATGAAATCAGTATGCTGATCCGATCACAGGAGGTGATGATGGAAATGATCAGACAGGTCAGTGGGGCTGTCCCGAAATTTGTCACATCCCGTCACCTGGGCTGTAGAATGGTGGGAGGGGGTGGTGCGGCCCCAGGCCATGCGGTATGATGAGGGTGACACCCAGGGGTGTATCTAATGCGAGGCAAACAAGGAGTTTGCCTTGGGTGGCATTTTTTATGGGGGGTGGTGCCACCCCCAGGCAAAAGGACACTAAGAATCTGTTCCCATAATCACAGTCCAGAGTACTACACAGAGTATAATAATAGAAATGAAGAATGCAGCACAGAGTACAATGATCAGTGCAAAGTGCTGCACGGGGTACAGTGATTCCAATGAGTAATCACAGCGTGATCTGATGACCCCGGTGTGAAGATCAGTGTTGGGGAACAATGTAGTTGGAGTTACTCTTTCCCAGGAAGAGAGTTATTCCTGGAAATGGAATGACGGAGGTGACAGTGGGTTTGCGGCACACAGCTAAGGTTCCCCATTCTGCTCTGGGCTCTCCCGATGTGATGTGATCAGACTCAGGGCTCTTTGCTCTTGAGCTCTGAGTCTGATCACATAACATCAGGAGTGGAGAGCTCTGAGTCTGATCACATCACATCAGGAGAACCAGGAGAAAGATGGGGAACCTGAGATGTGTTAGTCGCAACCCCACTGACACCACCGATATTCCTTCTCCAGGAGGAACTCCCTACCAAGGAAAGAGTAAGTCCAACCACATCGATCCCTGACACTGATCTTCACACCGGGTCCTCAGATCACTCTGGGGAGAACTCTAATCACTGTGATCACACAATATACCCTGTGCAGCACTTTGCACTGATCATTGACTCTTCTTTATTCTTCATTTCTATCATTGTGCGCTATGTAGTACTCTGGACCTTGATCATGGGAACAGAGTCGTAGTGTCCCTTCTGCCTGGGGATGGCACCACCTCCCTATAAAATGCCACCCAAGGCAAATGCCTTGCTTGCCTCATGGAAGATGCACCCCTGCCTATAACCACAGTTAATCTGGGGGAGGGGTGAAAAAACCCTTAAAATACATTATCCAATTTGCTCCAACATTTTGATCCTCTAAGGCAGGGATATGCAATTAGCAGACCTCCAGGTATTGCAGAACTACAAGTCCCATGATGACTTGGATTACAAGCATGTTTCTGGAAATAATTATGCTTGCAATCCAAGGTTTTACTGTATTCAGTTCACTTAATCTGTCCAAAGCTGAGGTCTTCTATGCCTCTTATTAGTTTAGTTTTCTTTCTCTGTTGTCTCTCCAGTTCCCCAACAACCTTTTTATTTACTGGTTCCAAAAACGGAACTGCATATTCTTACTGATGATTTGTACAGGGGCAAAATTCCCTTTCTCTCTCACTTCAATTCAAATAAGCTGTATTGCAGGATCAAATACATATTAGCATTGCCAGAGCAATAGAGTTTATTTGGGAAGTGGGGAGGGTAGGAGGGGTTTCTCTAGGTCAGGGGTCTCAAACTGGCGGCCCTCCAGCTGTTGCAAAACTACAAGTCCCATCATGCCTCTGCCTGTGGGAGCCATGCTTGTAACTGTCAGCCTTGCAATGCATCATGGGACTTGTAGTTTAACAACAGCTGGAGGGCCGCCAGTTTGAGACCCCTGCTCTAGGTCAATCTTTGGAGAATAAGGGGTACTATAAAGGGGACAGGGGAAGAGTCCATGTAATGGATTTCAAAAATGATTTTAAAAAGGTTATAAAGGCAGCATTTTTTTAATCTTAAAGCATTCTATGCAAGATTCAAAACCTTCAGTGTGCAGCAGCCCCACTCAGCTCCCCTGATACCTATCTGAGGTCCATCTAGATCCAGGGATGTTGAGCAAGAGACTCGGCTGTCCGGGACTCCCCTCCCCATTGGCTGAGACAGCAGTGTGGTGCCATTGGCTCCCGCTGATGCCAATCAAAATCAGTGAGCCAATGAGGAGAGAAAGGGGGCATGGCCACTGCTCTGTGTCTGAATGGATACATGGAACTGCGACTCGGCTCGGGTGCCCCCATGGTAGGCTGCTTGCTGTGTGAGCATTCAACAGGAGGGACAGGCCATGAGCTCCGAAGAGGGACCTGAGAAGAAAAAAATCTGGGCTTCTCTGTACAAAACCACTGCACAGAACAGGTAAGTATAAGAGGTTTGTTATTTTTAACTAAAAAAAAGAGACTTTAGTATCACTTTAAGTCCTCAGTTTTTCATGTCCCTCTCAGTCTGTGACATGCTGTCACATATTGTGCAGCTCTTTTCACCATTGGCTTCTCTTCTCTCAGTAGAATTTGAAGTTTCCGCCTCTCTTCTATAGAACTTAAGTTCGGGATGGGAGCGGAGATTCTGTCTGTGCCATCCTAATTTGATTTCCAGGCTGTTGGGGGTTCAGTCTGTACATGCTCAGGGTCTCTCTCTTTCTCTCTCTCTCTCCCTCTGGAGTCTATACTTTTTTATTACAAGAAAGTATTTTGCTTGTTAAAGAAAAAGTATCATTACCAGAACACCCAGATCCTTCTCCATTATTGCATACCCCAGTTATACTCCTCCTAGGATGTATGATGCATGCATGTTTTTAGCCCACAAATGCATTAACTGAAATTATATTAGAAGCAATGCATTTGGTGTTCTAGTGAGGAAATCATGATGGGCACATTTACCACAGTTTAGGAAACTAATTTGCTCATCTATTAAAATTGCCCATGGTTTTGTTGTGATGTTGTTGCTAAGATACATATTAGCCAATATACTAAACCATGTAACCAGAATAACTTTTTGTCTTTGCCCATCAACATTAAGATCCTGTCAGTGAGAGCCATGATTTATCTCGTGCTCCCACCACCACTGCCTTCATCACCAGCCATGATCAATCTGAGCTATCACTTACACACATGTAGCAATTTGTGGGTTCCTATTTATCAAAGTTCTACATGACACAAGGCTGTTGTATAAGTGTAGGTAAGGGTGTGCTGGTTTTAGTAAATTGCACTACTGTTATGTTTTGGAGTCATCATGAAAAAAACTATTTCATAACTTGACCACCATAACTACATGAACATATGTTATCCTTTTTTCATGTTTTGCTGTACTTTCATTAAAAGCCTTAAATGTGATCTCAGGCTGTAATGGCAGGACAATACATTGACCTTCTAGCTAGAAGTCACGCCAATAAATCCTTAAATGTCTGGTTCATGGAGAGGAAAATGTAGCAGGTGTTGTTTTACTAGTATCCACTTAATGCTCAGAAACTGGATATTGCTTAACATAGTCTAAACAGACACTTAAAAAGAAAACGAGACAAATATAGCTCTACATAATCCCTGAAAACAGAATAAACAGTACTTTGCCTACCATTCTATGTTTTGATACATAAAACTGTTTGTATTGTTATGCTGTCAACCAGTTTTATTACTTATACTGAATATTTTCTATCTCAACAAACATTTTGGTGTTTGTTTAAAATACTTTTTTTTTGTGAATCTTCATTTTCAGATATTGTGCTAAGGTTACCTAAAGGTAAAATACATTGTGATTTTCATATGCATGCTATAGTATATGTTCACAATTGTTCTTCATTTAGCAATTTTAGACCATCTAGTGGAGCCTTTCTTTACCTTTTTATACCCCAAAAGCTTGCTTTAAAAAAAAATTGAAATCTTAGGGAACCCCTGCTTAAAATTCCTACTACAGCCCATCGTGTGTTATCAGGATTTGGTAAGTTGTAGACATATGAACAAATAAAAGAATATAGAATGAGGTCTACCTAACACATTTGACACTTGGTCACTTAGCTGGTTATTTTTTTACCTTTATGCAACAAAACTATTGTCGGTAATAATCATAAAATGAAACTATTAATAATAATAATAATAATAATAATAATGAATAGAAAAGAGAATCAGGTAGTGAAAATTATAGTATGCCTTTCTATTTGTGGTCATTGAAGGAATTCAACCTTACATAAGTGGTCACAGTAGTCTATACAAGGGATACTTTGGCAACTGGGTCTCTTCCACACAGGAAGCAGAACATTAGTGGAATGTAGGTGTGAGTTTTTATCAGACAGAGGAAGGCAAGGCTATGATATACAAAGACATTTGCTAAAATCCTTACAATGTATAAAACTAAACTGCATGCCCAGCCATAGCTGTGCAAGAAATCCTTCAGCAATAAAGCTGCTGTGCATTGACAGAAAAAAAAAAAAAAAAAAGGTTTGGGAGTGAATCATGTACCTCACGGAATAAAAAAAGCAGTTTATCTGATAAGAAAGTTAAGTCTATCGTTTCCAGGTTAAAGAACTATTTATTTTGTCCCTCCTCTGCTATAAAAGTCAAGTGTGCCAGTAAGCTCCATTGCAAGCACTGGACATTCAAGTCAACCAAGTCTGGTGCCGAGTCATCTTCACAATAGAGTGGTGCCCGTGCTTGTACAAGTGGGGGCAAGTCTGTGGGCCTTTTCAGCTGCTTGAACTCAAGGCATTTTGAACTCTTGGATCACAGGGGTACAGGTTGGACTTTTGCTCCCTACCACCCTGGGGGCTCTTCAGATGGCCTTGTAACAGCTTCATTCCTTAGGAATAATTTGCCAGTTCCCTCCAAGGAACAATTTCAGGGCTATTATTATAACCTGTTTATGGTTCTGAATCCCGATAAGGGGATATTTAGTATATATATAATTCGTTTTAAAGGTTTTCAACACCTTCTTGCGGGTCTAAAAGTTTCCAATGTATTCAGCCCAGGCTGTGATTGCATTACTACAACAAGGGGAATTTCTAGAAACTATAGATATCAAGGATGTGTGTTTGCATAGCCCCATTTCCCCTATAGCATTGGCAAGATTTGCGGTAGTCAAACAATATTTCCAATTTGTAGCTCTCCCCTTTGGCCTGTCCACAGCCCACCGGGCATTCACCAAGGTGCTTGCACTGATTCTTATGCTGTTGCACTCTCAGGCAATTCACATTATCTAATATCTGGACAACCTTCTCTTAAAGGATAAATCCGCCTCAGCCCTGGCTGCCAATGTGCCAAAGATGATGCAAACACTTAGATCTTTGGGTGGATTCTCACTCTTCAGAAGTCTGTGTTCGAGCCAACAAACCACTTACAGTGCCCAGACCTAGTCTTAAACAAAGTCAAAGCCAAAGTGTTCCTCACCTGGGAGAGAGTTATGACCTTCTGAGATCATGCTATGACTTCTTGCTCCAAAGAGCTTCCTGGTGGCCTCATTTCAGGTGGTGAGGTTTGCCCGGTTTTACTCCAGTCCTTTACAGCTCAATGTACTGCTCAATGCTGACTGCATGGTCCTTTGACATGCATATGTGCCTCTTTCCCAAGATCAGAATATCTCTGTCCTGGTGACTGAGAAACAGAGTGTGACCTGACATAGCCACTGTGACAAGCCTCCATCCAAAATGACGTGTATTTGCAGAGAAAAATTGGTCATGAGACTTTGAATAAAGCGTGTCACAAATGATAAAGTAACAATGTAAATTGCATTGAAGGGTACATAAGTATAAATATTTATTTTACAAGCTGAAACATTTCTTTATCTCAAGGTACAAGAACGGATCCCAAAAAGGCTATTGAAAGCTGACACATGAAAAATATGTTCTTATACTAATTGTATTCTGTACCTTGAGATAATGAAATGTTTCAGCTTGTAAAATAAATATTTATATTTATATTTAAATATATATTTTATTTATAATTATTTTCCAGCACTGCCTTAACCCTCTTGGGCATGGAGTTCACCAGAGCTTCACAGATTGCCACTGGAGTCCTCTTCCACTCCTCCATGACAACATCATGGAGCTGGTGGATTTTAGAGACCTTGCACTCCTCCACCTTCCATTTGAGGATGCCCCACATATGCTCCATAGGGTTTAGGTCTGGAGGCATGCTTGGCCAGTCCATCACCTTTACCCTCAGATTATTTAACAAGGCAGTGGGCATCTTGGAGGTGTGTTTGGGGTCGTTATGTTGGAATACTGCCCTGCGGCCCAGTCTCAGAAGGGAGGGGATCATGCACTGTACATGTTGGCATTCATGGTTCCCTCAATGAACTGTAGCACCCCAGCGCCGGCAGCACTCATGCAGCCCCAGACCATGACACTCCTGGTTGCCGCAACACACACTTGACACCATCTGAACCAAATAAGTTTATCTTTATCTGGTCCCATCAGACCACAGGACATGGTTCCAGTAGTCCATGTCCTTAGTCTGCTTGTCTTCAGAAAACTGTTTGTGGGCTTTCTTGTGCAACAGCGTTAGAGAAGGCTTCCTTCTGGGATGACAGCCATGCAGACCAATTTGATGCAGTGTGCGGCGTATGGTCTAAGCACTGACAGGCTGACCCCCCCCCCCCCCCCCAACCTCTGCAGCAATGCTGGCAGCAATGTGTCTATTTCCCAAAGACAATCTCTGGATATGACGCTGAGTACGTGCACTCAACTTCTTTGGTCGACCATGATGAGGCCTGTTCTGAGTGGAACCTGTCCTGTTAAACCGCTGTATGGTCTTGGCCACCATGCTGCAGGTCAGTTTCAGGATCTTGGCAATCTTCTTATAGCCTAGGCCATCTTTATTTAGAGCAACAATTGATTTTTTTTTTCAGATCTTCAGAGAGTTCTTTGCCATGAGGTGCCATGTTGAACTTCCAGTGACCAGTATGATAAAGTGAGAGCGATAACACCAAATTTAACACATCTGCTAATGAGTCATGTGACACCGGGAAGGGAAAATGGCTAATTGGGTTCAATTTGGACATTTTTTACTTAGGGGTGTGCTAATTTTTGTTGCCAAAGGTTTAGACATTAATGGCTGTGTTTTGAGTTATTTTGAGGGGACAGCAAATATACACCGTTATACAAGCTGTACACTCACTACATTACATTGTAGCAAAGTGTTGTTTCTTCAGTGTTGTCACATGAAAATATATAATAAAATATTTGCAAAAATGTGAGGGGTGTACTCACGTTTGTGAGATACTGTAAATTACACATCTCATTTCCTGATGACCTATCACACTTTTGAAGGTCCTGGAGCACCAGGACAGTGGAATTACCCACAAATTTTTGAAAAGAAAACACCCCAACGTATATTCTATGAGGCATTATGAGCCTTTTGAATATGCCATTTTTTCCGAAACGTTTTTGGGAAATGTGGAAAGAAAATTCAAACTTATTATTATTATTTTTTTTTTTTACACAAAGTTGTCAATTCATAAGATATTTCTAACACATAGCATGTACATAGCAAAAGTTATAACCCAAAATATATTCTGCTACTCGTCCCGAGTATGGCGATACCATATGTGTGAGACTTTTACACACAAGATAGATTAGAAAGGTGCGTGGCCTAATGCATGAATCCTTTTAAAGCGTTTATTAAAAAATTTGGAATATACAGAAAATAATATGTATTCATAGGTGTCTGAGGTACAAGGATAATAGCACTAAAACAAACGGTAATACATATAAAAAAAATGTCTATACAAAGGATAAAAGATGAATATTCGGCTAACACGTTTTGAGGATTTTCTTCTTCCTCAGAGCCTTAGAAAACTGGGTCTGGTCTGTATGTTAGAATAGTGAGGGCAGGATGGATGGTGTATCACGGGGTGAGTATTAACCATACGGGAGGATTATCTTTCACTGTAGTGATATTCTTTCTACATCACAGCACTCTTAGCACCATGGGAGTGTGTATAGGGCTCTGGATAGAGAGGCTGCAACACTAACACTCCATTGGGAAGGTTTGCAAGACCGACGGATGACCTGATCCCTATACACACTCCCATGGTGCTTAGAGCGCTGTTATGTAGAAAGAATATCACTACAGTGAAAGATAATCCTCTCGTATGGTTAATACTCAGCCCTTAATACACCATCCATCCAGCACTCACTATTCTAACATACAGACCAGACCTGGCTTTCTAAGGCTCTGAGGAAGAGGAAAATCCTCAAAACGCATTAGCCGAATATTCACCTTTTATGCTTTGTATGATCATTTTTTAATATGTATTACCTTTTGTTTTAGTGCTATTATCCTTGTAATTCAGCCACCTATGAATACATAGTATTTTCTGTATATACCAATTTGTTTCAAATAAACGTTTTAAAAGGATTCAGGCATCAGGCCACGTGCCTTCCTTATCTCTCTTGAGTATAGAACTTTGGACTTCTCCCAGTCGGCCAAGGCAGCAGTGATTAACTACACACTAACACCACCACGAAAATACCACCAACTCTATCTAAGGTCCCCCGCACTAGCGCAGGAGAACATGCAGGGAGCACCATTAGGCGTTCTAGGAGCATAAATTACACATCTCATGTATTAATGACCTATCACACCCTTGAAGGCCCTGGAGCACAGTGGAATTACCCACAAAATGACCCCATTGTGGAAAGCAAACACTCGGACATACATTCTATGAGGCATGGGCTGCAGATAGGTACTCGGGTACTCTGATGGGCTGGAGACAGGTACTCGGGTACTCTGATGGGCTGTAGATAGGTATTTTAGGTACTCTAATGGGCTGGAGACAGGTACTCGGGTACTCTGATGAGCTGCAGATAGGTACTTGGGTACTCAGTTACTCTGATGGGCTGTACTAGATAGGTACTCATGTACTTTACGCTGGAGACAGGTACTCGGATAATCTGATGGGCTGGTGAAGGGTACTCGAGTACTCTGATCGGCTGGTGACAGGTACCCGGGTACTCCGATGGGCTGGGGACAGGTACTTGGGTACTCTGATGGGCTGGTGACAGGTACTTGGGTACTCTGATGGGCTGGTGAGAGGAACTCGGGTACTCAGATGGGCTAGTGACAGGTACTCAAGTATTTTGATGAGCTGGTGACAGGTACTCGGGTACTCAGGTGAGCTGGAGATAGATATTCGGGTACTCTGATGAGCTGGAGATAGGTACTCGGGTACTCTGATGGGCTGCAGATAGGTACTCAGGTACTCTAATGGGCTGGAGACAGGTACTGGGTACTCTGATGAGCTGAAGATAGGTATTTGGGCACTCAGGTACTCTGATGGACTGCAGATAGGTACTCAAGTACTGTACTCTGTGCTGGAGATAGGTACTCGGGTACTTTGATGGGCTGGTGACAGGTACTCGGAACTCCGATGGGCTGGTAACAGGTACTCGGGTACTCTGATGAGCTGGTGACAGGTACTCAGGTACTCTGATGGGCTGGTGACAGGTACTCGGAACTCCGATGGGCTGGTAACAGGTACTCGGGTACTCTGATGAGCTGGTGACAGGTACTCAGGTACTCTGATGGGCTGGTGACAGGTACTCGGTACTCTGATGGGCTGGTGACAGGTACTTAGGTACTCTGATGGGCTGGTGACAGGTACTCGGGTACTCTGATGGGCTGATTACAGGTACTCAGGTACTTAGGTGAGCTAGAGATAAGTATTCCGGTACTCTGATGAGCTTGAGATAGGTACTCGGATACTCTGATGGGCTGGGGACATGTACTCAGATGGGCCGGTGACAGGTACTCCGATGGGCTGGGGACATGTACTCAGATGGGCCGGTGACAGGTACTCTGATGGGCTGTGACAGGTATTGTGATGGGCTGTGACAGGTACTGTGATGGGCTGTGACAGGTACGCTGATCGGCTGTGACAGGTACTCTGATGGGCTATGACAGGTACTCTGATGGGCAGTGACAGGTCCTCTTTATTTGGGGGGGGATTGGGCACTGTACTGTGTTTTTTTTTTTAGGCGGGTCTCCTCCTCGCTAACTGAACCCGGAAATGGCACTACAGCCCTCTTTGTCATTTGTGACTGGCTGTGATTGGACACAGCCGGTCACCTGGTAAAGAGCCAATTTCATTGGCTCTTTACTCTGATTGGGGAGGGGGTGTGCATAAATACAGAAAAGGCAGGGATGCAGTAAACAATGAGCATAGAGAGCAAATACAGGTAATATAATCCGACGCGTTTTGAGTATTTCAACTCTTCTTCAGGGAAATGGATCAGCATACGCACAATATATATCTATAAAGAAAAAACAACATGAGAAAAATGTATAGCTAATATTGGAAGTGCAAAAAACATAATCATAGTAGCATAAATTCCTAAAGCAAATGTATATTATACTGACCCTGTATTGACGGCTCAATTTGTCATAAATGCATCCAGATAAATAGCACATAAAAACATAGAGCCATAGGTGACAGAAAATATGCTGCCTTGTGCCCCCTCACATTGGTCCAAACCCAGAAGGTAGGCCCCGATCGTTGGAGATCTCCCCCCCGCCACACGAACACCAGACCAACTGTGACAAGGTTTCTCCCAGCAGAGGGCATCTAGGAAAATCCCTCACATGAACCCGCAAAAGGTAATCTAAAGAATACAAAATGAAAATAGTGGGAGAAAGAAGTGAATTTCATTAGTGCTCATCAGTGTGTGCAATGACTACACTGAGAGCATTCATATTGGGAGTATTAGGGTGGATTACCTTAATGGCCACAAGTAGCAAGAGTGGATAGGTTGGAGGTCTTGGTATGGATACCAACTGGCGTCCCGCGAATATAACTGGTGGGCTGGAGGTAGGTTGGACGTATATCAGACTCAAACTCAGAGAGAAGGATATATGGTCCGGTACATGAAACCTGCTGGTGATATGCAAGTTCTGTGTGCACCTGGAGAGGGGGGAGAAAGAGTAAGCAGGAAGAATATGTCCCAGCAAGGAGAAAAATGCCAAGAGTGGTCTCCCCATATTTATGGGGTGAGCAGACCAGCAGATTAAATGTAAAAGGGAGTGTGGAGTTAGCAGGTGATGGAGGAGCTTACCAGTGTCCAGGATGTAGGTGAGTAGCCAAGCAGAGTGTGTTGCAGCGGGACTGACATATGGGAAAGCCGGCAGTCTCTCCAAGGTAGATGCCGCGAGGGATCCCTCGCGGTCGGCTAACCTATGGGGGAAGTAACTTCTGGGTGTGCGATACCCTGGCGGTGCACATAAATGGCAAACGCAACCACAGCTCATGTGACCGGCTGTGATTGGACACAGCCGATCACATGGTAAAGAGCCATCATCACTGATCGCTGTGCTGCATGCCCCCGGGGGTGCGGAGGAGCAGTGAGACCGGGCGGATGGCATATGACGTCCACCCAGAGGGACGGAGTGTTCCTGCTGGCATCATTTTACAATAGACGGTGTTGAACTGGTTACGGTTTGCATGACTTGCTTAGTCAGTGCTTCTTGGGTTGTTGAGCACCATCTGTTTCTCAGATTTGCAAGGCTGCCACCTGGTCCTCTGTTCACAATGTTTGTGAAGTTTTATCAGCTCGATCTTCAGGCCTTAGCTAATGCCAGCTTTGGCTGCAAGGTGCTTCAAGATGCTATTTGAGTTGGGAACTTGGTTCCCTTGTTTTGGCCTTTTGGCATTCTCTGCTGTGTTGCCCATCCCTCGTCTGTTTTGCTTGGAGACGTCCCATGGTCAAGATTTAAAAGAGGCTGTGTCTTGTACTGTACGGTTATGAAATAAGGATTTTTGACTTACTTGTAAAATCCTTTTCTTGGAGTACATTACAGGACATAGAACACTCTTTCCTATGTCCTGACCTTTTCCTCTGATTGCTTGCTAAAAGACTGAGGATTGCTGGAAACAGGAGGGGTTATTTCGGCTGTCTTGTTTGCCAGTGTCCTCACCTGAAGGTGGTAGCTTATATCCAATGGTCAAGATTTAAAAGGGCCTGTTTCCTGTACGGTATTGTACATTTCAAGTTGAAGTCTTTTTTGGTTATACTGAATTTTGTTTTACCCCAGAAAACCTACATAGTCAGTATAAATTTGATCATAATTAGCAGACTTTACAAAAACGTATTCACTTCCTCATAAAAGAAACTTTAACTAGCAGCTATGTATACTAATGATATGAACAGAGGAGATAGTGGCATTTAAAATTCTATCTGCATTAACTTAAACAAAGCTAGCAACTTGCCCCCATACTCATTGGTTTGTAAATATTTTTTGTTCTCCTTATATAATTACCCCTATATAAACTGGTTAATTAAAATATATACATACAAACACATGAAAAAAAAAAAAGTACTGATGATACATTTTCAGAAACATAAGTGTTCTGCTAGAAACTGCTAAGAAAAGTGAAAGAGGAATGTATTAGACTATATTACCATTATGCCCAAACAAAATTCTTGTGAGAGTGCAAATCGGCAGCATAGCTATTATTCATCAAACATGCATGCTGAGATCAGCATAGCATTATTCATGAGAAAATTCAGTAAGGCCGAGAGGGCGCAGGGATGAAAATGAGTGATAGTGTTAAGCCTTTTGACTGTATTTTATTTAACACAGGTTCTTAACAAATAATCTTTCAGTGAAGGGAGCTAGTCTTATCAGTGCCATGCAGACTGCTACAAATCCTTATCTCCAGCGAACAGTTTGCTTTAGTGATTTTTTTTTTTCTTAGTAAAAAAAGTGGAATCAAAAGCTACATATAGGCACTGCTTCCCAGACCCTGCTGTCTGCTCCCTTCAGACAAATAGCGACCTGAATACAGCAAGCAGGCAGAAAGGCTCCTAAATTATAGTTAATATGAGCTAAAAGGGGACAAGACTTATAAATTGGGTTTTGCACAAAACTGAATATGTATTAAAGTGCTATCCATAAATGCGCTGTTCTCTGAGTACACATATGCACATAAAACCATAACAAAACTTAGACAAGCCTGTTATTGAAAAGCCATTACAACCATTTGTAAATCTGAAAGGACAAACATTTGCTTTGGCTTGACAATAATTCCTAGGAATTGTGTTCCCCAGGCCACTGGCAACGCACTGCGCTGGCTTGTCATTGGGTGAGATTTATAGTGAGAGAAGTTACTGCTGTTAGAGAAAAGCTTTTTTTTTTACTTCTATGCTGCTCAAAATAAATGTTAGACTGGTAGAATCAGATAACTGGATTTAAAAAAATATAAAAGTAATGCATTTGTATGAAAATAATTGTATTTGGAGTAGGCAGTAACAGAATATTTCATATGACAAGATAATGAAAAAGTAGGTTGCTCCTGCTATTTATCAGCAGTGCAGGAATAATTGTACTGTTTTGGCACTTACTAATGGTCCTACAGTGAAATACTAAGTACAACTTATATTATCTTTATGCTAAACCATACTGCGATGGAAAACATTTATATTTATTCTAAATGAGATTTCCAACTTTGTTTTTGATAGTTATTTTTTAAATGAAAACCGTTTCCTTCTATATGTGCAATATTTTATCTAGGCAGCAGATACATTAAGTAGCAAGGTTCCGTTGTATAAAATTCTCCAAAAACCCCCCACCTTTTACTTTATCTTTAAAAGCTTACTAAAACACCTGTGACCAATGGCTCCCCATATAAATGCATAGTTACACGTGTATCATTATATGGCACTTGAGGTAAACAAAGAAAATGTCATACACTTTTAACAAACCCCCATTGCATTGTCTGATCTGTAACATTATAGTCAATAGCACTAGTGCTACACACAGAAAATTTCCCATAAAAGCTACTCCCTCAAATTACAAACCACTGCTCATTGCTTCAATCAACTGTGCTCTAGCTCCTAGAGCAGGGGTCTCAGGCTGGCGGCCCTCCAGCTGTTGTGAAGTCCCTTCATGCCTCTGCCTGTGGGAGTCATGCTTGTAATGGTCAGCCTTGCAATGCCTCATGGAACAGGATAGATTTGCAACAGCTGGAGCGCCACAGGTTTTAGACCCCTGTCCTAGAGTATTGCTACCGATTGGAAGAGTGTGTAGGAGGATGCATCAGACCACTATAGACCTGGGTTGCTGCTTTGGTGTGAGAGCCATGGTCTGATTCTCCAAAGAGCTACTATGACAGAGTATGCAATTTGACCATATGCACTATATTAACAAAAGTATTGGGACACCATATATACTATATGGTGCCCATATACACTATATTAACAAAAGTATTGGGACACCGGCCTTTACACATACATGAAATATAATGGCATCCCAGTCTTAGTCCGTAGGATTCTATATTGAATTAGCCCACCCTTTGCAGCTATAACAGCTTCAACTCTTCTGGGAATGCTGTCCACAAGGTTTAGGAGTGTGTCTATATGTAAATGTTTGAACATTTTTCCAGAAGCGCATTTTTTTGACTAGTAATGGCATCGATCAGTGACTTATAGCACGACTGCGATATTGCGGCAGACAAATCGGACACTAACTGACACTTTTTAGGGACCATTGACACTAATACAGTGATGCTTGCTAAAAAATATGCATTGTAATTGCACTAATGACACTGGCTGGGAAGGGGTTAGCATCAGGGGCAATCAAAGGGTTAACTGTTTGTCTAACCTGTTCTTTCTCATTGCTTTGACTAGGGGAAGGCATAGATCCATGTTCCTGCTTCGCAGGTACACAGGATTAATACCTTCCCTGCTGACAGAACGGGAATCTGTCTTGTTTACATAGCCAGATTGCTGTTCTTCCTGTGTAGTGTATAATCGGCTGGTGCTGGCGGACATCGAGTCTGCGATACAGCCGCTGGGCTCCCGCTGTGTGTAAACACAGCAGGAGTGGGTCACCGGCGCCAGCCATGCACGCCCCCGGACCCAGAAGTGTTAGATCACATACTAGGAATGCATACAACCCCCTCTCTCCACTGCCCTCATGTTCTCCCCTCTCCTTAAAAGCTCCACCATCTGTCATATGTCTTACCTTTGTTGCAATATTAATCTGAAACACCTATCCGGCTGTAGTACCTCCAAGCATACTATACTATACTACAGTCCCTTGCAAGAGAGATTATACAGTAGGAGCATTCACAACTGGTCACCAGGGAAAAATGGAGACCACAGAGGGTGCAGCCTACCATGCACCCTCTCCTGCCCATGAGTGCAATGAACCCTAGGCACCTGTTCTGGATCTTCCTTGTCCCTGTCTGGCACTCAGTGGGATCTACACTACGCTATCACTTGTAAATGCAGAAGCTGGACTTCAGTGTTACCAAGTGATAGTGGTGAGCAGGGAGCAGAAGACCTGAGCTGTGTCCTGTAGACATGAAACCTCACGGGTCCACCCATTTAAAGAGACTCAGGCCACAATGCTGATCACAGTTGCTCCCATGCGCACTTGTATTGTGGAGAAAATGCGGACGGTTGTCTGACTTGGTCAGTTAGTGTGCACTCTACAAAGTAGTCAAATTCTGCTGTCTATTGGACTATGCAGTAATATTTAGGCACACTAAACAACTATTATAACAGGAAAAATCTATGGGACTATTAATACAATGTCTATCTGATTGAAAATTTACAACATATTTCTATGGCTTCAATTTAATTAACCTATTATCTTAATGGGTGGGGAAAAAATCGAGTAAACCTTGACGGCCAGGTCACACAGGTGGTTGCGTTAAAACACAGCCACTGGTCTGGTGTGCGGTAGGATGAAAACATTATTTTCCTTTTTTTTTAAAACAAACTTTATTGAAATGCCACACAGTGACATTTCATTAAGTTCTATTGGCTGCAGCACAGTGTGTCCAACTCAAACCTACCACACTTGGTGTGAATGGACCTGAACTATAAAACGTTCTTGGACTTGCAGCATTTTACATATAAGACAAAATAACATGTTTTTATGCCAAATCCGTACATGCCTGGAGTAGTGACGCAATATACTATTATATTATGGGCTGTTTCAGCCATTTTTATTAATTACCTCCAATGTCTAGACCCAGATCAGTGCCCAGAGCTTCCAGCTCAATGGAGCTTTTATACTCTAGTCTTAGTTCCTCTGCTAATGCATCAATGCTACATTGCAACATTTAACTGTAAATATTTTCTATTTAAATATATATACAGCGGGTAAAATTACGTTTTGAACACGTAACCATTTTTCTAGGTAAATATATTTGTAAGCCCTTGTACATACGGTCGGACATTCCGACGGAAAATGTCCGATCGGACCGTGTTGTCGGATAATCCGACCGTGTGTGGGCTACATCGGACTGTTTCTGTTGGAATATCCGACCGACAAAGTTTTAGAGCTGGGCTATAAAATTTTGCGACAACATGATCTGATCGGACTTTGTCCGATCATTTGTAGAGAATTCTGATCGGACAAAGTGCCACGCATGCTCAGATCAAATTCCTAGACCAAAGCTATTGGCTACTAGCCTAAATGTAGTCCCGTCATAACGAAATAACGTCATCACGTTACGAATGATCGTATTTTCCGACAAATTTGTCCGACCATGTGTATGCAACACCAGTTTCGGACAAAATCCATTGGACAAAATTTGACGGATTTTGTTGTCGGAACAGCCCCCCACCATGATGTTCCCGCCTCCAAACTTCACTGTTGGTTTGGTGTTTGTGGGGGGATGTGCAGTACCATTTGACCTCCAAACATGTTGTGTATTTTGGCATCCAAAGAGTTCAATTTTGGTCTCATCTGACCAGATTATATGCTTCCAGAATTTCATAGGCCTGTCTAAATGTTGTGCAGCAAACTTTAAACTAGATTCAACATGCTTTTTCTTCAGCAATGGAGCCTTACGTGCTGAGTATGCATACAGACCATGGCAGTTGAGTGCATTATTTGTTTTCTTTGAAACAATTATACCTGCTAATTCCAGGTCTTTCTGAAGCTCTTCAAAAGTGGTCCTTGGCTCTTGGACAACTCTTCTGATAATTCTTTTTACTCCTCTGCCAGAAATCTTGCGAGGCACACCTGGTTGTGGCCAGTTTATGGTGAAATTATGAAATTATGTTCTTTCCACTTCCGGATTATGGCCCCAGCAGTGCTCATTGAGGTTTGGAAATCCTGTTACCAGTGCTATCAGTATGTTTTGCAACAATAAGGTTGCAAAGGTCTTGAGAGAGCTCTTTGCTTTTACCCATCATGAAATGTTTCTTGTGTGACACCTTGGCAACGAGACACTTTTTTATAGGCCATCAGTTGAGACTGAAAAAGCTGATATTAATTTGCACTGATAAGGGGCAGGATTGCTTTCTATTTACTGATAAATTACAGCTGGTGTCTTGGAGTTCCATGCCTTTTTGCACCTCCCTCTCTTCATGTGTTCAATACTTTTCCCTCTGTAATTCCATTGTATTACACATAACTTAATTTCTGAATGTATTTATTTTGGTTCCTTTGTATGTATGGATTGCATGGGTTGTTACCGACATGTGGGGAAATTGCACCTTTAGAAATATATTTACCTAGAAAAATTATGTCTTCAATACTTATTTTACCCGGTGTATATACAATAATAAGGTAAGACTAAAAAATAGCATAAGGGCCTTAATTCCATAAGAAATTATTACATTGACATCAGGGGTGGATCCAGAGTCTAGTCTTGGGAGGGGCACTGCCAGACAATACGTTTTTTTGGGGGGCAATTTATAAGGGAAATGGCTGGTGTTGGTGCTTCAATTATCATGGCGCCATGGTTGTTATGGTGTCAGGATGATTGAAGCACATTATTTCTATTATTACATTGTTATATAAAATGAAATAGTTCAACTCACCATAATGCGGAATCAGTGGGAGCCCTGAGCGTGTCAATTGCCACGTTGCCTGCCACCAGATGCGGATTGTCACTTGTCTGTCACCAGATGCGGATTGTCACTTGCCACATCACCTGTCACCAGATGCAGATTGTCACTTGCCACACGTTGTGGATTGTCACTTGCCACGTCGCCTGCCACCAGATGCAGATTGTCACCTGACACTTCACTTGTCACGCATTGCAAATTGTCTCTTGCCACATCGCCTGTCACCAGATTGCTGATTGTGACTTGCCACGCCACCTGCAAGAGGTTACGAATTGTCACTTGCCATGTCGCCTCTCACCAGATGTGTATTGTCACTTGCCACATCACCTCCCACCCATTGCGGATTGTCACTTGCCACGTTGCCTGCCCCCAGATTTGGATTGTCACTTGTCACGTCACCTGCCACACATTGTGGATTGTCACCTGCCACGTCACCTGCCACACGTTGTGGATTGTCACTTGCCACATCACCTGCCACATGTTGCAGATTGTCACTTGTCACGTAACCTGACACACATTGCGGATTGTCACCTGACACATTGCGGATTGTCACTTGTCTGCTACAATTGTCACTTGCTGTGTCACTTTCCTGCTAAGGTGGTCTCTTGCTATGTCCCAGAGTCAGGCAGCAGAGAGATGATGTATGACAGGATGTGCTGTCTGCGGCTGCCTGCACAGTGAGGGCGGAACTGCAGGGAGGGCGGTGAGAGATGATTTTATCTCTCTGCTCCCCCCACCCGCCGGCTCCTTGATTGGCCAGCCACCCGCTCATACACCAAGCTGCCCAGCTGCTTGGCTGCTCTTTCACCCGCCCGCTCACCGATCGAGCCGCCCTGCCTGTCTGCGCTCTCACCAGCAGAGCTGCCCGCGCTCTCACCCACGGAGCCGCCCACTCACTCACCTGCACTCTCGGAGGATGCAATTGCCCCATTGCCCCCCCGAATCCAGTTTAATGGGTGTAGTGTGAGTGGAAAGAAAAAAAATAAAAGAAATGGATGAGAATATGACAGGACTGGTGGGGTAGGAATTCATGTTCATTGTCCTTCATTTTTACATAATTAGTAAATATAGGAATAGATAAAAAAGAGAAGAGGTAAAATTAAGTAACATCTCAACATCTCTGACTAAATAACTTGGAGATAGACAAGATAGAAACAATGTCTGGGCATGTGTCCATACACTGAGTAATTTGGCATGTCAGTTATTCAGTAATTCAATAATTGTGAGTGTTTCATTTATCATATATCCCCAGGGTCTGTTCCAAAAAATATGAATAACTCCAAGTTGTTTTCTGCCTAGCCTGATAGATTGTTGGGTTGCAAGGTAAAGTAGTTATTCTTTAGCGTAGTTAAACCATAAAGGGGTGCCCTCTATTATTACTGAATAGTGTAAATAAAACGCCACAGACTCTGAACTAGGACTTGCTCAAGCTGGGATATGTCCATGAAGTTAATAATACTGCAAGTTACAGTGTCATAATCTAGAACAGCTTTGGCTTTACAAGTGGAGACTAAAAACGACCTGCTTCAAATTCTGTAAGCGGTGCCAATGGTTGCAGTAAAGTTAATGCTCTATTCTGGGATTATATCCATATTTGTGACCAGTTCTCCATTGGTTTATGGGTTTAGAAATCCTCTTCCCATTCTGCCACACGTGAATGGGTGGGAAGAGTAATGCTGAGGTGATAAAGAATTGAAATTAAATTCATGATGGAAGAGTCACAGCACCAAAGTGCTCATAGAGAGTTTGTGTAAGAGCCATAGCCCACTGCCAAATTAGTATATATTTCAAACATTTCCCGAAGAGGAAATATCAGAATGTTTACATGACTCCTAGCAATCAGTTCCTACAATGCTTATGTTTGCTGCACAACAGTGTTCTATTGCTTTATGAGTGATAGATTTGATTTTTGTTAAACCCAAACTTCCAAAATTACATTTTAAGAGCTGCATATACCATTATGTAGAGACTTATTTTTATTGTGAAAAGAAAAAGTAATGCTTGGTGATTCATCCAGATTTTTATACTTATATAGCATATTCTCTAAACAGTAATTGTCTAAAAGCTCGCACGAGTTAGCCTTATTCAGAACGCGATGACCTTAAGTGATAGCGCTAACTGGTCCAGCTTTCATTTTCAGGCCTGCTTGAGACTAATCCAGACAGATCAATTACTCGCTGTGTACACATGGAGCAGGGAGCCTGTGAACTCCTCCCAGGGCTCCACACAGTGGCAATCCCAGTAGAGTTGCAGGCAGTGCTCCTGCAGGTGCAGTTTCTCCGCAGGGCCATAAGAGCAATGAATAGTAAAGGTTTGCAGCTCAAGCACATTGAGCCTGTTTAGCGGCCACTAAATAATCCCCATTTAATCAGATTATGTAAATTCCTACTTCAACACCCTCACCTCCTCTCCCTTGCAGCCTCCCCCACTCATTGAACTCCGAAAAAAAGCATAACAAATCCTACTAAGAGGCCATGTCTAAAGAAATACATTATGCTTAACGAATAGGAGAACTCCATTTACCAACAAAGTGGATGGGTTAAATTGAGAATTGTCTTTGTCCAGTAAAAAAGTGTGATCTTTTCCTTGCGAGATG
Organism: Lithobates pipiens; assembly: GCF_037356315.1. Lineage (NCBI taxonomy): Eukaryota > Metazoa > Chordata > Amphibia > Anura > Ranidae > Lithobates > Lithobates pipiens. The sequence goes on along the minus strand of NW_027507718.1, from coordinate 71,382,239 downwards.
TCCAAGTGTTATACAGGGATAGTTTAATATTATTTACACCAAAGCTGTGAAAAGAATGTTTGTACTCTATTTAATGGACTGAACATGTCTAAGGGAGCATATAAAATAGTCAAATGCACAGCCGTCTAAACAGAACACTAGACTAGCAGGTGATGCCAAAGAAAAGCAATGTGGGAAGTTTGGATTTCTGGTTCATCTTTTTGAAATAAATGGTGTGCTGCTTTTTTGTCAATCATATTAACTGTACCTCTATAATTTTAGGAATGCAATTTGCTTTCAGAGCCTTTATGAATTATCCAAATATACCTCAAATAAGGCACAGCAACTATTGCTAAATATCATCGACCTTGGTAAAATGTATTATTTTCACAGAACGCAGTCTATCTACTTAAGCCTTTTGTTTTTTCTTCTTGACACTGAGTTTATTAAGTTACTCTGTGTTAAATACTCTACTGCTAGTGCATTGACATTTTTACTTAATCCTAAACTTGCAATTCGGTAGGTTTAGGATTCTTACCTTAAATGTTTCTCTAAATTTTAATCATTCTAATTATTCACAACCTCAAGTAATTTAATCATTTATTTCATAGCTTTTCTCAGTTTGCAAGATGCACTGTATGCAACTAGCACAATCTTTCTGCTTGCCCCACTTGCAAAATGGTAGAAATATAATTTTTTCATATAATAGATTCACATTAGCTATTTAATTTGGGGTTCTATTAATGGGATTGTGATATGATCTCTTTCTCTGGAGTGTGGCTCCCTGCAACAAACACACTTTTTTATAAATAGGCCCTCTGACAAAGTCAATGATGAAAAATGTCAGGAGTGTCCAAACGGCCACCTATTCAGGCGTACGAGTGTGGAGCTCAAGCCGTATTTTACCGCGACTGATACAACCAATGAGCAGTGAGAGTGACACACACAGTCTGACAATTGTTTACATGCCTATAACGTTTTATACTTTGTAAGTGCAATACTTGGGGGGGGGTTTGGATAATAAACTTGCCATACAGTATTACGTTATGAGCTCTTTTTTTTATATGTATAATACTACTGAGGAGGAGAGCACCATTATTGAGAGCGTTCACTGAGGAGGAAGATCTTTTTCTAAAATGTAGTCCAGCTGTGGATCTGCTGACAGGAGGAGGCTTACATATAACTATTGTGGTAGTATATTGAATGTGCAGTTTTGGCCAAGCTCTGGAGAGTTGAATATCCACAGGGTGAGAAGCCCCATGAGGTATGGTGATGGGATTTTATTAATAGACCCAGATTACCAACAGCATATTACAACCTACCCCGGTTATGAAGGATTTAAGACTCTTTTGAGTATTTTTAATATAAGGACATTCTTCATATATGGACATAGTGATTTGAAGTTACACAGCGCTGCTAGTGCTTTTATTTTCTTGGAAATATAAGCATCTGTTATATGTTTATTAGATTTTTTATTTTTATAGTAGTGGCTAATTTACCTATAGAAATATATGATTTAATTCCTGAGCACTGAGGGGAAGTGGACTTTTGCATTTCATTGTGATTGTATACTTTCAATTTTAGAGGACACTTTTTTATATAGTACTTTGTAAAATACAAACAGGGGGCCTCCAAATTATGTTTTCTCGGCCTCAGAAAGACAAGATAATACTTTTTGCTCACAAGGCCTCCTTGGCTAGTAGATACCAGGAGGGAGGTTATAAAATCCTCTCATGTTGGTATAGAACTCTAGCCAAACGGCATAGAATATACCTGCATGTTGCGAATAGGCACTATGGGGAGTCTGTGGGGACCCTTCTACACATTTTCTGGGAATGCCCAAAATTGAATTTTTTTTTGGACTGCTGTGGAATCTACCACTAAAACGCTGACCGGAGTCTCACTTGGTAGGAATCCGGTGGCCTACCTATTGAATGACACCTCAATGTCTTACAAGAAATTTAAGAACTCATTATTGATGCATTTTCTTACAGCTGCTAGGGCCTGTATTCCCGCTTTGTGGAAAAGTATGTTTTCTCTTACAATTTCTCATTGGAAGATGAGAATCACAGATATCTAAGTTATGGATAGTCTTACCATGACTTTGAAGGAGCAAGAAAACAAATATTGAAAGATCTGGACTCCCTATTTTTTATAGGGACCAGACGCTGCTAGCCTGACAGCTAGTGGAGTGCTTGAATGACTTGTATAGCGCTACCTATATGAACTGAATTGCCTCAGGGTGCTTTTCTTGCCACCGGTGTCCATCTGCAGCTATTTATGTGGGCCTATAACCTGTAGAGTCCCGACACACTTACAACATTGATATACACATACACTTATTATGGCCAATTTTTTTTGGACAGGGTCTAATTAACCTACTAGCATGTCTTTGGAGTGTGGGAGGAAACCGGAGTACCCGGAGGAAACCCACGCAGGCACAGGGAGAACATGCAAACTCCAGGCAGATAGTGTTGTGGTTGGGATTTGAACCAGCAACCCTATTGCTGCTAGGTGAAAGTGCTAACCACTGCACCACTGTGCTGCCCACTGCTTGGTGGAATGAGCGAGTCAAGTAAGCTCTCCTACTCCTTATCCTCACCCCCCCCCATTTATTTATTTATTTTTTCTCCTCAATTAAACTTTCTTTATCATTCCACTTTCTGTCATCTTTTTCTTCTCTTTCTTCTTTACGGGATTGGTTGTTTCGACCCCTCTCTTACCTTGATATCTTCAAAAAAGTTAGAAAATTTTGCAGGTAATTTGCCAAGACTCGTTATTGTGCATTACATATTGGTGCTTAAAGCTGAATATGTTAGCTTTTCAATGATTGCTAGTTGATAGAATGTTTATTGAATGCTGCCTATGGAGGGATGTGCCTTGATCTATTTTTGTACCTTGTTATTCTTTTGTCTAATGGTTTTGTGCAATTCCTTGACCTTCAAATAAAGAATTAAAAAATAAAATAAAAATACAAACAGTGCTCCAAAAACCAAGCATGGCAGTTTGTTGTCCTGGGCAGTACAGCCAGTCAGTCACATATTTTTGTTTTTGTCAAAAGCAGTCAGAATAATGCAACCTGTTATAGCCTCATCACAGCATTCCTTGCTAGTAAGGACATTACTGCTTTACTTCCCAGCAGTGATGTATATTAAAAGATGGCCCAGCTGGCACAAGGATCCATGTAACAAAAAGGCAACCTGAAAAAAAAACTTTCTAACTGGGCCTTGTCGAGCTAACATGGTTAAAAAAAAACTCAATTAAAGGTGTGCAAGTGGGAGAAGTTAAACTTGTCTTTTCACCCTAATGCTAAACCTAGGAAGGTTTTGTGAGCTTGGTGGATTTGAGTACTATTTTGGCACTTTTGTGTTGAGATATGCTGTAAGCAAGCTTACAGTCCCGAGGAGGAAAGGGAAATTTGTGACCCTTTGTGGTTTTAAAATAAATCAGGCAGAGTTTTGAGCCTGTATTTGCTTCTATTGCTGGCCCACTATAGGATATATATATAAAAATCAGCCTTGAGCCATCACCATCTACTGGTCATTACTCAGCACTACAGCCTATGTCTGTGCAATCCAGTGGCATTGCTAAAGGGGAGCGGGGGGGGGGTGCGTGCCACACCCGGGTGTCACCCCTCTGGCAGCACAGCCCTGGACTGGATTGAGAGAGGAGCCGTGGCTCTCTCCTCTTACTTCTTCCTCTGGGCACTCCGGTATCTTTGCTGTGTACTTAGCTGCATGTGATGTTTGGGGTGGGAGGAGGAGAAAGAATTGTGTCCCACATAGCCAAGTGCCGGGTGCCAGCATATCCCCTGGGGATCGGCACTGCAATCGCCTATTACTGTGACAGGCTGGTGGGGATCGTTGCCTGTCACAATTAGTACATACCTCACAGCCTAGGCTCTTCTTCCACTCTGACAGTATATCCACAACAGGAGGAGGGGCCTAGGAGCAGGGACATCTATGTGAACAGAGCCATTCTGGTCTGGGGTCTGTAAATGTGGGGAGGAGAGATATATACTATATAGTCACAATGGGCAGATATTCAAAGGGGGGTTACATTAGGGGGATTTCACAGGGGGGTACATTGGGGGATTACACAGGGGGCATTACACAAGGGGGTACATTGGGGGTGTTACACAGGGGGTTACACTGGGGGCATTACATGGGGGGTACATTGGGGGCATTACACGGGGGGTACATTGGGGGATTACACAGGGGGCATTATACAGGGGTACATTGGGGGCATTACACAGGGGGGACATTGGGAGAATTACAAGGGGGTAGATTGGGGGCATTACACATGAGGGTACATTGGCGGCATTACACGGGGTAGATTGGGGGCATTACACAGGGGTTACATTGGGGCATTACAGGGGGGTGGTACATTGGGGGAATTACACGGGGGTTACATTGGGGGGATTATACAGAGTTTACACTGGGTATTTACACAGGAGGGGGATACACTGCAGGGATTTACACAGGGGGGTACAATGGTGCAGGGACTTATGCGAGGGAGTACAATGATGGGGCGATATATACTGGGGGGATTTACACTATGGGAGATTAAACTGGGAGGATTTACTTGGGGAAGGGGAATTACACTGTTACTTTGGGAGATTACACTGGGCTGCTCAGTCTAAAATGGCTCGGTCTATTTTTTGTCACAGTCCAGGCCTTGGTGGCACTATGATTCAATGATGGTGTCACCCCAATCCGTGACAGTGCATGGATTGGTGCACTGTAATAGACCACAACATTTACAGGGGCCGATTTGGGTTGCACACCATGATCATGCGCTGCTGCCCTGGAGAGAACTGTGGCAGGCTAGACAGAAGAGAGCTCAATGCACTAGGCTGCCCATTGTCTACTGCTCTGTCCTGCTCCTGCTGTCACTCCGCAACAGCAGGACAGAGCACTGTGGCAGGCCAGGGGGATAGCTGTGCTGATGCGCTAACCTGCTCAGTGTCCCGGATTGCTCAGTAGTGGCAGGGGGGTTTGGGTGACACCATAATTTACCGCACCAGGTGACACCAACCCCAGTGACGCCATTACTGCAACCTAAATCTACTCTAATGAAAAAGGAAGAAAACTGGTGTACGCTCAGCTTGTGCCTGATCCACAGGTAAGTCTTTCTGCTCATGCAATGGATGGAGATCTGCCTGACATATCTCTTTCTGGTTTTGTCCTGAATTTCTTCTGTAATTGTGTGGATTGCAGTTGTGCTCAGCTTGTTTACTCTTATCCTGATCATCATCCTGGCATCTGTACTTTGGTCGGACATTTTTCTGTATACTGCCTGGAACCTGGAAAAATTTTGAAAAAAAAAAAAAAAAGACAGTTAATATATGAAAAAGAATTTACAGAGCATTATGAATTAGCTAAAGAGATATGGGTGTGGGTGGTACTTGAGGTCAGGGCGTAGCCCAAATATAACTCTTTCTCTACATGTACAGTTATGCTTTAAGTCTGCTATAATTATCTATCTATCTATCTATCTATCTATCTATCTATCTATCTATCTATCTATCTATCTATCTATTCAATTAAGCATTTTTGTTGTTACCAGCATAAGAAAATAATTAAAATCAGCCACAGATATAATGAACACTAACCACTAGGCTTCTATTTTTAAATATCTACATGCTGTAATTTTAAATTGTTAAATGCATACATGATTTCCTATTTAATTAATGCAGCTATAGTATACACATAGTATATTCACATTTCAGTTAAAGCCAACTTAGGTTACCCCCCATCCCAAAATCCTGCACTTGCCACTGGACAGACGAGAGGTCTGTATGCACCAGATCTCCCAGGAGGATAGAAAAATATGCAAACATCATTGGAACCAGCAGTGACACGTGTCGGACAAAGAGGCAGGCTTGCTATAAATGAAACCATGGTCCTCGCATTTTCTAGTTAACACAGTATGGTCAGAAGCTGACAGCACTGCCTAGATACAACTGGATACACTGCAGGTGCATAATGCCACATGGTTTTCTGTGAACATTGCCAACCAGCACAAACAACAAAAACAACTTTTAGGGTAAGTTTTCTAAAATTGTGGGTATTTTACAAACTTATATTACAGCTGTAAACGTACTTTTTTAGGCATATTACATGCCTTTACAAGTAAAGATGCAATTAAAAATGACAGCCGATAATGGATAATAAGGGAGCAATGTGCCTACAATTTGATTAAATCTGTGTACATATATAAAAAAATATTTGCTGGTGGTGGATTTGTGGCATATTATTTATATTAAAACTCTATCATTGCACATTACAATACAATGTTTGTCTCTAAATTAGATTAATTGAAAGTACAAAAAAAAAAAAAAAGTAAGGTCATAATAATTTGAATACAAATCTCTATTGTTATTTTACGCTTTGCATTATCTATGTATTGTTTTTTTTGTTTTTTTTAATGTGTAATGTTAAAAGTGTCTTTTCAAAAATCCATTAATGCTTGGAATGCTTTTACTCACAACCCTTATGATTTGAATATATATTTTGTCTGAACATAATTTCCTGAGATTTTAGCATATTTATAAATCAGTAAATAATGCGTATTTACCAAGCATTCATTGCAGGTGTATTTTCCTGGTGCATTTAGTTCAAATTACAGTGACTGATTCCCCTTTAGCGAGTTTTTGATAAAATTCACATTCACTTCTTTATAAATGTATGCCCCTGTAGAAGCATTTTTGCTGCGTGAAAAGTTGGTGTAGTATATACCTATATTCATTCCAAATAGAATGTTTTATCAAAAATGCTTACTCTTATCTAATGAAGGCATGTAAAAAAATATAAACGGTACTTACATACCAGATAGTTCCAATATGGTACATCAGTTTTGTTAAGGTGTTATTATTTATGACAGAATACAAATGTATTAAAAATACCAACCTTTTTTTTTTTTTGCAAATATTTTTAATATTGTATCAGCAAAAATGGATGAGGATTTAAACAACAAAATGGTGTATTTATACACATTTCATCCTGTAGGGACTTGTATTTTCAGATCTCCTCCTACCAGAATCACCGGGGAAATTATTAGAGTGTTTCTATTAGAGCTTGTTCACATTTGTTTTAAAATGTGAAAATACTAGTTTTCTGTGGGCTGACCATATCATCAGTGGTGGTTTATGGCTAGGTGCAAACAGTAGATGCAGTTTTCAGTGAGATTTTGCTGCATTGCAGATGCAAGTTGCTTGATGCATTACAAGTGTACCCAATGGCATCTGTCAAATGAGGCAGCATCCTGTAGCTAAAGACCATTTCTTCCATTCCATTGGCAACATGTTAATATACATTGAAGAAGGACATTAGTCCAGGCACCATTCATTTATTGGAAATATACTTGTAGCACACCAAATCTTAAATTATTAGTGTCTGAAGGGTCCACCCACATCCAACTTTTAGCAGTGACTGGGCACAGTTGGGCTGAACCCGTTACTGGCTTTTTATATCTCTGACTTGTAGACTTCCTGGATCTGCCACTGGGTGCAATGTCGTTCTTAATAGTTTAATGCAAATCAAAAATTCAACAGGAAATGTGAGGTACCCTTGTAATATCCGTGATAACTGTACATGCCTTTTGCTACTATTTGTATTGTACATCTGCAAAAGTTGATATGCCAAGGACTCTTGAATACAGTTATTAAAAAACACTGATTTAACGGGAACTTTAAGCTTTAAGTGATTCTGTGTAATCATTTTTTTTCAGACAGCCTATTGCGAAAATGACACGTAAGATCTTTAATACAAGGGAGCGGTGGAGACAGCAAAATGTTAATAGTGCTTTTGCTGAGCTAAGAAAACTAATTCCTACCCATCCACCTGACAAGAAGCTAAGCAAGAATGAAACTTTAAGGCTGGCTATGAGATACATCAATTTTCTCATTAACATCTTGGCAGACCAAGGAATAACAAAAGCTGGAGCAACCTCTCAAACAAATATTTGGGGAGTCTTTGAACCTGAGCCTCGTTTTTCAAATATAAAACATTGGACAGTAATAGACCAGAGCAGTGACCCTTCTCCTGGAACAAGCAGTGACACACAAGAATGTTGGTCTTTAGATCCTTCACCACAGCACTGACGGAAATGAATCAAGTGTTAATGGACTATAATGAACATTTGAGTGTTTCTGTGAGTCTACCTATCATATTTATATAACTGTTACATATCAATTTGGTGCAGCAAGACTTTGGACTTCTCACAAAGTGGTAATTCAGTTGGATATGACTCATGATTGATTTTTTTTTTTTACCCTAGTATAATAGAAGTGGATTACTGGATCTGCACATGTCTTTGTCAACTGAAAAGAAAGCAGTCATCCAATGGCTTTTATTTTGCTGCAAACTGCTAAGTATTTGTCATGTCAAGTAAAATGTATGATGTTTCATATTAACATCTACATATATTTAGGCAGCTAACCCAGACATGCACTAATATATACCTCTGCTGGTAGTCATAAAGTACAACTGATAAGGTACCAATGACATGCACCAATAGCTGGGTCAATGATGGCTGTTCATTTATTATATAAACTTACGCCATGTAAAGAACATTCATTTGCAGTAACCCATAACAGACTTTCATTCCTCAGCCTTCTCTACAGTCCTCTATGCCGGTGTTTCTCAACTCCAGTCCTCAAGGTGCCCCGACAGGTCATGTTTTCAGGCTTTCCATTATTTTGCACAGGTGATTTGATCAGTTTCACTGCCTTAGTAATTACCACAGCCATTTCATCTGAGGGAAATCCTGAAAACACGACCTGTTGGGGCGTCTTGAGGACCGGAGTTGAGAAACATTGCTCTATGCTGATTTCCGATTAGTCTCTACTGTTCACTGAACAACATTGAATATTTTATATTGTAGTAATGCTCACCAAATATTTTCATACTGCAGACAAGTAATAGGAATGTTACAACAGAACACAGTAGGAAGTTAGAATGCAACACAAAATCTGTTTAATTTGAAAGTGCAATGGTGTACATCAGTTAAGTTTATTATTTGCTTTATAATGTACCGATAGATATTTATTTTGATGGGTGCTTTCTACTCTTTTGGTTAATTCATTTTAAAGCACTTAATATACAGACATAAAAAGTACCCATTTTAAAAATGGGATGGTGGCTGAGTTTCAAAAACCAAGACAATCCTCTTAACTATATATATTATAACCTTTATAACTGCTGAATAAACCGTTTTGCTATTTATTTATTTATTTAATTAGTCATAATAACAATAATAATGATTAAAACTCAATGATAAATTTAACCCATAGATTTTGATTTCTGCAATTATGCCATTTTTCTTTAACCACTTGCTTACTGGGCACTTAAACCCCCCTCCTGCCCAGACCAATTTTCAGCTTTCAGCGCTGATGCACTTTGAATAACAATTGCGCGGCCATATAACACTGTACCCAAATGAAATTTTTATCATTTTTTTCCCACAAATGGAGCTTTCTTTTGGTGGTATTTAATTACAGCTGGGAGTTTTATTTTTTGCTAAACAAACAAAAAAAAAATGCAAAAAAAAAAAAAAATCATGTTTAATAGTTTGTTATAAAATTTTGCAAACAGGTCATTTTTCTCCTTCATTGAAATGCGCTGATGAGGCGGCACTGGTGGGCACTGATAGGCTGCACTGATGGGCACTGATAGGCTGCACTGGTGGGCACTGACAGGCACAGTTAAGGCGGCACTAATAGGCACAGATAGGGCAGTACTGATGGGCACAGATGGGCACAGATAAGATGGCACTGATGGGTGGCACTTATGGGTGGCACTAAGGGGCACTGATAGGTACCACTGATAGATGGGACTGATGGGCACTGATAGGTGGCTCTGATAGGTGGCACTGCTGGGCACTGATGGGTGGCACTGATGGGCACTGGTATGTGGCACTGAGGTGCAGCACTGTTGTTGAGGCAAATTGTGGGCACCGATAGGTGGCACTGTGGGCACTGATAGGTGGCACTGTGGGTACTGATGGGTGGCACTGTGGGCACTGATGGGTGGCACTGTGGGCTCTGATGGGTGGCACTGATGGGTGGCACTTTTTAATATTTAGGTGGCACTGGCAGGGGGCAGATGGGCACTGATGAGCTGGCCGTGATCGGGACTGAGGTCCCTCTCGCGGCCGCCGGTGATCAGCTTTTTTTTTCTCCTCGCGCTGTCAGCACGAAGAGGAAAAATAGCCGATTATCGGCTCTGTTGTGTCACATTATCAGCTGTCATTGGCTGACAGCTGATCACGTGGTAAGGGGTCAGGGTCGACCCCTAGCTCCGATCCGTGATCAGGCGAGTCTCGTAGACTCACTGATCACAGAGCACGCTGTGCGCGCCCCTCAGGGCTCGTGCATGGGACGACATCAATAGACGTAGTCCCTGCAAAGCAGGTCCGCGATGTAGCCGTCATTCGGCTATAGCGCAGATCTCCAGTGGTTAAATCAGTGGTCATCAACAATTTGTCAAGTTCAAAGATCATACATTTTGCTAAGTTAACAGTCTCTACTCCATAAGTAGATGAAAGTCACTGGATACCCATAAAATGAATGGGAAGCCACCAAGCTTTGTAATATTTAAAGCAGTGTTCATCAACCCTGTCCTCAGGGCCCACTAACAGGCCAGGTTTGCAAAATAACTGAAATACATCACAGATGATATCATTTGCTGCTCAGTGATTGCAGTATTCTAGTCTGCATCTCCCCCAGGTAATACATACAACCTGGCCTGTTAGTGGGCCCTGAGGACAGGGTTGATGACCACTGCTTTAAATAATACAAAGATTGATGGCTTCCCATTCATTTTATGGGTATCCAGTGACTTTGATCTACTTATGGAGTAGAGACTGTTCAAAATGTATGATCTTTGAACTTGACAAGTTGTGTAGGGCATATGTGGGCTGTATCCCATAACAACATAAAATCTAATTTAAGATTTCAATTTATCAGATTTTAACAGTTCATTGATTAATGAATATCTGACTACTATGGGCTATTCCAGTGACGCGTTCACTATTAAACATCTGATTTTCATTACACTTATCTGGTATATGTTTTTATAATGTTTAGTACAATTATCATTTTGTATTAGCTTTCCTTCATCTTGTTAACATTAACTAGACACTATCTAGTTAGCTGCATTTACCAAAGAAGGTTTTTATTTATATCCTCTTAAATAATTATTTTGTATATATTTGTTAACAATAAATTATTAAATACATTTTGCCAACTTGTACATTTTTTTTTTTTTTACTTCTTTACAAATGGGATGTCAATAAACAGTAAATACAGTACTTTAAAGTGCGGCCAAAGCTTTTTTGGCTGTACTTCTCTTTAGGGTCACAGGAGGACATTTAATTTTGTGCTCCTGTGATCCAGAATCAGCTGATAGTGACGCAAAGGCACGCAAAACTCAGGAAAGATCCCGACAATATTGTCGGGATCCACCTGGCTGCCTGATTTATAGCTGACTCCACCTTTCAGTGTGTGACTGATTGATGGAACCATTTGCAGCCACCCCTTTCCTAGTCTGGTGCCCCATTGAGTGCTGGAGGAGCAGAACGGAGAGCCTTGGTTGACAGTCATGACTCTCTGCTCAGAGCAACCCAAGAACTTAGAGATCAGCAGTCTTGTGATCACTTGGCTCTCAGTCTTGGAGATGGTGTGGGAGATCTGCAACGTGACACTGATGCTACAACAAGGAAGTGTGTATGTTTGTATTTTTATTAAGCCCATACTTTTTCTTTAAAGAGAAGGCAAATTTGTTTTTACAACAATTTTATTTTATTTTTATAAATTAAATTTTTTTTGTTAAATTATCATTATATACCTTTTTATTATCCATACTCATTCTTTATTTTACAAATAAACATATAATGCCAAATATAATTTAGTAAGACGTGTTTATTACTCGTAAACTATTTTGTTGCTTTGTAAGTACATCAAGATCCACATAGTTACCTGCACAGCAAGCAAAATAGCAAAAGTCACAGATTTGTGCTGTTTGCATCAACTTTTGATATGGTATAACCCCTTTGCCTAACTATAACTAATCCTTGTAAAAGTACATTAGAAATCCAGAGGTGGTCTTGTCTTTGGTTGTCACAAAAATTACATCTATTTCCAAGCCCTTGTAGACTTCCCAGTTCACAGGGTAAGAATGCTGATGTGCAATGTAAGTGCAGATGTTAGTCACATCTGACCTGGACTTGTTCTGTTATGTTGTGAATGTTTTGTAGCTCCTCCAATCCACTTTTTCGCTCCTAATGAGTTTCATGAACAGACCACTGCAAATGCTGGGGTATGTTCCTGACTATAATGAGAAGTGAAGAAGTAGCATGGATGAGCCACAAAACATATTCAACATTACTGATCAAGTCCAGGTGAATGTGGCTAACTACTACTAGTTATACCATGACCTGGATAAATGTGAACCTAGTGCTGAACATCTTGCAACTCCTTCTAGTACAGATATTTGACCTGTCTCAATGGACTTTGTTACAAGCTTGCAAACATTATAATCATGGTTAGCCTTAAACATTGCATGTGCTATCTAGCAGGGTTGTGCAGAGCTTCTGAAGAGAGCAATGAGAGCCTTCTTCACCTTCTGGTGAGGATTCTTCTTCTTCTTTTCCAAGGTTATTTATTTATAATACTTGCTAGCTTGTTATGTGGTAGCTTTAAAGTGGTTGTAAACCCTTACAAACCAATTATCCAAGAAATATCTCCTAAACCTACATGGTTTAGGAGATATTTCCAAAAAGACAGGCACCGCTGTCTACGGGCAATGCACCGCAGACAGCAGCACGCAGGCGCACTGGGCATGCCGCTGCTAACGGCGATACGCCGTTAGTGGCGGCTCCCATGCGCATACCCGGAAGGAGATGAACGCTTTGTGCTACAGGGGACAGCGGTGACTTCGCTGGCTCCTGTGTCAGGTAAGTGACACATAATGTGTCAGGTAAGTGACACATAATGGACTACTATGCGATGCATAGCAGCCCATTAAGCTTTACCTTTGCAGGGAGACAAAGAGGAAGTAAACCCATCAGGGTTTACTTCCTCTTTAAAGTGTTACTAAACCCAGCACCCTGTATTCCTTATATCTGGCCTCCTACAGTACACAGAACATGGAAATTAAATTATTTTACTAAATTTAAACTGCTCAATACCTTTTTCATCAGCAATTTGAGCAGTCTTGTGACTTCTATGAGTGTCTGGTTAAAGCTTGTAGGTAGTGTTTTCATTCTCCTATGATTGTCCAATGAGAATGCAGGACCCCTGACCCTCTGTCTGGACAGTGCTGATTGGCCGTGTGCTGATCACATGCACTCGCCCAAGAAAAAATAAAAACTCTCAAGCAATACATACTAAACTGAGCATGTGCAGTCTGTCCTCTGGCTCTGTAAATATCAGGTTATTTTTTGGAGACAGACAAGAAGGAGATAATAAGAGGAGACAGGATCCAACAGCCTTTTTACACAATACAGAGAATGAAACCCTTAGGTTCCGCAGTGAGTATAACAAACATGCTTTACTGCAAATAGACAATGATTTTACTGTTGTGGGTTTAGTAACACTTTAATCTTCTTTAACAAAAATCACCTTTATTGACATGCATGTCATACAATGGAGTGCAATGCTTCAGAACAACCATCTCTTCATCAGGCAATACGAAACTCTCATTTAAATGTGTCCTTAACATTAAATAATGATACCCAGGGGCGTAACTATAGGGGGTGCAGCAGTCGCAACCGCAACTGGGCCCTGTGCTGCAGGGGGCCCATGCAGCCCCCTCTACATATGGCCGGCAGCAGCATAGGCAGCTAGGGGTACCAGTGCACCATGCACACGGGTGGCTGGAGGTGGAGGGTGACTAGCAGATCCACTATAGCACTGGCTGCTCTTTAGTTGCGCATTCCATGCATGACCTGTGTCCTCGGCCGGCTCCTCAGAGTTCCCCTCTCCTGCTCCATGCATTGTCGATCAGTCCGATGTCTGTTCTCCCTAGCCAGAGTCCCGCCCCCCTGAGTCCGGCCCACACTGCACTGCATACTTCTCTCCCGGGTAAACAAACTTTAAGCACACAGATGCAGTGCAGCCCTATGAGAGCCGGCTCCCCGGAGGACACTGCAGTCTTGTCTGCCAGCCCCCCCTCCTCCCCCGTCATACACAGATGATGAAAGGTCTTTCTGGGAGATATGCTGATTGCCCGTCCAGCACACTGGATGGAGCCCATGCCAACATGGATGAGTGCGCGGCCTGCAGCTTGGTCATGGTGAGTGAGAGGACCCTATCCCCCACACACCATTACATACCCCTTCCATCTCCCCCTGGAGACAGGGACCCCTTCTCACCTGGGGGCAGTAACTTCATCTGCCCTGTAGAAAAATACCTCATCTCTTCTGGGGATGGGGACCCCATCCTGCCTAGGGACAGTCCCCCAATGGGGCACCTAAAAAAAAATACTGATGCCAGTGGGGGAACTACAGGGCTCACAAAGGTCATACCTGTGACCACGCCCTGGAGTTCCACCGCCGGACTCAGAGGGAAGTGGTATCATACCACTTATGATACCAAACAATAATGTAATATGATTACATTAGCCCATTTGTACTGAACCCTTAACTGGTCAATTGTTGGTGATATATAAATCCTGTATAATATTAATAATACTATATACCCACTTCAGCCCCGGAAGGATTTACCCCCTTCCTAACCAGAGCGTTTTTTGCGGTTCGGAATCGGCACTGCATCGATTTAACTGACAACTGCGCGGTCATGCGACGTGGCTCCCAAACAAAATTACCATACTTTTTTTTTCCCCACAAATAGAGCTTTCTTTTGGTGGTATTTGATCACCTCTGCAGTTTTTATTTTTTGTGCTATAAACAAAAATAGAACGACAATTTTGAAAAAAGCGCATTATTTTTTACTTTTTGCTATGATAAATATCCCCCCCCCCCCCAAAAAAAAAAAAAATTTTTCCCTCAGTTTAGGCCGATAAGTATTCTTCTACATATTTTTGGTAAAAAAAATTAGCAATAAGCGTTTATTGATTGGTTAAAAAAAAAAAGACCTAGCGTCTACAAAATAGGAGTTTTATGGCATTTTTATTAATAATTTTTTTTACTAGTAATGGCGGTGATCAGCGATTTTTATCCATGACTGCCACATTTTGGGGGACACATCGGACAATTTTGACACATTTTTGGGACCATTGGCATTAATACAGCGATCGATGCTATAAAATTGCATTGATTACTGTAAAAATGTCACTGGCAGTTTAGGGGTTAAGTGTTCCTAGGGGCGTGTTTCTAACTGTATGGGGGCGTGGCTGTGTGTGACACCACACTGATCGCTGCTCCCAATGACAGGAAGCAGACGATCAGTGTGCTGTCACTAGGCAGAACTGGGAGATGCTGTTTACATTGGCATCTCCCCATTCTTGAGCTCAGTGACATGATCACGGGTATCCCTGCGGACATCGAGTCTGCGGGACCCACGACCATGGTCACAGATCTCTCGGCAGGCGTGCACGCACGGCGGGCAATTCAAAGTAATGTACGGGTGCACTACTTTGCCCAGGAGCCGGTCGGGAATCGGATACATTTTACATCTGTACATTAAGGGCTGAAACAATGAATGGACTAAATCGATTATGAAAATTATGAAAATAGTTGTTAAAAAAGAATAAAAAAGTTGGCCTGCATACAGAATGCATTATTTGTTTACATATCAATAAATACAGTGCAGCACACATACAGGTCAGTTCACCATCCATACATATCAGTAAGTACCTGGGAATTTGTGAATGTGTGAGGAGCAATGCATTATGGGACATGTAGTCCTGGGCAGGAGAAGGAATTATAAAGTGGTTTTGAAGGCAGAAGGTGTTTTACCTTTTTTACCTTAATGCATTCTATGATCCCTATCTTGGTCCAGGCATGAGAGCAGCGGCTCTCCCAGGTTTCTCTTTCCTCATTGGCTCACAGTCAGTGACCAAATGAGTAGAGAATGGGGGTCGGGGCCATGCCATGCTATGTGTGTGAATGGACAATGTCCATTCACAGGAGCACGGCTCCGGAGTGAGCTTTCTCGAGTGCACCCATAGCATGAGGCTAGCTATTGGGGGCACTTGGCATGGGGGATGAGCATACAGCACCAGCGGTGGACCCAAAAAGAAGAGAATTGGGGCTATTCTGTGCAAAACCAGAGAACTGAGCAGTTAAGTATAACATGTTTGTAATTAAAAAAATAGATATATTTGTACAGTTTAGAATCACTTTATATGATTCTAATGGTAGAAGTTTTGTTACCTTGCTATAGGGGGATTCTATACTATACATTGTGGCTTGCAATAAGGGTACTCTGAGGGCAGGAGGAGTCAGAAGCGTCAGTGGGGGACCTCAGGAGAGGAGGATCAGGGCTGCTCTGTACCAGCTTCAAGCTCTATTTTGTTCCCTAACCATATTTTATCACATTTATTTTTATCACCACATATAGATATTCAAGAATACATTTTTTTGATGTTTTTATCCGATCGTTAGTTGCAGCCATAGTACATTTGCATTTGTTAGAATTCTACCCACCCATGTACTCCTAGTTTTCATATCCTTCATCAGATAAATGCATGACTAAGGCCCCTTTCACACTGGGGCGTCAGCGGTATTACTGTCGTATTTGGGGGGGAATTTGGCCACTAGCGGGGCACTTTTAACGCCCGCTAGTGGCCGTTAAAGGGTTAAAACCACCCCCCAATTGCCAGTGGTATAGCCACACTGTCCCATTGATTTCATTGCTCCAAATATGCGGCTAGCAGGACTTTTTTTTACCGTTCTGCCAGAGCACCGCTCCAGTGTGAAAGCCCTTGGGGCTTTCACACTGAAGAGACAGGAGCGGCTCTTTCGGAGTGCTTTGCAGGTGCTATTTTTAGTGATGTAGCGCCTGCAAAGCGCCTCAATGTGAAAGGGGTCTTAGGAACCTTCTGGTGTTTACAAAATGTTGCATTCCACTGTATGCCATGCTCAACGAATGTTAATGAAGGCAATTCTTGTTACAGAAGGTCAAGGTGTGCTGACAAAAAAACAAGAAAAGGGAAAGCACCTCTAAAAGTGTAGCCCTAAAACGGACAATGTATTTGTTAAAACTCACAAATGGCCACTCACATGGTGGAAGACAAAGGAAGGCTCATCATAATAATGAACCTTCCTTTCTCTTCCACCATGTGAGTGGCCATTTGTGGGTTTTAACAAATACATTTCTATTTTAAGCCTGCACTTATAGGCAAGTTCCCCTTTCTATTTTTTTTTTTTTCTATTAGAGCCTGATTCTTGCTCCAGGGATCAGCTAGCCCAAGAGGAAGGAACTTTATATATATTTTAATTGGACCTATGGGACTTTATTTTTATACTATTATCTGTTTATTTGCTTCTTAAAGTGGTAGTAAATTCAGAATATTTCAAATTCACTGACACTCAGACAAACAGAAGAGACCCTAGAGCAGGGGTAAGCATCCTGAGGCCCTCCAGCTGTTGCAGAACTACAAGTCCCATCATGCAGTAATTATAACTGCAAGCCTTGCAATGCCTCATGGGAAATGTAGATCCACAACAGCTGGAGAGCCCCAGGCTGCCTACCCCTGCCCTAGAGGTCTCTTCTGTCATACATGTCCCCCCTGAATGTTGGCAGGTAATGTGATCTGAGCCGCAAATGCACAGGAGTGACATCACATCAGCCCGGCCAATCAAGTGCTCGGCAAAACCCAGAATAAAGACCCGGTGAAGATGGAAGAGGTTGGGAATTAAGGTACTGTAGTGGATATAACTGTGAAAAATTGGCAAACAACAGGAAAGTTTAAAGGGATAGTAGACCTAAATGGTGAATGCCTTCCTTTTTTTAATGGGTATGTATGGTTGGAGGATGGGGTTAAATGTGAGTGATATAATGTGAAAATGTTTGGGTGCATCTTGCACCTAGTTTTTATTTCCTTCAAAAGATGCACTGCTGTGCTGAACAAAAGATTGCCCCAAGAACAAATGGTAAGTTACAGGTGAACGCTCCACTTTGAGCACCCCAAACATAAAAAAAAGTCCCTGTGTATATATATATATATATATATATATATATATATAGATCTATATAGAGAGATACGGTATCTATATAGATCTATATCTACCTAGATAGATATATATATATTTGTCTATCAAACTCAAAAATCTAAAATACATGATCATGTTTTGGTTGGGGAGAAGGGGCAGGTAAATCATTCTAGGCTTTACTGTCAGTTACTGTTAATTTTGCTCTTCTTACATGTAGGTTTTTTTTAATAGACTTTAATCCAGGAACTCAATATTATGTGCATAATACTATCCACTATATGGGTCCTACTGCCGAATTAATTATATTAAAAAAAAATTCTTTATAGTGAAAAAGCAATGTGGCATCCATATCATTGGATTTGCTTCTCTTTAGACATATATATTTCATATTTTCTCTAACAAAATGATATTGCTATTAGACTAACCAAAGGGTGTGCATTATATGTACAAATCTGAAAAGTAAAGGTAGACATAAACTAAATATTCATTACCACTGACTTTTGTTGCTTGATGGTTCAGTGATGAAAGAGCAAAAAGAGAATGGACAGCTTAACTACTGACCTATAAGGTCACAGGTCACCACCAAGTCTCTCTTAAGTCCTAGGCAGGGTTAACAATATAGTTTGGATTTAACAATATAGTTTGGATCTAAATCCAAGATTCCAAAATGATTTTTACATTTTAAGGCAAATTAAGCAGGTGCTATATGACCTCTAGGTAGCCAAATATTACAAACTCAGCCAAAGCTAACCAGAGTAGCTTAGCTTTCTTTATTAGCACAACACTAGTATTAATGGTTTAATATAATGAAGGACACTGAGTTTGCCTTGAGGGTTAAAAGATCTTAATTATCATATGTGAAACAAGACTTCAATGGCAAAGTAAGGTGTCCATTATTCAATGCATTCTGCTAACCAATAACAAGGGAATTTAATGATACATGTCTCATTTGCCTTTCCAAACTACTTAACTGTTCACAGTTTAACCCTCGGTTCACACCTATGCATTTTTTAGTGCATTTTTTAGTTTGCAGAAAAGTACTACCGTCCATTTAACATGGTTTCCTATAGTACAAGTTCACACATATGTGTTTTGCGGGTGGTGTGCTTTTGTAAAGGGTCGGGGACTTTTTTCCCCGTGATTTGCGGGTAATAGACTTCAATGGAAGTACACTAGAAATGCAAGTGTTGTGTTTGTGATGCGATTTTTGATGTGTTTTGCGGGTTGTATTTTAACACTGTATATAGCTTGTTGCTAAGCAGGGGGTTGGGAAGCCGGCCGCCATGTCCTTAACATAACCGATGAGTCATCAGCTGTTTCGTATGGATTTGGAGGGAAACCTCCTGGCAAATTTTTGTTTTTTAAAGGTGTAGGGTTCCCATCATAATCAATACCAGAACAAGCGAGTGCACCCCCCCTCCTGAACCATAACAGACCACATGCCCTCAACATGGGGAGGATGCAGCCTGGAGGACAGGATGGGGGGCGAGAGCCCCCCTCCTGAACCATACCAGGGCACGTGCCCTCAACCTGGGGAGGGTGCTTTGGGGTCCCCCCAAAGCACCTTTCCCCCATGTTGATGGGGACAAAGGCCTCTTCCCGACAACCCTGGCCAGTGATTGTCGGGGTCTTGGAGAAGGGGGCTTATAGGAATCTGGAAGCCCCCCTTTAAAAAGGTGGCCCCCAGATCCTGCTCCTCCTATGTGAATGGGTATCGGGTACATCGTACCCATTCATCTCAAAAAGCAGTGAAATGTAAAAAAAAGCCAACAAAACAGTCCTTTATTAATAAAATAGCTCCGAGCTGTTTTCTCCCCCCGCCGTCTTCTCCCCCCGCTGTCTTCTCCCCGGTGCTGTCTTTTCCCCTCTGCCGTCTCTCCTGGCATCATCTTCTCCCGCCACCATCTCTCCTGGTGCCATCGTCTCTCCCACCACCATCTTCTACTCGAGCCGTCTTCTCCTGCTGCTGTCTCCTCCCAGTGCTGTCTTCTCCCTGACCTTTCTTCTTCCTCGGAGGCTGTTACCTGCTAACAAAAAAAAACAAGCATCTGTGGGGCATCCTCAAATGGAAGGTGGAGGAGCACAAGGTCTCTAACATCCACCAGCTCCGTGATGTCATCATGGAGGAGTGGAAGAGGACTCCAGTGGCAACCTGTGAAGCTCTGGTGAATTCCATGCCCAAGAGGGTTAAGTCAGTGCTGGAAAATTATGGTGGCCACAAAAAATATTGACACTTTGAGCCCAATTTGGACATTTTCCCTTAGGGATATACTCACTTTTGTTGCCAGCAGTTTAGACATTAATGGCTGTGTGTATAAAAATATAGTGTAGCACTAAAAAACATAACAATTATAATATAATGAAAATATAACACAATAGGGGTTATGTACGAAAAGTCAGATCTACTTTTCACTGAAAGTGCACTTGGAAGTGCAGTCATTCTCAATCTAAGGAGTAGATCTGAAATGAGGGGAAGCTCTGCTGATTTTATCATCCAATCATGTGCAACCTAAAATGCTGTTTTTTTTATTTTCCTTGCATGTCCCCCTCGGATCTACAGCGACTGCACTTCCAAGTGCACTTTCAGTGCAAAGTGGATTTTCCTTTAGTAAATAACCCCCAATGTGTAATATATGTGGCAATATTCACTATGATAAATGAATAAAGAAAAAAACACAAATAAAGAACAACTGAATGTCCATAAGTGTATAATGGTGATCCTTCACTCAAGGTGACGGTGTGGACCAAACATTGAACAATCGAATGATGTGGATAAGATGCAAAATCCTCTGATACTCTTACCAGATGTGGTGGACCCACTTACCAGCGATAGTGGGTCAATCGAGTTTGTGTCGGCTGAATACCTCACAATGTGGATCAAACAGGAAGAGGGAATCACTTCAGCAGGATACACCCGGACTTCAGTACTAGCAATCCTGGCACGGTACCTGGATCCTTGCAATTCACCGGGTATACCGAATCTCCACTCCAAGAGCTGACATTCAAAGTGTCAGAATATATGAAGGAGGCTCAACCAACTGGGGCAAAAATTAAAAAAGAATAGAGAAGGCTCCATATGGTGCAGGTCAAACCAAATAGGTTTATTTAAAATGACGATACATCAAATAGTAATGAGTACATAAAAAGTGATCAAAAAAGATTAAACAGTAGAAAAAGCAATATGGGGAGCATGCGTAGTGAACTGACGCGTTTCGTCTAAAACAGACTTCAACTGGGGCATGGCACTGCTCCCCCATATTGCTTGCTTAGGTAACAAATCAATAAATCATGTGGCAAATTGGAAAAGACAGTTCCGCCCCCGGTCAGTTTACAGGAAGTGAAAAAAGTTTTTTTCCAAGTTCTTCCACTTCATGTTATGCCTAATAATGGCACCAGATAGGTAGGGGAGCACAGATGGCATTGCACTCCTAGCATTAACCCAGAAATGAAAGTCCGGGTGGTCCCCATGTACCCACGTGACCATGACCTGCAGTCACATGATTTTGGTCAGCTGTGAACCATGTGACAGCGATAGTAAACAGCAACGCCCCCATTGGTCATGTGTATCAAACACATGACCAAACTAATAGTAGGGCACATGTTGTAGACCATCCCATAATTTCCACCTGAAGTCACAAGGTCCGTGGCACGATCACAGCATGCAGACGTAAGTAGAATGCGCTCCAAGTGGGACAGGGATAATCCAAGCCTCACTCTGGAGAAGGAGGCCAGTCCCAATGCACAGGATCAGCCGACTGAAAATCTCTCACATGATAAAGCAGGGCCAATCACAGATGACAGGCCGGCCATATAACATGGAGAGAAGTCAAATCTCCTAACGCGTCCCAAAGTTCATAGCACCAATTATACAAGTCCATAGCTGCTCATAGCGCCACCTGAAGATCTAAAAAGTAATAATCCAGAAGGACCGCGTGACAACGGAATGGGATGATTTATACAGGATAGTCAAAAGACATGTAATGCTGGGTTATATGGTAAAAATAATCATAAAAAAATACAAATATTGAGAGCATAAAATCACGGGGAAGGGATCTACAAAACATGTGAATAACAATAATATGCAAGATATAAAATGATTGGAAAAAAATGATTCGAAAAAAAATCGATAAAGGCTGGCTAAAACTAGGCTTGATTTATAAAACAATTTATGTCTATATTCAAACCCAACCGGTGAATAAGATCGCAACCCATGAATCCAGTAAGTTTCAAGATGGGACACCCCCCTTAAATAGGAATCACCCCTCCAATTTGGAACGAATGTATCTATTATTTGGAACCGAGTCCCCATGGTATTTTTATTGTGGTGTTACAAATTATGGGAAACACTATGGTTTTTGCGACCATTGCGAATATTTGCCAAGTGTTTGTTAACCCTCACTGCAAAGGTCCTGATGGTACGGCCTACATATTTCTTATTACATGGGCAAGTGAGGAGATAAACTATATACTTAGTGGCACAGAGAGTGAAGTGTTTCATTTGGTAATTACGCAGAGTTGAAGTGGATCGTTTCCCATATATGTTATGAGGACATACGTTACACTTCCTACAAGGGAAGTAACTCTTGCATTGGTGGAAAAAAGCTGGGTCTTAGGTGGATCCATTACATTAGGTGCAATTTCTCCTTGTATGGATTGGGTACCCTGGAACACATCCCCAGCTCATTCAGGTAAAGCTGGACCCAAGACTCTATCATTGAGTAAGACTCTCCAACGCTTACTAATCTTTTTTATTTGTTTATGTTGTATTGAGAAAGCTTTATGAAAAGACCATTTGAACTTATTGTCTCTGAGAGATTTGGGGTTCTCTTTCAACAAATCTCTTCTAATAATACTCATAGCCCTACCTATATCTCTATCGAGGTCGGCAAGTCTATAACCTTTTTCCAAAAATGTGTTTTTTAGAATTTCAACTTCACATAAAAAATCAGCCACATTCGTACAGTTCCTTTGTAATCGAAAGAACTAGCCGCGTGGGATGGGGGTTAGCCACTGATCATGATGGCAATTGTCGACCTGTATGTAGCCATTACAGTCCATAGGCTTAAAATAAGTTTTAAATACAAGACCATTCTTGGCATCATTCACTGTTATAGTATCTCGTGGTCCAAGAAATTAATATTAGTCTGACTCATTTTGTAGCTTAAGGCGATACCCCTAGTATTCTTGTTCAGCATTAATGGCTGTGTGTTGAGTTATTTTGAGGGGACAGCAAATTTACATAACAAGCTGTACACTCACTACTTTACATTGTAGCAAAGTGTCATTTCTTCAGTGTTGTCACATGAAAAGATCTAAAAAAAAATATTTACAAAAATGTGAGGGTGTACTCACTTTTGTGAGATACTGTATGTAACATTATTGCATACCAAGTTGTTAAAGCGAACAAAGCATCTGGCATATTTTTCCATGTTAAATGCAAGCATCTTAGAAGTGTCGGTATAATACTAACAGGTATTTGTTACCTCTTCAGGCGATCACAGTGCTCCTTCTGACAATGACTTTAAATGTATAATGTAGGAGCAGAACCACACAGTGACGGGGGTCAGAGTTAGTATGCCTTATCAAAGTCTGGCTGCCTGAACCCAGAGGGGGCAGCCAGACTCTCCAAGACATCACAGAAGAAGATGGTGGCACAGGAACCTGGGCTGTTGAAAGTGAGCAGTGGATCGCAGCAGGACAATTGTTGATCCATTGGACAGGTAGGTATCTGAATCCTGGACAACCCAACATATCAGGTAAGGGGAAATAAAAAAAAAAGCAGGGGGCAGTGAGGTACCTCTTTATTGCAGTGTGCATGTGTGCATAGTAGCTATTATATTCTTACCCAATGTTAAAGTCCGATTCCAGGAAAGATAAATGTCCTCTCTTGCAGTGGGGAATGGAAAAACACCTTTACTTTCCCAATCCCCTGCTTTCTCAGAAGACAGAGTTCTTGATGACATCAGAGAACCTTAAACCCCAGGATGACTGACAAGTAGGAAGAGGCTGCGAGGACTGGTCCAGCGATGTAAAGGAGCTTATTGGAGTGAAGAATTGAGTAAGTAAATATGCTTTTCCCAAACCCTGAGACAGAAATTAGCACTTAAAGTGCGTGTTTCCCCAATATATCATATTCCTGATAGGTGTTTGTTACCATGTACCTGGTGATCCTGCCAGTCCCCCCGCTGTTCTATTTCAAACTGACCATTTAAGAGCATAGAAGCACATCCATCCCATCTTTTTTCTTGCCCCCCGCCCCCCTCGGTACATCTCATCATTGGAAAACTCAGTGTGCTTTTGTTTCTCTGCCTCCAGCTGACATGCCTCCACCCCCTGCAGTTTCCACCCCCAGCTCTCTAAACCCCTTATGCAGCTGAGAACAGGGGGCATGTGCTTACAAAAAAGAGAAGAAAAAAGTATTTTTATATTTTTTAAATGTATAAACAAACATTTGCCTTGCATTTCTATTTTAAACTGAATGGGTTGTTTTACAGGGTTAGGATCTACATACTGTATACTTTAACCATTGCAGTGCAGGCAAAGCACTGCAATAGCATTTGTAAATAACAAACATGTTAAACTTACCTGCTCTGTGCAACGGTTTTGCACAGAGCAGCCCGATCTTCCTTTTTCTTGGTCACCCGCTGACACTCTTTCCCCTTGCCGAGTTTACCCATAATAAGCGGCTTGCTATAAGTGCTCGATCCCAAGCCAGTACTGTGTCCATAAGACACAGAGAGCGTGGGTTAGCCCCACCCCTACTTCTGTCTTACTGGCCGTGATTGACAGCAGTGTCTGAGCCAGTGAGGAGAGAGAGAGAGACCAGATGAGGAGGCAGAGACCTGGGTGAGCGCTCGGCTCGCTGTATCCAAATCAGGCTTAGGTAAGGATGGGGGGTGGGGGGGGGGGTGAGAGGGGAGCTGCACATTGAAGGTTTATCCATAGAATGCATAAAGGTGAAAACCTCCTCAGCCTTTACAACCACTTTAACTTTGACTGGAGATCAACTTTAAATCCTACCTAAAATACATCTAAAGGCAAAATATTTTATATTAAATTGATTGTAAAGGTTTTTTTAAAAATAGGAAACATGTCATACTTACCTGCTCTGTGCAAAGGTTTTTCACAGAGCAGACTCGATTCTCCTTTTCTGGGGTCCCCCAGCGGAGCTCCTGGCTCCTCCTCTTTGTAAAGTGCTCCCACGGAGAGCAGATTTTCATGGGGGCACCCGTGTGGGCTTGTTCCCGAGTCCTGCTGCTGTGTCCATTGACACAGACAGCAGGACTCGAGCCCACCCCAGTGTAACTGGATTTGCTTGACAGCAGCGAGAGCCAATGGCTCCTGCTGCTATCAATCTATCCAATGAGAACTCGAGACAGCAACTGGAGCTGCTGGGCTCGTGCTCATCGTGGAACGATCTGGTTGTGGTAAGGAAAAGGGGAGCTCTGGGGGGGGGGGGGGGAGTTGTAGCACAGAAGGTTTTTCTCCTTAATGTATAGATGCATTAAGGCAAAAAACCATGAGGTTTTACAACCCCTTTAATTTAGTTCATTTATCGTTTCATTAACAAAGTCCTGATTTCTTACCAATACTTACAACACCATCAACACTATTCACTGTGCTCCTCTTTTTAGTATGATTCCTTTAACAATATATTTTATCTTTTTCTTTACATATTCTAGGTTGAGGCTAAACAGAACTGTAGAAGATTTGTGATTTTGTTACAGCCCTCTACTGATTGTATATTCTTCAGTCAGTATGCTATGTATTCATACTTTGTTTCTTTATGACTTGTGTTAGGCAGTCTTACCATTTTCACCAATATGCCTATTTCTTTTGAAATTCACACACTGTTTTTCTGATTGACAGAGTTATATGTGTGTTCTAAAATCATGTGGAAATCTACACTGTATTCATAAACTGTAACACCTATGTCCTTCTTTATATAAAGTCTTCAAGGTACAATGTTAGACGCCTATAATTTTTATGTGTTATCTTATCCTTTTTTATATAAGGGGCAAAAAAACACTGTTTCCCTATTGCACAACATCTTTTCTCACGCTACTTAGTTATTAACCACTTGTCGACCGGCTCACGCCGATATATATCAGCATAATGGCGCCGCTGTGCAAAACAACATACCAGTACATCGCTCGCACCTGCGGGCAAGGGGGGGGGGGGGCGTGCTCCTGTGCCCCCAGTTAACCCTTTCACTCCCTGTCACCAATGTCACTAGGAGATGTGTTTTTTGATCACCGTATTGGTGTCACGGGTGATGCTAGTTAGTCAGCTAGTTGGTTAGTTTCACCGTCAGGTTTTTTTTTGCATCAGGATACCCCCATATATTACAGGTTTTAACCCCCTGATTGCCCCCTAGTTTCACCCTCTGTCACCAGTGATCACCGTATTAGTGCCACGGGTGACGCTGGTTAGTTAGTTCGTATATTACGTAATAAAGGTTTAACCCCCTGATCACCCGGCGGGTCAGGTTTTAGCATCAGTTAGGTTCAGCGTCAGTCCCAGGCAGCGTCAGATTAGTGGCAGTAGCGCTAACACCCACGCACCATATACCTCCCTTACTAGTATAGTGTCTGAACGGATCAATATCTTTGATCTGATCAGATCTATAGTAGCGTCCCCAGTAGTTTAGGGCTCCCAAAAATGCAGCGTTAGCGGGATCAGCCCAGATACCTGCTAGCACCTGCTAGCACCTGCATTTAGCCCCTCAGCCCAGCCCAGCCCACTCAAGTGCAGTATCAATCAATCACTGTCACTTCTAATCCCGCGTACACACAACCGGACTTTCCAGTAGAATAGGTCCGACGGAATCATTCCGTCGGATATTCCGATTGTGTGTGGGATAATCCGATCGTTTTTCTTTAAAAAATTCAGATGGACCTAGAAATAGAACATGTTTCCGACTGAAAATAAAATCTGTCCGACTGACTCAATTCCTATGGGGAAAACCGTTCTTCTGTATGATGGTCCAATGGACCAAATACGACGCAAGGGCAGCTATTGGCTACTGGCTATTGAACTTCCTTTTCTAGTCCCGTCGTACGTCATCACGTTCAAAACGAACAAACTTTTGAATGGACTTTAGTGTGTGGGCAAGTCCGCTCATTCGGAAATCCGTTGTAACTCCATTGAAAGTCCGTCGGGAAGACCGTCGGACCTTTTCTGCTGGAAAGTCCAGTCGTGTGTATGCGGCATAACAGTTTTTTTGGTAGCGATTGAAACAGGCTCTGACAATCAGGTGCTCTTTTTGCCTATGAGTTGCACTAGTTGTACCTATAACTTTAGAGACCAAAATGTCATATCATCTTGGTATTGTTCTTTTCAGCCAGTGGTCAGCTTTCATGTAAAAGCAATCCTAGTGGCTAATTAGCTGCTCGACTGCTTTTACAAGCATCGGGAGGAAATGTCCCCCCGCTCCCGCCATCTTCCATGGTTTTCTCTGGCTCTCCTGTCCCACCAGCACCCTGGGAATGCAGCCGGCAGTACTGTCAGCTGACTATAGAGTTGATCAAAGACCAGAATGGCTCCAATCATCTCTATGGCCTAAGAAACCAGAAGCTACGAGCATTTCATGACTTCGGTTTCGCTGGATATAAACAGCACCATTGGGAAATAGGGAAAGCATCTTATCACACCGATCTTGATGTGGTCAGATGCTTTGACGGCAGAGGAGAGATCTAATTTTTAATAAAAAGTGTACCTGTCACTACCTATTGCTATCATAGGGGATATTTACATTTCCTGTGATGACAAATTAAAAAAAATGATAAAAAAAAGAAAGGAACAGTTTAACCACTTCAGGACCGCCGTATTGCCATTGTACGTCAGCACAATGGCACAGGCAGGCAGAATCACGTACATCTACGTGATTGCCTTCCAGCGGGTGGGGGGTCCCATCGGACCCCCTCCCGCTGGATACGGCGGTCCGATTCGGTCCAGCAGCGATCCGTGATGAGGGGATGGCCGTTCGTTTTCGGCCACCCCCTCTGGATCGCTCCTGGCCAATGAGAAGCTTCCTCCCCTGTGTATTGTTTACACAGGAAGGAGGAAGTGATGTCATTCTCCTCGGGGCGGTCTTTTTGACCGGACTACGAGGAGAAGAGTAAAAGTAAGTCTGCACGAACACTACACTGACATGTAGGTACACACAGGCACACAACCCCCCCCCGATCCCCCCCCCGATCGCCCCCCGATCCCCCCCCCGCCCCCCCTCCCCCCCCAGTCACAGTGTCACTGATTGCATTGATCATTTCTTTACTGATCAATGCATTCAGTGTCAGTTGTGACAGTAAAAACTGTCAGGACAGTTAGTGTTAGGTCCAGGGTAGCCCCCTATCACCCCCCAATAAAGATTTAACCCCCTGATTGCCCCTAGAGTTAACCCTTTCACCCCCTTTTGCCAGTGTCACTAAGCGATCATTTTTCTGATCGCTGCATGTGTCGCTAGTGTCGCTAGGTAGCTAGTTATTTTTTTAGGTTCACCGCCAGGTTTTTATATCGCTAGGTACCCCGATATACTACCCAATAATGTTTTTAACCCCCTGATTGCCGCTAGTTAACCCTTTCACCCCCTTTTGCCAGTGTCACTAAGCGATCGTTTTTCTGATCGCTGCATTAGTGTCGCTACAGTCGCTAGGTAGCTAGTTATTTTTTTAGGTTCACCGCCAGGTTTTTATAGCGCTAGGTACCCCGATATACTACCCAATAATGTTTTTAACCCCCTGATTGCCGCTAGTTAACCCTTTCACCCCCTTTTGCCAGTGTCACTAAGCGATCATTTTTCTGATCGCTGCATGTGTCGCTAGGTAGCTAGTTATTTTTTTAGGTTCACCGCCAGGTTTTTATATCGCTAGGTACCCCGATATACTACCCAATAATGTTTTTAACCCCCTGATTGCCGCTAGTTAACCCTTTCACCCCCTTTTGCCAGTGTCACTAAGCGATCGTTTTTCTGATCGCTGCATTAGTGTCGCTACAGTCGCTAGGTAGCTAGTTATTTTTTTAGGTTCACCGCCAGGTTTTTATAGCGCTAGGTACCCCGATATACTACCCAATAATGGTTTTAACCCCCTGATTTCCGCTAGTTAACCCTTTCACCCCCTTTTGCCAGTGTCACTAAGCGATAATTTTTCTGAACGCTGCATCAGTGTCGCTAGTGTCGCTAGGTAGCTAGTTAACTAGGCTCCCAAAAAGTCCCCCACATGTGGTATCCCCGTACTCGGGAGAAGCAGCAGAATTTATTTTGGGGTGTAATTTGACTTCTGCCCATAGCATGTGTGAGCAATATATCATTTAGTGACAACTTTGTGCAAAAAAAAAAAAGTTTGTAATATTCCCGCAACTTTTGGCAAAATATAAAATATTCCATGGACTCAACATGCCTCTCAGTAAATAGCTTGGGGTGTCTACTTTCCAAAATGGGGTCATTTGGGGGGGTTTTGTGCTATTTTGGCATTTTATGGCCTTCGAAACTGTGATAGGTAGTGAGGAGTTAAATCAAAAATTTGCACCCTTAGAAATCCTGAAGGTGGTGATTGGTTTTCGGGGTGCCGTGCGCGACTAGACTCCCAAAAAGTCCCACACATGTGGTATCCCCGTACTCGGGAGAAGCAGCAGAATGTATTTTGGGGTGTCATTTCACATATAACCATGGCATGTGTGAGCAATATATCATTTAGTGACAACTTTTTGTAAAAAAAAATTTTTTTTTTTTTTTTTGTCATTATTCAATCCCTTAGGACAAAAAAAATAAATATTCAATGGGCTCAACATACCCATCAGCAATTTCCTTGGGGTGTCTACTTTCCAAAATGGGGTCATTTGGGGGGGATTTGTACTGCCCTGCCATTTTAGCACCTCAAGAAATGAGATCGGCAGTCATAAATTAAAAGCTGTGTAAATTCCAGAAAATGTACTCTAGTTTGTAGACGCTATAACTTTTGCGCAAACCAAAAAATATACGCTTATTGACATTTTTTTTACTAAAGACATGTGGCTGAATAAATTTTGCCCTCAATGTATGACTAAAATTTAGTTTATTCGATTTTTCTTATAACAAAAAGAAGAAAATATCTTTTTTTTTCGAAATTTTCGCTCTTTTTTCATTTATATCGCAAAAAAAAAAAATCGCAGAGGCAATCAAATACCATCAAAAGAAAGCTCTATTTGTGGGAAGAAAAGGACGCAAATTTCGTTTGGGTGCAATATTGCATGACCGCGCAATTACCAGTTAAAGCAGCGCAGTGCGAAATTGCAAAAAGACCTCTGGTCCTTAAGGTGTTTATTGGTCCGGAACTGAAGTGGTTAAAAATCATATCAAAAAGAAAAATGTATAAAAAAAAAAGCACCTCTGTCCCCCTGTGCTCGCGTGCAAAGGCGAACGCAAACATCGGTCTTGTGTCATATGTAAACAGCAATTGCACCATGCATGTGAGGTATCACCGCGAACATCAGATCGAGGGCAGTAATACTCCTCTGTAAATCTAACGTGGTAACCTGTAAAGGCTTTTAAAAATGTATGTAGTTTGTCAACACTGCACGTTTGTGCGCTATTTTAAAGCATGTTGTGTTTGTTATCTATGGGCTCGACATAAGATCATATTTTTATATATTTTTATATATTTAAAATATAGTATGTTTTAGTGCATTCAAATTAAAAAAAGTAGTTTTTTTCCCCAAAAATGACCCTATTTTTGAAAGTAGACACCCCAAGCTATGTGGTGAGAGGCATGCTGCGTCCATGGAATCCATGTTGAGTCCATGGAATATTTGATATTTTGGCACAAATTTTGGGAAAATTGCAAACATTTTTTTATTTTACACAAATTTGCCCCCAAGGTATTTGCTAAGAGGTATGGTGAGTATTTTGCAACTCTCATTTGTTTTTGAAAATGAAGAAAGAAAGGGAACATTTTTTTTTTTTTAATTTTCAAAACTTTGTGACAAAAAGTGAGACCTGCAAAAAACTCAACATGCCTCTCAGAAAATACCTTGGGGTGTCTACTTTCCAAAATGGGGTCATTTGGGGGGGGGTGGTTTGTGCTATCTTGAAATTTCAGGGCCTCCGAAACAGAGTCCTGACATCAACCTGATAGAACACCTTTGGGATGAATTAGAGCGGAGACTGCGAGCTAAGCCTTCTTGTCCTACGTCAGTGCCTGGTTTTACAAATGCGCTTCTGGAAGAATGGTCAAACATTCCCATAGACACACTCCTAAACCTCATGGACAGCCTTCCCAGAAGAGTTGAAGCTGTTATAGCTAAGACTGGAAGGCAATTAAAGTTCATGAGCATGTAAAGGCAGGTGTCCCAATACTTTTGACAATATAGTGTATGTATAGTGATTTCTTCTTTACTGGACTAGATAGGGTAGCCTTAGAATAGAGTAGATTTAGAGGGGGTTTCAAGCTGAACTTCTAGTTTTATTCTTTCTCCTAAATTTTTTGTCCTATTTGCCACTATTTCAGTTAAAATTTTATTATCACCTAAGCTTTTGGTTTTGTTCAGAACTTTCCTCCTCAATGTTTCAGTTCTAATACCTCTGTGATGTATAATTTTACAGTTTTTTTTTACTATGGTTTTATCCTCTCTATTTCCATTTAAAACATCTTCTGAATTTTTATTTAATCTTCCTCATTTTGGTCTTTGTCTCCTATAAAGTAATTGGGGTGATATAAAAAATTGAGTACTGTGCATGTTCACTTTGCAAAATCAATGATATACCAGTAATTAAGTTGATCTTCTCTTTGAATAGCGAATGGATGGACTTGTGTCTTTTTTCAACCTGACTAACAATGTAACTATGTAACTATGTAATCATGTGTGAGGAAAATAAAAAAAAGACAGGATTTTTTAAGAGCACGTGATCAGTTGAGTGAAGTAAACATAGCTACATTTACTAAATTCAGTGAATATTCACTTTGTCAAGAGGACAGTCTATATTCCTTAATCAACCACTTGCAATAGATTTTTATTAAGTTTTAACAAGAGATATAACATTTGTTTTGTTATTAAAAAATAATTTGAATTTGCAACAAGTCTCAAAAATGATATGAGTCAATAAAATAAGATATTACAAGTAAAATGCAATGTCTTACAGTTATTTAAGTGCATCCAGAAGTTCAGTAGTTGAGACCCAAGGATTGAAATACCTAAGGACCAGGTGCTCCCATCTTTGGGGAGGAACGTAGGCATGTGCAGGGGGTGTGCCTGGGCACACCCTAATTACTTTGCGTGGTGCCAATTCCGCCTACTGCCGGGCTTCCCCCAGTGTTGTGCACCCCCACCACAGTGCTGCTGGCTTCCCTCCTCTCCTCTCCCCCTGGCTGCTGCAGAGGATGTTTAAGAATGAAGAGTAGGGACTTGAAACTCTTAAGGCCAAATGTGTGGAGGACTTCCCTGACACGGAGGACTGGGAAGAGGCATGGGAATGCTCCTTCACACAATTGGTTTCGGCAAGAGACAGACTAATACAGTTTAAGATCATGCATAGAGTGTTTTACACATCCTCACCTCTACATAAAATATACCCGTCTGTCCCAGCTGGAGGTGTTTTGCCCCGTCAGCAGGTTTTATTCATGTATTTTGGTCCTGTTTTCAAATAAAACTTTTTTTGGAGGGAGGTAGCTACGGTTATTTCCACTGTCGCCACCATCCAGACGGTGGAGGTGTGCCTAATGGGTCTTGTCGACCCTCTGGCTCATAGTCGAGCAGTCAGAACCCTCCTGGGACTATTAGTCTATTATGCACGCGCGGCCATTATACTCTGGTGGAAATCTTTTGCTGCACCAACCGTCAGTCTCTGGAAACAGTTAATTAACTCAGCCCTCCTGTTCTATAAGGCCACTTACTTATCTAGAGGATGTGCTGAGAAATTTCACAAAATGTGAGACATATGGGTGGAATCCCTATCTACAAATGTAGACTCTGTAGATCAGTGTTTCTCAACTCCAGTCCTCAAGGCGCCCCAACAGGTCATGTTTTCAGGCTTTCCATTATTTTGCACAGGTGATTTGATCACTTTCACTGCCTTAGTAATTACCACAGGGAGGGAAATCTTGAAAACATGACCTGTTGGGGCGCCTTGAGGACTGGAGTTGAAAAACACTGCTGTAGATGATTAGTAAATATTCGTACAATAATTCAATCATTCTTAATTAACGGAACTTTGAATTCTTGTTGCACTAGTCAGAAATCTTACGGGTAACTAAGGTCTGAGAGGGGATCTATCTTCATAGTAAGCTTGGCTCTGAATTCTAACTGGAAAAACAGATATGTTTCAAACTGCATAGGTTGTCAGAGCATGCCAAGTTTTTATTGGTTGTGTTCTAGTTTTATTGGTGTTGTTTTAGTTATGTCTGCTGTTTGTATGTTTGAGCCTGGATATGCTCAATAGGTTCTATTCTGTACCTTAATTGAAATACTGCAATAAAAAGAATTAAAAAAAAAACGAATCAATATGTAATTTACCAGCCCACAGTGAACACCCTCACTCTGTGTTCAATCATAACCGAAGCATAGTAAACTGTTTAATATGCTTTTGCTTGTGAATGAACAGGAAGCTGCTCAGCACAGAGAACTTCCCATTCATTCACTGTCCAGTGCAGCTGAGGCTGCAGAGAAAGGTGTTTGAGCTTTGGGGTGCACACTCTAATGCAATAAGCTGCACACACCTATGGGGAGGAGGGAAAAGGGTAAGGAATGAGGGGGGTAGAGGTTAGTATGGGCTGGGGGGGGGGGTAGAATAACCAACCACACTGTGGAGTTTATTTACTGAAGCTGGAGAGTGCAAAATCAACTTGCTGGGTTGAATGAAAAAAAAAAAAAAAACTAGCAGTGTGTGCTAAGCTTTATTAAATCTACCCCAGGTAGATTCCTTACATCATATTGCTTATACGTTTCCAGTAAATAATCAATTTTTATTCTTTAATATTTGCTTTAATTTTTGTGATTGTACAAACCCAATTCCAAAAAAGTTGGGGCACTGTGTGAAATCTGCATAAAAACAGAATGCATTGATTTGCAAATTTCAGAAATCCATATTTTATTCACAATAGAAAATAGAAAACATATCAAATGTTTAAACTGAGAAAATGTACCATTTTAAGAAAAAATTAAGGTAATTTTAAAATTGATGGTAGCAACGCGTTTTAAAAAGTTGGAAAACGGCTATATTTACAATGGTGTAGCATCTTCTTTTCTTTTAACAACACCCTGTAATCAACTGGGGACTGAGGAGACCAGTTGCTGGAGTTTTGGGAAAGTAATGTTGTCCCATTCTTGTCTGATATAGGATTCTAACTGCTCAACAGTCCTGGGTCCTCTTTGTCGTATTTTTCATTTCAAGATGTGCCAAATATTTTCAATTGGTGAAAGGTCTGGACTGCAGGCAGGTCAGTTATTTCACCCAAACTCTTCATCTTCAAAGCCATGCTGTTGTCATAGATGCATTATGTAGTTTAACATTGTCCTGCTGAATTTTGCAAGGCCTTCCCTGAAAAAAAACATTGTCTGAATAACCTGGATTTATCTTTTAGCATTGATGGTGCCTTTCCAAGTGTGCAAGCTGTCCATTCCATATGCACGCATGCTCCCCCATACCATCAGAGATGCAGGATTTTCAACTTAGCATTGATATCAAGCCAGAAGGTCCTTTGCCTCTTTAGTACAGAGGACATGGTGCCCATGGTTGCAAAAAAATGTCAAATTTTGATTTACCTGTCCACAGACCAGTTAATGCATTGCTGTTTGAGGGCCAGAAGATCACAGGCATCCAATATTAGCCACTTCAGCCCTGTGTTTACACACACAAATCCCTGTGCTGGCACTCGTGCCATGATCGTGCATGGACAATGGCGTTCGCCGGCCACGCACATTGGTTCCCCCGCCTTGCAGGGGGCGTGCGCACGTCCTCTTGTGGCCGAAAAGGGGAAGGACGTACCCCTATGGGGTTTCGCCCAGGAGAGCTATTCTGCTGCATTATATTTGCATGAGCCAGTCGGGAACCGGTTAAGTTTAAGAGATTTCTCCAGATTCTCAAAATCTTCTGATGATATTATGTACTGTAGATGCTGATATATTTATAGTCTTTTCAGATTTATTTTTATACGTTGAGGAACATAATTCTAAAATTGTTTGACAATTTTTAGATGTAGCTTTTCACAGGTTTGCTAACCTCTGCCCTTCTTTACATCTGGGACACTGACTCTCTAAGATGTCCTTTTTTTACCCAATCATGTTACTGACCTGTTGCCAATTAACCTAATTAGTTGAAAAATGTTCTTCCAGCTCTTCCTTGTTAGTACTACTAACTTTACCAGTTTTTTATTGCCCTTGCCCAACTTTTTGAGACATGTTTCTGCTATCAGTTTCAAAATGACCCTATTTTTATCTTAAAATTATACATTTTCTTAGTTTAAACATTTGATATGTTTTCAATTTTCTGTTGTTAATAAAATATGGATTTATGAGATTTGCAAACAATTCCTTTGTTTTTATGTAGATTTTACATAGCACCCAAATTTTGTGGACTTGGGGCTGTATATTATTTTATTTTCCGGTGTTCTATATTTTTGATGAAATACAGAGTATAGAATCACTGAATAAAAAAAGGGAAGTTTTGTTTCCATATAACAAGCACCAAAAAAAGTAAATAAATAGTTAATTTACAATAAGACCAAATGTGCATTAAAAATTTCCTGTAATGTTTACAGATTATGGAATAGGAGAATAATTGTGATAACACTGCAAACATACCTTTTTATAATCAACAATTACATGAAAACAAGTAATTACAGTGCGCATATCCATGTTTTCTATACCACCCCTCTGGGCTTTGCCAAGAAAACAGAAGCCACCGGGATTGAACAACATGGATTGCAAAGAATGAGTTTTTTCCTTATCAGTCTTCTGCAGATTTTGGAACTCTCTTATCTGCAAAGCACAGATTACTGGCCTGATCTGCCTCTCCAAGCTGAGTATGAATCAAAAGATGCGTGCTTTTTTTTTTTTTTTTTTTAATTTAAACAGCACATTGTGGGTAAAATGCTCAATCTCTAGCCAGATAAATCAATTAATGTGATGCAGAGCTGTTTCCATTTTCTTTACATTTTCTTTATGTTTATGCAGCCACCCTTTACATTTCTCTGTACATGGAGGTTGTAATAGCATCTAAGAGTCCTTAGAAGAAGACTATACAGTTTTGCAGGTGCAGTCTTTCAGAACAATGTTAGCAGGCCAGTCCACCTCTTTCCTCCTCCCTTTTTTCCATGCATTAGCACCTCTCCCCTTGTGTGGGATACTTTGTTTCCACTACCCTTTTCTTTCCAATGTACAACACTGCAGTTAATCTGATTATGCTAATTTTAACTTCATAAATCTAGACACAGGGCCCTTTGCTTAGCAGAAAAGGAAGAAGAGCATGGCTCAAGGGGCCTTATGGTGGGAGAAGAAGGGGGGCAAGACAATACGTTCAAGTTGGTAAAGAAAACGTCTTCTGTTTTAGTGAGCGCAGCACTTACTGGGAAGTCTACATAGCTCTTGACAATCTGGAGTGTTAAAATGGTTACACACATGCCACTGGATATGGGCAGACAACACATTTTCTTGTTTTCATTGAAATAATTGACTGATGCCGATAGTGTAAATAAACTGCGGCTTCTTTATTAGGGTTTTTCTAGGTGAGTTCATCATTTTCACAGTTCACTTAGTCAATAGTCAATAAAACAGTACCTCTGAAATATAAAACAAGAACAATTAAAGGTTCACCCTAGTCAAATAGTAACATTTAGAATAAAAAAAAAAATATTGCATCATTGCCTATTTTTTGGGTATACACAAGATTTTACCTGACAGAATACAAGGGGAAATCTACAGCAGAGACACAGATAAATAACAAGGTGATCAGGGTTCTCGGGTTCCCCTACTCTATTAAAAAAAAGCAAAGTATTATTATTTCTATCCAAGTTGCAGCTGGTTATTTTTCTTACATCCTGTCTGGTCGAAAAACTCAGTGGTACAATAAGTAAAAATAGATCTCTCTAACAGGCCTGTCCATTCACCCAGAAATAGATTTATGGGGTGGTCTCCTGGTCTTCCACATTCTACTAAGCCCCTGAGATTCACCTGAAATAGTCTCTGAGGCTCCCGGCTGGGTATAAAAGTTCCTACAGATTTCTGCTAGGTTTCCATGAGTCTTGCATGTTTCTCAGGGCCTAAAGAGACTCTGCATATTGTGCAAGCTCCAAGTCTTCTTAAAAATCTAACACCCTGTTCCGTCAAAATCGGTGACCCGTCATATTAGGTAATGGAAGGGACGTTCCGTAACCTGCGCATACGTACACCCGCTAGCAGGTTGCCTAATCTGATGGAACACTGTAGTCAGAAGAAGACATTGTACATCTTAATACACCCAGCTACGTCTTTAATTTGACAGGCATTTTAGCAATAAAGTGAGTTTATATAAATAAATATAGTGTGTTGACATCTGTCATGCTTATTTAATGTTACGTTTTGAAAGCCTAAATTTTTAGCGCTGAGCAGTGCTGGGTGTAGCAACATGGCATCTGCTACCTTCCTACTGCTTGCATCCAGCTTCTGTACATCTTTTTAAAAATCAAATCACCATGACAGATGCCAATATACTATATTAATTTATATACACTCAGTTTATTGCTAAAATTACTCTTAAATTGAAGACAAATCTGGGTGTACTAAGATGTTTACTGCCACCTTTTCACTACATTGTTCTGTCAGATTAGGCAACTTGGTAGTGGGTGTACGCATTTGCAGCTGACAGAGCTTCACTTCCTTTACCAAATCTGATGGGTCACTGAATTTGACATACCCTCTAATGTGCTACTTGTGGTAGTACAGGCAAACCTTAGTCTGGCCCAGGGATAAACCTGAGTTACTGGATCTTGGTCAGGGTTATTAGAGGTTAGGGCTGGATGACTCATCCAGGCAGCTCTCTGGTGCCTCCCTTGGTTCTAAAATAGTGGAGAATGTTCTGGAAGTTAGTGGGTGGAGGCTAGGAGGGGCTGCTCCACATATTTGGAGGTCTTTGGCCAATCCCTAGGAAGCGAGCCTGGCAGGGAACCAAGGAGCCTTTAAATATTGGATGAGCTATGCCAGCAGGGGAGTCGGATGGAAGATGGAGAAGCAGTGCTGAGAGAGTCTGTCAGTGGCCCTTGAGATATTGCACGCGGGGTAGTGGTAAGTACGGGACCGGAGGGAGACAGGCTGACTGGGGAAGGCTGCAAGAGCTGACAAGCAGTACAGGGGCAGCCGAGCAGGAGGAGCAGAGCAGCCACACAAAAAAAAAATCACAGATAGTTTTCTTTGTGAAACCAAGCTGTGTTGTGTGTTTTTGTAGCTGGGGGTACCTTATTGCCTGGGAGTACCTTAGTACCTGGGAGGGCCCTTAGTATTTGGGAGTACTTTAGTGACTGGGAGTACCTTAGTATCTGGGAATACCTTACTGATTGGGAGTGCCCTTGTACCTGGAAGTATCTTAGTACCTCGGAGTGCCTCAGTGACTGGGAGTACCTTAGTATCTAGGAATGTCTTAGTGACTGGAAGTACCTTAGCACCTGGAAATACCTTATTACCTGGGAGTGCCTTTAGTGCCTGGGAGTACCTTCAGAACCTGGGAGTACTTTAGTACCTGGGAGTGCTTTAGTGACTGGGAGTGCCTTAGTACCTGGGAATACCTTAGTGACCTGGAGTGCCCTTGGTACCTGGGAGTACCTTAATACCTGGGAGTGCCTTAGTGACTGGGGGTGCCTTAGTACCTGGGAATACCTTAGTGACCTGGAGTGCCCTTGGTACCTGGAAGTACCTTAGTACCTGGAAGTGCTTGACTGGGAGTATCTTAGAATTTAGGAATGCCTTAGTGACTGGGAATATCTTATTACCCGGGGGTTCCTTTAGTACCTGAGAGTAACTTTAGTGCCTGGGAGTACCTTTATTACCTGGGGGTAACTGTGAGTGCCATTGGGACCTGGGAGTACCTCTAGGGCTTAGGATTACCCTTACTACTAGGGAGTAACTGATAGTACCTTTAGTAACTGGGAGTACCTAAGTGCCTGGGAGTACTGAGAGTTCCTGGAATAACTGAGAGAACTGAGAATAGTTAGAGTGAACTGAAGCAACTCTAGCACCTGGGAGTACCTTTAGTACCTAGGGCTACTAGTGAGGTGCTGAGTGATGGAAGGATGCCGAGAGGTACTGAGAGTGATGCGGGGTCCTGAGAGTGACATGAGGTGCTGAGAATGATGTGGGGTGCTGAGAGGGGCTGTGGGGTAATTGGAATAGCTGTAGTGCCAGGGGAGCTTGGAGTAGAGTAGAGTACCAATAGCAAGTCTTTCCTTATTATCCCCATTACACTAAAGGGTAAAACTGTCCAACAGGATTGGTGATGCCACTCAGTGCACATCCAGCTCCATGTATGCGTTCATCAATCAGCAAATTGAGGGTGAATACTGCTATGCAAGATGTCAGCTAGTTATTTCTCTGGAAGTCCAGATCCTGAATCTAGAAAACAAGGTGGCAACACTGCACAGCATCAACAACCTGGAAAGAAGTTTGGACATTACCCAGCAGGTACTGGCAGGGAGCCAGAGAAGAGGAGGTTGGAGACATGGAGAGGACCCAGCTGTCATGCAACTTGTTGGCACCAATGACAAAGTAAGAGGAAGGTGGAGAGTCCTAAAAAGTGATTTCAGGGACTTAGGGAATAGATTGAAGAGAAGGACCTCCAAGGGGGTTTTCTCATAAATACTACCTGTGCCTCAAGCCATACCAGAGAGGCAGCAGGAGCCTAGGGAACTGAACAAGTGGCTGAAGAACTGGTGTAGGAAAGGGGGGATTGGGTTTCTGGAGAACTGGGCTGACCTCTCAGTTGGTTACCAGCTTTATAGTAGGGACGGGCTGCGCCTTAATGGGGATAGTGCAGCTCTATTTGGAAGAAAGATGGCCACAAAGTTGGAGGGGCTTTTAAACTAGGTGTTGGGGGTGATCTAAGGAAGTGACAGCAGTGAGCAAAGGACAGAGGGTAATAGTGGAGCCAGTAGTGATAATATAGCTATGACGTCTAATCCTGGGGTGAATGAGTGGTCAAATCAAAAACAAAGTATAAGAAAACTTAAGGAGAAATTAATTTGCACTCATACAACACTGAGAGGAGTATACACAAATGGCAGGAGCCTAGATAACAAAAGGGAGGAACTGGAGCTGCTATTACACAAGGAGGACTTAGACTTTGTGGGAATAACAGAAGCTTGGTTTGACAGCTCACACGACTGGCTGGCAAATATTCAGGGGTATTCCTTGTATCGGAAGGACAGGGAAGGTAAAAGAGGGGGAGGGGTGTGTCTATATATCAAAAGCGATATAAGGGCGGCAGAGAGGAGTGACATTGTTAATGGGACGAGGGAGAGATGGAATCCACGTGGGTTGAACCCCAAAGAGAAGAAGTGAGAGGGAAATTAATAGTGGGGGTATATTACAGGCCCCCCAACCTGAAGGAGGAGGAGGAGCTGGACCTCCTATCACAGTTAGAAATGGCAGTGAGGCAGGGAAATATCATCATAATGGGGAACTTCAATTATCCCGATATTGACTGAGCAGAGGGGACAGCACACTCATTAAAGGCCCGTCATTTCATGAATGTCTTGCAGAACTTCATGTCTCAATTGTTGAATTCTCCAACTAGAAGGAATGAATTACTAGATTTTTCTAATTACCTCAGATGTGGCAGTACATGACAACTTGGGATCTAGCGATCACAGTATGATCACATTTAGCAAAAGGAGGCATGAGTGTAGCACAAGAATTCTAAATTTGAAAAGATCCAACTTTTCAGAACTGTGCTCAATACTACAAGACATAAATTGGGATCTAATCCTAGAAACATTGAACACCGAGGTAAAATGGAAATGTTTTAGGAACATATTAAACAAAGGTATCACACAGTGCATTCCCATGGAAAATAAATATAGAAGAACGAATTTTAAACCTGGGTGGCTAAATCATAATGTAAAAATTCCTATTAGAAAGAAAAAATGGCCTTTAAAAAATATAAAGCGGTCTTGTTGCTCTTCACTGGAAAAAGACACAACCTCCTACCCCAGGTGCACTACACGCCAGAATCAGAGACGTGGAGCTAATGGAAAAGATGACCGCCAGGATACAGGACCGGTTGGAAGCGCATGATGTGGTTTGGAATCCCTGGAACCTCAGGAAAGACCGGCCCTGACAGACATGCGGAATACCTATGGTGACTACCCACCCCTATTTCTTCTTTTTCCCTCTTCTTCTCTTTAACTCTCTTTCGGTATCCCCCTCTCTTCCCCGCTTCTTGCTTTTTTCTCACTTCCATCTTTCCTTCAAACTCTCCCAGGAGAGTATGTTTGACTATGTTATGTATCAGTACAAGTATATAGCACTTTCAGTCGATACCTGCTGCCTCAGCATGTAACTCTTTATTAGAAACAGAGATTTGAGGATCAGTTTACTGTTGGTTGAACTTTAATTTTTATTTACTATTGATAATGATCCTAATGCCTGCGGACAGCACTACCTGGCCTGGTTTTACCTGCTCCAAGTGGCTATACTCCACAGGCCAATAAGCACTTATTGTTCGTTAACTCTTCATTCTTGATTCCACCAATATTGCATTGAAGTGTATGACATGTAATGCTTGATACTACACAAATAAAGAGTTATTTGACAAAAAATATATAAAGCGGAGGGGGCATTGTCAGCATTCTAACACCACAAGGAATACAATAAAAAGTGTAAGAACAAAATCAGGGTGGTTAAAAAAGATTACGAGAGACACATAGCAGAGGAGAGTAAAGAAAATCCCAAGAAATTCTTTAAATATACAGTATTAACAGTAGAAAGCGAAATCAGAGCATATTGCCCACATAAAAGACGATGAAGGGGGTATGGATACAGATGACACAGAGAAGGCAACTGTACTAATTGCTTTCTTCTACTCAGTTTTAACACAGGAAAACGAGGGGTATATTGACCACAACAGTATTGTTAGTAACACATCACAAGATGTACCCTCTTGGCTAACAGAGGCTGGAGTCAAGGAAAGACTAGATAAGCTTAACACAAATAAGTCACCAGGACCAGATGGCTTACACCCGAGAGTCCTCAAAGAACTCAGTCGGTTTATAGCTACACCATTGTTCCTAATCTTTTTGGATAGCTTACTGATAGGAATTATACCAGCTGATTGGATAAAAGCCAATGTGGTACCAATATTCAAAAAAGGACATAGACATATTCCAGGGAACTACAGGCCAGTCAGCCTAACATCAAGAGTAGGTAAATTATTGGAACGGATTATAAGGGACTATATTCAAGAATTTGCTGATGAAAACAGTATGATTAGTAGTAATCAGCATGGGTTTACGAAAGCTCATTCTTGCCAGACCACTCTGTTAACATTCTACAAGGAAGTGAGCTGTCATCTAGATAGGGGGAGGGTGTGGTGTATCTGGATTTTGCAAAAGCATTCCATACAGTTCCCCATAAAAGCTTAATCTGCAAGCTGAGGTCTGCAAGTATGGACCATAAGGTTTGTCCTTGGATAGAAAATTGGTTACAAGGGTACTGATAAAGAACTCAGACTGGTCTGGAGTAGTAAGTCCATTGGACTAGCATACACACGAACGGATTTCTCGGGCCGGCGGAGTTCCGGTGGAAAAATTTAAAACATGTTCTATTTCTAAAGTCCGCCAGATTTTTGGCAAGCAAAGGTCCGATGGAGCCCACACATGATCAAATTGTCCGAAGGAACAAATTTGCTGTCAAAAAGTCCAGTCGTGTGTACGCGGCATAAGAGGTCACGTGGCCACACAATAAGATTGGAGGAGAAGCGGTTTAAC
Organism: Lithobates pipiens; assembly: GCF_037356315.1. Lineage (NCBI taxonomy): Eukaryota > Metazoa > Chordata > Amphibia > Anura > Ranidae > Lithobates > Lithobates pipiens. The sequence goes on along the minus strand of NW_027507718.1, from coordinate 71,339,220 downwards.
CTTAAGCTGCGTAGGGGTTTTTTAACTGTCCGGGCGGTGAGAATGTGGAACTCTCTTCCACAATCGGAGGTGTCAGTGGGGAGTATTGATATTTAAAAAAAACTCTTGGACATGCATCCTAATTAAAGAACACAATATACAGGGATATGATTATCGACACTGACACACGTACACCTACACAGGACGAACTGGATGGACGATTGTCTTTATTCAAAACTTACCAAGTATGTAACTAAGGGGAACTGGGATCAGTGTCTACAGGGAAGCAAAGGGGTTGAAGGATGCAGCTCACTCCACATGTGCTACTTTTCCAAAGGGATTGAGAGTTCCTAGCCTGTAATGGGCTGTTGCTAAGCTAACAAAAAGACTGGTAGCTCTAAGGTTGGGTTCACACCTATGCAAATTGGATGTGGGTTTCTCTGCATTCAATTCACATAGCAGGTGAATGTGACCGGCTCTCTGTGGAGCCAGTTCACATATCTCCGGGGTGGCTGTGGAGTGCACTGTGCGTCTTTGGCTCCGTATCAGGGCCAAATTCAGGAAAAGATTTGTCCCTGATTTGTTCCTGAACTGTTGTTAAATTGGGCATTCCATAATCCCTACCCCATCCAAGTTATCATCCCCTAATAAAACAACAAAAACAAGTCAAAGTGTTCTGAGTTTGGATGCAAGAAGGAAATGCTGTGTGGCTGGCTGTGCAGCAGTGGGTAACCCTGACATTGGCAACTCCTACGGGGGTAGTTGCTACAAAAAATAGAAAAAAAAGCTCTGCATGTGGTACTTAGTCTTTTCTCACAGTGCATCATAATCACATAAATCATGGTTCAGAAAGGATGCCACCTAACAATGAACTATGGAACCTAGAATAGCAAGAGAGAGGGGATCTGAAGAATGATTCTGTTTATATAAACGATCATATAAGTTGTAAATAATCTAATACACTTGATTGGAATGGACACAGGAGAGTGCAGACTATATGAATCTGGCTATCTGGGCACAGAATTACTTGCTATTGAAAAGGTTTTTTTTGCATTTGGGACTAAACGCTGTACTGAATAGGGCTGCAGTCTAGATTGAGAGTAGAGAAAGGCATGGCATCTATGGACAACAATGACAGTCTTTAGTGGTTGAATGGGATGTGAGGTCTGTGGAGGGTGACTGGCTCATATAATTTATGGTTATACAGTATATATATATATATATATATATATATATATATATATATACAGACTATATTACCAACGTTATTGGGGTGCCTGTCTTTACAGCACATGAATTTAGCCTAGATTAGCCTAGATTCACATTGTTGCGATTTGGCATGCGTTTTACATGTCAAACCGCATGCCAAATAGGCGGCTATTGTCGGCAATGACATTGTCCAAATTGGTGCCACGCAGACTTCCAAAAGTAGTTTCTGTACTACTTTTGGCGACTTTGGGTGCGATTTCAATAGACGTATGTCTCTGAAATTGCCCCCGAAGTCGGACTGTCATGCAGGTATGAACTCAGACGATTTCAATCCCGCAGCAGTGTGTGCTTACTGCTTAGGCTTAATGGCATCCCAGTCTTAGTCCGTAGGGTTCAATATTGAGTTGGCCCACTCTTTGCAGCTATAACAGCTTCAACTCTTCTGGGAAGGCTGTCCACAAGGTTTAGGAGTGTGTCTATGGGAATGTTTGACCATTCTTCCAGAAGTGCATGTGTGAGGGCAGGCACTCATGCGGACGAGAAGGCCTGGCTCACAGTCTCCACTATAGTTCATTCCAAAGGTGTTCTATTAGGATGAGGTCAGGACTCAGTGCAGGCCAGTCAAGTCCCTCCACCCCAAACTCGCTCATCCATGTCTTTATGGACCTTGCTTTGTACACTGGTCCAAATCGTTCGGGGGAGGGGGGATTGTGGTGTGGGGTTGTTTTTCAGGGGTTGGGCTTGGCCTCTTAGTTCCTGTGAAGAGAACTCTTAAGGCGTCAGCATACCAAAACATTTTGGACAATTTCATGTTCCCAACTTTGTGGGAACAGTTTGGGGATAGCCCCTTCATGTTCCAACATGACTGCATACCAGTGCACAAAGCAGGGTCCATAAAGACATGGATGAGGGAGTTTGGGGTGGAGGAACATGGCTGGCCTGCACGGAGTCCTGACCTCAACCCAATAGAATGCCTTTGGGATGAATTAGAGCGGAGACTGTGAACCTATTTAAGAACTGTCAAACAGCGGAGCAGGCATTCAGCAGTCAGCTGTCCTTGCTCAGGTCCAGTGGTGGTGTCGGTATTGTGATGGACGATGGATCTACATCAGGGGACATTGTTTTTTTATTTTTTTGATAAAGGACTTGTCAGAAACCGTCTAGTGTTTTTCTTTATTTTTGACACTTTTTTGGTGAATGAGTAGGGGTACAATGTACCCCATACTTATTCACCTGCAGGGATCTAGGTGACCCCTTGTTGTTGAGGAGGCTCCCAGATTTCAATAAGCCCCCTGCCGCAGACCCCTTTTGGCCTGGTAGGGTTCAGGGGGAGGCGCTCGCTCGGCCCACTTTCCTAGCTTGCCAGGCTGCGTGCTCGGGTAAGAGTTTAGTATGGATTTTGTGGAGGCCGATTTTTTTTTACATTTTGTTGTTGCATTCCCCTTAAAATCCATACCAGGCCCGAAAGCCCTGTTTTTGTTTTCACCGTTTTCAAACTGATGTCTTTCAATTGCTGGCAATGGTATTTTTTTTATTCAGCTGTCAGCAGGGAAACCCATTAACAGCTGATAACTCATCCGTTAAGGAGGTGGCATCTGGCTTCCCTGCTCTGCTCCTTAACAACCAGCTATTCACAGTACCCTGATTGGGCAAATATATGCCCAATCAGGGCTTAGAAAGCACCGTGTAGCGCTCATTGCATTGTGGGGCGCTGGGCAGGCAAACTTTCTGCTGAGCACCCTGCAAATTCAGGTGTGCGAACGGGGTGAAAAGGCAACGTGCTGGCCGAACGTTTGCTCTGCCTGAACCGTTCATCCAACTCCATCCACTATGTCAAGTTACACACACAGAAAGCCCAATGTGCCTGTCTTTCCCGTCTGAGATAGGAATAGTAAAATGCATAATAAAATCTTTCTGAGCATAATTTTTACTTTGACTAGACATAATAATATGCATATGTCAATACACACAGGGCAAGTTTCAGTTTCTATGGCAACACTATGCAAAATGTATGACTACCTTGCAAGCAATAAAAAGCACATTCTCACATTGCTTCATTGCCATTGAGGTTGTCATCTCTGTCTTGATAACATTTCCCCACCACATTTGTGTCAAAGCTTCCTCGTCTTGTGTAAGGTTAACCTGCACTCATTAAATATGCTGGGGTTGATTCACTAAAGTGTTTTTATCACAGTTGAATACAAATAGTTATTAGAAAGACTAAATAAAACATTGCTATTATGTTTGATTTGCAGTTGCATTAGGTATAAATAAAGATCCACTCCGACTATATAACAGCAGATATTTGCATCTTGTAGCTGTTCACTTTCTGAAGCATGGAATTGAGCTCTCCTTTTCCCAATCGCCAAATGACTGGCACATAACACAGGTAATGTACTCTAGCTTCAGTTATCTGACTTGGCAGCTCCTAAGGTTGCATATACTGTCCACAACTTACTTCCATTCAGCTGCTTCAACTCCAACATCAGTTGTTCGCCCATTCGCGGAATAGCAAACATTATGGGGCATTCGCGGCAAAGTAGAGTGCCACGGAACGCCCCATAATGCACTGCGATATCGCAGTGCATTAATGTCTGATGATTGGCCAAAGCATGCACCTGACCTGTATGCGTTGGCCAATCAGAGTGCACTCTGAATGGGGCCTTTACAATGTACCCCATACCCATACCCATTCACATAGGGGGATTGGGATCTGGGGACTGCCTTGTTAAAAGGGGCTTCCAGATTCTGATAAGCCCTCCCACCCGCAGACACCGGGCAAGGGTTGTGGGGATGAGGCCCTTGTCCCCATCAACATGGGGACAAGGTGCTTTGGGGGGACCCCAAAGCACCCTCTCTGTGTTGAGGACAAGCAGCCTGGTAAGGGTCTGGTGTGGATTTTGGGGGGGACTCCATGCCAATTTTTTTTTTTAATTTGGAGTTCCCCTTAAAATCCATGCCAGACCCAAAGGGCCTGGTATGGGGGGGGGGGGGGGGCACGCCAATTTTTTTTCTTGATTTTTATCGATATTACCGGGACCTGGCAATACATTACAGCCGCAAGCAATTTTAAAATTAAATAGTTTCCTTTAGAAATCTAATTTTGCTGCGGCACTGTAAAACACATCAGACAGATGCGCCACTTTACAGGCAGACTAAGGCCCCCCCCCCCCCCCCCCCCCCCAGGCATGATACATAAAGGAATATTACATTTTTATTATTTCACTTTAAGCAGTATTACAATCACTGCTCCTGGAAAATACGGTTGTTTTAAAAACTCTTTTTTGCATTGATACATGTCCCCTGGGGCAGTATCCGGGTCCCCATACACTTTTTATGGCAATAACTTGCATATAAGACTTTAAAATTAGCACTTTTGATTTTCCATGTCCGTGTCCCATAGATTTTATTGGGTTTGCATGTTCGCAACAAATTTTTTGTCTGTTCGCATGTTCTTCTGCGAACCGAACAGGGGGGTATTCAGCCCATCCCTATTGGAAGCTATTAACCATAAATTAAACCTGTTTAAAACATTGTGGCCTTACTTCCAGTTTGCATCTAAGCCACCGTACACACGGTCGGAGATTCCGACAACCAAATCCGTCGGATTTTGTCCGACGGATTTTGTCCGAAACTGTTGCATACACACGGTCTGATAAAGTTGTCTGAAAATCCTATTGTTCAGAACGTGATGACGTTATTTAGTTATGATGGGACTACGTTCAGGCTAGTAGCCAATAGCTTTGATGTAGAAATTTGATCTGAGCATGCGTGGCACTTTGTCCGATCGGAATTCTCTACACATGATCGGAGTATGTACGATCGGAGCATTTTGTCGGAAAATATTTCCGACAAGTTGGAAAATTTGGTCCGACGGATATTCCGATGGAAACAGTCCGATGCAAACCACACACAGTCGGAATATCCGACAAAACGCTCCGATCAGACACATTCTGTCGGAATCTCCGATTGTGTGTACAAGGGCTTAGAGATTCATACACCAATCCACACTGGCTCACAAAAATCTACTATTACAGGAGTAGACTGTAGTTTTTTTTTATGCCTCTTAAAAGAAGATTTTTTTGGAGAGCAGGAAAATTAAGGATTTCATCATACCCCACAGCCACAACTTGAATAAAAAATCTCAAAGAATAAGCCCAAAAGGGTGAAACATGTCAGAGAGGGGCGATCTTTGGACGGGGATAAACTGTGATGTTTGTATGGCCTGGACAGATCTGAACAACCAATATTGCTAAGTTAAAGTTAAAGTATATCTAGAGCCAAATTTTTTTTTAAATATAGGAATAAAAACCTTGTTATGGTTTATTTGTTGTTGTTTTTTGTTTGTTTTTTGTTGGGTCACCTTGGGGAATTTATCTTTCCTTGAAGTACCAAGGACATAGCAAGTAAAAGGAAATCTCTCCAAAGTAAGAGGAAATCCCTTAGATTGTTAACACTGAAATAAATGTCCCCTACTCAAAGTTGTCCCCCTATTCTTGTTCTAGGAGTATTCAAATTTGTAAAATTTGCAATCTTTCTGTGCAGGGGACAGTGGCATGTCCTAAACCATCTCAGACCCTGTAACACGGTCCCAGTATTTTAACAGTCCCACCAATTCATGACATGTACTGCCAAAAAAGTGCATGGATGGCCACCAGGCCAGGTTGTGCACCAAGAAGTGAAGCATGACCACCGAGCCAAACTATCTGCTGTAAAAGTGAATAGATAACCACCAGGGTCTCACCTAGAAGTTAATGGTTGGCCACTGGGCCAAGTGGTCCTTAGTGAATAGGTGACCAGCCTGTCAAGCTCTTTGGTGGGTCTTGCATTTGCAGGACCAACCATTCACTCTGAGGCATTTTTTCTCCTACCAACCAGTGCTGTCAGGAAATTTTTCCTCACAAAAATACTGGCTTTTTTTTACCACTATGCCCTTGTACACACGGTCGGACATTCCGACAACAAAATCCGTCGGATTTTGTCCGACAGATTTTGTCCGAAACTTGTGTTGCATACACACGGTCGGACAAAGGTTTGATCTAGGTCAGTGCCAGGGTTAAGTGTTTGGGTCAAGGTCAGGGTCACCTTTTTTTATTTTATTTTTTTTGGGCAGGACTTTATTTTTTTAATTTGTATCAGTGTCAGTTAGTATCTATGTGTTTTAGGCTGGGTTCACACTGCTGCGGGGGGAGATCCGGATGTGATTCGCACCGCAAATCACATCCGATCTCCGTAGCGATGCGAGTACAGCCATACAGATAGTATGGCTGAATTCGCATCGCTCCCGCAGCAAACTTGCACGGGACCCTTTTTTTGGTCCGCAACAGAATCGGATCGCATGGGGGTTCACACCATGCGATCCGATTCCTGTGCGAGTCGGCAGATCGCACTGCGATATGCGGACGGATCTGGGGGTGTCATTAACATATCATTGACACTCCCAGCCGTCCGCTAGGGCAGTGTGAACTGCCGGCGGGAGTAATGCGATGTGGGAAAACGCCGCGGATTCGCGGCGTTCCCGCATCGCAGCGGTGTGAACCCGGCCTTAAGTAGGATAAAAAAAAAAAAAAAGAAGCAAAATGCGCACTAAAAGAGCGATAAAAACTGACAGGTGTTCTAATTCCTCTCCACTCTATCCAAAACTAAACATAAAAGTTTTGCTTTTAGTTACACAGCAGTGGGGTGGCCCTTAAATCAATTTTTGAACTAAGTCTGCTTTAGGGGCTTTGCATTATAATGAGATTCTCCCTGCGGATAAACCGCGGAGTACCATTTAAACATGCTATTATTACTTTTCTTATTGCACATGATTGCGTATTTTTTGCAAAGTGACATTTCACCATATTCTTTATGTTCTGGTGGAAAAAAAAATCAAAGTGCAGCTTCTCTTGCAAATTTTATATCCTACTTGCCTTAGTAAATCAAACCCTAGTCCTTATTGGGACCCAAGCCCTATTTCAAAGAAGCTATGGTTTCTATATACTGAACTGATAAGCTGTATGCAGTTTGGAATAAATGGCTCTATAATATTTGTCTATATTTGGACCAGCAGTTTTGATAGCGCATTTGGTTGATTTCCATGGCTTCGTCCCCTGTGCTTAAATGAGAAATAAACCTCTTATTTTTGTTTTTGGCAGAAAAGAGAAAGGAATGGGACTTTGTGTGAGGCATGTCACTGAATGGATACCTTATTCAAATCATTCATAAAATTATTTATTAATAAAAAATAACATGTAAAGAGTGTCAATTTGTAATACAGGACACAATGTATTTCGATACACTTGTATGAATATATAGTTGTTCTACAAAATAAAATGCAACATAATTAGCATAAGCCCTTGTACACACGGTCGGACATTCTGACAACCACGACGGATTTTGTCCGAAACTGCTGCATACACACGGTCGGACTAAGTTGTCGGAAAATCCGATTGTACATAACGTGATGACGTTATTTCATTACGACGGGACTACGTTCAGGCTAGTAGCCAATAGCTTTGGTGTAGGAATTTGATCTGAGCATGCGTGGCACCTTGTCCGTCGGAGTAGGCTACACATGATCGGAGTATGTCCGATCGGAGCATTTTGTCGGAAACTTTTACGGACAAGTTGTAAAACTTGGTCCGTCGGATACTCCGACGGAAACAGTCCGATGGAGACCACACACAGTCGGATTATCCGACAAAACGGTCCGATAGGACACATTCCGTAGGAATCTCTGACCGTGTGTACAAGGGCTTACAGTTACATAAAAAAACTCATCCATTCATGAAAGTTCAATGAACATGATCAATTGCTCATGGTGAGCCAAACTTGTCTAGGCATCAGTTTGATGTAACTCGACACACGTTTCATGGCTCATGCAAATCATCAGGAGTAATGCTCTGAAATTAAATCAGTAATATCTATAAATATAGGATATCCTTTAAACGGAGAACAATCTCTCAAAAATAAAGGTATGTAACTTACAATACGGCCCAATGGTGGCACCCAACTTATGTCCAAGGGAAGACAGGGGACAGGGATGATCATCTCCCCTGGGGCTGAGGTGAGTCCCATCCAGACCAGAGACATCAGCCAGGTGAAGACCAGGCGACCATGTCACAACCATGTGAATCTAGCGTATGCTTTACTGTCCACACTGCTCTGCAAGGGTATGTGATAGAATAAGACATGTAAATACCTTCTGTTCTATGAAGATCCTACTGTGCTACATATTAGTTAAAAGGCGTTTTGATTTGTTTAGTCCTTTCTCATTATAACCCGTCTACTGATACTGTACTGGCTACATATATTTATAGAAAGGTTTTTGCTGCCACACAGTGGACAACAGAACATATTACAGTAATAACTTAAGAATGCTCTAAATAAGTATATAGAGCTTCTGATTTCTTTAATTACCAAAGAAAGTTTTAAAGAGAAACTATAATAAAGTTCAGTTTAGGTATTTTAAGGTGTCCTTACATTTATTTTTAGAGAACATACAATGAAACTGTACCACTGCAGCATGTTTGCCCAAGGAACCAAACTCAAAATATACTGTATCAAAAACACATATCCCACCTAAAGAATCAGGTCTCACAGCTTATGTAAAACATATTTGTATTTTATTTATTTATATCTCATAGTAAAGGATATAATTGTAATTTTTTAAAAAAAGCCTACACGATAAACGTGACGTATCACTAGAATGTATACAGTATATCAAAAAAGCACAAATCAACCTGTGAAAACATTTAATGTACACCAAACAAAACTAAAAAATCCTAGAGATATATATTCATTAAGAGTAATATATTAATAATACTTGAACTTGATGTGTTACTAAACCCACAACAGTAAAATCAGTCTATATATGCAGTAAAGCATGCTTGTTATACTCACTCTGGATCCTAAGGGGTTAATCCTCTGCATTGTGTAAAAAGGCTGTTTGATCCTGTCTTCTCTGATCCTCCCCCATTCTTCCACTGTTCCCAATCCAACTCCTTATAGTACAGAGTCTTGGGGGCACTCTGCACATCCTCAGTTTGGTGTGCATTGCTAGAGAGCTTTTTTCATTTGGAAGGGTGCATATGATCGGCACAGGGCCAATCAGCACTCTCCAGACAGAGGGTCAGGGGTCATGCTGCCTCATAAGAAAGTCAGAGGAGAATAAAAACTATTCCTACAAGCTTTAACCAGGCACTGATAGAAGCCATAAGACTGCAATATACTGCTGATAAAGAAAGGTATTAGGGTGTTTATACTTACTAAATAAATTACATTTCCATGTTCTGTGCACTGTGGGAGACGAGATATAGTGAATGCAGGGTCCTGGGTTTAGTAACACTTTAACAAAAGCACATTGCCACACTAATTATCAAATAGATGAGTACAAAAGCAATAGCACACCTAAGGTGTTCAACCAAAGAATCTCTTGAGAAGCTCCACTCATATCCAGGTGCCTTCTTGCCATGATACCTGAGGAACATCTTTGAATCCCCTCATGGAAAAAATCCCACCTTGGTATACACAGGGCACACATTTTTTTGTATATACACATATAGTCTTCAACATGAAGTTAAAATAAATATCGTTTTCATATAAATTGTGCATTTTTCTGTGTTGTTACATTTATTTTTATATCTTCTCTGGCCCATTTCCTAACAGATTTTCATTCACATTCTGTAAATTCATAATCAAAGCCAAAGACTTATTTGTATACCATTGTTTATAAGTTATTGCTTAGGAGTTATTTTTTTCACAAAAATTTGGGTGAAAATCAGAAGAATGAAAAACACAATATATTCTATAGTTTATACAGGGATTCAATATTTTTTTGAATAAAAACATTCAGAGCAAATTAACAAGCAATTTTCTAGGATACATAGCTCTGTGTATTTTTTTTCACAATCAGATATTTCTTAAATTTATGTGGAGCTCTTCATGTGCCAACAAATGGTTCCCTATTTCCCCTTTTTCACAGAAAGACAGACAAAACAGGGTGTGAAAAAGTTTAACCACTTCATTACCCAGCCATAGTCATATGACGTCTACAGATGGGATCTCCCATCCTGGGCGGGCGTCATATGACATCAAAGCAGCGCAGTGATTGGGGATCCGGCGTGCCCCTCGGGACACAGCCGTTCCCCGATGGGGGTAATGAGCAGGTGGCGGAGTGTGAGAAACATTGTGACCGGCTGTATCCAATCATAGCCGGTCACTATGCAGCGTGGTGATTGGGGTTGAGGATTTTCCCTCGGACAAAGCCCAGCCCGATCAGGGTAAAGAGCCAATGAAATTGTCTCTTTACCACGTGACCAGCTGTGAATTACCACCTCCATGGTTTACTGTAGGAACTGTGTTATTTGGATGGTGAACTGTATTGGATTTCTGCCAGACATATCGTTTGGTGTTAAAGCAAAATAGTTTAATTTTAATCTCATCTGACCATAACACCTTTTTCCATGAGACCTCAGAATCTTTAAGGTGTGTTTTGGCAAAGCTCAGTCATTACTGCATTTGGCCTTTCTTGAGAAGTGGCTTCATTCTTGCAATCTTCCTATACAAGCCACGTTTGTGGAGAATTTGTGATATTGTTGTCACATGCACACAATTTGATTTCTTTGTCTGAGCCTACCTTAAAGAAGGACTTCATTAAAATAGTCAAGGACTGCATAGCAACCAGCAACTGTTGAAAAAACGAACACCTTGGTGAGAAGTATATAATGTACCGTATTGTGTATATAGTGTCGGAGCACAGGGTCAGGGATGTCCAATGCAGTCAGTGTCAGGTTTAGGAGACATAACACAGACTGCAGGGGCCCAGGATGTGCAATGAAATGTGTTCAAGAATCAGGAGTATGTAACACACAGAGGGCTGTAGTCCGTGCTGGGTTTAGAAGTACATGACACACAGAATGCAGGGTCCAGGAGTACATAATGCGCAGAATGCGTGGTGACAGGAGTGTGTAATGCATAGTGAGTCAGGAGTATAAAACAAAAAGAGTGAGTCAGGGTTGTGTACCGCTAAGTGTAAGGAGAGTGCAAAATTCCCTCTACAAGCAATACTCTCCCCCACTTTACTCTTTCAGGAAAAAAATCATACCCCCTCCAAAAAGAACTCTAACCCCTCAGTACAAATCCTCTCTCCCCCCTGAGAACAAATCATCCCATGCAAATCTTCCCCCTTCCTCAGCACAAGTCCTCCTCCACCCTCCCCAAATCCCCAGTCCCAGCACAATTCCCCCTTCTTCCCTATCCTAATACCTATTCCCATGCCCCTCTGTTCTCCCTCACAGCACAAATCCTCTTTCCCCCCAATTCCCTTTCCCAGCATAACCAATCCCCCCATATTTCTTCTCCCAGAAAAAATTCCCCCCCTCTCAAGCACAAAACCCCCTCCCCCAAATCCCTCTGCTAGCACAGATCCTTCCAGTGTAAAACCCCATGCTCGTTTCCTACACCGCTTTGTGATCGCTCTGCAGTTGTGATCTGCAGCAAGTGTCAATGTTAACTTAACATCCCAAACGCTGGTTGCAAATGCAAAAGTATGCATGCATGCACTTCTATTGGTGCGGTCTGGTGTGACTTCAGTCTATTCAATTGAATAGGCTGAAATCACACTGCACCTGGGTCACATGTGAATTGCAAAGAACACACGGCGCATTCCTGTGTGATTCATGGTGTGAACCAGCCCTGTGTCCTGGCGCCTACACTTGGCACCACTAACTCTTTCCTTGTAGGGGGACACTAACTTGGGCACCTGGGGCAATTGCACTGCATCTCTTGTGGAGTGCCTGGGGCCCTGCGTGCGCTTTGAGAGGGAAGAAGACTTGTGCTGGGGGGTGGGAGATGGATTTCATATCCAAAACTCCCCCCCCCCCAGCACAGGTCCTCTCCAATCCTAAAGTTCCCCCTAGCATATGTTCTCTCCCCCCCCCCCCTCCCAAATTACTCCAAGTAAATTTTGCAGACCTGCCCCCTCACCCTCTTCCCCATTTATTACAGACCAATGATTTCTGTATTGACTCCGCCACCTGAAACTCCTCCTCTCAGCACCTGTCACAGGATTCAATGCATCAACTTCAAGATCATTCAGTTTAATAGGAGTAGGCTACAATTAATTGAAATACAATGTGGAAATTAATATATGATGTTATATTTTGACTATAGATATGCTTTAAATCTCCGGTAACACCAAGACCCCTTTCACACTGAGGCATTTTTCAGGTGTATTTGGGCTAAAAATAGCGCCAGTAAAGTGCCTGAAAAACGGTTCCCTTGCAGTCTCAGTGTGAAAGCCAGAGGGCTTTCACACTGGAACGGTGCGCTGGCATGACATTAAAAAAATCCTGCAAGCAGTAGTTTTGGAGCGGTGAAGGAGCAGTGTACACACTGCTCCTGCGCATTAAAATTAATGGGCACCGCTGCCAAACCGCCGGCAAAGCGCAGCTGCAGTGGCGTTTTGCGGCACTTTGCAGGTCGTAAAACGGCGCTAAAGATAGAGGTGCTTTACGGCCAAAGCCACCGACGCCCCAGTGTGAAAGGGGTCTAAAATGTGAACTGTGACTTTAACTGGAGGAAAAAGGTTGAAGACGCTCAGTGGTTGATTTACTAAAACTGGAGAGTGCAAAATCTGGTGCAGCTGTGCATGGTAGCCAATCAGCTTCTAATTTCAGCTTGCTCAATTTAAGCTTTGACAAAATCAAACCTGGAAGCTGATTGGTTTCTATGCAGAGCAGCACCAGATTTTGCACTCTGCAATTTCAGTAAATCAACCACTGAGCGTCTTCAACCTTTTTCTTAGAGTTAAAGTCACAGATCACATTTTGGTTTTAGGTCTCATACTGATTGGCAAATAAACCACACTTTCAGGTGCAGAAAGTAGACAGCCTGTTTACCGCTAGTAAACAAACCCTAACAAGTCTAAACTGTTAATACCGTCTTTCTCCGAAAATAAGACCAGGTCTTATATTAATGTTGGCTACAAAAAACACACTAGGGCTTATTTTCTTATTTTCAGGGGATGTCTTGTCATCTTCTTCTGGAAAATTTTTTAAATCCTGATCATTTAAAGCATGATAGACAGCACAGTGTTTGTGTTCTGTCCCACTCTCTCTTCTAAAAAACCTGGAATAAAACAATACAATGTTTTCAAAAAAGTTCCTGTGTCCCCTGTCTTCTCTCCCCCTCTCCCCCTGTCAGCTCAGGAGTCAGCATTATGAAATTCTGTAATCCCAAAACCTTGGTAAAGTCCTTGTAAAATCATGTAATCCATTCTGTAAAAAGATTATATAATGTGCAGTGTATCTCCTTGTGTAACTTTATTGTTGAAAATACCTTATTTATAGCGCTGCTGGGTGCTTGTAGGAACCTTCACCACCTTAACCCTTCTCTTCTCTATTCTGATACTGACCAACTATATGACTTCATCTCTCCTCTGTCCTGCCCTGACCTGGCCACCTCTGCCTACAACAGTTCGCTCTCATCATCACTAGATGCACCTGCTCCTCTAACCACACGCAGAATCAGGCCCCGACCGTTACAATCCGGGCAAACTGACAACACTAGAAATCTCAAGAGACACTGTCGTGCTCTTCAGCGACTGTGGCGTAAAACCAAATGCCTGCAAGACTTCACCCTATATACTGTAAATATGCCCTTCTAAAATACAATTCCTGCCTATATGCTGCCAAACAAGCCTACTTTGTTTCTCTTATTAATTCTTTATCATCCAGTCCCCGTCGGCTCTTCTCAACCTTTAACTCTCTGCTTCATCCCCCACCCCTTCTACCCACTAACTCACTCACTGCCCAAGAGATTGCCAATCACTTCAAAGACAAGATTGATGCAATTCCTGAGGACACCTCCACTGTGCGTACATCTTCCCCACCCAACATGCCTTGCCTAACATCACATTCAACACTCTCCTCTTTTGAATTGGCTACTACTGAAGAGGTTACAAAACTTTTCTCAGATGCCCACCTAACCAATTGTCCCTTGGATCCTGTTCCCTCACAACTACCAAGGGCACCCTCTTATTCTATTCTACGCTCCCTCACACACATCTTCAATCTCTTCCTCTCTAGTGGCACCTTCCCCTCCCCTCTAAAAAATGCTCAGATCACTCCCATACTTAAAAAGCCCTCACTGGACCCCACCAATCTAAACAATTTAAGACCAATCTCATTGTTCCCATTCACCTGTAAACTTCTAAACGATTAGTCTACAACCGTCATAGCTCCTACATCAGTGGAAATAACCTTCTTGACCCATTACAGTCTGGCTTTCGCTCGCAGCACTCCACGGTAGGGATCAGCAGAACACCCCCCGGTTTGGTACGCACCAGAACCTATGAACGGATCGAAAATTTGTGCAAACTTTAGAACCCCATTAAAGTGGGACTCGAACATTCAAAATCAAAAGTGCTAATTTTAAAGGCTAATATGCAAGTTATTGTCCTAAAAAGGTTTTGGGGACCCGGCTCCTGCCCCAGGGGACTTGTATCAATGCAAAAAAAAAAGTTTTAAAAACTGCCATTTTTTCGGGAGCACTGATTTTAATGATGCTTAAAGTGAAATTTTTTTTTGAAATATTCCTTTAAATATCGTGCCTGGGGGGTGTCTATAGTATGCCTGTGTAGTGGCACGTGTTTCTCGTGTTTAGAACAGTCTCTGCACAAAATTAAATTTCTACTGGAAAAAAAGTCCTTTATTAACTGCTTGCGGTTTTAATGTAATGTCTGGTCCCGGCAATATGGATAAAAATCATTGAGAAAAATGGCATGGGTAGCCCCCCTGCCCATTACCAGCCCCTTTGGGTCTTATTAAGGGGAACCCCATACCCAAATTAAAAAAAGGAAAGGCGTGGGGCACCCAGGCCCTATATACTCAGAACAGCAGTATACAGGCGGTGCAAACAAGACAGGGACTGTGTAGGTTGGTTCTAGAATCTGTTTGTGATTTTGAACTGGTATATTTTTAAAGTGTAGCTCCAGTCAAAAAAATATATTTTTAAGCTTTTTGGAAAACATAGTGAAGGGTTATCACCCCTGTAACATTTTTTTTCCGTCCGTCTTTTTTCATCTCACTTCCTGTTGTCTCCTTCCATTTGCAAGTAGGAGACATTTGTAAGTTGGGTGTTTGAAAGTAGGGGCCTGCCCTATATGCTCTGCAGAAATTTGGACCTAAGGTGTTGGTGTTGCCACAACACTGTAAGCACTCAAAGTGACTCTTGGTGGGCGCTGGGACACCCTGTTGTAAACTATTAAATCAAGAATTGTAATTACATGCCATTGTTGAACAGTGGTAGAAAAATTGGGCCTTTGGTAGTGGTGGTGGTGCTGGTGCCATAATACTGTAAGTTCTCACAGTTACTCTTGGTGGGTGCTGGAACGGGCCCTGCTGTGAAATATTATATCAAGAATTGTAATTACATGCACCTGTTGAACAGGGGCAGAAAAATTGGGCCTTAGGCACTGGTGCCACAACACTGCAACACCTCATAGAAACTCTAGTTGGAGAGCAGAAATGAGCCATGCTACAAAGTATTGGATCAAAAATTGTAATTACACGCCCTTGTTAAACAGGGGCTGAAAAATGTGGCATTAGGCATTGGTGCTGGTGCCACGACACTGCAACCCCTCACAGATACTCTAGTTGGAGCGCAGGAATGACCTCTGCTGCAAAGTATTGCATCAAAAATTGTAATTACATGCCCCTGTTAAACAGGGGCTGAAAAATTGGGCCTTAGCCACTGGTGGCGACGCCTAGAACCAAAAATGTTCTTCCAAGCTATCAGCAGGATCATTGAGGAGGAAGAGGATAGTCAGTCAGCATAACAGGATAGTCACTCAGCATCAGCATAGGCAGTCTTGAAGGGATGTGACATTTAAAAAAAAATCCAAGACTGATTCATCTTTATGAAGGTCAGTCGCAGTGGCGTAACTAAAACCTTCAGGGCCCCGATGCAAGAAACCATGAAGGGCCCCCTGAACCCCAGCCAGGGCCCTTCCCTCAGAGTTCGGCGGTGGAACTCCAGGGCATGGTCACAGGTATGACCTTTGTGAGCCCTGTAGTTCCACCACTGGTATCAGTAGTTTTTTTTTTATTCTTTTTATTTTTTATTTTTAGGTGCCCCATTGGGGGACTGTCCTTAGGCAGTATGAGGTCCCCGTCCCCAGAAGAGATGAGGTCCTTTTCTCCAGGGCAGATGAAGTTACTGCCCCCAGGTGAGAAGGGGTCCCTGTCCCCAGGGGAGATGGGGTCCCCATGTGAGAAGGGGTCCCTGTCCCCAGGGGGAGATGGAGGCGATATGTAATGGTGTGTGGGGGATGGGGTCCTCTCACTCACCCTGACCAAGCTGTAGGCTCCATTCAGTGTGCTGGACGGGCGATCAGCATATCTCCCAGAAAGACCTTTCATCATCTGTGTATGATGGGGGAGGAGGGGGGCTGGCAGACAAGCCTGCAATGTCCTCCGGGGGGCTCTCATAGGGGCGCACTGCATCTGTGTGCTTAAAGTTTTTTTACCCGGGAGAAGTATGCAGTGCAGTGTGGGCCTGACTCGGGGGGGGGGGGCGTGGGACTCTGGTTGGGGAGAACAGACATCGGACTGAGTGGCAATGCATGGAGCAGGAGAGGGGTACTCTGAGGAGCCGGCCGAGGACACAGGTGTGCATGGTGCACTGGCACCCCTAGCTGCCTATGATGCTGCCGGCCATATGTAGAGGGGGCTGCATGGGCCCCCTGCATCACAGGGCCCAGTTGCACCCCTGGTCAGTCGATCAACCGATTCGGTGGACAGGCACACCATGTGATTGGTTACAAAGCCTCCAGCAGCACTGAATGTGCGTTCTGAAAGAACACTGGATGCAGGACAGGCCAGTAGCTCAATTGCATACTGTGCAAGCTCTGGCCAGTGATCCATCCTCAAGACCCAGTAACCCAGAGGATTTTCGGTGGGAAAGGTGTCCAAGTTTGATCTTGCCCCTAGGTATTCCTGCACCATGTAAATCAGATGCTGGCAATGGTTGCTGGAACCGATCATACCTTGGGGCTGCGGACTAAAAAATTGTCTGAACACATCGGTCAGATGGCCACCTTCTCCACTGCTCCTTCTGTGACTGACCGAAGCCTCAGCAACACGTTGTCCAGGACCAGGAATTTGTAACCTCACAGTCTCTGGGAACACATTGCACAGACCTTTCTGCAAGGCCTCCCGAAGATGTCTCATCCTCTGCTCCCTCTGCGATGGCAAGATAAGGTCTGCAACCTTACCCTTGTACCGTGAATCAAGGAGAGTTGCCAGCCACTAATGATGCCTCTCCTTGATCCGCTGAATACGAGGATCCTTCTGCAGGCTTTGCAGGATCAGCGAGGCCATGCAGCGTAGTTTAGCTGAAGCATTCCCAACCACGTTCAAGTCCACAGGTTTCTTGGCACTGTAAATCATCCCTAAAAGACAGCTGCTGATGCTGAGTGCCAGGCTCCACCTCCATGCTGACACAATCCTCCTCCTCCTCCCCCTCCTTGTCCTCTTCCTGTGTGATCGGCGGGCCAGCAGGAACACTGTCTGGATAAAGGGGGCCTTGAGAAGCAAGGAAGTCCTCCTCTTCCTGCCTCTGTTCTGCCTCAAGTGCCCTGTCCATTATTCCATGCAGCGGGTGCTCCAACAGGTGGACAAGAGGTACAGTGTCACTGATGCATGCACTGTCACTGCTCACCATCCTCGTGGCCTCCTCAAATGGTTACAGGACAGTGCATGCATCCCTGATCATGGCCCACTGGCGTGGGGGAAAAAAACGAGCTTCCTGACCCTGTCCTGGTGCTATAGTCGCACAGGTACTCATTGATGGCCCTCTGCTGTGTGTGCAGCCGCTGCAGCATAGCCAACGTTGAGTTCCACCTGCTGGGCATGCCACCGATTAGGAGGTTCTTGGGCAGGCTCAATTACTTTTGGAGCTCAGCCAGCTGAGCACTGGCATTGTATGACCGGCAGCTGGGAGGAGAGGAGTGGGTCACGTGAGCGCCCAGCGGCACTGTAAATAAGGTATTCTCCACAATTAAGTTACACAAGGAGAAACACTGCACATTATAATCTTTTTACAGAACAGATTACATGATTTTATAAGGAATTTATGGAACGGTTTGAAATATACTAAGTTCTATTATTCTAATTACATCCAGTACAGTCACTGTTGTAGTGAGTTAAAATAAATGAATAATCATGTAAAGGACTAATCATACAGAACTGTATAAAAAAATAGCTAGAACCCTGAACAAATTCTGTAGTGAACCTAGAAAGTCTGGGTTAATAAAAAAAAACAAAAACATTTAAACCTGTAGATGATTAATTAGATTGTAGACTTTGTGTAAACTTTGTACAGCAGACGAGTTAATTAACTTTTCTCTTTCAAAGAAAAGACACATACTGATCTTGCAAAAAGAAAATACTGCCTGTTAGTTTTGCCGGTTGTCTTCTTGACAAAAGGCAAAACTAAAGTGCCACATTTAAAAGCTGTTGAAGGAAAGGTATGATCTAAATTCAAGATGGCAACATTTCAGGCCGGGTTCACAGATGTGCGGCCGTGGGTTCGTGCCTGTGGTCCGGTGCATGTCTGTTCATGGGATCAGGTGTGATTCAGGTCAGAATTTTTGCCACTGGGCCTTTCCCTCTGAGCCCAGTGGCAGAATGCCAGGGTAACCTTTGTGACCCTGGTAGTTATGCCACTGGTGTCAGTAATGTGTTTTTTTTTTTTTATTATTTAGCACTGACCCCCGAAGGAGCGGCTGATTTGATCGGGCCTGCACTCTAGTGACAAAACCCTGCTAACTTGTCTCAGTCCCCTTGACACAGCTGTGGTGCAATACAATACAGTACAATATAATATATCACAATATACCTGTAATGTCCTCTCAGGATCCACTGGCTCCCACTGAGAGAAAACAATACTCCACACAACAAGATACTTGACCAAAGTATATTTTACTATATATATATATATATATATATATATATATATATATATATATATGAGAGCTCCCCTTACTTTTGTAGCTATGTGTGAGATCTCACTTAAAGTACTCAGTCTTTATCTTCGGATCTTCGCTAGCAAGGGTAACGCCATATAAATTTGTAATCCAAGGTTAAAGCAGTTAAAATTTAACTAAGGATGATGCTAGAATTGCTTCCACAAATGTAATACAGTGCTTGAAGTGTGATAGTAAGTAGGCCTTATGCTTGCCTAGCATCAGTTGCAATACTTCTTCTCCCTGGGACTAGGTATCCCAGCGAGGCCTGTCCTGTATATAAGTCTGACTAGGTGCAATGGTTTAGAAAATGGAGGGTAGCAACCCACTCACCAACTGGATCGTAACCTTGGTATGGTAAATTTGGTCGGGTAGTTGCCGATTGCTTCTGCGTCAGCTGGCTCTGTCACTCCGTCCCGTTCCGACAGGTGGACCTGGCCTCCCGACGCTCAAACAAGTGTCGCTGGATCCTCTCAATCTGATCTCTGAGTCGCTGGCACTTCAGGTCACTCACACAACTGAGCAGGGTTGCGCTCCGTGCAGGCAATAGGTCACTTCCTCCGGGAGCCCTCCCCACAAGTCCTCACAGGCAGGCCTTGCATTCCCAAGAGCCCTAAGATGGCCGCTCAGGGTCCTTTTATCTCCTACCCAGCATGCAAGAGAGGGTGTCCATGGGTAGGTCGCTCAGCATCCTGGGTAAAGGGGTCAACTCTCCAATGTAAATAACAGTCACTTCTTGTAAATAGTTCAATGCTTGAAAGCCAAATATCATTGTCCATTCATAACTTAACCATTCATGTCCATTCACGGACTCACCATTCAGAAAAGGAAGGGTCTGGTAAATAACACATTTATCAGCCTCTTCCCCGCTCTCCATCCTGACAGATCCCCTGCATCAGCCGCTGGGAGGGGTGAGCCCAGCAGAGCTGTGGGGGGTGAGGGGATGGGGGGCAGGAGAGTGCTGGGAAAGAGCACAGGAAGGCTGGAGAGCACACAAGGGGCAGCGGAAGCTGGATAGGAGAAGTGGCGGGGGCAGCTGCATATAGAGGAACCAATCCCTCCATTTTCCTCCATTCAGCGGCTGCAGGAGTAAAATGTAGAGATTAGTTTTTCTATATGCAGCTACCTCCACCGCTCCTCCTACCAGGTGTATGGTGGTGGGGGGACATGGGGCCGGGCTGCAATTGCGACTCCTGTGACCCCTGTAGTTAGGTCCCTGACTCTAGGTTTTTAACTGATCATATTTTATTTTTTGTTTCACACACAATTATTTGGTAGCTGCACCAATATATTTATCCAGAAAGAGTTAATTTTAAGTTCCCATTGATCCAAAATCTTTTCCTCTGAGATCAATGGCTGCATTGAGGCTTCTCTCACACTGGGGCGGTGGGTGCGTCGGCGGTAAAGCGCCGCTATTTTTATCGGCGCTTTACCGTCAATTTTGCGGTGCTATTCCGCCACTAGAAGGACACTTTTACCCCTTTGCTAGCATCCGAGAAAGGGTTAAAACCACCACAAAGAGCTGCTGCAGCAGCGCTATGCCGGTGGTATAGCTGCGTTGCCCCATTGATTTCAATGGGCAGGAGCGGTGAAGGAGCTCCAAAGATGCTGCTTGCAGGAGTTTTTTTAACGTCCTACAAGTACACCACTCCAGTGCGAAAGCACTCGGGCTTTCACACTGGAGAGACAGGAGTGGCGGTTTACATGCGCTATTTTTAGTGCTGTAGCGCCTGTAAAGCACCTCAGTGTGAAAGGGGTTTGATGCTCTTTGTCAGTGGCTTGGAAACCAGGGACAATCAGGCAGCTGGCATTTGTAGAAGGAAGTCAGCAACACTGACCTTCATTTTTCTCATGGGCAAGTAGGCACAGGCAGCACTTTGGGGATTTCCCCTCACTTTCTGTTCTAAGGGGCGCGCACAAGTGGCCCTTTCTGAAGAACTTCATATGACGTCCACAAGAAAGTCACCACCCTGTCGTCAATCTGCTATAGGCTGGGCGGTAAGTGATTAAAGTAGAACTAAAGTTAAAATGTGTCTGTTTGGTCTTTTTTACCTTTATTTTGGGTTCTATAATCAAAACAGGAAGTGAGAGGAAATCCCTCAAAGTCAGAAAGTCCCTGGTTGCCAACAGGGTCACCTACTGCAAGATTTCACTTCTATTCATACTCCTGTGACAACCCAAAGTTTGTCATTTTCTCTCATGTCTCCTGTCACGGTAAATAGTTTGTGTGAGCTAAATTACATGATCTATGGAGAATGGGTGGATGAATGAAAGGTCTGTCCCCTCCATTGATAGATTGTGTTTCATTCATAGAAGCTATAATAAAGATTCTATGAATGGAGGAGGTGGGCGGAAGCGGTCACTTCTAAAGAGTACCTATCAACGGTCCATAGGCTATATTAACCAGATACAGGAAGATTGGGGCAGCAGCAGTGGGGGAAAGGGGTGGATGATTCTCAGCGAATGCAGGAGCCAGCAACACATGGGGGAGGATTTACTAAAACTGATGCACACAGAAACACAGAATCTGGCAGCTGTGCATAGTAACCAATCAGCTTCTAACTTCAGCTTGATAAATTATGGTTTGACAATAAGTCCCTGTTCACATTGGGGTGACTTGTCATGCAATTTGACAGGTCAAAGCGATTGACAAATCACATCCTATTGCCGGCAATCTCACTGTTCAGATCGGTGCAACGTTGACTTTACGGTGCTTCATCGATTTAAAAAAGTAGTACATGCACTACTTTTGGCGATTTTGGATGTGACTTCAACAGACATCTGTGCATGAAGCCGCACAGATATCTTCAAAGTCGCATGCCAAAGTCGCACTGACATGTGGCTTTGAAATCGTGCAATTTCAGATGGAGTCGCACAATTTCAAAGCCGCGGTCAATGTGAATGGGGGCTAACACCTGGAAGCCGATTGGTTACTGTGCACTAGATTCTGTGTGCACCAGTTTTAGTAATCCCCCCCCCCCCCCCCCATGGCAGTATTTGTTTTATAGAACATCTCTTGTGCTGGGACTAAACCTGGGCCAAGACACAATACACACTGAACCAGCAATATAATAATACAATTTCAAAATCCAGTATATCAATTATTAATCCACAAAGGAAATTAAAAATTAAAAAAAGGAAGCAAATGATTATGAATACTTACTTGAATAAAATTTTCTTTTTATAAAGCAGAGTTTAGTGTCACTTTAAGACACTTAACCAGTTGCCGACCGCCGCACGCCGATGTACGTCGGCAGAATGGCACGGGCAGGCATAAGGACATACATGTACGTCCCTTGCCTCCCGCGGGTCGGGGGCCCGATCGGGCCCCCGCCCGGTGCCTGCGGCGGTCGGTTTTCGTCCGGGAGCGATCCGGGACGAGGGGGCGGCCATTCATTCATGGCCACCCCCTCGCGATCGCTCCCGACGAATAGAAATCCCCGGTGACATCACTTCCTCTCCTGTAATGTAAACACAGGAGAGGAAGTGATGTATTCTCTCCTCCGTGTCGGTATTTTTCGTTCAGACACGGAGGAGAGCGGATCGGTGAGTTGCACCAACACTCTACACACACAGTAGAACATGCCAGGCACACTCACACCCCCCCTTTACCCCCCGATCACCCCCCCAATTACCCCTGCCCCCCAGTCACAGTGACACCAATGTAATTTTTTATTTTTTTTTTTTTTTTTTTGCATTGGTGTCATTTGTGACTGTAATAACTGTTAGGGCAGTTAGAGTTAGCCCCCTTTAGTTCTAATGTACCCCCCTAACCCCCCCAATAAAGGTTTAACCCCGTGATCACCCCCCGTCGCCAGTGTCACTAAGGCTGGGTTCACATTGCAGCGGTTTATGAGAACGAATGTGATTCGCACCGCACTGCAGTGCAAATCACATCCGATCTCTGTGCGATTCGAGTTCAGCCATTCGCCGCACCCGCCGCACCCGCCACACCCGCCGCACCCGCCGCAAATTCGCACGGGACCCTTTTTTTGGCCCGCAGCAGAATCGGATCGCATGGGTGTTCACACCATGCGATCCGAGTTTGCAGATCGCACTGCGATATGCGAACTGATCTGGGGGTGTCAGTAACATTTCACTGACACTCCCAGCAGTTCGCATAGGGCAGTGTGAACTGCCGCCGGGAGGCATGCCCCCTAGTTAACCCTTTCACCAGTGATCACCATATAACTGTTACAGGTGACGCTGGTTGGTTAGTTATTTTTTTATAGTTTCAGGGCACCTGCCATTTATTACCTAGTCTCACTAGTGTACCCCTAAATTTAGGGGTGTTTACTTTCCAAAATGGGGTCATTTGGGGGGGGGTTTGTGCCATCTTGGCATTTTATGGCCTTCAAAACTGTAACGCCCTTAGAAAGCCTGAAGGCGGTGCTTGGTTTTCGGGGCCCCGTACGCGGCTAGGCTCCCAAAAAGTCCCACATATGTGGTATCCCCGTACTCAGGAGAAGCAGCAGAATTTATTTTGGGGTGTCATTTCACATATGCCCATGGCATGCGTGAGCAATATATCATTTAGTGACAACTTTGTGAAAAAAAAAAAAAAAAAAAAAGTTTGTAATTTTCCCGCAACTTGTGGCAAAATATAAAATATTCCATGGACTCAACATGCCTCTCAGCAAATAGCTTGGGGTGTCTACTTTCTAAAATGGGGTCATTTGTGGGGGTTTTGTGCCATCTTGGCATTTTATGGCCTTCAAAACTGTAATAGGTAGTGAGAAGTGAACTCAAAAATTTACGCCCTTAGAAAGCCTGAAGGCGGTGCTTGGTTTTCGGGGCCCCGTACGCGGCTAGGCTCCCAAAAAGTCCCACATATGTGGTATCCCCGTACTCAGGAGAAGCAGCAGAATTTATTTTGGGGTGTAATTTCACATATGCCCATGGCATGCATGAGCAATATATCATTTAGTGACAACTTTGTTAAAAAAAAAAAAAAAAAAAAAAAAAAGTTTGTAATTTTCCCGCAACTTGTGGCAAAATATAAAATATTCCATGAACTCAACATGCCTCTCAGCAAATAGCTTGGGGTGTCTACTTTCTAAAATGGGGTCATTTGTGGGGGTTTTGTGCCATCTTGGCATTTTATGGCCTTCAAAACTGTAATAGGTAGTGAGAAGTGAACTCAAAAATTTACGCCCTTAGAAAGCCTGAAGGCGGTGCTTGGTTTTCGGGGCCCCGTACGCGGCTAGGCTCCCAAAAAGTCCCACATATGTGGTATCCCCATACTCAGGAGAAGCAGCAGAATTTATTTTGGGGTGTCATTTCACATACGCCCATAGCATGTGTGAGCAATATATCATTTAGTGACAACTTTGTGTAAAAAAAAAAAAAAAATTTTTTTTTTGTCATTATTCAATCGCTTGAGGCAAAAAAATAAAATATTCAATGGGCTCAACATGCCTCTTATCAATTTCCTTAGGGGGTCTACTTTCCAAAATGGGGTCATTTGGGGGGGTTTTGTACTGCCCTGCCATTTTAGCACCTCAAGAAATGAGATAGGCAGTCGTAAACTAAAAGCTGCGTAAATTCCAGAAAACGTACCTTAGTTTGTAGATGTGACAACTTTTGCGCAAACCAATAAATATACAATTATTGACTTTTTTTTTACCAAAGACATGTGGCTGAATACATTTTGGCCTAAATGTATGACTAAAATTGAGTTTATTGGATTTTTCTAATAACAAAAAGTAGAAAATATCATTTTTTTTCTAAATTTGCGGTCTTTTTACGTTTATATCGCAAAAAATAAAAATCGCAGAGGCAATCAAATACCATCAAAAGAAAGCTCTATTTGTGGGAAGAAAAGGACGCAAATTTTGTTTGGGTACAACATTGCATGACCGCGCAATTACCAGTTAAAGCAGCGCAGTGCCAAAGTGTAAAAAGACCTCTGGTCATTTACCAGCAAAATGGTCCGGTCTGAAAGTGGTTAAAGCAGCTGCTAGCAAAAGTGTTACCATAATTGGTAGTGCAGGGACCACAAGTTCCCATAAGAAGGCATTGGATGGCAGAACAACTCAGAGTAACCATACAAAGGTGTAACAAAGTAACTCACACGATCTGACCTTGGACATTACATAGATTAGCAACAAAAGAATAAAATGACAGCAGCATACATGCCTACAGCGATTCTAAAACAAGTCTTACTAGTCACGCCTTGGGAGGAGCTAGCTGTCATCTCTGACCCCTCCCATTCTCCTATACAAGCATGTACCCCCGACCACACCTCCACAACATTCCAGCCGGACAAATCACGGCTCTTGTCTTACACCAAGTTATTGTAACGCCATGCGTCCTGCGCTGTAATTGGCTGCCACAGCTGTCAGACTATGCAAGAGGGGCGGCTCTGTGTGTAGTAGGGAAGTACAGAGCAGAGTGCATGGACAGAAGGAAGACATTCCATTGAGAGAAGAAGCAGGGAGCATGGAGCTGATAACTGAGGTTTCCGTGCAGTTCTCCCGACTGTCTATGTTCCCGTTCTTCGATGGAGCTCATTATTTCATGTCTGTCTTGTCTGCCAGGGAGCAGCCAGGTGAGAGATCCCACGTACACTAATAGGGCAGCTGGGAGGATTAGAGCTTAATGCTTGTCTCTGGCTTACTATGTACTCTATACAGTGTGTGTCATGGCTGGAGGGGAACTGCAAGGTGCACTTTTATCTGCTTGGGTCTTAGTAAATTCTAGGGATTGGTGGGATCTTCCCAGCAAGTGATCATATACACACAAGCAGGATGGCTACATTGATACTCACAGGGAATCCCAAATAGAAGATTTCCTTTATTTCCTTGCTCCAGTTCTTGTAAACCAGCCTTTTGGAGTTTCTATAGAAAACAAAGTATCTCTAATGTCTTTTTTTTTTTTTTTTTTTTCATATAAAACACGCACACACGCGCACACGCACGCGTATTAACTATGAGCTCTGGTGTGTTCGCATAGCCCACATGGAGAGCCCGCCAGGAAGCTGACACTGCGCTGTTCTAATTGCAGGCAGTGAGACATTTCTCGATCTCTGCAGCCGCACATCGGGACAATGTCTCGCTGCCTGTGATTAGCGCAGCGCTGCACCGACTTTTTTTTTAGGATTCTCCTTTAACCACTTGCCGCCCAATCCTATTCTGGCATCCTCTCATACATGTATCATAATTTCTTTTATAGAAAAAAAATACTCAGAACCCCCAAACACACATACAAAGGGGGAAGGCAATCAAATCCTTATGTCTGTGTCTATAGATGCATGCACAAGTGGCTAGCTTATCAATACCATGTCATTGATATTGATTAAGAACAGCTGTGCAAAGTAAAGTAAAGCAAAGCCCACAAACATGGCCCATTGGGATACTTGAGGACTGAGGTTGAGAGCCACTGCTCTAAACAGCAATGGGAGAGTAAGGGCCATGTTCTGAGCCAATAAGGTCCCTTTATTGCTGTCGGTCTCTTCCGAAACATGCTTGAATGAGGAGAAAGCAGATACTTTATCAGTATTCTTATGCTCTTTCTCTGTCTAATCACTGGCTGGAATGGACTTGTGACTAAGCTGCATTGGGTATGATGACCTTATCACTTGTGAAAGACTCCTGAGTGATAATTTTCTAGTGGCTCTTGTCTTCAAATTCTGCTGATTTGCTCCCTCGCCAATGCAGGTATTCCACAATTCTGGATTTTTCAAATGCGTTTTCAGCCGCACGCAGTTAATCCTTTTTGCAGATGGAAGCACAATGTGTGACATGATGGATTCAGGTATTTGATGCACCCGGAAGTCCTGAATACCACCAGTAGCCGGAGTGCTGCATAACAGAAACTTTTAGGCTTGGTTCACACTGGATGCCGATGCAGCTCCCAGCAGGGGTCCTGTGCATCCTGTTTCACCATTTCAGGTCCGATTTAAGCCCAAATTTTGGGCTGAATTAGGACCTGAAATGGATGAAAAGACACACAGGGCTCCTGTGCAGATTTGCATCGGAGCCGCATCTGAGATATGTGAACCGGCTCCATAGAGAGCCGGTCACATTCTCCTGCTATTGCAAATGGGATGCAGAATTTGCAATAGTGTGAACCCGGCCTTAAAGACACAGATCAGTGAAGAGAAAAGTAAGCTTCTTTTACAAGTGATCCTGTAGTAAGAAAACTAGAGTCACCAGCCAAGCCAGTTTGTATGACGGGTCCTAGATCACAAAAATGACTAATATTTTGGCAGGTAAGACACCTAACTTATGTGTAGCAACAGTACAGTAAGCTTGTTTGCTTGGAATTCACAACAACTCTCAAAAACTGCTGTTTGCCTAGAAATGCAGAGTTTTGCCTGTCTACAGGCCATCACTTTTTTTTTTACTTCCTGGATTCCCTATGTGCTTTGCAGCTCCTCCTCTGCTATATGCTTTCAAAGTCTAAGGACTACATATCCCACAGTACCTTGCTGCCTGCAAACAATTATTCCTGTACTGACTCTACCTCCTGAAACCTCCTTTCTATCAGTAACTCTGTAGTTTACAAGGCAGGCTCTATATATTTTGTGACACAGCAAGTCAATATGTGGGGATTTTCACAAAGTAAGTTTACAAACTTCAGTGTCATTCAGATTAATAGGAATAGGCTAGTAATACACGATATAGAAATAAAAATTATGTTTCACATTTTAACCATAGGCTTTACGTCTGGAGCCTTTCTCTGGACCTGATCACCTGGAGATGGGTCCCATTTCTTGGCAGGGATACGACCTTATGTCGAAGTCTCCTTAGATTCTTTCCTCTCTGCTATTCTCTAGCTGCAGCAGATGAAGTTCCTAGTATTATTACTAGGATTCCTACTTCTCACTTCTGTGTGGAGGATTTTGCCCTTTACTGGCTTAGGTTGGATGATGTCTAAAACCCATGTATTTGCTTACTGGTTAGGCAGGTTTGCAGTGTGGGTATCGCACCCGAGAAACAGATGTTGGTTGGAAGGACTCCACCCATTTAGGTTATAGTATATTCATATTATTATTATTATTATTAAGCATTTATATAGTGCTGACAGTTTATGCAGTGCTTTACAACAGAAGAGCAGACAATACATGTACAATACAATTTAATAGAGTAGGAATCAGAGAGCCTTGCTCAATAGAGATTACAATCTAGGAGGGGAAAAAAAAAATTCCCCCAAAGTATGGTTTTTAGGCAGCAAAGTAGAATAATTGATGCAATGTTAAGTGAAAAAAGTAATTATAGTATCAAAAAGCATGACATGGTAGTTAAAACAACATGAGCTCCAGTAGGAAATAAAAACTAAACTGAAAGTACACTTGCAGACAAAGAATTTTTCATAGCAACATTAGTAATAAAAATGTTGACAATTTTTTAAAAATTAAACTGACGCGTTTCAACCCAGCATGCAAGGTTCTTCTTCAGAGGTTTAGTCTGCTAAAAAAGATATCGTATGGGTACACATGTCAAAATTATATGCACACAGTAACAGAAAAATGTAGATGCCGTAGAGTGCAAACATGTGGTATAGTTACCCAATCATGTATATTTCACCGGAAGAGTACTTCCTACATGGAGATCCTTTTCTCTCCTCGGATAGCTCCAAGACACTCCACATCCGCATGAACCAGACCGGGATAGTAATCGGGCAATATGACTTACTAGAAGTCACACTCAAGATAACCCCCCCCAGAAAGACGGATTCGTCTTGATAAATCATGTTCAGTTTACAGGGGTGAGGGCAGAACAAGTCAGGATCAGCCTTTTTTTTTTTTTTTTAAGTTATACAGGGGGCCAAATTACACCGCACAAGCACTGTGCTGTATAACCTGCTTTAAAGGAACAGGATCCATTTTTTTTTTTTTCAGAGTAACAAACACTGACCGAACAAGCCAAAAATAGACGCCGATTGGTTACTATCCACAGCTGCAACAGATATGTCTGCTTCAGTCTTAGTAAATTTCAACCAATGTATTTTAGGCTGGGTTCGTGCTTCCAGTGCGGGTTCCCACATTGCATGTCACTCACTGTGAACCACTGCGGGTGTTAATGACACCCCCAGATTGGTTCATGGATCGCAGTGAAAACTCTGAATGGTGCAGGAATCGGATTGCATGAGTGTGGGGAAAAAAAATAAAAGGTTTCTGTACCATTTTGGTCTGAATGCTGATGCAAATTCAGCTATTCAAACTGTATGGCTGATTTCTCATTGCACATACATCACATGTGATCTGCACAGCAATGAAGTGCGAATCACATGTGATGTCTGGGTTCTCACCAGTGTGGATAGTATCTTCTATACGATAGTTTTAGTAGCCTAAATGTTGTGCCACGTCTGCTGCTCCTCTTGTACCATACCACCTGACTCCACAGCATGGACTTTGCATTGCAAAGAATTTGAATATTTGCCTAAGCTGTTTTCATGTATTTTGGTATTTTGCATTTGTTCTCATAGAGTTGTGAGGAGAGAAACCTGAAATTGAACATATTCTAAAACTTATCGAATGGCTGCAAAATGATTATTTTTTGGAAGATGATTCTACTATAAATGAGGCATATCTTTACTTCCTCTTCAAGTTAGGAAACGCTGTGTTCTCTCCCTCCTTTTTTTTTTTTTTTTTTTTTTTTTTTTTTTCTTTGCTTGTAAAGGTAAAGGCATAATGTGCTAGTATGCATCACATACTAGCACATTATGTTAAACTTACCTGCAAACGAATCCCTCGTCCTCCACGTTCGAGGGCGCATTCATCTTTGGCCATCTTCCTTCCGGGTCTGCGGACTCCGGCCTTGTGACTGGCCGGAGGTGCGTGATGTCTCACGCCTGTCGCTGTGTGACTGGCAGGAGCTGCTGGTGACGACACAGGTGGCCGTTCCTTCAGAGCACATGCGCAGATGATGTAATTGGCGCAGTATACAGTAAACATCGGATGTGTTCAATCACAGCCGTTCACATGTAAACACGGAAATGCCAGTAATCGTCTCTCATCACCTGACAGAATAATCAGTAACTGATCATCAGTGCCCTGATTACAATAAAGCGCCACCAGTGGCACCAATCAGTGCTGCCCATCGGTGCCACCCATTAGTGCCTATCCATGCCGCCCATCAGTGCTGCCTATCAGTGCCCATATGTGCGGCATATCAGTGCAGCCTATTAGTTCTGCCTCATCAGCCCACATCCATGAACGAGAAATATTACTTATTTACAAAACTTACTGACAGAAAGAGAAAAACTTGTCTCTCTCCAAATGATTGCCAGGTTCCTGGTGGACGTTTGGGTCTGCTGGAGCCACTGATTGGCTCCTGCTGTTTCCAATCGCAATGGGAGTGAGTTTCCAGTGGCGTGTGCACCCCGGACCAGGAAGTAGACATCACGTACAGGTACGTGATTTTTGCCCTTAAAGGAGTTGTAAACCCTTGTGGTCTTTCACCTTAATGCATTCTATGCATTGAGGTGAAAAACCTGTTGTAGTGCACCAGCCCCACTTTTACTTGCCGATTGTTCCTGCGCTGGGGACAAGCACACCCGCTCCAGGCGGTGTCTTGAGTCCTGATTGGATAGATTGATAGCAGCGCAGCCATTGGCTCCTGCTGCTGTCAATCAAATCCTATGACACGAGAGCTGGGGGGCAGAGCCGAGTCCTGCTGTCTGTGTCAATGGATGCAGCAGCAGGACATGGGAGAGCACCTGCATGGGTGCCCCGAGGGAGAGCACTTCTCCGACGGAGCACTCGAGAAGAGGAGGAGCCATGAGCGCCGCTGAGGGACCCCAGAAGAGGAGGATTAGTTCCACTCTGAGCAAAACCAACTGCTCAGAGGAGGCAAGTATGATATGTTGTTATTAAAAAAAATTAAATATAATTTTAAGGGCCGCCCTACCTGTACGTGGTATGGTTAAGCGAGGATGAGGGTCTTTCTTAGCAAATTTTGATCCATGTATTGGCAGGCTGGTTGCACAGAAGTTAATCTAACGATCGTGTTGTGTACAACCAGCCTGTTGGAAAATGTTCTCTTGATCAGTGCTGCTGGCTATAGTTCTTGGTGTTAATAAGTGTATTCTGATGGAGGTGAAATCTGCCTGCTGTCAGAATACAAAGGCTCAGTGGGAGGGATTCCCCCATCCACATAGAGTCTGTGCATGGGGGAATCAAGTCCTTTTTCTTACATTCAGCCAGATTTGTGCATGGCCAGCCTTACTCAGTGGTCGGGTTGTAAACCAGGAGTTTTTCAAAGTGATTTCTTAATAAAATATAGCAAAAGGACAGGTGAGCTTCCCAAGCACAAAAATCTGCTACGTCTCCAATAGCACAGCGAGCAGGAGAATTTTCTTCCACAGGTTGAACTAGATGGATTGATGTCGGTTATTTTTTTAAATTTTTTTTCAACTTTACCAACTATGTAGCCATGTGACTTTAGTGCAGCAATACACAATATTTACCATAAAAACAGTATACGTTAATGTACGAAAACAAGACTATGTATACAGCAATACTCTGGCATGATAAAAACATAGCAGGCAAAACAGACAACTGAGAGTTCGGCAGAGAGATAGCCTTGTGTAGACAACCATTCTTGAACCATTTTTGCAGTTTGGCAGGGTGCATTATCCTGCAGAATGTGGCCACTGCTATCAGGGAATACTTTATTTTTTATTTTTTTATTTTTTTCATGAAGGGGAGTATGTGGTCAGCAACAATGTTTAGGTAGGTGGTTCGTGTCAAAATAATATCCACATGAATGGCATGACCTAAGGTTTCCCAGCAGAACGTTGCTAAAAGCATCACACTACCTCTATCGGCTTGATTTCTTCCCATAATGCATCCTGGTGTCATCTCTTCCCCAGGTAATTGATGCACATGCCCCCAGCCATCTACATTATGTAAAAAAAAACAAGAAAAAAAACACTGATTTATCAGACTAGGCCACCTTCTTTTATTGCTTCTTGGTCCAGTTCTGATGGCCACGTGCCCATTGTAGGTGCTTTTTGGCTGTGAACATCGGTCAGCATGTGCACTCTGACTTGTCTACAATTCCACACAAGAGACTGTAATGCCCATCTTTTCTGCTTTTAACACATCAACTTCAGGGACAACATGTTTAGTTGCTGCCTAATATATCCCACCAACTTTCAGATGCCATTGTAATGAGATAATCAATGTTATCCACTTAAAGCGGAGCTCCGCCCAAAAGGGGAAGTTCCGCTGTAAGTGCAGGCGGTCCCCGGGTTACAAACAATCGACTTGCAAACAGAGGAGGACAACAGGAAGTGAGAGGAAATCTACCCCTAGGAAGGGAAATTCCCTCCTGTAAGAGTTATCATGGGGAAAAGTGTCTCCACTGAAGCTTTATCACCAATCTTTGTTTCCACGGCAACCCAATATTTTCAAAATCCAATTCTCACATGGACATCAAGTGAGGTGAAATCTTCTGAACAGGGGTACAGACAGCAAAACAAATGTTACAGGGATGTTACTTAAAAAGTATTCTTTTGGCTGGAGTTTCCCGTTCCAATTTACATACAAATTCAACTTAAGAACAAGCCTTCAGACCGTTTCTTGTTTGTAACCCGGAGACTGTCTTTACTCCTCCCCTCATCCACTGCTACCTTTATCAGAGGGGGAGAGGGTACCTATCAAAACTAGATACCTGCTCCCCCTTCTAAAAAATGTCCAAGCAAAGTCTTCTGGGACACGCCACAGGTTGCAGTAGACTGATGAATCATGCGCAGTGGGCATCCAGCTGTGAAGCCGCAAGCTGCCACAGATGGGTGCCCATAGTTGAGATGCCGGCTCCGGGGAGAGAAGACAGGGAAAAGGGATGGCTCGGGTAAGCACATCGCTGGATCATGGGACAGGTAAGTATGTGTTTATTAAAAGTCGGTTTTTGTAGCTGCTGACTTTGAATAAACCCAAAAAACGACTGGAGCTCAGCTTTAACCGCTTGCTTACTGGGCACTTAAACCCCCCTCCTGCCCAGACCAATTTTCAGCTTTCGACACTGATGCACTTTGAATGACAATTGCGTGGTCAAACAGCACTGTATCCAAATCAAATTTTTATCATTCCAACCCCCCCACACACACACAAATAGAGATTTATTTTTTGGTTGTTATTTAATCACAGCTGGGGGTTTTATTTTTTGCTAAACAAAATGGAAAATTTTGAAAAGATAAATAAATAAAAATCATGTTTAATAGTTTATTATAAAATTTTGCAAACAGGTAATTTTTCTGCTTCATTGATATGCACTAATGAGGCTGCACTGATAGGTTGCACTAATAGGCACAGTTAAGGCGGCACTGATGGCCATTGATTGGGTGGCACTGATGGGCATTGGTAGGTGAAACTGGGCACTGATAGATGGCACTGTGGGCACTGACAGGTGGCAATGGTAGGCGGCACTTTTAGGGGGCACAGGTGGGCACTGAGGATCTGGGCACATCGCAGTGAGCAGGAGTAATGTCCCGCTCACTGCCGCCGGTGATCGACCTTTTTTCTTTTCTCCTTGCGCTGTCAGCGCGAGGAGAAAAAATGGCTGATTACCGGCTGTGTTGACATCACGTGATCAGCTGTCATTGGCTGACAGCTGATTACGTGGTAAGGGGTCGGGATTGACACCTTACACCGATCTGTGATCCAGCGAGTCTCAGACTCGCTGATCACAGAGCGCATGCCCTTCAGGGGGCACGCAGGCCGCTCGTGCACGGGACGACGGCAATAGACGTCCCGGCAATGCAGGTCCGCAGTGTAGCCATCATTCGGCTATAGCGCGGATCCCTAGAGGTTAATGTGTCAGTGGTATTAAAGTTATGGCTAATATGTGCCTAATTTTAGGATGGCCACTGTGATATTTGGGGGTTCTTTGCTCACTGGTGTGCCATTTTTAAGGGCTTGTTGGCCCACTTTTATTAAATGAAAAAGAAAACAAGTCCAATAACAGAAGGGTTGCCCACACAGGGGTATCAGCTTTCCACAGCAAACACTGTAAGTTGAACAGGAAATACCAAGCCATCTGGTTCTCTTTAGCAGCACTGCTGCTCAGGCCTATGCTTCAGCCCTCTTGGCTCTATAATGGAGTTCCTGTACACTCTGTACCTCAGCACTCTTCCAGCTTCCTTGCTGTTCCAGCCCACAGGCTTGGACCCTCTGTCTGCTCTGACAGACTGAACTGTGCAGACATGCACACTTCTCCCTTGCTTGCCTGCACTCCTTGGGAGGGTGGAGCCCAGAACCATGGTCTGGTTGAGAACCCTGCATCCTTCTGCTGGTGGGGTACCACACTACCACACCACGCATAACCAGATGGATCGAAATTTAGGCCGGTTCACCTGGGAGCAGCTGAATTTTGATCAGGGTGTGGCCCCCCCTTATTTTATTTTTATTTTTTTGTGGATAAAGGAGTCTAAAAAACAAAAAAACAAATCATCTATGGCCAGCTTTAGACTAGTGCTAAGGGATGATAAAAAGCATCTTTCCCAATTATCTCTACACTGCTTTTTGCATTTTGACAGGGCTGTTTTAGTTGGGCTTTTTTTTTGTTTTTTTGTTTTTTGTTTTTTTTTTTTTTTTTTTTTTGTTTTGGCCTAGGCCAGAATGACATGTCCTGCTTGCACAGCCTCCTGGGATATTATTGTCCCATATCTCAGGAGGCTCCAGGAGCCCATTCACAGAATGAATACGTGGTATAGATAACCGGAACAGGCTGTCACCCTTGAACGGCAGATTTCCACAGGACAACACTGGATCTTCTGAGCAGGTGAGTTTGTTTTTTGAAGTGAACACAACATAGGGTAAGCGTTGACGGGGAGAGAAAAAGCAGATAATGAATTAAGTTTCTCTTCAAAGAAAATAAGTTAGAACAAAAATACGAGTAGGAGGCTTGATAGAAAAATCAGGTATAGAGACAGCTTAAAAGGTAGTTTGCTATGATATTGAATATATAATTTATTGTGAATTAGAAAGGAAATACATTTTTATAAAAAAAAAAAAAAAAAAAACTTTCAGTAAGTGGAAAATTTGTTGAGAAAGTGGCATATTGTGAGAAAAGAGAATCCTATAGATATCCTAGAAGAAAGGAAATCATGTTTCACTAGTAAGGAAAATATCAGACCATATTTAGAAAAGGGGGGGAAAAAGGTAAGACTAGTTGAAATGAACTATTCTGATGGCTAAATCTGCGGTCAGGGGGAATACATTATGGCCTGGTGTGAATAGATAAGAAAAAAAACGGCCCCTGCTTCAACAGGGATTATTAAGGAATTGTGTGGGTGGAAGAAATGGCACCCCTGTGTTAGTGGCCCTCTCCTATACATTCATCGCCACGACCCATTCTGCCCCTTCCGCCTCATTGGACCCCCGGATACCCCTCTGCTGGCATCATGTGGAGACAAAGGAATTCCGTTACATTAGCGTCTGTCAATCGCATTAGGGAAAATATGCAAGTCATGGGTGACTGGGAGCAGAGGCAGGATTTGAGTACTCATTTGCTAATTCTGTTTGGGGTTTAGGTATGCAAGTCTTGCTCGTTGGTGACCAGGGAGTTCAACCACTGGGAATTGTCCAAGGCAGAATTAAGCTGACCTCTGTTACCAAAACAACAAAAAGAAACATTACCTTTTTAACATGAAGCTTGGTTTAAATTGCTGAAACAGGAAAATTAACAGGTTGATCAGGAACCTCTATGTGGCTGTTTGGTGTGGAAAATGTGTGTAAATCACAAGATTGATATGAAATCCATTGGCAATTGAAAAATGGATATCAATTTCATCATTATATTTATCTATTTTTCTGGAGTGTTTTTTTTTTTTTTTTTTTAATAAGAATCAATGAGATTTAAAACATTTCTTGGGAAGGTCCACAAAGAATAGATGTATACCCTGATGAGGTAGGACTTATTTTACCATTTTTAAGATCAACGCCACCTAATTTTCACTGTTCAAAACTGTACTTGCATGTGTAGTATAACTCAGCCTTTTTCAACCAGGGTGCCTTCAGGTTTCTTCAGGGGAACCTTGGCAAAATGCTTAAAAATACCCCAAAGTTATATAAAAGCAACTTGGTGGAACCAGCCTGCCTTTTATACACACAAAGCTACATGTTTTCTTTGTGTGCCATTAGAACTTTCAAGCCACTGGCGTCCTAACATCCAAGGATGTTATCGGTTGATAAGGAGGAGATCGGGTGCCTCCACTGCATCCTTGTTTGCCCTCTCCATTAGCACAATTGGTTTAGTTTTTCTACATTTTTAGAATGAGGTTGAGAAACACTGATATAAGTGCACACCTCTGGGAGCATGTAGACAAGTGTCCAATCTCTGATCCTTTGTAAACTTATTACTAGTCATAGTAAAGCCCCTTTCACATGGGGCAAAATCCATCCAAGCGGATCCGCCTTCTAATCAGTGTGCTCTAGTCTATTGAAAACAAGTCTGCCTGCTGCTGGGGCATATGGAACTTGTAGTTTCTTCATTCTCAGATCTCTGTGAATGAATGATATGGTTGTGCAGGTGTGGGGGAGGTAGTGCTTAGAAACATGTTACACCCTAAATACGGGTGTAACATGTTTCTAAAAATGAACTTGCATGTTACATAAACGGCCATACATGTAGTGAATTTCTTTCCTGCAACCAGGAAATAAATCCACTTGATTTCCCCATCAACACGGATGTGGGAATCCCTCCTGCCGGGCCATTGTCTTCTCTCGGCTGGGGGTGGGTGGGGGAAGTTATAATCACTATTGGCTATAGCAGCCACTAGCGATCATGACTAGAGAATCCAACATGCTGGTTGTACCCATGTTGATTGATCGATCAACTTAGTACATTTTGGCCTGCCCATTAACGGTTCAAATCTCGGCTGGTTCCTGCTGAACTGGGTGAAATACAAACACTGTATGGCCGGCCTAGGGGGAAAAAAAAAGTGGCGGTACACAAGAATTCTTAGATTTTACAGATTGCTGTAAAGCATAAAGTTAACCATGAGTAAGGTAAACTAATTTGATTAACTAGATGCCCAGGTAAAAATGTAGATCACTTTGGGTAACAGAATGCATTTTGTGGTGCAAGTTTAAGGCTCAGTTCCCAACTATACCAGCCGTGGATCGCACAGTAAAGCTGTCCGTCCCATTTCTCAGTTTCAGTGATGAATCGGGGCGGAATTTTTGCCTGAATTCAGCCCTGAAACTGAAGCATAGATGCACAGCCGCCCTGGAGACATGTGAACTGGCTCCATAGAGAGACGGTCATATTCTGCAATTCGTATAGGGGTGAATCCAGCCTAAAAGGGAATTCTTTGTCTTCACAAAACAGAGAACTGAGTGTCGTGAGCTGTGCACGGTAACCAATCCGCTTCTAATTTCAGCTTGTTCAATTAAGCTTTGACAATAAAACCTGGAAGCTGATTACTATGCACAGCTGTTTCTATGTGCATCCTTTTTAGAAAAACGCTCCATTTCCACTAATTGTAATTTTATTTAGGTTATGTCACATATATGCTTTGGCAGAGTATTAGCCTCAGCAAATGCAATTTACCCATTGTTCTTGCCAGAATTCTTTTTACCCTATATCTTCCTGTGTTCTTTGCCTGTGCTGTAGTTTTATAGGTATATTATACCAGTTATCACCAGAATTGGCGAACGTTCAAGCGAGAGCAACAATCCTAGCCCAAGGCTTCTTTCACACTACCGATTTCGTTCAGGTCCGCCTGTCAGGTTTTTCAGACAGACCTGAACGGATGCTCCATAGAGGTCTATGGTGTATCGGATGTCAGCGGTGACATGTCCGCTGCCATCCGATCTGAAAAAGTGTGACTGAGGAAGAACCTACTTTTCCCATCCGTCTTCGGATCGGATGATGAAGGACACTGCTGTCCATCGTCACCCGATCTCCCATAGGGGAGAGCGGCGCTCTGACAGGTCCGTCCCTGCACAGTGTGCAGAGACAGACCTGTCCTCTGCCTGCTCAGCGGGGATCGACAGAGCGATACCCGCTGAGCAAGTGGATATCAATGGAGCGGATCATCACTGAGCCGCCCCGTGTGAAAGGACCCTTAACAGGTAACCTGTAAAAAAAAAAAAAAGTAAAGTGCTGCTTATGGAGATTTTTAGGTACCAAAGTTTGGCGTCATTCCACGAGTGTGCAAAATTTTAAAGCGTGACATGTTGGGTATCTATTTACTCAGCATAACATCATCTTTCACATTTATACAAAAAATTGGGCTAACTTTACTGGTGTGTGTGTGTGTGTGTGTTTGTTTTTTTTAAACGCATTTGAAAAATTGCTGCTCAAATATCATGTGACATAAAACATTGCAACCACAACCATTTTATTCCCTAGGGTCTCTGCAAAAAAAAAAAAAAAAAAAAAAAAAAAAATATATATATATATATATATATATATATATATATATATATATATATATATATATATATATATATATATATATATATATATATATATATATATATATATATATTATACATACATTAAAATGCTTGGGGGTTCTGAGTATTATTATTTTTTTTTTGTTTTTTTTTTTCTAGAAAATAAATTATGATTTTTACATGTATGAGAGGATGCCAGAATAGGATTGGGTGGCAAGTGGTTAAAGGAGAATCCTAAAAAATACATAAAAAAAAATTTGGTTAATCTCCCAAGTGCTTCTTCCTCCTTTTTTTGGCACTGGCAATCTTTTGGAATGAAAGATTTGGCACTGTGAAACACTTCTTGAAAGATTTAAACAGTGCATTTTATATCCAACTATATAGATATGACCAAAATGTGGTGCAGAGGGGACTTTGTTCCAAATCGTGGACAGTCCCTCTAAATCAGAGACAGTTGGGATGTATGCTTTGGTTTTATTTCTTCTATAATCTGTGGTATAAAAGTCTCCTTGGTGGTAAAAGCTTTCAAGTGTGTGTATGCTTCCCATAGGGATTTATGTTTTCTTTAACCACTGCAGTCCTGGAAGGTTTTACCCCCTTCCTGACCAGAGCACTTTTTACAATTTGACACTGCGTTGATTTAACTGGTCATTGCGCAGTCTTCCATAACAGTACTCAAATGAAATTTGCATCCTTTTCCCCCCACAAATAGAGCTTTCTTTTGGTGCTATTTGATCACCTCTGTGATTTTTATTTTTTTGCGCTATAAACAAAAAAACTGGCAATTTAAAAAAAAAATTTTTATTTGCTATAATATCCCCAAAAAATGTTAAAAAAAAAAAAAAAAAAAAAATCTTCATCCAGTTTAGGCCAATATAAGGTATATTCTTCTACATATTTTTGTTAAAAATAAAATCGCAATACGCGTATATTGATTAGTTTGTGCAAAAGTTATAGCGTCTACAAACTATGGGAAACATTTATGGCATTTATTTATTTATTTTTTACTAGTAATGGTGGTGAGCTGCAATTTTTAGCGGCATTGCGATGGACAGATCGGACACTTTTTTTGGGACCATCAACATTTTATACAGCAATCAGTGCTATAAAAATGGGAAGGGGTTAATACCAGGGGGCGATCAAGGGGTTAATGTGTGTTCTAATTGTATGGGGATAGGACTGAGTAGGAGAGGAGACATTTTGCTGTTCCTACTTACTAGGAACAAACAACATGTCTCCTCTCCTCTGACAGCACAGGGATTTGTGTATTTACACACACAAATCCCTGTGCTGACGCTTGTGCACACGATAGCGGCCACGCGCATCGGGTCCCCCTTTGTGCAGTGTGCGCCCTCTGGCGGATCTTAACCACTTCAGATCCGCGCTATTGCCAAATGACGGCATTAGCGCGGACCTACATTTCCAGGACTACGTCTATTGACGTCGTCCTGGTTACGAGCGGCCTGCGCGCCCCCTGAGGGGCGCGCGCGGCGCGCTCTGTGATCGGCGAGTCCGTGAGACTCGCCTGATCACCGATCCGTGTAAGGGGTCGATCCCGACCCCTTATCACGTGATCAGCTGTCAGCCAATGACAGCTGATCATGTGATAGAACGGAGCCGGTAATCGGCTATTATTCCTCCTCGCGCTGACAGCGCGAGGAGAGAAAAAAAAAGCCGATCACCGGCGGCCGTGATCGGGACATCAGTCCCGATCACGGCCATCAATACAAGGGACCACCTGCCACCTGCCTGTGCCCACCTGCCTCCCGCAGTGCCATCCTGAAGTAAAATAAAAGAAAAAGTAAGTGCCCCCCGTCAGTGCCCCCCCGTCAGTGCCCATAGTGCCCACAGTGCCACCCACAGTGCCACCCACAGTGCCACCCCACAGTGCCACCCACAGTGCCACCCACAGTGCCACCCACAGTGCCACCCAATCTGCCTCAAAGGTGCTGCACCCCAGTGCCGCCCATCAGTGCCCAGCAGTGCCGCCCATCAGTGCCCAGCAGTGCCGCCCATCAGTGCCCAGCAGTGCCGCCCATCAGTGCCCAGCAGTGCCGCCCATCAGTGCCCAGCAGTGCCACCTATCAGTGCCCATCAGTCCCATCTATCTGTGGTACCTATCAGTGCCCATCCGTGCCACCCATCCGTGCCACTTATCCGTGCCATCTTATCTGTGCCCATCTTTGCCCATCAGTGCCGCCTTATCTGTGCCCATCGGTGCCGCCTTATCTGTGCCTATTAGTGCCGCCTTAACTATGCCTATCAGTGCCCACCAGTGCAGCCCATCAGTGCCCACCAATGCAGCCCATCAGTGCCCACCAATGCAGCCCATCAGTGCCCACCAATGCAGCCCATCAGTGCCCACCAATGCAGCCCATCAGTGCCGCCTAATCAGCGCACTTCAATGAAGGAGAAAAATGACCCGTTTGCAAAATTTTATAACAAACTATTAAAACATGATTTTTTTTTTTTTTGCATCTTTTTTTGTTTGTTTAGCAAAAAATAAAACTCCGAGCTGTAACTAAATACCACCAAAAGAAAGCTCTATTTGTGGGAAAAAAATGATAAAAATTTCATTTGGGTACAGTGTTGTATGCCCGCGCAATTGTCACTCAAAGTGCATCAGCGCTGAAAGCTGAAAATTGGTCTGGGACTGAGGGGGGTTTAAGTGCCCAGTAAGCAAGTGGTTAAAGGAAACCCCATAGGAGTACTGGGTTGCGCGCAAGGCTGCCATTCTGCCCCCGTAAACTCTAAGGCCGGGTTCACGTATATGCGTGGCTGCTGTTTGCAGTCCGGGTTCTGGTGCGTTCCTGTGCACCGCTTCAGGTGCAAATATTCACCTGAATTCGCACCTGAACCGGACCCAAAAAACCCACAGGACCTTTTTTTTTTTTTTTTTTTTTTTTAAAACCACATCGAGGCTGCCCAGCACATTTGTGAACTGGCTCCATTGAGAGCCGCTCATATTCACATGTCATACTAATTGGATTTGGTTTAAAACGCATCCATTTCACATGTCTGTGAACCCAGCCTGAGTGCAGTGTACTGCATACCAACAAAGGGCAGATTTGAGCATGAATTATCTGCCTTAATTCAAAAAA
The DNA here is from genome assembly GCF_037356315.1 of Lithobates pipiens. NCBI lineage: Eukaryota > Metazoa > Chordata > Amphibia > Anura > Ranidae > Lithobates > Lithobates pipiens. The sequence goes on along the minus strand of NW_027507718.1, from coordinate 71,297,567 downwards.
TGCATGTTAATGTGCACATTCATGTGAATAGAGTCTAAAAGCATGACTTGCCCTAACTAGTCACGGTAAAATATTGATTTGTTTAAGATTAGAATGCCTTTCTTTGTGCTTTTTTTTTTTTTTTTTTTTTTTTTTTTTTTTTAAACCCTTCACATTTGAAGGCCAATCCTTTTTTTTATTATTTTTTTTATTTTATTTTATTTGCCTGTGTCATGAGTGAAATGTGATTTATAGTTTTTACATTAATTACTGATGTGGTTAATAAGTAAAAGCTTATGTCAATCTAGTTTCACTCACTACATAAAAAACAAATCTGTATTTAAGTTGAACTTGACTGTATCTAAGCACCACAAACTGAAAATGCTATTTTAATTCATTTTTAATATTCAAGGCAAACTCGCCCATCCAGCCATGAAACCATACTTTACTTTGTTGAAAAATAACCCTCCTAGAATTTTATAGCTGTGGCTATTTTGAGTAAGGGCAGATGATTTGTGTAGCATTTACTTATTGGAATCCATCTGTTCTTAGCTTAGGCATTCAGGCAGGGAGGTGTGCTTGGCTGAGAGTCTCGTCTCCACTTCTTCAGAAAAGAAATGTCCATGAAGATTTATGGGGTGTATGACATCATAATAATAATATATACAGTTAGGTCCGTATATATTTGGACACAATTTTCATACTTTTGGCTCTGTATGACACCAGAATAAAATTTAAAATTAAGCCATCCAAATGAACTGGAAGTACTGACTAGAGTTGAGCGGACACCTGGATGTTCGGGTTCGATGGGTTCGGCCGAAGTTTACAAAAAACTTTGAGTTCGGGACGTCAATGGAGACCTGAACTTTTGAGGACTAAAATGGCTCTAAAAAAGTAATGGAAAGGGCTAGAGGGCTGCAAATTGCAGCAAAATGTTGTTAAGAGCATGGCAAGTGCTCTGCAAACAAATGTGGATAGGGAAAAAACATAAAATAATAATAAAAAAATTAATAATCTTGACCTAAGAGTAGGAGGCTGAGGTGGGGGCGGTGGATGCGGCGGTGGAGGAGGTCGAGGTAGCCAACACTTTTTTTATTTTTTTTTTTTTATTGGGGTACACCTCAAAAGAGTGAGATCAAAAATACAACAATGGCTGGGTAAGGCCGGTATACATGTCTATTCTGCACAAGGTACGGACAAGTCCTGTGGGATCCATGCCCGATTGATTTTAATTGTCCACAGTCGTTTTGGACAGGCGGCTGCTCTTGTCTGTGTTGACGCCCCCTGCCGTGCTAAATATACGTTCAGATAATACACTGGCTGCAGAGCAGGCCAGCAGCCCCAAGGCGTAAAGGGCAAGCTCAGGCCATGTGTCCAATTTGGAGACCCAGAAGTTGAAGGGGGCAGACCCGTCATTCAGTACGTGTAGGTGTGTGCACACATAATGCTCCACCATGTTGGTGAAATGCTGCCTCCTGCTAAGACGTTCCATATCAGCTGGTGGTGCTGGTTGTTGAGGCGTGCTGACAAAGCTTTACCACATTTCGGCCATGCTAACCCTGCCTTCTGAGGTGTTGAGGGTGCCCCGGCTGCGTTGGCGACCTCTTCCTCTGCCTTCGCCTTGTGCTTCCACTGTGCCCCCACTGTCAGGTGGGAATGCCACCAGCAGAGCGTCTACCAGCGTGCGCTTCTACTTGCGCATCTTACGATCATGCTCCAGTGAGGGAATTAAGGATGGTACGTTGTCCTTGTAACGGAGATCCAGCAGCGTGGCCACCCAGTAATCGGCACCAGTTAGAATGTGGGAAACTCGGCAGTCGTTGCGGAGACACTGCAGCATGTAATCGCTCATGTGTGCCAGCTGTCCTCTGTGGAAGGTGTATTGTCTGTCCTCTGTATCCCCTCAGCCATGCACCAGTGATGGCCATGAGCTGGTCTGGGTGCCACCCTGCTGTGAACATGGTTCCTCCTCCTCCTCATCCTCCAGAACTGTGCCCTTGCTGGACAATTGTGTACCCAGTGTTTGTTGGTGCAGGAACCCACTCTCGGAGCCACTTGTGAATGACTGCCCTGAAAGCCTTGGAAATGATCCCTACTCCTCCTGTGCCACATCCTCTTCCATCATACCCCAAAGCGGTTTTTTTTCAAGGAGGCATAGAACTGGGATAGTAACACTGAGAATGGTGTCATCGGCACTGGCCATGTTGGTGGAGTACTCGAAACAGAGCAACAAGGCACACAGGTCTCGCATGGAGGCCCCGTTATTGGTGGTGAAATGGTGCTGTTCCGCAGAGCGACTCACGCGTGCGTGCTGCAGCTGAAGCTCCACTATCACCTGCTGCTGCTCGCGCAATCTGGCCAGCTTCTGCACGGTGGAGTTCCACCTTGTGGGCAAGTCGCATATGAGGCAGTGAGCGGGAAGGCTGAAGTTACTCTGCAGCGCTGACAGGCGAGCAGCAGCAGGCTGAGAACGCCGAAAGTGCACACAGACAGCCCGCACTTTCTACAGCAGCTCTAGCATATGGGGGTAATTTTTTAAGGAACCTCTGTACCACCAAATTCAGCACATGCGCCAGGCAAGGGATGTGCGTCAAACTGGCTAGGCCCAGAGCTACTACGAGATTTCGCCCATTATCGCACACCACCAGGCTGGGCTTGAGGCTCACTGCTACCAACCACTCATCGGTCTGTTGTTCCATGTCACTCCACAACTCCTGCGCGGTGTGGGGTTTTTCCCCCAAACAGGAAAGTTTTAAAACTGCCTGCTGTCGTTTACCCCTGGCTGTGCTGAAGTTGGTGGTGAAGGTGTTACGCTGACTGGATGAGGAGGAAGCAGAGTAGGAGTTGGCAACAGGAGGCAAACTGAAGTGCCCTGCAATCCTTGGTGGTGGAAGGACATGCACCAAACTGCTATCCGCCTCAGGCTCAGCAGCCACTGCATTTACCCAGTGTGCTGTTGGGGAGATATAATGTCCCTCACTGTACTTACTGGTCCACGTATCCATGGTTAGGTGGACCTTGCCACAGATGGCGTTGCGCAGTGCACACCTGATTTTGTCCCCCCAATTGGTTGTGCAGGGAAGGGATGGCTCGCCTGGAAAAGTAGTGGCAGTTGGGCACGATGTACTGTGGGACAGCCAATGCCATCAGGCTTTTAAAACTCTGCATCTCCACCAGACGGAATGATAGCATTTCAAAGCCAGGAATTTTGAAATGCTGGCATTCAGGGCCAGGGCAGATCCTCTGTTTGCGGGGTGGCAGGTGCCACTGTCACTACAGAGGTGGATGAAGAAACTGAGACTGCAGCAGAAGAGGAAGCAGGAGGAGCCAGAGACCTTTCTTGGTTTTTGAGGTGTCTACTCCACTGCAGCTGGTGCTTTGCACTTAGATGCCTGGTCATGCAGGTTGTGCTCAGGTTGACAACGTTTATGCCTTGCTTCAGGCTCTGATTGCACAGCGTGCAAACCACTCGTGTCTTGTCATCAGCACATTGTCTGAAGAACTGCCACGCCAGGGAACACCTTGGATCTGGATTTGGTGTGCTCGGTCCCTTGCTGGGCAGTAGCAGACGTACTGTCTAGGGGACGGACACTTCGCTTTTGCACCCTGCTCCCTCTTCTGCTGTTCTGGTGGCTCTGTGCGACCACCGATTCTTCCTCCGAACTACACAGGTCACCTGCATGACGTTGATTCCATGTGGGGTCGAAGACCTCATCGCCCTCCACATCATCTTCCACCCGGTCTTCACCCCTGCCCTCCTTGTCGGTCTGCACAATTGGGAAAGCAGCAGCAGTTGGCACCTGTGTTTTCATCATCATCTGAGACTAGTACATGGGAGGACCATCGCAGCACATCTTGAAACATAAGTGGTTGGGCATCGGTGCACTCAATCTCTTCCACTTTTTGGGCAGGGCTAGGTGGATGGCCCTGGGAAACCCTGCTAACAGAGTCATCAAAAACATAAGAGACTGCTGCATGATTTGGGGCTCAGACTGCTTGGCTGATTTGCAAGGGGGTGAGGTGAAAGACTAATGGACATCGGCTGCAGGTGCCAACTCTGATCTTTCAGCAGGAGACTGGGTGGGAGACAATGTGAAGGAACTGGAGGCACTGTCAGCAACCCAATCGCCTGTACTTGTCCTGGCTTCAACATTCATTAGGCCCGACCAAATACCGCTGCAGGCTCTGCCGCCTACTCACACCTGAGGAAGGTGTGCTGTAGCTGGCAGAGATCGACCAGCAGCACCACGACCAGAGCCACATTCCTTATTTAACGTTCTCCTCGTATTTCTCAAATTTAGGATCTTGCCCTAAATGGGTGTTTTTTGAATAACAGAATAGAACAGTATCTAAAGGGTGTATCTCACACGTACAGATGCAGAATAGAGCAACAGTATCTAAAGGGTGTATCTTGCAGGTACAGATATGCAGAAAACGCACCCAAAAATTTTTTTTTTTGCTCTAAATTATTATTATTTTTGAATAGCGGAATAGAAGAACAGTAGCTAAAGTGTGTATCTCTCACACGTACAGATATCCAGAAAACGCAGCAAAAACATTTTTTGACCCTAAATTTCTATTTTTTTGAATAGAAGAACAGTATCTAAAGTGTGTATCTCACACGTACAGATAGGCAGGAAATGCAGCAAAATATCTTTTTTTTTTTTTGCCCTAAATGAGTGTTTTTAGAATGGCAGAATAGACGAACAGTATTTAACAGTATTTAATTGTACACAGTAACATATGCAGTGCTGGTGCACTGAGCTTGCATAAAATCCCAGCCGACGCCAACCTAACTAACAGATGGATAAAAGTTATCTTTTCTCTGGCACTGGGCTCAGGGCAGAGTAAAAAGATTGTGCACTGCACCCACACAACAAAATCGAGATAGATCGCTGAGTAATTAGATTTGTAAGCAGGACTCCTATCTAATTCTCTCCCTTAAAGCAGCAGCAACAACCTTTCCCTACACTACCTAAAGCAAAGTGGCGTGCTGTGCTATGTGCCTCCTAGCTTATATAGAGGCTGGGTCACATGTGCACTGGCCAATCACAGCCATGCCATTAGTAAGCGCACACGAGTTAAACGACTGTTGATTGGCTGCCCTGCAGCTTTTTAAAATGCGCCATTACATTGCCGAACACCGAATTAGAACCCGAACATACAGTAAATTGTTCTGGTCCACATACCATAAACTCAAAAGTCCGGTATGAACCCGAACTTTACAGTTTTGGGTTCGCTCAACCCTAGTACTGACTGTTATCTTTAATTCAAGGGGTTGAACATAAATATCAAGTACAAATTTTAGCAACTGCAACTATTTTTATACACCTTTCACCCCCCCCCATTCCTCTTCACTGATGCTTTGCCAGGCTCTAACTGCAGCTGTCGTCAATTGTTCTTTGTTTGTGGGTCTTTCTGCCTTTTTTAAAGTTTTGCCTTCAGCAAGTGAAATGTATGCTCAATTGGGTTGAGATCAAGTGATTGACTCGGCCATTGCAGAATATTCCACTTTTCTTCCTTTAAAAAGCTCCTGGGTTGCTTTTGCAGTGTGTTTTGGTTCATTGTCCATCTGTACCGTGAAGCGCCGTCCAATCAACTTTGCTTCATTTGGCTGAATCTGGGCAGACAGTATATTTCTAAACACAACAGAATTCATCCGGCTGCTTCTGTCTTTTGTAACATCATCAATAAACATCAATGACCCAGTGCCACTGGAAGCCATACATGCAGATGCCATCTCGCTGCCTCCACCATGTTTTACAGATGATGATGTGTGCTTTGGATCATAAGCTGTTCCAAGTCTTCTCCGCATTTCGGTACAGATTAGCAAAAATCGCCGTCATCGCATGTCGGTACTTTGACACTAACCCTTTTATCGGGGTTATGTTCTGATCTTCTCCGCAGGTTACCGGAACCGTCAGTAGCGGCGGAGACGGTTGTGTCCTTCCCCCTGACAGGCATGGAGCCGAGTGAGGGAAAGATGGCCCCCGTTCGGCTCTATAACATTGAATGGACGAAGTGACATCAAATGTCCCAAAGTGGAATTTTTTTTTACCCAAAATGACCCAAACCATTTATTTTTTAAAAAGGACAGTGTAAAATTAAATAAGAAAACGTTTAAAGCGTCCTGCCGAGCTCTCGTGCAGAAGTGAACGCATACATAAGTCAGGCCTGCATATGAAAATGGTGTTCAAACCACACGTGAGGTATCGCTGCGATCGGTAAAGCAAGAGCAATAATTCTAGCCCTCGCCCTCCTCTGTAACTCTAAACATGTAACCTGCAGACATTTTAAAATGTTGCCAATGGAGATTTTTAAGGGTAAAAGTGTGTTGCCATTCCATGAGCGGGCACAATTTTGAAGCTTGACATGTTGGGTATAAATTTACTCGGTGTAACATTATCTTTTACAATATAAAAAAAAAACTGCTTGTAAGTATGCGCAAATACGATGTAATATAAAGTGTTGCAACGACCATTTTATTCTCTAGGTCACTGGTCATCAACCCTGTCCTCAGGGCCCACTAACGGGCCAGATTTGCAAGTTAACTGAAATACATCACAGGTGATCATTTCCTGCTCAGTGATTGCAGTATTCTAGTCTGCATTTCCCCAAGGTAATGCATAAAACCTGGCCTGTTAGTGGGCCCCGAGGACAGGGTTGATGACCACTGCTCTAGGGTGTCTGAAAATAATATATGTTTGGGGGTTCTAAGTAATTTTCTAGCAAAAGAACTGATTTTAACTTGTAAACAAGTGTCAAAAAGAGGCTCGGTCCTTAAGTGGTTAATCTTAATTTCATTCATCAAAAGAATGCTTTTCCAGAACTGGTCTGGCTTTTTTTTTTTTTTTTCGTTTGGGCAAAATCTAATCTGGTTTATGCATGGTTTGCACCTTGTGGTGACCCCTCTGTATTTGCTCTTGTGAAGTCTTCTCTTGATTGTAGACTGACCATGATACACCCACCTCCTGAAGAGTGTCCTTCATTCATCTGGATGTTGTGGATGGGTTTTTCTTTACCATAGAGAGGATCCTGTGATCCTGCGATCATCCACCACTGTTGTCTGTGGATGTCCAGGCCTTTTTATATTGCTGAGCTCACTAGTGCATTCTTCTTTCCTCCCGCATGTACCAAACTGTTGATTTGGCTACTCCTAATGTTGCTGCTATCTCTCTGATGGATTTGTTTCGTTTTTGAAGCCTTACAATGGCCTGTTTCACTTGCATGGACAGCTCCTTTGAACGCATGATGTACAGTGGTGTGAAAAAGTGTTTGCCCCCTTCCTCATTCCCTGTTCCTTTGCATGTTTGTCACACTTAAGTGTTTCGGAACATCAAACCAATTTAAACAATAGTCAAGGACAACACAAGTAAACACAAAATGCAATTTGTAAATGAAGGTGTTTATTATTAAAGGTGAAAAAAAATCCAAACCATCATGGCCCTGTGTGAAAAAGTGATTGCCCCCCTTGTTAAAACATACTATAACTGTGGTTGTCCACACCTGAGTTCAATTTCTCTAGCCACACCCAGGCCTGATTATTGCCACACCTGTTCACAATCAAGGCATCACTTAAATAGGAGCTGCTTGACACAGTAAGGTCCACCAGAAGATCCTTAAAAGCTACATATCATGCCGAGACCCAAAGAAATTCAGGAACAATTGAGAAAGAAAGTAATTGAGATCTATCAGTCTGGAAAGGGTTATAAAGCCATTTCCAAAGCTTTGGGAATCCAGCGAACCACAGTGAGAGCCATTATCCACAAATGGCAAAGACATGGAACAGTGGTGAACCTTCCCAGGAGTGGCCGGCCGCCTAAAATTACCCCAAGAGCGCAGCGACAACTCATCCAAGAGGTCACAAAAGACCCCACAACAACGTCCAAGGAACTGCAGGCCTCACTTGCCTCAGTTAAGGTCAGCGTTCATGCCTCCACTATCAGGAAAAGACTGGGCAAAAATGGCCTGCATGGCAGAGTTCCAAGGAGAAAACCACTGCTGAGCAAAAAGAACATCAAAGCTCGTCTCAATTTCTCCACAACACATCTTGATGATCCCCAAGACTTTTGGGACAACATTCTGTGGACCGATGAGACAAAAGTGGAACTCTTTGGAAGGTGTGTGTCCAAGTATATCTGGCGTAGAAGTAAAAAGAACATTATACCAACAGTAAAATATGGTGGTGGTAGTGTGATGGTCTGGGGCTGTTTTGCTGCTTCAGGACCTGGAAGACTTGCCGTGATAAAAGGAACTATGAATTCTGCTGTCTACCAAGAGATCCTGAAGGAGACTGTCCGACCATCTGTTCGTGTACTCAAGCTGAAACGAACTTGGGTTCTGCAGCAGGACAATGATCCTAAACACACCAGCAAGTCCACCACCGAATGGCTGAAGAAAAACAAAATGAAGACTTTGGAGTGGCCTAGCCAAAGTCCTGACCTGAATCCTATTGAGATGTTGTGGTATGACCTTAAAAAGGCCGTTCATGCTCAAACCCTCTAATGTAACTGAATTAGGACAATTCTGCAAAGATGAGTGGGCCAAAATTCCTCCAGGACGCTGTAAAAGCCTCATTGCACGTTATCGCAAACGCTTGGTTGCAGTTGTTGCTGCTAAGGGTGGCCCAACCAGTTATAAGGTTTAGGGGGCAATCACTTTTTCACACAGGGCCATGATGGTTTGGATTTTTTTTCACCTTTAATAATAAACACCTTCATTTACAAATTGCATTTTGTGTTTACTTGTGTTGTCCTTGACTATTGTTTAAATTGGTTTGATGTTCCGAAACACTTAAGTGTGACAAACATGCAAAGGAACAGGAAATGAGGAAGGGGGCAAACACTTTTTCACACCACTGTAGGTTTACAGCAAATGCCACATTTAGAATCAACTCCAGACCTTTTACCTGCTTAATTGATGAAGAAAAAAAAACAAGGAGTAGCCCACACCTGTCCATTTCTTTTGGTCCCTTGAAAAAGGGGGAATGGCTATTCTTCCCACCATGTTTCTACCTCATTCTCCATACCATTAAGGTAGCCTTGGCAGGCTGCCCTACACTGCTCAGATGTCAAAACGCTGCCACTGCCAAGTCAATGCCATCCTTCATACATGCTCGACACCTTCAGCATTCTTTTCTTCTCACTTTAATCACAGCCACCTGCTGACAGCTCTGATCCAGTCTCCTGGATTTCATCACTGCTGCAATCCACTCATTGATTCAAGGAGCCGCTTCAAGAGGTTTGCTGACAGCATCTTCTGTCCAGCCTGCTCCCAGTATTTCAGAACAATGCCTGTATGCTATACTGCACCCCTCCCATACTTGCACACCTAACATGCTCTTCCTGATCCACCCCACTATCTCTAGTCTCTCCAATGTGTTTTCAGATGGAATTAATGCATCAATCCAAACACAATCTTGTTAACATACAGTGCATTGCAATGCATGTGTGTTGATGCATTTCATTTGATTGTCATAAAAAAATGTATCAGGCATGAAAAAGCACCAAAATGCAAAACTGTGAATTCAGGCACACAAAAGAAAATTTACATTAGGATAATGGCCCCCAGCTACATCACCAGCTTCATCTGCAGATATCGCCCAAATTGTCCTCTCTGCTCTTTCCAAGACCTCCTGCTGCCTTGTTACCTCCCTTCCATGCCAGTACTTCTCCAGAGCCTCTCCCATCCTCTGGAACTCCCTGCCCCAGTATGTCCAGTCAGCCCCTACCCTGTCCACCTGTGGGCAATCCCTGAAAACTCACCTATTCAGGTAAGCCTACCCGACCTCCACCTAAGAACTGTACCTGAGTCACCTCCATCAGATCATCCCCATCAATTGCCTTTTGTACTACCTCCCCCCTCCCTTTTCAGATTGTAAGCTCCATGAGCAGGGCCCTCCTAGTCCTTTAGTTTTGAACTGTAGTGTAATTGTACTGTGTCCACCTCTACATTGTAAAGCACTGCACAAAATGTTGGTGCTAAATAAATCTATTATAATTAATAATATCTCCTTTTGATATTCTGTCCAGGGATTTGTAATTATGTACAGGCAGTGTTGTGATTACATGTATTTCCCACACTACGTTGCCAGAGAGGCTTATGTTGTCTCTGTAAGTCTCACCTCTGCATCTAGCATTCTCAGTGATTAAATAATTGATATTGGCACCTACTGTGTGCTCAAGGAGCTGCCCCAGAAAGCAGTAGTGCCAAGGCTAATCATACATGCTTCAATTTATTCCCCATCTATCCTAATAGGGTGGATAGAGAAATCTAAACTGCCAGCTGTTGTTGTACTCAGACAGCACCTGCATCCGTGACTGCCTAAATACCCAGTGACTGCATCTAAATAGATGCAGTAACTGTTCAGCCACATCTTTTCTACCCAGCTCCTTCAACTTTGAACTTGACCTTTTTGTGGTGCTGACGAACCTAACCATAGTTTGAATTTTAGCCGATTCAGTAGAATTCAGGCTGATCAACCTAACTGGTATTAATTTAGTATGTGTATCACAAGAATGAATTGTCAAGAATTAAAGTAGAACTATAGGAAAAACCTTCTTGACCCCCCCCCCCCCCCCCCCCCATTTTTGAAAGAGCAGGAAAGGTGTGTGTATGTATGTATGGTGTGTGTGGTTGTTTTTTTTTTTTTTATAACTACCCTGTTATACTTTCCTCCTCTGTACAGTGGTTTTGCACAGAGCAGCTTGGATCCTCCTCTTTTTGGGACCCTCTTTGCTGCTCCTGGCCCCTCCCTCCTGTCGAGTACCTCCTACAGCAATCGGCTTGCTATGGGGGCACTCGAGCTGAGCTGCAGCTCCGTGTATCCATTCAGATACGGAGCTGCCGTTTTTGGCCTTGCCCTCTCTCTCTTCTGATTGGCTATCTGAATTTGATTAACAGCAGCAGGAGCCAATGGTGCCGCCGCTGTGTCTCAGTCAATCAGTAGGGGAGTCCCGGATGGCCAAGGGACTCGTGGACAGAGATGAGGCTCAGGTAAGTATTAGGAGGTGCTGGGAGGGGGGGGCGGCTGGGGCTGCTGCTGCACGCAGAAGGCTTTTTATCTTCATAGAATGTATTAAGATTAAAGTGGTTGTAAACCCTTACAAACCACTTTGACCTACAGGTAAGCCTAGATTAAGGCTTACCTGTAGGTCCAAGCAATATCTCCTAAACCTATATGGTTTAGGAGATATTTGCCCGAAAACGGGCATCGCTGTCTACGGCGCATGCGCCGTAGACAGCGGCGCGCAGGCGCACTGAACGCGGCAGTTCCAAAAATGGAGCTGCCGCATTTGTCGACTCCCGTGCGCATGCGCGGGAGTGACGTCATCGCGGCTTCGCCGAATGACAGCGGCGGAGCTGCGAGACGCCACCAGCAAAATGGATGCGGCGGACTACAGGGGACAGCGCGACTTCGCTGGCTCCTGTGTCAGGTAAGTGACACATAATGGGCTACTATGCGATGAATAGTAGTCCATTATGCTTTACCTTTGCAGGGAAAAAAAGAGGAAGTAAACTCATCAGGGTTTACTTCCTCTTTAATACATTCACAGTTACAACTCCTTTTTATTAGTCAAAGACACACTAATAATTTGGTAAGTAAGGCAGTAACTATTTAGCCACCCACCTGGAGTTTGTTATATTCGCACAATAGCTGTAAAATGCGCATATGTATTTTTCATATCCTACCAAATCTTATGCCTATTTTCATGCCACTTGTTAGAACTTCTTTAGTAATTCATTTTGTTGCCTGTACCTTGTCCACAGCTATTCATCACTTTTTTTCTTCTTGTTCCGCAAATAGTTTTTTTTTAATTTTTTTTTTATTATTATCTCACCTTCAACATTTAAAGTTTACTGGCATCATTGATAAGACTGCCATCTAAAACTGTCAAGTGACTCAGATTCAGTGCAAACTCATAGTTCCAGCATGGGAAAGGCATACCAGGGTTCCTCTTTTTAGCTAAATATAAACCTGCCATGGGAAGAACAGGTGGTCATATTCATATCATAGCTGCATAACTATGATCTTAGTTTGGATTCCTTTTTGGTTTTATGCATTGCAGTATGATTAATAGTCATCTATACTACATTCAAAGTAGTTGCGTGATTTGTCACTGCTATGTGTTTCCATATTGCTGATCTCTAAAACATTTCTCCTAGTAGCCTTTTTCCCATTTAAAGTCCCAATAAGAGGAACACTTTTCTGGTTATCCATATAACAGGGATGCGGGAGAATCCTACTTTCCCCACAGGACACCACCCCTTTTCTAATTACTTTTCATCATAGGCCTTATTGACTCCTCTCCAAATGTAGCATTTATGGCTGTAGCCTAAAAGCTAAATTTTTGGCTCATGACTCCAAATGACTTTGTGCCAGAAGGTTTGAGGCTTGTCTCTGTGCTGTTTGGTGTATTATAAGTGGGATACTGTTAGGAACTTCCCTTGTGATCAGTAAAAACTCCAGGTGTTCTTGAGAAGCAAACAATTTATTTCTGATGTGGCCCACAACAGGGAGACATGCTTACAGGACCAGCTGCAGGAAAAAAGTCTCAACAAAAGAAAGTGTCCCGCCTTCACATACCCCACAAGAATAACATCTCTATGCTTCTATTGGCTGAGGGAACATAAATAACGTTGTCATGGTACGAACTAGTACCTTTATTAGCTATCCATGTTCCGTACATTCTTAGGCTATCATATTTAGTTAAATCTAATCATCCTACTTACTATGGAGTTAATTAGGACAAAACAATACAATGAGTTAATAAAATAATGTGCTCAGAAGTAAGCTTTTTAACAAATCAGTCTCAGGACTATTGTTTTTCTAATAGTCACACAATAAACATTTAAAACTTTTCTAACATTCCCTCCTCTTTGTGTGACTATTTTATCTCAACACATTTCGATGAAATTCCCTGTGTTATACACTTTCGGACTGTATGTCATTAAGTTGAGCTTCAATGTCCACATAGGTCTCCAGAGGTAGAGAGGGTTTGATACATTGTTCTTGAGACTGCAGTTTCAATGAGTTTTTGTGAAAGTCCTCGAATACAGGGAATGCAGCAGCATCCGCAAGTGACCAAAACAGCCAAAGCCACAGCGATTGAGATCAAAAATGATGTGATAAATCCAGTCCATTTACCGAACCATCCTTCAAGCCAAGTTGTGAATGGATCATTAATACCTGAGTTTTCCGCCAATTCATTCGATAGCGCAGTCAGTCCTTCCAAGGCTCTGGTCACTGTCTCTCCAGGAGCTGTATTGTAGGGATAAAGGTACAACACATGCTACCAAACATTTTGCATACCCTCCTCTTTCAGCTAAGACCATATCTAAAGCCATTCGGTTCTGCCAGGCCATTAGAGATGTGGGGGCTAACTATTCTGCTAGGCCCTTCACAGCATCCCTAGTATAGTTTACAAATCGTTGTTGGTTATAATATATATATAATTAATCCAGTCAACATTTTTATCTATAGTCACCCACCAGAGAAGAGACTCAAACCCAGCTGTCACCTAATTCCTGGCTTTAAACTCGTCCGGCACCCCGCGAGGAACCCCAATCTCATCTATGTAGATCTGAGAGTCAAATGACCCCAAGGGAGAGGTGTCCCTACGATACTGTCGGTGACTCTTAGTCCACGGGTATTCTGACAGGATTCTCAGGGGCATAGCCAGCTGGACCATAGCGCAATCCCCTTGGGCATTGGCTGGTAGTCCAGCTCGCAGTTTCTTATCCCCACACATCCACCAGACATCAGCTCTCTGAATGTCATGTTCAACCCAGTCACCGTTGTCCGTGTTAATCCTCTCCACACAGTAGTCATCAGGCAGTGACCCAAGATCCACCGCGCTACGGTTCCCTGGGAGTGCAAAACAAGTAAAGTTGCCCGGATAAGTGGTAACCGCTGCAGGTATCTGAGGTCTCTGTACTGGGGGAAACAACAAACTCAATGTGTGACAAGTAGAATTTGCTTCAGATTTATAGCTCTTATTATACAATTGCAACATACATTTTAAACCTTCTGGATCTGTATTGTGATCTAGAGGAAAAGGAACTGTTGCTAAATGTGGTCTGGCTCTGGCACAAACTAAACAGTTTTCCTTTTTCAGAGTTCTAACCGTGTACCTCAACCATTCTAACCACTCATTTTTTTTTTTCTTGGTAGCCCGTCTCCAAAGCTATGGCATCTTCTATTGTTACGTTAGTGAATCTTATAGTTATACTCAGAACTTCTATTTTAGTATGGCCTTCTTCTTTCCCTTCTGAGTCTACTTTTTCCTGTTGTTTAATTTTATTAGGTGGTAATACCTCAAGGAAAAATGTTCCTGAGGGATCAGTTCCTGACACCCATGCTCCCATGGAATACAACCGCTGATCTTCCTTCCTCGGCTCCTTTAATGTTATTAATAGTTGGTTACAGTTCTTACTATTTGTGCAGGGGGAGTTGGCCGCTTTTGTGATTATGAGTCTCTCCTTTATTCCACTCTTTTTAGCCCCTGGTTGATTATACCCCCAATCTTGATGCACTGTAGTCCACAGGGCCTGATCCCATGCTTGACATCCTGCCTTATTCCAGACCCAGCAGATATATTTATCTGCCCATAGAAGTCCTCTAGCCCCAGTTGTATCCCCACAATCTGCAATCTGACAGAAGTCTACCAGTATAGTGCTAGTTATTTCCTCTATAAAGTTTTGGATTTAATGCTTTTCCTGTTCTTTCCTAATTCAAAGGTTCCTCTACTCTTCCGTAGCGCCTACCCCCTCTTATGGATGCCTCTCCTAGAGTCACCAGTAACCCAAGGATAATTACTGTCCCTTTCATCCTAACCAGCTACAGAGTTCCAGCGGATAGGATAGGGGAGTTGGAAGGGGAGGGAGACTTCACCGGTTTGAGACAAGTCCCACCTTGTGTGAGACCTCCCTTTGTAGCCGGATTTTCTGAACCTCTGGTAGCCATCTGGCCCTACTCTGCCTGTAAAACCTTCTTACAATGGGACTGGTGAATCCAGGTAGACCTCTCTGCTATCCCCATCACAGTAGGGGTAGTTAAAAGGACTTTGAAAGGACCATCCCACCTTGGGGAGTACCACTGCTTTTTTCTTATTACTTTTTATTGAGACCCAATCTCCCACATGCACCTTTTTCATCTTCTTTTGGGGGTGTGATATACATACTGGTCACAGCTACTAGTAGGCAATACATCCAATTATTTTTACCTATTTCTTCCATAGCTTTTCTCAGTTTGCTTTTTAGAATGCCATTATGTCTTTCTACCAATCCAGCTGATTGGGGATGATAGGCACAATGGTATTTCCCTTTAATTCTCATCACTTCTGTCAAATGTTGTATATTTGTTTAATTACAAAATGGGGTCCATTATCACTGTAAATCCTTTCAGGGATTCCAAATCTAGCAATAATATCTTAGTAATGCTTTGGCTATAGTCTGTGCATCTGCACTTCCTGTCGGGAATATCTCCACCCATTTGGTCAGGGTGCCTGGGTACCAAACAATATTCCTTCCTTTCACATTTGTCTAATTCAATAAAATCCATGCAAATGTGTTGGAATGGATAGTGTGGTGTAGGGAACTTCCCTTTTCTGTGGTCTTATACCTCCCTGAGCATTGTGTCTTGCACATATAAGACATTGAGAGCAAAAAGTTTTTTTTTGAGTAATTTGTGAATCCATAGGCTGTACATACTTTATTTAACATCTGTCACCCCCCTGTTTGACACATGCGTTACTCCATGTGTCAATACTGCTGCATACCTAAAAAATAAAGATTTTGGTAATACCGGTTTCCCTTCAGGTGATGTGTAAATGTCATCAACATTTACATTCGCCCACTCCTTCAAATCATCAGATGCTCAGATCTCTGCTTCCACTCTTACGCTGACGACATGCAACTTTATTTCCGGATCAATGGAAAAAAAGATCACCAACAACAACTTGAAAACTGCCTCAAATCAATAGAGGACTGGATGACCACCAACTCCCTCCAGCTGAACCAATCAAAGACAGAGCTTCTTATCATACACCCAAATCATAAGCCCGCAACCAAAACCTCCTGGTCTCCACCAACCGTCTTTGGGCAGACTATCTCCCCAAAGACCAAAGCGAAGAGTCTCGGGGTTATTTTAGACGCACAAATGTCAATGGATGCGCAAATAGGATCTGTAGTCAGTCGATCTCACCATCTGCTGCGCATGCTTCGCAGACTCATCCCTTTTATCCCAAAGAATGACAAAGCAGTGGTAGTTGGAACAATCATTAATTCACGACTGGACTACGCAAACTCGCTTTACATAGGATTACCACAATATCAACTTGCGCGATTACAACTGATCCAAAACACGGCGGCAAGGCTGATAACAGGAAAAAAACCCTGGGAATCCATTTCTCCTTCACTGAGGAGCTTACATTGGCTAACCGTAAAAAATCGGATCACGTTCAAGACCCTTTGCCTCACCCACAAATGCGTGCATAGAGAAGCTCCGCAATACCTAATGGAGAAAATAAATCATTACACACCAAACCGCAGTCTTCGATCAGCCAACAAAAACCTCGTGCCCAAAGCCCGGTATAAATCCAAGGGTGATCGGAGATTCGCTGTCCAAGGGCCTCTGCTATGGAATGCTCTACCAATCAACATCCGCCTGGAAGAAAATCACCTGGCTTTTAGGAAAAAACTCAAGACCTTCCTCTTTTAGCAGATGATCAAAGCTCGCCACAGCGCCTAGAGGCGATTCAGTTCGCATTGTGCGCTATACAAGTATTTCATTCATTCATTCATTCATCAATTATTGTGCAACCCTTTGTTTTCCAATATTGTTTTCCCCAGGGGGGCATTTTGCTGCATATCAGTAAGGACTGTATGATCTATCACTATGATTTCTCGTCATTATTTTATGTGCAGCTTCATCTGCCCTTTTATTTCCCTTCAAGATGGGGTCTGTATATTTTGTGTGTGCTTGACATTTACAGATTGCAAGCCTCCCTGGCAACTGTATTGCATCTAGGAGCTCCAAAACGAAGTCCGCACGTGAAATTGGCCCACCACTGGAGGTGATCATCCCCCTGTTTTTCCATTGTTGTGCAAAAACATGCACTGTTGAAAAGGCATATTGACTGTCAGTGTATATGGTTACAGATTTTCCTTCTGACAGTATACATGCTCTTGTCAGTTCTACAAGTTCTGCAACTTGTGCTGAATAATGTTTTGGTAGTGGCCCCGCTTTCAAAATCTCATCCTGTGTCACTACTGCATATCCTGTTGCATTTGTGCCATCTGGATTTTTCTTACTAGAACCATCAACAAAAAGTATCATGTCAGGGTTAGATAATGGTACATCTTTCAGATCACTTTGTGGCAGTACCTTTTCAGCGATGGCAACAGTGCAGTCATGTTTATACCCGTCAGTAGGAAGTGGTAGTAGCGTGGATGGGTTTAATGTAGTACACCTCTGTATTGTTAAGTGAGGTTGTGTCAAGAGTATTGTCATACAGGAAAGGTGTCGTGCTGGGCTCAAATGTGATACCTTTTGTTGTAACAGGATAACAAACACTGCATGTGGTACCTTTTCAGTTAGTAAAGTTGAATAAAGACACCAGTCCATCCGGTTCAGCCTGAGTGAGTGTCTAGCCCCTACCCCTGTACACCCACATCGTTCTCCACCCCCAAGGATCCAACGTCCCCATTCATATACCAAGGCCAAACCGGGACAGAAGCCAATCAACCCACCTGCATGTCCCCGGAGTGCGGGAGGAAACCAGAGCACCCGGAGGAAATCCACGCAGGCACAGGGAGTACATGCAAACTCCAGGCAGGCAGCGCAATGATTGGGATTCAAACCAGTGACCCCCTTCACTGCTAGGCGAGAGTGCTAACCACTACACCGCTGATGCTACCAGTGCTTGTACACAGGGTGGAAGTACTCTCGTTGCACTGTCTATTTCTGTAGAGTAATCCTTCCTCTAAAACCACCTGTGCCTCTTCCTCTATGAGACCCCTCTGGTTCTGCCTCAGCAGTGTACTCTTCTGCATCCTCCTCTCCTTCATCACCTTGCATAAGAACCTTTACTTTCACATTCTTTTTCGCTTTTGCTTTCAAATACTTCTCAGAATGCTTAGCATATTGTAAAACATCTAAAACTGACGCAGTTCGGTAAGTAACCATGTTTTTAACAATGCAATCCCTATGATCCTGTTTCAATCCATTTAAAAAAGCAATCTTTAGCTGTTGCTGATATGCACTATTCACATCCTCAGCTTCGGGGAGCCCGGAGAACACTCTAAAAATCTCTCGTAATTTATTTAGGTAGTCACTGACACCTTCCCTGTCCTCCTGCACTGTCATATTTATTCTTTGCCAATCAGTCCGTTGTACCCATCTAAGATGGCATCTGTTCAATAAGGCAGTCAACCTGTTCCCTAAGTCTGGGCTTTCTGGAGGCAATGGATCCCCCCGTCCCTGTGCATTTTCTGGGGCGCAGGGGTATTCCTCACCGTCCCCCACACCACACCCAATAGGAGGTTTACTTAGTCTCTTGGCTCCTGCTGGGGCATCAGTTAATGTTTCAAGGATCGATCTGTTCATCTCCAGGACTGAACTACTGTCTGGAGAGATTGAGGAAGTGGAGTTGGGGTTTTGTTCAGAGGCAGTTCCTTTGACAGGGGTGGATGTCACAGGGAAGGTGTTACTCTGGGCAGTTACTTGCACCTGAGGGGGAGGACCATTATAGGGAGGTGGTCTCTGGGTGTAGCAGATGAGATCATCCTCTTTGTCCACTAGGGGCAATTGGGCTTGGCATTTTTCCTTTGTTCTTCCTTCTACCCTAATTTTAGCATGCTGAAGCCAATACTCCGCCATTTCCAACCCATACCTTTTTTGAACTTAGCCTTTTGACTTTATAAATGTACCCAAATATAAACAGCATTGCATCATCAACTCCAATCCAATATAAATATTTACTTTAAGACTATTATTCAGACTCTTTCCCACCAAAAGTCCTAATATTTTCACAGATTCACAAATTAATCTCTGTCAGGCAATCTGCATTTTCTTGTTTCCGAGAAACAGCTTCTTGACCATCATAGCAATGAAAACATTCTCAGCCTTTTTTTTTTTTTTCTTTCTTTTCACATTCATCAAGCCACCTGATAATTCTACAACATTCTATTTACTCCAAAGTGCAATCTACCTTCTTTTTCTTTTATGCTAAGTTTCAATATTTACAATATAACCCTTCTGTATTGTCATAGCTAATCAAGGGTTAACATTTACAACTTCTGGCAGAAGCAATCCTTCCATGAGGGGAGGGGGAGGGGGAGAGTGAGTGCAGTGCGTTAGGTGAAGAATGACTTCTTATCTCCTTTTAGAAATACGCAGCACAAAAACATGTATATGAACAAAGCAATACAAGAGACAAAACATCAGCACTCCCCACACTATCGAGAGAATCAAAAAGGGTTAAACATGAACAAAGATAAAGTAAACACACACAGAAGAAAGTTAGCCTTGCGATCTTTTTAGATCACTTAACTAAACAGCGCTTAAATAGTCAGGCATTCAACCTCTGACATTCGGTATACCTCAAATCTTTTTGTTATCTGTCCGGACAGCGGGCGACGTAATTTTTTACCTTAGACAACGTCCCCAAGTGTCTCTGTCTACGAGCACTGGATCATCTAGATATTATACGATCAATACCAATGTCGGCAATTACAACACATTAAACCAGAAGCAAAGAGAAATAGAAGAAAAGACTCTTAGAAATAATTAAGAATAATTTAAATTATCTTACCTCTCAAACACCTGGACTGGATCACACAAGGTTCGGAAACAGACAGTGGAATCCAGATCTTTTTGCACCCCGCCCCTTTTTCACCAAATAACATTGATTGGGGGGACTTTTAAGCGTTCGGTGAGCTTCAAAGTCCAATACTCACCGAAGTTTTGTCGGGGCAGTCTGATCTGAAAACCAGCGTGTTGCTTCCGGCTCGAAAGACCAAAAATGTTAGGAACTTCCCTTGTGATCAGTAAAAACTCCAGGTGTTCTTGAGAAGCAAACAATTTATTTCTGATGTGGCCCACAACAGGGAGACATGCTTACAGGACAAGCTGCAGGAAAAAAGTCTCAACAAAAGAAAGTGTCCCGCCTTCACATACCCCATAAGAATAACATCTCTATGCTTCTATTGGCTGAGGGAACATAAATAACGTTGTCATAGTACGAACTAGTACCTTTATTAGCTATCCGTGTTCCGTACATTCTTAGGCTATCATATTTAGTTAAATCTAATCATCCTACTTACTATGAAGTTAATTAGGACAAAACAATACAATGAGTTAATAAAATAATGTGCTCAGAAGTAAGCTTTTTAACAAATCAGTCTCAGGACTATTGTTTTTCTAATAGTCACACAATAAACATTTAAAACTTTTCTAACAGATACTTTGTGGCATTTGCTTGATACTGGCTTTCTTCTGGTGATTCGACCATGCAGCCCATTTTTTTAAAGTGCCTGCTTATTGTGCATCTTGAAACCGCCACAACACATGTCCTGTATTTCACCTGACCTTATTTGTGGGTTTTTCTTTGCATCCCGAACAATATTCCTGGCTGTTGTGGCTGAAATTTTAGTTGGTCTACCTGACTGTGGTTTGGTTTCAACAGAACCACTCATTTTCCACTTCTTGATTAGAGTTTGAACACTTCTGATTGGCATTCTCAATTCCTTGGTTATCTTTTTATATCCCTTTTTCGTGTTTTTATACATTTCAACTACCTTTTCCCCCAGATCCTTTGACAATTCTTTTGCTTTCCCCATGACTCAGAATCCAAAAACGTCAGTGCAGCACTGGATGAAACTCATTGACCTTTTATACACACACTAATTATAAGAAAACAGATCACAGGTGAGGATGTTTACCTTTAATAGCCATTCAAACCCCTTTGTGTCAACTTGTGTGCATGTTATCAGGTCAAAATCACCAGGGTATGTAAACTTTTGATCAGGGTGATTTGGGTAGTTTCTGTTGCCATTATGATTTAAAGAGTAAACACAGTTGATTGATAATAAATGGCTTCAGTAAAAAACTCTTGGGGAGTGAAAGATGTTTTTGTTATCATTCATATTCTCAGAAAAATGGCCAAGAAACCATCTGCCAGGGTATGTTAACTTGTGTTATATATATATATAATTTGGATAGAGCTAGATATATATCCAGTAGTTGTCACCGCACACAAATCGGGGATGACAAATGGGCCCGGTTGCATAGCGTAACATCATCTTTCACATACAAGAAATATTTATACAAGAAAATTAGGCTAACTTTACTGTGTGGAGTTTTTTTTTTTTTTTTTTTTTTTAATTCATTGAAGTGTATTTTTCTCCCAAAAAATTGCATTTGAAAGGCCATTGTGCAAATATAGTGTGACATAAAATATTGCAACAACCGCCATTTTATTCTCTAGGGTCTCTGCTAAAATAATATATATAATGTTAGGGAGTTCTGTAGCAAAAAATACTGATTTTAACTTGTAAGCAACACGTGTCAGAAAAAGGGTTATAAGTGTTTGTTTTTTTATTTTTTATTTAATTTTTTTTGACAGCTCTAGGCAGAGAATGACTGACTGTACTGTTTACATAGACTCATGGAAATGCCGGATTAAGATCGTGAGGGGGGTTGAATCGAGATCGTCATCCCTTTTGTTAAAAAAAAAATAATCTTGATTCAACGATACACACACACACACACACACACACACATTGTGTGTGTGTTCGTGGAAAAAAGCTGCCATATTATTTGATCCCCTGCTGATTTTGTATGTTTGCCTACTGACAAAGAGATGATCAGTCTATAATTTTAATGATAGGTTTATTTTAACCGTGAGAGACAGAATAACAAAAATATGCAGAAAAACGCATTTCAGAAAAGTTGTACATTGATTTGCATTCTAATGAGTGAACTAAGTATTTGACCCCTCGCAAAACATGACTTGGTGCTTTAGTGACGAAACCCTTGATGGCAATCAGAGGCCTGACATTTCTTGTAGTTGGCCACCAGGTTTTCACACATCTCGGGAGAGATTTTGTCCCACTCCTTTTTGAAGATCCTCTCCAAGTCATTTAAGGTTTCGAGGCTGACGTTTGGTAAGCCTTCCACATATTTTCTATGTGATTAAGGTCTGGAGAATGGCCAGGCCACCCAAGGACCTTAATGTGCTTCTTCTTGAACCACTCCTTTGTTGCCTTGGCCATGTGTTTTTAGGTCTTTGTCATGCTGGAATACCCGTTCACAACCCATTTTCAATACCCTGGCTGAGGGAAGGAGGTTCTCACCCAAGATTTGAGAGTTTTTTTTTGTTTTTTTTTGCAACGTAACTCTTTCCATGCTGTTTTCTTCTGTCGTTAAAACATTTTGCGTATTTGTTCCTTTTTTTACAATTTTTCATTAGAAGTTTTTTTTTTTTTTGTATTTCCTTGTTAGCATTTTAATTTTAACTGTTTATAATATTCCCCTCAAAGACAGAATTGCATTTCAAAATACCTATTTTCATATCGTGACGTATGGTCGTGACGTATGGTCTGTGTCACATTCTATTGGAAAATGTAGGAATGATTAAAAAAGGGAAGTTTTCATTGATTTTTGCAATGAATGCTAGACTCTCTCTGATGGAAATTCAGGAAGGAATCCAACTTTTAAAATATTTTATCTCCTCTCTTAATGCCTACATAAACATGTCAACTGATATCCTAAGTGTGAATGCTTATCTGGATGATTAGCACCCCAAGAATAGCTTCTGCTCTTACTGAAAAATATCCCAAGCAAGACATAAATTGTTTAATGATCCTAGATATGCAACCAGTAGGGGCTCTCAAATTTGCTAAAATTAGTTATCCAATAGTTTTATTTTTACTTTTGAGAAAACAACTTTGGAAATCCCAAATCATTCACAAACTGACTAAGGTGGGCCTACACATTAATGCACGAATTATCACATAAAAGGTTGAACACTTTCTGATTAAAGACCTGTTTTGAATCTGTATTTCATAAGCGTTCAGGAAATCTTTTGAAAGTGCGTATACCACAGCATTGCGTTGAATTGTTCTGAAATCGGTCATATTTTTCATTTTTGCTTTTTCTCTGGTATTGCAGTTAATGGGAACTCTGTCAATACACATCAGATTTAGTTCACTCCCATTGTGTCTCAAATGCAGTTAAGGAAGAACTAGAACATTCTTGGTCACTGTGGATACAAAAGGCTATTGTTGGGGAGGTGGGCGCTGCAGTGCTGTTCCAATTGTTGGGTAAAGTCAGTATGGAGTAAGAACATGGCGAATGTGACCGTATTGACATCTGTGTTGCATAAGACAGACTGAGGTCCAGTGAACCCCAAACTGAGTTAGGAGAAAAGGGAGTCATAGTGAACCCTGTGAAAGTCTATGACAATCCATTAGGTTTAAACCTAATGTCCATAGTACCATACAAAGGGCTGATATATTAATAATGACCCTCGCATTATAACACAGCTCCGCTCAAGACAAGCAGATTATTATATCCCATCAAACTTCATTAACAGAAGAGTATAAAAATGTTGACAATATCATCAAACTTGCTTGTATTTAGCTAGAATCTACACAGGCTATAAGTGAGCCCGTCCTAACTGGCTAATTGCATGTGATGAAACCCATTGGCATTATGACTCTTACCAGGCAGGCATTATATGTTAGCAGGCCTGGATTATGTGATTCTACAATACACATCTATCAGAATGGGGTTGGTGACCTAGAAGTAAACAAAACTACAGAGCTACTGGAACACACAGTTAAATACCATGGGGAAGTGAAAGTTTGTTAATGTGCGGGAACAATAGAATGTGGCTGATTCCCTAAGCCAGGTCCTGAGAACTTAATACACATAGAAAAAAAAAACCTCAGCAGAGTGCCTCCATTTAAATGCAAGCTGTAATAAAATGTGGCATTAAGAATATAATTATTGCACTCGTTTATATAGGTAGGTAGTGTGCATGTCGTCCTTAGGAGTGTGGTCATCAGAGGAACTGCAAGGATGGGCAGCAAGCAGCTGATGTAGGCAGAGTGGTGCTAGGAAGCGGCAGGACGTCAGTCAGCAGCTGGACCACAGGCTAATCCAGCTGTGTGACAGCTTGTGTATCTTTGCAGCCTGCTCGGCATAGATTGTCAGGACTTTGGCTCACCACCTATACTATAGGACCTACAGTGCTTCACTCTTTTCACACTTTGTTATGTTACAGCCTTATTTCAAAATGGAATAAATTCATTATTTTCCACAAAATTCTACAAACCATCCCCCATTTATTCTCTAGGGTCTCTACTAAAAAAAATATATATTTTGGGGTCCTAAGTAATTTTCTAGCAGAAATACAGATTTTTAACTTGTAAGCAACAAGTGTCAGAAAAATGCTTGGGACCCTTTCACATGTGCGGATCCGTATTCACACCGTTGATCCCCGCTGAGCCGGCGGATGACAAGTTTGTCTCTACACACTACAGAAATGGACCTTTAAAATTTCTGCTCTCCTCTATGGGGGGATCGAATGAAGATGAACTGCCTGTCTGTTTTCATCCAATCCACCAGACGGATGGAAAATAGGGTTTCTATCCATCTGGATTTAGCGGAGCGGATCGGGGGGGGGGGGGGGGGGGGGGGGGGAAGAACGGATGTCAGCGGACATGTCACCGTTGACATCCGTGGCTCCATAGAGATGTATGGAGCGACCGTTCAGGTTCACCTGAAAAAACTGAAACTGTAAATGGACCCTAAGGCCGCGTACACACGCGGGGACTGTTCGCTCAACTTTGTCCGCTGAACAGTGTTTCAGCGGACAGTCCGCTCGTGTGTGGGCTTTCAGCGGACAGTTTCAGCGAACAGTCTGCTGAACAAGGTTTTTCGGAATTTCCGAAAAACTGTCCGCTGAAACTTTGTTTCAGCGAACAGTCCCCTCGTGTGTAGGCTTGTTCGTCAAACTAAGTTCCGCGCATGCTCAGAAAGGATTTACACGCCGAAGGTTGCATTGCAGTGTATAGGACGTCGTTTTCTAGTCCCGTCGTACGTGCCGTTCACGTCATCGCGCACGGTTTCAGCGGACTGTTCGTTCATCGTGTGTGGGCAAGTCCGTCCATGCTAAGTTTGAGCGGACTGTCCGCTGAAACTGTTTGACAAACAAAGTTGAGCGAACAGTCCCCGCGTGTGTACGCGGCCTTAGTCTTTAAGTGATTAAACTGACTTAATTTCTGTCTGAAAGTTAATCCCTTTGATCTAAAAGATCGAAATGTTACAATGTTTCCATTTATCTCCCAGAGCTGAGCAATGTTAAACTTTTTTTTTTTCATCGACAGCTGTGAGTAAGCAGAGAACAGCTCTGCACTTGTTATATGAATGAATCCTTTAAATGCCTGATTTTAGGATCTCCTGATGGGGGGGTAATTTTAGTGATTAGTCATGCAGCTCTAGCACCTATGCTCCCCCTTCAACTTAATGGAGATTCAGAGGTCCAGCAAAGAAGAATAGAAGAAACTACCCAAAAATAGGTGTGCCAAGCTTGTAGCGTCATACTCAAATAGACTTGAGGCTGTAATTGGTGCCAAAGATGCTTCACCAAATTATTTAGCAAAGGCTGTGAATACAAGCAAAAGCTTTGCAAAGACAACACTGAAGAAATTACACTTTGCTACAATGTAAAGAAGGTGGTGGAGCTCAAGGCCTCCAACATCCACCAGCTCCATGATGTCGTCATGGAGTAGTGGAAGAGGACTCCAGTGAAAACCTGTGAATCTCTGGTGAACTCCAAGCTCAGGAGGGTTAAGGCAGTGCTGGAAAATAATGGTGGCCACAAAAAATATTGAACTTTGGGCCCAATTTGGACATTTTTCACTTAGCGGTGCACTCACTTTTGTTGCCAGCGGTTTAGACATTAATGTGTGTTGAGGGGACTGCAAATTTACACTGTTATACAAGCTCTACACTCAATACTTTACATTGTAGCAAATTCTAATGTCTTTAGTGTTGTCACATGAAAAGATATAATAAAATATTTACAAAAAATGTGAGGGGTGTGACATAGTGTGTGTGTGTGTGTGTGTGTGTGTATAACGCACACCTTTAATTTTAGGAGGGTAGTTTCAGGAAAACTTACATTTTAAATGGAGAACTTTGAAGCAAAATAAGGGTCGCAGTCCATCAATGCAGCCTGCTCAGTGCCCATCTGCACCCTCACCATAGGCATTGAGCAGGCTGCATTCATTGGCAATGGTTAGGCTGCAGATTGGCAATGAGCAGGCTGCATTCATTTGCAATGGTGAGGGTTCAGATAGGCAATGGAGAAGCTGCAGATAGGCAAGCAGACACACACACACACACACACACACACACACACACACACACACACACACACACACACACACACCATAGTCCTCTGCTTTTAAGGTGTTTCTACCAAAGTACTGCAAATTGAAGCTTTTTAAATGCAAATTATAAATGCATTTAAGAAAATGTATGAGCCTACGATGGTCTCAACATGCATTCTGCCTAGGCAGAAGTAATGCCTAAGTTTATATCCTTCCTATATTCTTCTTCTTTTTTTTTTTTTTTTTTTTTTTGAGGTTTCAGAAACTCCTTTTAACTCTTCTTAACTTTTTTTTATTGTAGGTGCTGTTGATGTGGCATCGCGAAGTCCTATGGCATCTTGGTTCAGTGCAATGCTTTGCTGCTTTGGTGGGGGAGTCTTATCATCTTTAATGCTAGCAGAACCTCCTGTAGCAATATTGGCGAACACCACAAACATAATTTTTGCTTCTGTGGTTTGGTAAGTTCCACTATTACATGTGTTTATTTCTCAGTAACTGTGTTTTTTGCATTAAAAACCTATACATTTACAAAACTCAATCCATGTACTTACAATTTTTTTTTTTTTTTTTGTTAAAATGTACATTGTAAAAGTGAAAATTACTTAACACCAAACTATTATATATTTTATGAATGCAGAGACCCTATGGATTAAACTAGTGGCAGTTGCAGTTTTTTATATCGCACAATATTTTCACTGCTGTTTTTTTAAATCGATATTTTTTTTCAATAAAAAATAAGCTCAAATTTTGCTGCGCACAAATTCAATTGCCTAATCTGCGTGCCCATAAAATGGTGAAAAAATGACAGTGACCAAAATTGTCAGTAGGCATCCATTTTAAAAGCCTTCACAACTCATCCGTTCAGAGTTGCCAGTAAATAATTGCTCTAGATTTGTTGCTCTCACTCCAGCTTGCAATGCAATACTTAACATGTGTGACGCATTTGTCGCTTTCATACACATTCGGGGCATGAGTTTTGGGTTTGTATGTGGTGTGTGTTTGGGGGCTCTAAAATAATGCATGTACTTTACTTAAACTGCTTTAGGGGACATTAAGAAATGGAAATTGTTCCTAAGTAATATCCTGGAAAATCTACCCTTTGTCTTAAATTTTGCTTGAAATATAGCAATGCACTTTATGATAGGCATGTGCTTAGGTACTCTTGTGCCTCTAAACTTATAGCTGTATATCTACACAGTGAGATCCAAGGCACTGCTGTCTGACTTCTAGTTGCATGAGATTTGAAGAGCGATTTGATGATGTCACTGCTGTGCTGCTCACTGGTCTCTGACATGCTGAAACAAAACCCGGCCTCTACTATTTTGGCCACCTTCACAGAAAGACAGCGCAAAACAAGGCATTGTAAATCCATCATGCGCAAAGATCAGCGGCAGTAAGACAACAGGCAAAATCTCGTGACACATTACTTTTGGAAATCGCTTCCAGAGCGGTGCTGTCCCCCCAGATAAGAAGAGAAATTTTAATTAGAACTAAAAAAAATGGAGGATTAGCATTACCAGATTTTTTTTTTAATATTTACAAGCAGCATTATGAATGAGAATAATTGATTGGCATCATAGTAAGGATAATAAAAAATGGGTTAACCTAGAAGAAGATATTATTATAGGGTCACAGCTTAAATTTTTGGCTTGGATAAAGCCCCAATTAAGAGCAAAAAAAAAAAAGATTTACCATGGCCAAAATTTCAAGAGTTGGGACCTGAATTTAACCACTTAGCAACTGGCCTATAGCCGAATGATGGCGGTTGCTTAACTCTGGGAGGACGTACTATGACGTGCTCCCAGAAATCCACTCTTGCGTGCCCCCTGGGGCGCCCATTCAAGAACAACCGTAACCCGGCTGAACGCGGTAAACGGCCACTCATTGCGGCCGTTTACCATGTGATTGCGCCATGAAATGACTGCGCGATCACATGTAAACCAACCTCTCTCTCTCTCCTCTCTGTGTACCGATCGGCACAGTGTAAGAGGAGAGAGGGAGAGATCAGTGGCAGCAGCACTGTGGGTGGGATCTGTAGGGCCCACAGTGCTGCTCTGTGCAGTCACCACCGATCCATCCATGCTCAGCCATCCCTCCATACCCAGAAATACTCTGCGATACCCTACAATACTCGTTGATACCCGGCCATACTCGGCCTCTGTATGTGGCCAGACTGTGGAAGTCTCACACATGTGGTATCGTCGTACTCCGGAAGAGTAGGAGAATCTATTTTGTGGTGTCATTTTTGTTATCATATTTGGTATGGAGCCCAGTAGCTTTGAATAAAATAAATGAGAATACAGAGAAATGTTGGAGATGTAAGGTAGGAAGGGGCACAATGGACCACATATGGCATGGATGTTATAAGGTGAGAAATTTTTGGAATAAGAGTGTGGCCAGAGTAGAAACATGTCCAAATATAAACATTGCATTATTTTTATTTACGTCAGATTCAATTCTACACCATATGACATCGGCTGCTAGAACAGTGACAGCTAGAACATGGAGAGAAACAAGTAGCCCAACAATATCAGAATGGATATGTGAAATGAGCGAAATATATCATATGGAAAAACAGATAAGAGGAGAGGGTTCTATAAAAAAAATCAAATGCCAGTAATATGGCAAAAAAAAATTCGGTTCTCAATAAGTATAATAAAATATTTATAAACAGATGGGAACAACTAGTCTCTGGGGGAGATAGAGGGGGGGGGGAAAGGAGCAAGGAAAATATTTTTTTTATTTTTTTTTGGTATGAATGGAGGGGGAAGAAAGTAGAGGATGGGAAGAGGAGATTTAGTAAATGTTACATTAGATATCTATTTAGACTCTTTTATTGATGTATTTATGTTGAGACAAATGTTTGTGATAATGGATGTTGTATAATGGGTTTTGTAAATATTTTTTGCTTTATGGAAAACAAATAAAAATAAATTTGAAACAGAGCAGTGCTGTCACAAGGGGTGGGGTCACCTGGTGCAGTAAAACATGGTGTCACCCCCCCCCCCCCCCCCCAATAATTTTTGCAACCTGCATTTTGGGGAGTTGGTAACTTTGCACTGGCAACCACAGCAGATCACAAGGACAGCACAACTGGAATGCGGTGTAGGAAACTGCACATTCTAGTGTGAAAAAACCCTAAAACTGTGACACAATCTTATGCCCCGGATAGTGGCGCAGGTAACTCTCTCAGGGCCTGTTTACATTGGTGCCTGTTGCAGGAAACACACTTTACATTCCAAATGCACTGCCCTTGTGATCTGCAGTGGGTGCTAATGCAACTGCAGTGTGTTTGCCCCAACCAAATCGCATGGTACAAAAGTACAATGCAATCCAGTTGTAGTGCATGCACTACCTTTGGTGTGGTGCATTGTGATGCGATTTCAGCCAATTTGAAATGAATGGGCTGAAATTGCACTGCACCGCACTGCACTCGGATCACATGTGAATCGCACAATAACACAATATCGCACGTTACTGTGCGATTCATAGTATGAATGGGCCCTCAAGGTGTGAAAAAGAAACAAAGAATCCAGTTCAAAAAGAGCCGATAAAAAGCATATTTAAAATGAATCCATAAGGCACTCCCAAAAGGAGAAGTGATCAGTCTTTAAATAAAACTGACACACTGCATCCGATCACAGCCTGAATGGGGAGGGGAGCTGGACGGAGCAGACAGAATTTATTGGCGCTAAGACATCAACCGCTGTCAAACAAAGTCCCGCCTCCTGGATCAGCTCTTTGATAGACATTACACTGGTCCAATTTCCCAACATTGGACCAGTGTGGTGTCCTTCATAGGAGCCGATCCAGGAGCCGGGACTTTGACAGCGGCTGGTGTCTTAGCTCCAAGCAGCAATAGATTCCCCCTCTATCTAGCTCTCCCATTCAGGCTGTGATCGGATGCAGTGTCATGGTGTCAGTTTTGTTTAAAGATTGATCGCTTGTGGGGGAAGCGGTGCCACCTTTCAGGGGACAGCAGAGCAGCTTGGCTCAGTCCACCCCTTGTCACCCGGGTGAGGTGCACACCCCCCTAGTGACGCCACTGTTTAAGGCCGCGTACACACGCGGGGACTGTTCGCTCAACTTTGTCCGCTGAACAGTGTTTCGGCGGACAGTCCGCTCGTGTGTGGGCTTTCAGCGGACAGTTTCAGCGGACAGTCTGCTGAACAAAGTTTTTCGGAAATTCCGAAAAACTGTCCGCTGAAACTTTGTTTCAGCGAACAGTCCCCTCGTGTGTAGGCTTGTTCGTCAAACTAAGTTCCGCGCATACTCAGAAAGGATTTACACGCCGAAGTTTGCATTGCAGTGTATAGGACGTCGTTTTCTAGTCCCGTCGTACGTGCCGTTCACGTCATCGCGCACGGTTTCAGCGGACTGTTCGTTCGTCGTGTGTGGCCAAGTCCGTCCATGCTAATTTTGAGCGGACTGTCCGCTGAAACTGTTTGACGGACAAAGTTGAGCGAACAGTCCCCGCGTGTGTACGCGGCCTCAGAGTTGAATTTCTCTTTTCTTTTTTTTTTCTTTTTGTTTTAAATGTCACATTGCATGACACTCATTTGCAAATTAGCATGCATCTGTTGGACAAAATGAAATGTTTTCAACCAAAACTGCAGACTGAATTTAAAAGGACCTAGCATATTGTGTATCTGCTGTACTTTTGCTTAATTTACAAGTGTACTTTTGCTTAATTTACAGTCAATTTAGGTTGTTGTCAGAATGTGTAACTGGTTGCTTCACATCTAGAGACATATCTTTCAGATAATACATGTACAGTATCGCTAACTACATTTGAAAGCTGACAGGTTTTTTTGACATTGTGAAGCTCGAGTATTAAATTACAAACAATTTTCTTGAAAATCACAGCCCATTTTATGGATAAAGTCGTATAACTCCAGTGCCATCTGCTGGCGTCATGTTGTTATAGCATGTAGCGTAGCAGAAAATTAGAGACGCAAACAAAAAAATGACATTTACAAGGCTCTGTCTATGTTTAATCCATATGTCTAGAACTTAGATCCTTGTTTCTGAATTATTCAATCTCTTCTCATATTTTTTTATCTAGTTGTTTTACATTATGTGCCACTGGTATCTCATACAATATATTTGTCTGTTTGTCTTAGTTAACGCATATAATATAATACATTTTGTCTTTCTCAGGTATCTCATTTCATATATCTGTCTGTTTTAGCTATCCCGTTTCATTTATTTGTCTGCATCTTGTGTACATTTGTACTTTATTAAAAATGACAATGCCACTC
Organism: Lithobates pipiens; assembly: GCF_037356315.1. Classification (NCBI taxonomy): domain Eukaryota; kingdom Metazoa; phylum Chordata; class Amphibia; order Anura; family Ranidae; genus Lithobates; species Lithobates pipiens. The sequence continues at coordinate 71,265,924 of NW_027507718.1, read as the reverse complement.
CATAAAACAAATTTCAAGTGAAAAACAAATGACAATGCTTTGGGTTTCATTTACAAAAACGAAAGAGTGAAAATTCTGGTGCAGCTCTGTTTAGTGTTGTGTGTGTTTTTTTTTTTTTTTTTTGTTTGTTTTTTTTTTGTCAAAGCTTAAAAGATAAGTTCACTTTGCTGAACACATTACATGTTATACCCATATTTAGGGTGCACCATGTTCAGCATCAGACTCCTCCCCCCCCGATCCTTCCCCCTCCTTGTGCCAGGGATCCATTCAAACGGCACGTCATTGATTCACAGATCCCTGTTAATCAATGAACTACAAGTACCAATATCCTTTGTGGCTGGAGGCTTGTAGTTCTCAATGGACTACCATGGTGCTCTTGCTTGCTGTGGTAGTTCATTGATTCTTCCTGTCCATGTAAAACTGCCTCCCCATACGATGTACAGGCAGACTGCTAACGCTGACTAGTATGCAGGAGACGTGCATGGCATCAGTTATCTGCCGTTCGCTATTGTAATGCTTTCCAGGCTCCTAAAACAAAAAGAGTAAATGCACATTTTCGTTTTTTACCTGCAAAAAACCCCCTTTTTTTTTATTTTATTTTTTTTATTTTGTGTTTGAAAGTTAGAAACTGATTGGCTACCATGTACAGCTGCACCAGCTTTTGCACTCTCCAGTTTTAGTAAGTTGACCCCGTTGGGTTTTACAAATGAATTATCTCTACCCACTTGTATGTGGTGGTTTTAAAGTGGAAGTAAACTCCTCTATCGTTTTCAGCCAAGGAAGCTGCCATCTTTGCCTTTGTTTAATCTTCAAGTGCTATGGTGCTGCACATGTGATTCGTTATGACACCAGCCATTGGATGGTTTGATAGTTTGGCTGAGAGCACAGCCAATGTGCAGTTAGCATTCCTGGCATGCCTTTTTTTTTTTAACTGTTTAAATCGATGGGTTTACTTCCACTTTAAAGGGCTACTCCACCAAAAACATATTTCTTTCTTGTCCATTAAGGGACACAGAATTCAGTTATTCCGAAATAATTGGGTTGTAGTGCCACCTACAGGGGGATTGGGACACAAAAAAAATGATAGGCTGGCTAAGTATAACCTCTTGCACTCCAAGCATGCTACAGTGTTTTTTTTTTTTTTTTTTTTTTTTTTTATTGCTCTAATTTCCACAAATATGTTTATATCTGCACAGTTTATCAAAACGGGAGCAGACAGAATCTAGAGGAGTTGAGTGTACCAATCCATCCTCTTCTCTCTTCAGCTTGCTCAGGTAAAATGGTTGCAAAGGCAGAAGGTTTTTCATCTTGATGCATTCTATGAAGATAAACCTTCTGTGTGCAGCAGCCTCCTAATATTTACCTGAGCCCCATCTCGATTCAGTGATGTTGCACGAGAGCCTCTGGCTGTCCTGGCTATTGGCTCCCGCTACCATCAATCAACGTCAGTGAGATAACAAAGAGTAAGAGTGGGCAGGGCTGAGCAACAGCTCTGTGTCTGAATGGACACATAGAGTAGCGGCTCAGCTCAGGTGCCCCCATAGAGGGCACTTGGCAGGAGGAAGGCACCAGGAGCACTGGCGAGGGACCAGAAAAGGATCTCCGTTGCTCTATGCAAAACCACTGCACAGAGCATGTAAGTATAACATGTTTGTTATTTTTAAACAACAAAAAAGACTTTAATATCGCTTTAAGCTTTGAAAAGGAAAGCTCCAGAAGCTGACTGGTTGCCATGCACAAATTGCTCTCCATGTGTTTATGCTGAGTTTGTTAAGTAATTTTGCTGAGAATAAGAATAAAGCAGAGATTATATTAGATTTTTGATATATGTCCCTGATATAATGTTCATGGGGTGAACATGCAAATGTCCGTTTTTTACCAGTTATACATTTAGAAATATATCTTACATTTAGAACTGGTGGAAATGTCAATCTACTTGGTGGAACCCAGGCACGATTTTATCTTGGTGAAACAATTGTATCAATGTTAAAATTCAGCTAAACGATATTAATAAAAAAAAAAAAAAAAAAAATAGCTAATCGAGTAGCTATCCAAAACATCCCAATTTACCTGAAGAATTTGTCACAATCGGACAATGATTTTTATGGGCATGTTTATTTCTTGTCCGGCTCGTCTTGTGTTGAAACTTTTAAAATCTACTATAAAATATTGTTCAGTAATATTAGGTTAGAAATATTCGCTTGGTATATTAAAGAAAATGATAGAAAACGTATAGTGGTTTTGTACATATCTTTAAATAGAATTTTAATAAAAAAAAAAAAAAAAAAGAAGCTTACCAGCTTAAAGCGAAGCTCCACACTGAAGTAGAACTTCGGCTCATTGGAAAGATAACACTAGGTCTGCCGCTTAGTCATCCAAGCTTCTCCTGAAGGTGGAGAAGAAGCTTCGGGGGCCCCACTCTCATTCTGTCCAGGAGGATGTCGTCAGAGGTGCACCGTTCCTCAACGCGTTCTGTGTGGCCAGTGAGAGCGATCGAGGCTGGATCGGAGGGAGTAGTGATGCCGCATCCATTGGGGGCGTGCACTTCTGCTGCGGGTTTATGAGAGAGGGCCAGGCTCTGGCTGGTGCAAGCCTGTAAACGCTTTAGATGTCAGCGAGCGGCTCAGGAAGGCGGGACCACCAAGATCCTCAGCGGGAGTTGTCCAGGGCAGAGGCAGCCCAGACTACTCCTGGTAATGCCAGCGCCAGCCACTAAGCTGAGAGGAGCCCTGGGGTGGGTATTCCCTTTTTCCCGATCCACGGGTGTAGACCCCTCTGGTGGTCGAGGGTTTGGGAGGTGGTACTGGATCCTTGGTGGTGTTTGGTCCTAGGGACACTCCTGGTGACACTCTGCTTAGGAGTATGGCCTTGCATTTGGTTTTAAAAGGGAGCTGGAGGACTGCAATGCCCAGCATGCCCTTTGTGGAGTAAGCCTGAGGAACTGCAATCCCCAGCATGACCCTTTTTTCAGTCGGGGCCCAGGCTGCTCCCCCGCCAGCTCAGCAGAGTATTGCACCTGCCCACCGGTCTTATCTTCCGCTAATGGAGGGGCATTGGGGGGCACTAGTGACGATCTGAGGAGGAGCGCTTCTTCAGGCTTCCAGGTGGAGTCATAGGGAAGAGGGTTTGGGTGGTGAGCTCTCTAGACCCTCTCGCTACAAGTGAATAATTTCTTGGGAGACATCCGTACTACCCTGGGAATTCAGGAGAAAAAGCCACTATCGCTCAATGACCAGATGCATCAGGCCCTGGGGGAACAGAAGAAGTTGTTCCTGGCCCAGGAATGTCTGGTAGAAGCCATCAAAGATTGGCAATATCTGGGGAGGAAACCCTTCCTTTCAAGGGCCCTGAAGCCTAGGTTTTCTTTTTCACGGAGGAAGGTCTGTCAGTGGGTAGGATATCCAGACTGGACGCAGCCTTCTATCTGGCTTCTAGGCATGCAGACCTTACCTGGGAGAGATCCCATGGATGAGAGGATGGATCTGCTCCTGAAGGACACCTGGGACTCTACCTTGGGGCGCACATAGGGGCAGGGACGGGATGGAGACGATCTTGTCGTCCTTTCCCATGCTCTTGCAAGGGGATGGCATATAGTGTGGATGCCTCAATTGATTCACTGCATATGTCTGCCAGATCCTCAGCCCTAGTCATCTCAGTTAAAGCTTGGCAGTAGGACAGTGCATCCAAGGCTAAGCTCTGCGGGGTGCTCATGGAGGGCTTGTTTTGGTTAGGTCCTGGTCTAGAAACCATTTAGATTGGACAGCTGATGGGTGATGGTCCTTTCCCATCTGTTGTAGTACAGGGAAGCAAGCAAGGAATAACTCCTGCCCTCAGAGAGAATTCAAGGCCGATGTTCCAAAGATGTCTTGGGATCAGAAAGGCGGGGCAAAATAGGGGCTTCACCCTCCGAAACGGTCCAAAGGAAGATTGGGGGCCTTCCTCCCATAGTGGGTAGTGGTCTCCTCTAATCATTTCTTTTGGGGATGGTAAGGAGAGGTTGCGAGCTTGAATTTGTCACCAGTTTGCCTAGCTGCACAGAAAAAGCGTCAGCCTTACTACCCTCCCTGAAAAATATTGTATCAACAGTGGCTTGGTGGCTGGCACTCCGGACTAGCAGCACTCAACCATAGGTTCAGTCTCTGACAGGGTATCGCCTGCTTGAATAGTAAACGGCAGATTAGCCTGAAAATAGGCAAGGGCCTAGTTACTAATGCCACATTAGTATGTTTTAAAAGGGGTTCCTGGTCCTGGAAGCCATCAAAGGATGGCAAGACCTGGTGAGGAAATCCTTCTTTTCAAGGGGAGGTAGAGGAGCCAGTTAGCGCTTCTTCAGGCTCCCTGATGGAGTCGGAGGTAGAGGGGTTGGATGGTGAGTCCTTTAGACCCTCTTGCTACGAGCCTTCCCTGGAGGAGGTGGAGGATCTCTAGGGAGCCACCCGTGCCACTCTGGGAATCCAGGAGTAGAAGCTGTTACCACTCCATGACCAGAGGGATAAAAGTGCCAGAACAGTGGCTAATGGGTTAGCATTTCTGCCTACCAGCATTGAGTTTCAGTGTTCGCACCCCTAACATGGCACTTCATATAGAGAAGGTCTGGTCTTCCTCTGTTGTTAAACATAACTCCTGCCTAGGGGACTTCCCTAAATTCCTGGGGGAACAGAATAACTTACAGAAGGCACCGTATGGACTCAGACCCCCCCAAACTGCTTAATGGCATTCACAGACCTGAGGGACACTTATCTGCACATTCTCATGGTGGAGAGCTGTAAAGTTTCTCAGGCTGACAGTAGAACCAGGGAAGACGTGCGACTCCTGGGCATTTCAATAATCGCCTATCTGGACGTTCTGCTCCTGTTTATCTTAAAACCAAGGTTAAGTCTCCTATTCTGATTGCACCACATTGCCCAGGAGGCTGTGGTTCCCAAGCCGGTAAGATCTGGTGTGGAACCTTCCTGGATACTGCCAATCTGGGAGGACCTTTATCTCATGGTCCATTCTGCTGTCCCCAGATGGAGCAGCAGATTCTCCCTGCAGCATGGCTTCCAAGGAAGAATTGCTAAAGGCAAGAGCTTCTCGGATGGGGAGGTGACCCTGCTAAGTAGCAGGAAAGGGGGAAACCCGCTCCATCTACTGGAGACATTTTCAACAGCTGGTACGCAGAGGGCTTTTCCAATCGGGCCAAGAAATTGTTTTGCCAACTTTCTGTTCGAATCCTGTGGCTGAACATAAGTTGGATGTTAAAAGGTTATAGCACTACAGGTTGGACCTGTGGATCGCTAAAGATCGGACCTTTGGGGAAAAAGGGGCCCTTCAATCGGTGGTCCCATGCTAGGGTTAAGTGCTCATTTATCCTCTCAAAGGTGGCTGTCCTGAAAGACGGTTATGGAAAATCAGAGTTGGGTACCAGTAATGTCTTTTGCCAGGAGTCCTTCAGGACAGCACCAATACCCACTCGAAAAATGCATTTGCAATAAGCAGACTGCCCAAGACTGACTGGCTAAGTGGGTAGCAATTCCGTGTAGCAGCACTGGGTTGCTGGTTCAGTTACCCAACATGCAAATGGAGTCCCTGACAGGGGAACAGTCAGGAGAATTAAAAGTTATGTGTATATGTTCTTGTGTCTCCCCAGCTGGCCGGAGGTACTCTTCTCTTAGAAGACTGAGGGTCCAATGGGGCAGGAGAAGCTTAAATCTTGAAGCTAAGGCGGTGTTTCCTGTGAAGGGAGGAGCCAAGGTCTCTCAAATGTGGCTGTCCTGGAACAAGACGTTACCGGTATGCAACTCCATTTTATTTTTTTTGGTTAAAAAAAACCCTACAATAAGCGTATATTGATTGCTTTGCGCAAAAGTTATAGCATCTACAAAATGGGAAATATATTTATGGCATTTTTTTTTTTTTTTTTATATAATTTTTTTTTTTTTTTACTATTAATGGCGGTGAACAACGATTTTTAGTGGGACTGCGACATTGCGGCGGACAGATCGGACACTTTTTTTGGGACCATTGACACTTGTACAGTAATTAGTGCTATAAAAATGCACTGACTGTGTAAATGTCACTGGCAGGGAAGGGGTTATCACTAGGGGGCGATCAAGGGGTTAAATGTGTTCCCTGGGAGGTGTTTCTAACTGGGGAGGGGGTGGGACTGAATGGAGGAGGTGAGAGATCACTGTCTCTGATCACTAGGAACAACAGGTCTCTCTCTCTCTCTCTCTCTCTCTCTCTCTCTCTCTCTCTCTCTCTCTCTCTCTCTCTCTCTCTCTCTCTCTCTCTCTCTCTCTCTCTCTCTCTCTCTCTCTCTCTCTCTCTCTCTCTCTCTCTCTCTCCCCCTCCCTCTCTCTCTCCCCCTCCCTCTCTCTCTCCCTCTCTCTCTCTCTCTCTCTCTCTCTCTCTCTCTCTCTCTCTCTCTCTCTCTCTCCCCCTCCCTCTCTCTCTCCCTCTCTCTCTCTCTCTCTCTCTCCCCCTCTCTCTCTCTCTCCCCCTCTCTCTCTCTCTCTCTCTCTCCCCCTCCCTCTCTCTCTCTCTCTCTCTCTCTCTCTCTCTCTCCCCCTCCCTCTCTCTCTCTCTCTCTCTCTCTCTCTCTCTCTCTCTCCCCTCCCTGTCAGAATGGGAAACCGTGTCTGTTTACATTGACAGATCCCCATTATCTCCATCTCGAGTGGTCGGAGGCCACGGGTGCGCGCACCTCCCATAGCTCTTAAAGTGGCCGACATATACCTATGGCGGTTTGCGCAGCCGTGCCAACCTACCACCATATAAGGACAGTGGCTGGTCAGCAACAGGTTAAGCTGGCCATAAACTATTACAGGGATATGCAATTAGCGGACCTCCAGCTGTTGCAAAACTACAAGTCCCATCATGCCTCTGCCTCTGGGTGTCATGCTTGTGGCTGTCAGTCTTGCTATGCCTCATGGGACTTGTAGTTCTGCAACAGCTGGAGGTCCACTAATTGCATTTCTCTGCACTAATAGATTTTCTGCCGACCGTTTGTGCAAATATTCAAATGAACTTTCTTTTAAAAATTCTTGGTACATTTGATGACTGTTTAGAATATTATTCCAAATTCATAATTCGGCACTTATAGGTATTGTGTTGTGTTATACTAATGGCAAGCTTGCAAAATATATTTGGTTTTTAATTAATATATGTGAATGACATTGATCGGATGTTTGGTAAAACAAACCTTCAGCTGAAGCTGAGTTAGTAATATGTCAGATATTTCTGGTATATGTAGCTAGTTTGAGTATGACATATAAGGTATCTGGTTTAGAATGTCATGGGAAGTCGAGAATAGACAGGATCTATGTAATGAGGAATAATACATATATATTTATTTGTTTAAATACTGTTTGGGCTAGTGTAATCTCAGGCATAATCATTTAGTATTTGTATGTATTTACTTGTTGTTGTATAAATTGGTAATATGTGTTACTTAAAGAGGGATTCCGCCCAAAAAAAAAATATTAAAAGCCAGCAGCTATAAATACTACAGCTGCTGACTTTTAATAAATGGACACTCACCTGTCCCGGGTTCCAGCGATGCCGAGGCCGATCGACCGCTCGGGCCTCCGCTGCTGCCGCCGCCATTCGAGGTGAGGGAATCAGGAAGTAAAGTGAATCGGCTTCACTTCCCGGTTCCCTACTGCGCATGCGCGAGCCACGCCGCGCAATAGGAGATCTCCGCGCTGTCACTGGGACCCGTGTGTGTCCCAGCAGACAGCGCGGCAGGGCAGGAAATGGCGTAGACTCCCGTGGGAGTCTATGCCCGGAAGTGGGTGAAAATACCTGTCTTTGACAGGTATCTCCACCCCCCTCCCCCCTGAAAGGTGTCAATTGTGACACCGGAGGGGGGGGGGGGGGGTTTCCGATCCGCGGAGGTTCCACTTTTAGGGTGGAATCCCGCTTTAAGCAGATTTTAAGTTATATTACGACATAACACATGAGAGTCACAAGACTAGAGCGTTACATGTGGGCTTGTTGATCATAGTCCTTATATGACTCTGAATTAGTACCTCCTCTTGTATATCAAATTGCTGAAGTTAACATTAATGTGTGCCATACAAGGTTCTGAGTTTTTTTGAAGTTATGACGTCCACATGGACACGAGGCACAGTCATGAAGCACACATAAGCTTGTTACAGCTTTAAAACTACTTATTCTATTTAATATATTTGTACCTACACTGAACTGAACCGCTATACTTTTTACATTGTATTTATGATGCCGCCTGTGTGACAATAAACTCGCACTTTGTTTTTAACTCAGCCTGATTATGAATATTAATCCTCTGGAAATGCCTAAAGGATACTAAAATATTAGATCTTCAATATTTTTCAATGACCTGATGAATGTTGTTCAAAAGTACTACATTTTGATTGCTCTTAACATTTGATTTTGGAATTAATGCAATTTCTCGAATGAAAACCACATTCACTAATATAAATTTGTTCACTCGAGGAAAAATTTCCATCCTGCTTCTTTGAATCGTCTCATTGCTGTAGTTGAAAATGATCATCAATTTGACCCCTCTAAGGCCCCTTTCAGAGGGAGCAGAATCCGTCAAGCTGATCAGCCTGCTCAGCTGGGCATCGCTCTGCTGATCCACACTGAACAAGCGAATGACAGGTCTGTGTCTGCTCCACTAAGCAGAGTGGGTGCAGACACAGTCTGCTGTTCTCTATGGGGAGTTCAGATGGAAACTGACTATTTGTCTGATTTTTTTTCCATCTGACTGTTATGCAGACAGATGGCGAACCCAATCCATCGGTTTTTAATGGACCAGATCGGGTGCCAGCAGATACATGTCTGCTGATATCCATCTCTCCATAGAGAACAATGAGTGGTCCGATCAGGTCCGCCGGAAAAAAACGGACAGGCTGACCTGATTACTCAACTGGTGTGAAAGGGGCCTAACATTAGAAAATCCAATGTTCTTAAAATTTTTAACAAATTTTTTATTAATATATGGCCAGCTTTAGAGTTCCCAGGGAATCATTCATATAATGGTTATTTTGTTTAAAAAAAAAAAAGTCATTTGGAATTAAACCATATGTGGAGTTAAATATTTTTAATTTCGTGCATATGGATATGTTATACTGTATTTGTCATATACAGGTATCACATTTGCAAATGGTATGGCTTTAGAATGTGTGAAAGTCAAAGGATTCTAAGGAGCCTAAATTGATTTTGGGAATAAGGGAAGCGCATGTTAGTCAGGCTTATTTCCCTTCAAGGATTTCTGAAGTATGCACAGAATCCCTTTGTTGTAAGTTTCAAGTTGGGAATATCTGAACTTATATATTATGTTGTCCATGAGTTATATAACCACTAGCTTCAGTTGACAACACTGGCAAAACATTTTGCTGGGTCCTTCCCTTAGTGTACCCAAATAACCCCAACCATTCTGTGAGGATCCATTTTTCCACTTGACTTGATAGATGCCTTCATTTTATAGACTTTTTTTTTTTTTTTTTTCCCTACATTTATTTTTTTCCCATCAGATTTAACTACCTCTTTCGATTGACACTCCTGTCAAGATCTGACTACTTACTGTATTTCACATGTTGGCAGTTTCTGGATCAGTGACCCTTGATAATACCCTGTGAGGTTTGCTTTTGTCACTGGATCCTGCATTCGATGCTCACCTTGGCACAGGGTGCCATACCGGTTCAAGGCTGTGGTCCATTCCTATGGCACACAGACCCTAAAATTTCCTCTGGGAGCAGCGATATGGACAAGGTAAGACAAAAGTAAAGGGTTTTCCTGTACCTTTTTAACATTACATGGCTTACATGTCTTTACTGGCATTGTAATAAACACCAAAAGACATACAGGAGCTGCTGTGTACACAAGAGGTTCAGTGAGCACAAGTGCAGGGAGATTTACACTCTTAGCCCTTGTACACACGGTCGGAGAATCCGTCGGAATGTGTCCTATCGGACTGTGTTGTCGGATAATCCGACTGTGTGTGGTATGCATCGGACTGATTCCATCGGAATATCCGTCGGACCCAATTTTCCAACTTGTTGGAAATATTTTCCGACAAACTTGTCCGATCGGACATACTCCGATCATGTGTAGAGAATTCCGATCGGACAAAGTGCCACGCATGCTCAGATCAAATTCCTACACCAAAGCTATTGGCTACTAGCCTGAACGTAGTCCTGTCGTAACGAAATAACGTCATCACGTTCTGAACGATCGGACTTTCCGACAACTTGGTCCGACCGTGTGTATGCAACAGTTTCGGACACAATCCGTCAGACAAAATCCAACGGATTTGGTTGGCAGAATGTCAAAATCCAACGTATTTTATCCAAGCTGTATTGTCCCAATAATTATAATGTTCATAACTGCCAAACTGCCATTTTCTGATAATGCAAGAAGATCGTTTTCCATGTAACTTAGTTAGGACCTGGGTAACCATGACTCCTCCTTAGGAGATTACAATTCTTTATAATTGCTTTCCTTTCGTCTCTAGTTCTGTTTCCTTAACCCCATTCTCACTTAGGCTCGGGTCACATAGGTGTGATGAGGGAAGGCTGCAAATCCACTGCGGGTTCCTACATCGCACCTGACTCGCAAGGCAGTTCCCACTGCCTTATGCGAACTGCTGTGGTTGTCAATACAAAGTTAATGATGCCCTCAGATCGGTTCGCATATCGCAGTGTGAACTGTCAGTTAGCACGTGAATTGGATCACACAGGTGTGAGCACCCATACGATCCGATTCCGGTGCAGACCAAAAAAAGGGTCCTGCATGACTTTGATCCGAATGTGATGTAAATTTAGCCATACAATCTGTATGGCTGAAATCGCATTGCACAGACATCGCATGTGATTTTCACTGAAGTGCGATCTTGCACAGTGCACCAGTGTGAACCCAGCTTTATGGTTACAGTGGGTGTTGGTCTTCTTTTCCTACTCGGGTAAAGATGTCAGAGCTTACCAAAAATTTTACATACCACATTGCATTAGATGCACTGGTATGAATATTTTGGTGGTCAGGCTTCCACTAGGTTCTCACCTGACATGGCAACTTGTCAAACCTATGGTTAGACTTGTAGAGACTCCTGTACATCTGCATCAGAATGTCTGATGCTAGAGAAATTCCTCCCCTCCACCATGGGCCTTTTGCTGGGTAACTGACATTTTGTTGACTAAGTACTATCGTGTCTTCAGACACCCTCTTCAGCATTGTTTATATCCTCTGTTGTGAGAGTTGTGAGAGACACAAGACTCTGGTCTGGAACAATGGATGTTTATTTCAGTACTTGCTGTACACTGCAACATGCATCTCAGGACAGTACATCTTATTATGCTGCCTTACATGTGCTCTAAAATGGCTACTATGCCCCTTGACCCTTGTCATCACTCCTGGGTGGAGCCGGCCTTTAAAGTGACAGTACATTTGGAACCCTTCAGGTATTATACCATCCATCCATCCACAAAAAAAAAGAGAGAGAGAAAAGGCACAAAACATTAACTAATAACTGTCCAATAACAGTCCTCCAAACACAGGAGATGCACAGGACTTTTCCTGCATTCAGATGTGAGACCAAGCTTCCAGGGACAGTTGCGGGGATATAATGTCTTCGGATCACTTTCGGCGGCCCCGTTTTAAAGTCTCGTAACCGGTCTTGAAGCTGAAACTGGGCAGGAGGGCGACAGTGTCGTTGATGGCGGGCACCCAGCGACTCGGGACCGGAGAAAACAGGGCTGGCTGGAATGGGCACCGGCGGGGGCCAAGAAGGGATCGCCCAGCTAAGTGGGTGAACCGACCTCCGGACTAGGGCTGGATGGCTCTGTTGGAGCTGAGTTCCAAACATCCCCCCCCCCCATCATCAGTCCCCATGCATTCTGATCCGCTGGGAGCAGTTCCTTGCGACACTGGTGGTTCAGCCGGCATCAAGGATTCATACAGTTGAAAATGAGGATGCAGTTGGCCTGCATGCTATCTGCAAATGGAACCATCTTCCAGGCAGACCCTATACATCTTGGGTCCCAAAGTCTCTGAAATGACAGCAGGAAGTTGTTGCAAGCTCCATAAGATCGGGCCCATACCTTTTTGTTGGGCTGTGAATCGGGGGAGCTCATGGTGTTTGACCATCTTGTCTTGGGACTGCAGTACATGTTCCTGGACTGTTTGAGGGCAGAGCATGTCCAAAACAGTCCATGGTTGCCGACCCAGAAGGAGTTCTGCTGGAGTTTTCCTGGTGGTTGCATGTGGTTTGTTTCTGTAAGCAGAAAGGAAGGAGTCCATCTTCTGGGGTGACAGCGACTGTTTACTTGCAGCCACTGTAGCTTTGAAATGGTGTTTAAAAGTCTGCACAAACCGTTCTTCTTGACCATTTGTAGCCGGGTGGTAATGTGCGGTCAACTTGTGCTTGATGTTGTGGGCAGTCAGGAAACGCTGAAACTCCTGACTGATGAATTGTGCACCGTTGTCTGTGATGATTTCTATGGGGTATCCCAATGTAACAGTATGGAAACCATTGCCTTAGTTGTTGACTGAGTAACAGGAATTGCCTCAGGCCACTTTGAATGGGCATCCACTATGATCAAGAAGGTTTGTCCTCTGATTGGGCCTGCAAAGTCCAAGTGTAGGCAAAACCAAGGAACCGTGGGCCAAGTCCAGGGCTGGACGTACCCTCGAGGAGAGTCTCTTGCAGTTTGTGCACATGCAGCGCAAGCATTCACATATGTTGTGATATCTGAGTCTGGGTTTGGCCACCACACATAGCCTCGGGCCTTTTGTTTCATACATGTGTCTGCGGAGGGTCTGTGGAATGATCACTCGTTCTCCCCATAGAACACAGTTGCCAGCCACATTAATTCCATATGCCTATGGAAATAAGGTTCATAATCCTGTGATGGTTGCAGGCCAACTGGACTGTACCCAGGAGAGTATTGTTTTTCCTTGGCTGTATGGGCTGCTATCTCCCCAGAAGACAAGGACAGGCTGGTGTAATGACAACTCTTGACCGGTGGAGAAGAGTCCATCGACCTCCCTGTCAGTCAGGACATTGCGTCCGCATTAGCACTGGCATCATGACCGCGATACTGGATTTTATAGCTGTATGCTCCCAAGAATAGGGCCATAGCAATAGCCCATACAGCCAAGGATACCTTTCTGAAAACAATACTGTCCTGGGTACAGTTGGAGGCGGGCCGCAGTAGTCTGAGAGATGCCTTTGTCAGGGCTAAAGATCTGAAGGAGTGGTTTATGGTCTGTCAGTATGGTGAATTCTCTACCATACAGGTAAAGATGAAACTTCTTAATTGCCCATATCAGCGCAAGAGCCTCTTTGTCAATGTGTGAGTAATTGCTTTCTGCTTTTGTCAAAGACCTGGAGGCAAATGCCACTGGTTTTTCTGACCCACCTAGTAAGATGTGAAATAGTAGTACAGCCCCCCAGACCATAGGGTGAGGCATCACAGGCCAAGGTGAGAGGCTTCTGGAGGTCATGATGGAAGAGCATGTGTGACGCCAACAGCTTCCGCTTAGAGACTTCGAAATCGCGTTGGCATGCAGCTGACCAGTTCCATCTGGAGTGTTTCTCCAAAAGCTTGTTCAACGGAAATAAGGTGTGCCAGATCTGATGAATTTGTGGTAATAGTTCAGCAAGCCAAGGTATGATCACAGCTGCTGGACGTTGGTTGGGGCAGGAGCTTAAACTAAAGCATCAACCTTGGCTTCCGAGGTGTGTGTATACCCTCTGCATCCACAAGGTGGCCACAAAACTCCAATTTAGGCACTATGAATTGGCATTTTGCTAAGTTCACTTTCAGACCCTGGTCTTGGAGTCTTTCCAACACAAGCTCCATGTTCCGCTTGTGTTCCTGGTCCGTCCATCCTGTGATGAGCATGTCATCTAGCAGGCACTGCGTGAAAGGAATGTCCGCCAAAATCTCCTCATCCATTTTTCGTTGCCAAATGGCTGGGGCAGAGGCTACACCAAACACCATCCGATTGTACTCGTACAGTCCCTTGTGGGTGTTGATGGTCAGAAACTTGCGTAAAGAAGGATGGACCTCAAACTGTAAATATGCTTGTTTGAGATCAAGCTTGGTGAACTTTTGACCCCCTGCAAGAGAGGCAAAAATGTAATCTACTCTGGGTAGAGGATACTTGTCTATTTCCAGTTGGGAGTTCAGTGCCATGTGGAAATTGCCACAAATGCTTAAGTCCCCATTCACTTTCTTTACTGGTACAACAGGTAATGCCCACTCGCTGTGCTCTACCTTTGAGATGACACCTTGTTCCTCCAGTCGACTTGGTTCTGCTTCCACTCCTGCTCGGAGTGCGAAAGATACTGTCCGAGCTTTGAAGAACTTAGGCTGAGCGTTGGGTTTCAGCTTGAGTCTCACATAGTCATTCTTTATTTTCCCCAACTGGTTATCAAAGATCTTTGGGAACCGCTGCTTCAGGGACACCACCCATCCCTCATTATCTCCTAATGGAATTGTAACAGTGTTAGAGATTTATGGCAAGGTCTGGCATACCAAAGTGAGCATTCCAGTCTCTCCCAAAGAGAGGGGGTCCCCTATTTTCTAGAATATATAATGGCAGTCTTTGTTTGACCCTTGTACAATACCTGTACTTTGGCATAACCCAGTGGGTGGAGTATCTGCTTTGAGTATGTCTGCTGTTTTGATTGGTGTTGGGCGGACAGTTGTTTCTGAGTGATAACTGAAACTGCTGCTCATGTGTCTACATCAATCTTTAGTTTCTTTCCCTCAACGGTTACCTCTACAGTCATTGCAGAGGGTGCTGAATGCATATGATGTATGTCTAATCTGTGGAGCACTTCCTCATCCTCTGACTCAGATGATGATGTATATATTCCCACCATATAGGTCTTTGTCTTGAGGTTCAAAGGTTGTTTATCTCGCACCCTCTTGCTACGGCAAACTCGTTTCAGATGGCCTGTTTTACCACAATTATGACAGGTCTGATTCTTAACCTGGCAGACTTTGTGATCATGGTCTGTATTCCCACAATGGTAGCAAGCTGACTCCCGGCTTGGTGGGGGTCTGTATTTCCAGTTTGCGACTGTAGGCTTGACTGCTGTTCTGAAAACTTCCTGTTTTCACCTCTTCACCTCTTCCCTTCTGCCCTGGGAGTTTAAATTCCTTTGTATCTTTTACAGCCATTTCCATCACCGAAGCTATTTCAATAGTCTTTGTAAGGATAAGGTCTTTCTCTGTTAACAGTCTCTTTTGGCTAGAGTCACAATTCAGTCCTATTACAAAAGTATCTTTCACTGCAGTAGGTAGGTACTCCCCAAAAGAACAGGTAGAGGTTAGTCTTCAAAGGACGAGTACATAAGCTTTAATTTCTTCACCTGGCTGTTGCTGCCTTTGATAAAACTGAAATCTTTCTGCAATCTCTGATGGTTTAGGCTGGTAGCGATCCTCTAACAGTGTCAGGAGCTCTGCCAATGTCTTGGTTGCTGGTTTTACAGGGGAAAGGAGATCCCTAAGAGTGTCATATGTCTTAGCACCAACCACTGTCAAACACTGCTGCTTGCCTTTCACCTGGGATGGCATTTGCACTGAAATACTGTTCCAGTCTCTCAACCCAGGAACTCCAGGATGTCTGTTCTCCATCAAATTCACTTAATGTCCCAATCAATTACATTTTCCTGCTGGGATCTGTGATTGCTTTTACTCAGGTGACAATCCACACTGCCTTTGTCTCTCTCTGACTGATAGACACTTTGTAAATCCCATCCTTGTTGCCACTGTTATATCCTCTGAGTTGTGAGAGGCACAAGACTCTGGTCTGGAACAATGGATGTTTATTTCAGTACTCACTGTACACTGCAACATGCATCTCAGGACAGTACATCGTATTATGCTTCCTTACATGTGCTCTAAGATGTCTACTATGCCCCTTGTCATCACTCGTGGGTGGAGCCAGCCTTTAAAGTGACAGTACATTTGTTTCAAATTTCTCTTTATTGATTTATATTATAAAACATCCATTCAATCTTACATACAAATTTCACATCATTACATTCAAATTTCACATCATTATAAAACATTCCCCATACCCAACGAAAAAAAAAAAAAACAACAAAAAAAAAAAACAACTTATTAATACTATTACAATCAATCACCCACCCTCACATAAATTCCCACACTTTTCCTGAGGTATTAAATTCCTCCCATTTCTTCCAATAAACCGAAATCTGTTTTTCTACATATCCCTCTTGTCTAATCTGTTTTTCCATGAAGCACACCTCGCTCATCTCATAATTCCAATCTACTATTGTTGGGGCTACTTCCTTTTTCCATTTCCTTACTATTACGGTTTTAGCTACTGTAGTTATTTGGTACAAGAATTCCATCTCTTTTCGATCTAATTTTTTAGATGAATGTGAGAATAATACAGTCTTTATATCAAGATTTATTCTTATACCTGTCAGTTCCTGATATAATTTTATTATCTTACCCCAAAATATTTTTATCTTCCAGCAACTGTACCAAATATGCTCTAAATTACCCTTCCCCTTCTTACATCTCCAACATAATTCAGAATTCCTTTTATTTATTTTATTCATAACCACTGAGCTTCTATACCATCTTAATAGAATTTTATAATTTTTTTCTTGATATTTAATAGCTAAGGGTGTTTTATATATTCCTTCAAATATCTCTCCCCACTCTTTCTCTGTCAGTTCCTGCCCTATTTCTTCCTCCCACTTTTTTATTCCTGCTATTTTTTTAATATTCCCTCCAGGAAGTAATAGGTTATATATCTTAGCTAATTTCTTGTTTGCTTTATCCTTATTCATTGCTATTTGTTCAAATATAGTTGGTGGTCTACTAATCATTATCTTTATTGGGTCAATAAATGCCCTCAGCTGTCTATACTGAAACCATTTATTTTTATATTCTTGCCCCAATTCCTGAAATGTTGGAATGTTTCCATCATTTAGGATTTGTATTATCCGCTCATGTTCTTCCATATTCCATTTCAGAAATGTATTATCCTTTACAGCTGGTCTAAATTCAGGATTACTAAATAAAGGGGTCATAGGGCCTATTGAAGATGAAAGTTGTTTCTTCTTTATCATGTCGTCCCAAATTTTTAAAGTTGTTCTTACAAAGATAGGCATCTCCTTCCTCTCTGGTCTTAACTTAGGTTTTATCCATGGCTGATGTTTTATTTTAGCCCCTAATATATCTTCCTCCAATTTTACCCATTGCTTGTCTTTTTCATTATGCTGCCAGTCAATAATTCTCATTAAAGAGGCTGCTTGTGAATATTTAAAAAAGTCAGGCAATGCTAATCCTCCATTATCCTTCGTTCTAATTAATACCTCCCTACCTACTCTAGGGGTCTTATGTGCCCATACAAAGCCTTCTACCATTTCTTTCAGATCTTTAATAATTTTTTTTGATGGTATAATGGGTACTGTTTGAAAGATATACAGTATAATTGGCAGAATCTCCATCTTTACAATATTTATTCTCCCAAACCACGAGTGAGTTATTTTATCATATTTACCTAGAAGTTTCTTTACCTTCTGAACTGTCACGTTGTGATTCATTTCTTGCAAGAGTTTTAAATCTCTTGGGATATATACTCCCAAATATTTTATCACATCTTGCTTCCATTTAAACAAAAATTTTTTTTGTAAGACCGTTTGGACTCTCTTCTAATGTAATATTCATTAATTCAGATTTATCATAATTTACTTTAAAATTGCTAACTTCACCGAATCTCTCAAACTCTTTTATTAGATTTGGTATAGTAATTATGGGATTAGTTATATATAATAAAAGATCATCTGCATAGGCAGCCATCTTATATTCTTTGCCTTTGACCTTTATCCCCATAATATCTTTGTTTATTCTTATAGCCTCCATGAGATGTTCCATCATCATAATATATAAAAGTGGTGATAAAGGACATCCTTGTCGGGTTCCATTTGAAATCTTTATATATTCAGATAATATCCCATTTGTTCTCACTTTAGCCCTAGCATTCTTATATAGGGCCATAATCCTTCCTAACATCTTAGGTCCCATCGTTGTTTGCTTCAATACTTCCTCTAAGAACTGCCATCCCACCCTATCAAATGCCTTTTCGGCATCTATAGCCAATAGGCAGGTAGGGATGGCAGTTCTCTGAGCGTATTCAATCAACGTGCATGTTTTAATGATGTTATCTCTTGTCTCCCTCCCTTTCAAAAACCCCGTTTGTTCCAGGCTTATATTATTTGGGATAATATCCGTTATTCTTTTGGATAAAATTTTTGAGAATATTCTTATATCTAAATTGGTCAGCGATATGGGTCTATAATTTTTACATAGTGATTGATCTTTTTCCGGTTTTAATATTAGTACTATATGAGCCTCTGTACCTTGTATCGCAAATGGTTGATCTAAAGATATAGAATTAAATGTTTCTTTAAGTATGGGTATTATTTGTTCCTTGAATGACTTATAAAATCTAGCAGTATATCCATCTGGCCCTGGACTTTTCCCCAGAGCAAGTTCTTTAATAGTCTGTTGAATTTCTTCTGTTGTGATTTCTTCCTCCAACCCCTCCATCTTTCCTTTTAAGCAGTTAAATATAGCCATTTCCTTTACATATTTTTGTATGTTCTCCCCTTTGTTTTCTCCTTCCTTGTGTTCATTACCATCTTTTATATTATATAATTTAGAATAGTATGTATGGAAGGTTTCAGATATTTCCTCTGGGTCGTATGTAATTTCCCCATTTGGTTTTTTAATTTTCTCTATATAACTTGGGGGTTGTTGCTTTTTTAAAGCTCTGGCTAATATTTTCCCAGGTTTATTTCCAAATTTATACCACTGCGCTCTATCCTTATCCCTTATCCGAAGGGAATCTTCATCAAGCACTGATTGTAATTCCAGTTGTTTTCCCTTTAATCTAGCTCCATCACACAATTTCCTACTTACTTTGTGTATTTCTTCTAGTTCTTTAATCTCATTTTCCAATTGAGATATTTTTTGTGTTTTTTCTTTTTTTTTTCTTGCCCCGTGCTTGATGAATATTCCCCTCATAACACATTTTAATGTTTCCCATTGGATTGCAGGTGAGGTTTCATCCCTTTCATGAATTATCAGAAATTCTTTTATAACTTGTAGTATTTCTGCCACACATTTTCTATCTTTAATTAAATTATCATTCAATCTCCATATCCCATTCCTTTTCTTTGTTTCAATCACTGAAATTTCCACATATATTGGGGCATGGTCCGACCATAGGAATCCCCCTATTTCTGTTACTGGTTTCATCATTAAGCCCTCTTTATTTATAAAAAAATAATCCAATCTATGATATGAATTGTGTATATTTGAATAATATGTAAAGTTTTTTCCCTTTTGGTGTTGGGCCCTCCATATATCTATTAATTGATATTTTTTCAGTATGTCCTTTAATTCCTTTATTCTATTGTTATTATTATTTTTTCTTTGTAGTTGTATATTTGTAGTATCTTTCTTTACATCCATTAAAAAGTTTATATCACCACCCACTATTACCACTCCTTCCGCCTTCTTCATTGCGTCCGATAGGGCTTTTGTACCACTCTCTATTTGTCCATAATTAGGGAGATACAAATTAACTACAGTAAATTTTTTCCCATATAGCATAAACTTTATTATTAAAGATCTCCCATCTTTGCCTTCATATTTTTGTAATATTTGGACCGGCAAGTTCCTATGGAGCGCAATTGATACCCCTTTTGATTTGGAATATGGAAATGTATCATGTAACCATGTATTGTAATTTATATTATTAATTTTAGGTATATGATCTGAGCGAAAATGTGTCTCCTGAAATAGCACAATATCTATTTTCTGCTTATGTAGGAAATTTAAAATTTGATTTCTTTTAGCGGGGGAATTAATACCTCTTACATTGAAAGAACAAAACTTCACACTACCCATAAGGAAAAAAAAAAAAAAAAACAATTTCCAATATACAGTAATCTCACTTAAAGTTATCCCACCCTTCCTATACCCATAAACACATACACTCTCAGTTATCTACCACCCTTCTACACCCACCCTTATGACACCTCTATTCCCCTATATTTTGACTATATTAGTCTAACTCACCAAAGGTGAGGTCCCTATCACGGGGGTATTTAAACTGCTGATCCTGATATACTCCCATTTGGCCTATGCAAGCTCTTCACATTCTTCTTCACTTTTTCGCGCTCTATCTCCTTGTTATCCCTCTATTTATACAATTTTCTAGTATGTCCCTATCTTTAATTTTTAATCATCTTATCATTGTTGGAAAATTATCTAGATCCATAGGAAAATAGAAACCTGGGATGGGAAGAGAAAGAGGAGAAAATTATCTAGATCCATAGGAAAATAGAAACCTGGGATGGGAAGAGAAAGAGAGGAGAGGGAAAAAAAAAAAGGGGGTGGATAAAACAGGGGGGGGGGGGGAAGAGGGGGAGTCGCCCCACATTTTTATTAGTGTTTATAAAAAAAAAAAAAAAAAAAAAGGTGATATTAAATAAGTTACTAATTATTATACCTATTACCCTATTCATACCCTCTTAATTTATCCTATTTGTTATCCTATCTCCTAGTATCCTACCTCTCAGTCCCCCTCCCCCCCATTACGTGCAATTAAGTGCATATAGTGTTATGTCACCTATATCATTATTATTCCATATTGTGCATATCGTTTCTATAGTTTATCCTCACTTCTGTTTTGTGATACTGTTTAACCTATAATTCTTTTAACACAAAAATATGTTAACACTCCCTCTCCACCATCTCCCATACCCCCCCTCCTCCATCCATCCCCCCTCCCCTCCCCCGTGTTATATCACCTATAAAATACATCATATCATTGTTGTTCCATATTATGCATAACATTACTATAATTTATCCTCACTTCTGAATTGTGATATTATTTAACCACCTCGCTCCCTCCCCCCTCCTCCATCCATCCCCCCCCCCCTCACCCTCAGTCCCCCTATCTTCTTCTCCCAGAGTCCTTGGGCCAGTTTGGTAATGTCACTTCCGCGAGATGCAAGGTCTTCTGAAAGTCATGCAAATCATTTAGATCTCTATAAATGACAGTTTGGCCCTCATACTGGGCTTGCAATTGAAAAGGGAATCTCCATCTATATTGCACATTCTTTTTTCTTAATTGTTCCAAAAGGGGTTTTAAAGCTCTTCTTTTATCTAACGTTAACTTAGACAAGTCCTGGAAGAAAAGCAAATTTGATCCTTCATATAATATATGATTGTTTTTGCGCACTGCCGCCATAATCCTCTCCTTAGTTTGAATATAATGGAGTTTACAGATTACATCCCTGGGTTTATTTTCCTCTACTCCTCTTGGGCCCGCAGCTCTATGTATCCTATCAATTATCATATCAGTTTTTGATAGGTCCTGTATTATATCCTTAAAGATTTTTTGAACCACTTCAGCGAGTTTTTCTAAAGGCACATTTTCTTTTAATCCTCTTATCCTTATATTACATCTTCTGCTCCTATTTTCTTGTTCATCAATAATGTTTACCAATTGCTTTAACTCTATTTCCTGTTCTTGCATTCTTCTCTTTACTTGAATTAGATCTTTTTCCAAGCCTTCAGTCTTTATATTCACCTTTTCTATTTTCTCTTGCATATCTAAAGTAATTGCCTTTATCTCTTGTATTTCTGTTTTATACACATTCTCCAATCTTTGGATATAGTGATCCATATCAGCCTTTGTGGGTAAAGAGGTTATATACGTTTTAATATCCCAGCTTTCTTTTTCTTTCTCCTTTTTACCATCCACTTCTATATCCAATGTGTCTATGGGGGAGCTATTTCTAGGCTGTGTTAACATTTCTTCCCCTGATATTCCAGAAACACCTGAGATCAATGATGATTCTACAGAATTCAATACTTCCTGGGAGATATGTGTTATCTGCGATGTTTGCATCTGTATCTGAGGCTGCAGTTGCTGGAAAAATTCCTTAATATCAGTAGTTTGAACTTGAGCCTCAGAGCTAAATTTGCTTTTACTATCCTTTTTCTCCTTTTTATTCCCTCCGGAACCAGATGATTTATTTCCCTTTTTTGGCGCCATAGCTATTAGTGATCACCTTTGACCTTGCGCAATATTTCTTGGACTTCTAAGTTCTCTTATAAATTTGTGCAATATATCTTAACCATATTGAACCATGCAAAAATCATAGACCGTCATCTCATCGCAAAAAAAAAAAAAAAAAAAAAAAAAAAACACAATATTTTCAATAAAAAAAAAAAACCATAAAACCTCTTCTCTTTCTTCTCCTACAGCTCACTATGCTTTTTTAATGCGTATACATTGGTCCCATAAAAAATAAAAAGTAATGCCAGGAAAAAGAGAAAATGTTTCAGTCACTTCTTCACCCTTGCCTCTATAGGGATTTTTCTTATGCTGAGCATATATACAAAAACATAAGCATAGACACTGACATGCTCCTTATTGTACTCACGAGTATCCTGCTCCTTTATTTAGCCCAGTGTCACGAGTATCCTGCTCCTTTATTTAGTCCAGTGTCCACTGTGAGTGTATGTATTTTCTTGTTCCTTCTGTTCCTTCACAGGAAACTTCTCCCTGATACTTTATTGCAATGGGGCTGTCTTTCTCTACTCGCCGCTATTCCGTGTTTTGGCTCCTTGCCCCGTTTGTCTCCGGAGATCCTCGGAGTTTTCCGGAAAGCGCCGATTCCTCCCGAACGCTTCTCGAAGCAGTCCGGAGATTCCCGAAGGGTCCCGATGCACCTCCACACACCGCCTGACTCTCCTTACTACTGACGCCACCAGGAGCTGCCGAGGTGAGTGTCCCCTGCCGAGTCCGCCTCCTCAGATAGAGACGAGCCGACACTCTGGACCCACTCTCCCCCTCCTTCTACTCCGGCTATCTCTCCATCAAGTCTTCACCGAGTCAGGGTGTTCTCTGGGCGTTCTTTACAATCTCCCAGCAAGTCACCGTCTGGATACGTCCTGGGCTCTCCACCTCCCTTACTCCGGTCACGGTGCAGACAAAAACCTTCCGTTCAGTCCCGGAACGCCAAGCAGGTTCAGTGCTGTGCAAGTTGCAAGTAAGCTGTTCAAAAGTCCTTTATGTCTACGTCCGGCACCTTGTAGCCCATAATGATAGCGGTATAGCAATAGAGCAGCGTTACAGCGATACCCTACATCAGTGGCTGGGCATATCCTAGCGTGTCTCAACCATCAGCACAGCAGTTGTATCTCAGCATTGTGCTTACAGACCTCACGGAGCACACCTAATCAGCAGCCCCTCCCCCCTCCATCAGGTGTCTTCGTTGCTTCCATCAGGTGTCTTCGTTGATCCTAACTTTTGGACAAATGACAGTACATTTGGAACCCTTCAGGTATAACAAGCATGACAATTTGTATATGTGCGATTCATTCTAAAAAAACGTTTAAGAATTTTTTCAAGGCATCGCCTTTTGAGATGGTTTTTACTGTTATGTGGATTCTTCTAAAGACACCACAGAGTAGTTCTTTTCTACTGAGCATCCAGTTCCTAATCAACTGTGCTTGAAGATATAACTTGCGCAATGTGGAAACCAACTAACCTGTCCTGCCATGAGTTGATCCTCCTGGCTTATCCATCAAGCCTTGTCCTAAGCTCCAACACACCTTTTTTTTCCTCCATCCTTTCCTTGGCTGCAGTTCGCCAAACCTTGCCTACTGGGCACTTTTACCCTGTTCCTGCCCAGGCCAATTTTCAGCTTTCATTGCTGTTGCACGTTGAATGACAATTGTGCAGTTATGCAAAACTGTACCCAGACTAAATTTTTATCATTTTTTTAACACAAATAGAACGTTCTTTTGGTGGTATTTAATCACCCCTGTTTTTTTTTTTTTTTTAGCTATTGGCTAAATAAACAAATCAAGACCGAAAATTGTGAAGGAAAAAAAACACAACTTTTTCATAGTTTATTATAAAATGTCACAAACAGGTAATTTTCCTCCTTAATGTGCGCTGATGAAGCTGCACTGATCAGACGACATTGATGGGCACTGGTGAGCAATGATGAGAAGGCACTGATGATGCTGCACTGATAGACGGCACTGATGGGCTCTGATAGGTGGCACTCATGGGCTCTGATGGGCGGCACTGGTAAGCGACACTGATGGGTGACACTGAGGAGGCACAGATTGTCTGTCAGTAATTGTGGGCACTGTTGGGAGTGCCCTGATTATCAGTGTACATGTCCCTTTTACAGAAACCCTTTTACAGAAGCCGTGTTTTCGGCTCTCTTCTCCCTTCTTCGTGCTGACAGTGTGAGGAAAGGAGTGCTGATAACCGGCTTCTATTTACATTTCAGATCAGCTGTGATTGGACAAGACTGATTACATGGTAAAGAGCCGCTGATTGGCTCTTTACCTCCAATCTGTGATCACCAGTGTCCAGGTGAAACTGTGATCACAGAGCGTGGTGCCCGCAACTCGCAGCGGATGCCATTACGTGAGGCTGTGATGGCAGCCTCTCAGCACTATCCATCCACGCTGTAGCTGTCATTCAGCTATAATGTGGTCAGCAAGTGGTTGAGGTGTTTAATCTGTCTCCTGGTCATTGTTTTACACAATGACCACTCTTTCACTCTCCTCTTCACTATCCCTTCCCCACTTTTTATTTATTTTATTTGTGTGTTTGTGTCACGTTTTATGTTGTCACTGCACGTTTGGCTAGTAGGGTGTTGGTCCTCGGGCCAACTCTGAACGTCTTGTGGGAGGGTGGACATAGACCTTCTGGCTTGGTTCGCCCTCTTTGGGGGTCTCCCTTCGGGGGAGCCCCTACCCTAGTACCTGGGTGGGTCTGTTTTGGCAGACCTACCGGAGAAAGTCGGTCGTCTGGCTTAGGCTGGATGGGCTATGTATTTTGGTACCTCAGTCCCCGTCTGGAGCCTAATGCCCTGGGGGATCAGGGTAAGGTCCTTCCTTGTGGAGGACAGCAGACACCCGTTGCACGTTTTTGTGTGCCACTCTTGATGTGTGTCCACTTTTTTTGGCACCGGGTGGAAGTTTTTGGGTGTGTTTTGCACGCCATAGGCTTTTTAATAAATAAAAAAAAAAAGTGTTTAATCTGTCTTCCCCTGCCTATGTTTCGACTTTGATAGGGGTTATAATATTGTATCAAAAACCGTTTACCCCTGTTTCCAGGGTTTCTCCACCTAATAATCCACAGCCGCTTTGATACTTGTTTACTGTGCTCAGCTATCCGCATTATCCTATAGATGTATGACAGCCTGGACAAGTAATTTGCAAATATCCTTATCCTTAAGTTGGCATATTAAATCCTTATGTTGAATGCCCCCCTTTAATGCTTGAATGCATCCCAATTTGAGCACAAGATGTTTCTTCTGCTTGGTAATCTTTGGGAAGACCACTCATTGAGTCATGAGTTTGTTATTTTTACCTCATTGTATATACAGTACTTTGACCTGACCATGCTTTTGACATTTCATTTAGAACTCTGTAAAACCTGGTCTACCTTGTATACACTGTTTCCCTATATCTCGACCTTGCACTTCTGCAATCTTCTACTACACTGCATTCTTCACTGGATGCTTCCAAAACCAAGTTTTGGTTGCTAGGTGGCTGTTTAGTGTTTCTACAGTTAACAGTTTTTGAGGCCCATTGGCCTTCTTGTTCTCTTCCTGTGGGCCTGTTTCAGCTGTTTAGCCATGTCGTTGCCCATCCCCTTTTGCTTGGGGACATCCCATGGTCTATGAATCCATTTCTGTATTCTGTACTGTACTATAAGAGGAAATTTGACATGCCTGTAAACTCTGTATCTTGGAGTACAGTACAGGACACAGATACCTCCCCTATGTTCTTTTTGATCTGTGTTGCTAGCTGATAAAAGTGGAACCTCAGAGTGGGCAGGGTTATGTAGGGACACTATGGGGAAAATCCAGTCATTATCCAGTCACCTGACAGTAGCAGCATATAACTGTGAGTCTATTCCTGTGTCATGTACTGTACTCAAAGATACAGAATTTTAAAGGTATGTCAAAATCCCACTTTTTTTTTTTTCTTTTTTTGCAATTTCAGGTATATGGTATATTACTTTCCACATGACCTGGTCTACAGATTTTTTTGCTTCTTACCTCTTCGCGTTATTGCTGCTGCAATGAAGGAAGTGACTAGAACCTGGAAGATCTTATCTGGAGTCGCACAAGCAGATAGCCGTTTCAAAGATGCCTGGCTTGTCATGATTGCAAATGGCTGGGCTAAAGGTAATGTGACATTTTTGATGCAAATTGAAATAAATTTAGTGTAAAGGAAGGATAAAACAAAACCAAACTTTAACATACATGTCAGCGCAACTCATAGTAGTGACAATGAAGAAACTTCAACATCTTGTATCTATGCAGTGGCATTCTTTTTGGAAGGAGGAAGCTCTTGCGGCAACAAGGAAATTGCAAATCTCAGAATAGTGTTTTTAGTTTTTCTTTTAATTAAATACCAGTTCATTTTTCTGGCAGTACAAAAACACCTGAGGTGTGACAGGAAATATTTATGAAATCTGTTTAAGACTAATATCTTCCACAATGGCCAAGGTTCTTACCCTAGTAATTAAGAGCAGATTTATATGAAATCAAGCAGAAAAGAAAAATCTTGTTTTCAGCTTCAAGCGATACATAAATTTAAATGTTAGATGGTTTATTATCGAATATCACTTACAATATGCTTACTTCAAATGTAACATCACATTTGTAGGGGGGGGGGGGGATATTGGTTTAGAATCTGTCAAGTTTTTATTGCTCTTTGCTAGTGATATTGGTCACAAGGAAAAGTGGAAAAGTAGGGAGGGGCACTCAATATATGGCTGCAAGGTAAATCTGGAGAATGTAGTTTGAATGTCCACCAGTGCTTGCGTGCTCCCAATGTTGAACTTTCCAGTACCTCCAGTAATATGTTAACTGTCAAAGATGAGCCTGCCACCTGCTTTCCCAGACTTATTGGATTTTCTGACCCACATGTACACATGTATCAAAATTGGGTTTAAGCCTAGTACACATGATGAGATTATTGGACGAATGATCGTCCATTTCCTTTCTTCCTTCCTTCCTTTTTTTTTTTTTTTTAACATCGGATCGAAAATGAAGAGTTTTTACTAAAGTACAAACATTCTCATACGACAGAATAAAAATCTTGTAAGTGATGTCATGTGTTGTAATGTATTTTTGTATTTTTAGACAAAAACTGTACTGATTAAAAAAAAAAAATCTGGTAGCGTATGAGAAAAATTTTCAAGTTTGTCCCTTTGGAAAATTTCAGAGGAAAGCTGTATAGTAATGATCAGATTATCATACGATTGCTTTGAAGGCTGTATTTTCCCCCAGTCGTCGTCCAGGGAAGCCCTTGAGAGATGGAGCTCCACCTCACACACAGGAAACACATTGCCAGTCATTTCTTTAAAAGATGGCCCCTCAGGTCCCTGGTCAGTCTTGGTGTTTGCTCCGTCTAGAGGAGACATTTTGCCTAAAGGACCTGAGGTGCTATATCTCCAAAGGGCTCACCAGGACAGGTGTCCAGCAGGTGCAGTAGCCATAGCAGATGGAATGAAGCCTCTGAGCAGTAGGGGCTTAGTGGGCCTTACCGGAGCTGTTGTTCTGGCGTGGAGGAGGTCCGGTATGCAGCCACAAGCAACCCTCCTGAGCAGGAGGTGTCCCGGATTCCAGCTCTCTCTGAGCCCAGGCACGGAGATACGCGCCGATACAAAGTCACTTTAACTGGCTCAGGCGGGGGGGGGGGGACGTGTACCCACAGCCGGAGGCTGTTTGACCCCGAAAGATGTGGGGCGTCACTTCCGGGGGCGGATGACCTCTTCGGCGTGCACCCGGGGAGCTGGTCTGGCTCCCTTAAAGGTGCAGAGAGGGGGAATGGCCAGCTGGTGCTGTTTTTTGCATGGACGTGGCTGCAGGATGCAGGAGGAACATGAGCTCTCCTCTGCCCAGGGACGCAGGCACCAGTGGGACACAGGTAGGCACCAGTGGGTGACCTTTTTTGTTCATATAGGGAACAGAAGGCTAATTGGTGTTGGTCTCTAGCAAGCTGGGGCACTACAGGGGGTTCAAGTGTCAATGGGTGTTCTTCCTGTAATGGCTGAATAAATGCTGATGCTTTTTTTTTCTCATTGCCATGGACCCCTGTGTTTTATGTTTTGACAGGCAAAGCCCTCTAAAGGCCCAAAGCCCACTCCCAGGAAGAGGTGTGCTACCAAGATGGCCTTGGGATACACAGAACCGCTATGTCAAGTTTGCACAGACAGACTGGTTAAAAAAAAAACAGTCTGATGCAATTTACACAAAGATTTTTGGATCCGTGAGGGGTGACATGGCTACCACCCATAGCCTCACCAAGATCAGTTGCCTAAAGCCGCGTACACACGTAGCCGCCTGTCCGACGTACTTAGTCTGGCGGACTTCCCGCCAGACTGTCCGTCGGACTTTCCGAACGGGCTACTTGCACACACACGGCACTTTTTCAGCGGACTAATACGGCGTACTAAGTCCGCCGTACTATCCGCCCTACTTTTGAAATGAACGGACTCACCCACACACGCGGAGGAAAGTCCGCTCATTTCGAGCGTGTCTCCAGTTAGGCGGGGCCTGCGAAGGAGACGTCGCTGGCCCCGCCGCCTGGTATGGACTTAAAGGGGAACCCCAACACCGAAAAAAATCGGCGTGAGGGTCCCCCCAAAGTCCACAACAGACCCTTGTCCGAGCACGCTACCCGGCCGGCCAGGAAAGGAGGGGCGAGCGAGCGCCCCCCCCCCTCCTGAGCCGTATCGGGCCGCGTGCCCTCAACATGGGGGGTGCCTTGGGGAAGGGGGGCCGCGCGGCCCCCCACCCCAAAGCACCTTGTCCCCATGTTGATGAGGACAAGGGCCTCTTCCCGACAACCCTGGCCGTTGGTTGTCGGGTCTGCGGGCGGGGGGCTTATCGGAATCCGGGAGCCCCCTTTAATAAGGGGGCCCCCGGATACCGGCCCCCCACCCTATGTGAATGAGTATGGGGTACAATGTACCCCTACCCATTCACCTGTAAAATAAAGTACAAAAAAAACCACAACACACAAGATAAAATAATTTATTGCACAGCTCCAGGGGTCTTCCGTCTTCGGGGGTCTTCTCGCCGGACTCCTCCGCTATCTTCTTGTAGCTCTTTTACTAGCGGAGGAGCCCGGCATTCTTCTTCGTCGCCGCGGCCTCTTCTTCTGACTTTGGGGGTCTTGTCCCCCTCTTCGGTTCTTCTGCCGGGCCACCGCGCCTTCTTATAGCTCCTTTACAGGTGGTGGCCCGGTCTTCTGTCGCCCCTGCCGCCTTCCGTTCTTCTGTTCTTCTCTTCTTCTTCTCCTGGAGATGTTGACTCGACGTTCTCTCCAGCCGCAATGCCAGGGACGCGCTGCGCTGCGACTTATATAGGGACAAGGGGCGGTGTCACATGGGTTGATGTCACATGGGTTGGTGTCACATGGTGACCCCACCCCCTTACGATGTCACAGTCCCGGAGGATGCTGGGACTGTCACCATGTGACATCAACCCATGTGACCAACCCATGTGACATCAACCCATGTGACACCGCCCCTTGTCCCTATATAAGTCGCAGCGCGTCCCTGGCATTGCGGCCGGAGAGAACGTCGAGTCAACATCTCCAGGAGAAGAAGAACATAAGAACGGAAGGCGGCGGCGGCGACAGAAGACCGGGCCACCGCCTGTAAAAGAGCTATAAGAAGGCGCGGTGGCCCGGCAGAAGAACCGAAGAGGGGGACAAGACCCCCGAAGTCGGAAGAAGAGGCCGCGGCGACGAAGAAGAATGCTGGGCTCCTCCGCTAGTAAAAGAGCTACAAGAAGATGGCGGAGGAGTCCGGCGAGAAGATCCCCAGAGCTGTGCAATAAATTATTTTATCTTGTGTGTTGTGTGTTTTTTTTTTTTTTTTTGTACTTTATTTTACAGTTGAATGGGTAGGGGTACATTGTACCCCATACTCATTCACATAGGGTGGGGGGCCGGTATCTGGGGGCCCCCTTATTAAAGGGGGCTCCCGGATTCCGATAAGCCCCCCGCCCGCAGACCCCGACAACCAACCGCCAGGGTTGTCGGGAAGAGGCCCTTGTCCTCATCAACATGGGGACAAGGTGCTTTGGGGTGGGGGGGCCGCGCGCCCCCCCCTTCCCCAAGGCACCCCCCATGTTGAGGGGGGTAAGGCTCAGGAGGGGGGGGGGCGCTCGCCCTCCTTTCCTGGCCGGCCGGGTAGCGTGCTCAGACAAGGGTCTGTTGTGGACTTTGGGGGGACCCCCATGCCGATTTTTTTTTTTTTTCGGCGTTGGGGTTCCCCTTTAAGTCCATACCAGGTGGCGGGGCCAGCGACGTCTCCTTCGCGGGCCCCGCCTACCTGGAGACCCGCTCGAAATGAGCGGACTTTTCTCCGGGCGGGAAAAGTCAGTTCATTTCAAAAGTACGGCGGACTGGCATACACACGGCCGGATTGTCCGCCGAAATGCGAGTCCGGCGGGAAGATTGGAGTGTAAAACTACATTCTAAGTCCGCCGTACTTTCGGGTCAAAAAAGTATGCCGGAGGCTACACACGGGGGGATTGTTTGGCGGACTTCAGTTTGCCTGACTTTTCCACCCGCTTGTTTGATCATGTGTACGCGGCATTAGGGTCGCAGGAGCAAGCGAGGGAATGAGCAGGTAGCAGCTCAGATTCCGAGCAGGAAGACTGGGGAGAAGGAAAAAGAGGGCCCAAGTATAAATTGTCCATTTGAAGATGTAGAGGACTTACTTGGGGCCATATATGAGACTTTGGAAATCGAGGAAGAAAAAGAACTTCCATCAAAACTTGATCTGATGTACCAAAGTCTTAGGCCGCGTACACACGGGCGGATTGTCTGCCCAACTTAGTCCGCTGAACCATGTTTCAGCGGACAATCCGCTCGTGTGTGGGCTTCAGCGGACTTTTTCAGCGGACAGTCTGACGGACTTTGTCTTTCGGAATTTCCGTAATTTTGTCCGCTGAAACTTGGTTTTGTCCGTCCAAACTTGGTTTCAGCAGACAGTCCGCTCGTGTGTAGGCAAGTTGGACGGACTAAGTATGGCGCATGCTCAGAAAGGATTTACACGGCCGAAGGTTGCATTGCAGTGTATTGGACGTCGTTTTTCTAGTCCCGTCGTACGTGCTGTACACGTCATCGCGCAAGTTTTCAGCGGACTCTCTGTTCATCGTGTGTGGTCAAGTCCGTTCATTCAAAATTTGAACGGACTGTCTGTCGGATTGTCTGACGAACTTAGTTGGGCAGACTATCCGCCCGTGTGTACGCGGCCTTAGGGAGAAGGAAGGGGACTAAACGAGGGCTACTCCAAAAACATTTTGCCCTCAATCACCCAAAGTGAATCGGACTATTACGGTACCCAATTATACAAAAGAGCATTAGTAAAAATATTTATTAGAAAATATACAGAAAAATGCATAAATTACAATAAAGACTTCATAGCAATTGTTGCAAGGATCATAATAACAATACAATTAAAATCCTTAGTAGTAACCCCCACAGGTATGTAGGGGTGCAGTGGTGTTGGTATAGACGTGAAAGGACAATTTTTTAGTCCTTTCCAACATACCGCCTGTGTCCGCTCCCAGGGGGAACACCCATATGTGGGTGTCTCCGCTATGCCGTCTGTTGCCCTATTGGACTTTTGTTTATGAATCACACTGGTTTAACTCAATACTCCAATATTAATATGCCTCCGGCATCTTAGTTGTTTTTTGACCTTTCGTTATTCTAATACTGTATTGTATCTCTTTTAGATGTTTTGGTTGACGCCTCCTGAGGAAGCGGCATTGGCCGCGAAACTA
Organism: Lithobates pipiens; assembly: GCF_037356315.1. Taxonomy (NCBI): domain Eukaryota; kingdom Metazoa; phylum Chordata; class Amphibia; order Anura; family Ranidae; genus Lithobates; species Lithobates pipiens. The sequence continues at coordinate 71,234,036 of NW_027507718.1, read as the reverse complement.
GTTGAGGTTCACATCTATACCAACACCATTGCACCCCTACATACCTGTGGGGGTTACTATTAAGGATTTTAATTGTATTGTTGTTCTGATCCTTGAAACAATTGCTTTGATGTCTTTGTTGTAATTTATGTATTTTTCTGTATATTTTCTAATAAATGTTATTTTTACTAATGCTCTTTTGTATATTGGGTATCATAATAGTGCGATTCACTTTGGGTGATGGCATTTTTTTTTTTTTTTTTTTGGAGTAGCCTTTGTTTAATCCCCTTCCTTCTCACTATTGTATAAATTTAGGATGATGGTACCCATTTCTTAACTTAACCACTTGCTTACTGGGCACTTAAACTCCCCTCAGTCCCAGACCAATTTTCAGCTTTCAGCGCTGATGCACTTTGAATGACAATTGCGCGGGCATACAACACTGTACCCAAATTAAATTTTTATCATTTTTTTCCCACAAATAGAGCTTTCTTTTGGTGGTATTTAATCACAGCTGGGAGTTTTATTTTTTGCTAAACAAACAAAAAAAGATGCAAAAAAAAAAATCATGTTTAATAGTTTGTTATAAAATTTTGCAAACAGGTAATTTTTCTCCTTCATTGAAGTGCGCTGATGAGGCGGCACTGATAGGCTGCACTGGTAGGCACTGATGGGCTACACTGGTGGGCACTGATAGGCATAGTTAAGGCGGCACTAATAGGCACAGATAAGGCAGCAACGATGGGCACAGATAAGGCGGCACTGATGGGCAAAGATGGGCATGGATGGGTGGCACGGATGGGCACTGATAGGTACCACTGATAGATGGGACTGATGGGCACTAATAGGTGGCACTGCTGGGCACTGATGGGCGGCACTGATGGGCACTGGTAGATGACACTGATGGGCACGGATATGTGGCACTGGGGTCAAGCACCTTTGTTGAGGCAGATTGTGGGCACTGCTGGGTGGCACTGTGGGCACTGCTGGGTGGCACTGTGGGCACTGCTGGGTGGCACTGACGGGGGGCACTAATTTTTTATTATGTATAGTTATGAGGGGGCAGGTGGGCACTGGCAGGGGGCAGGTGGGCACTGGCAGGGCTGGCCGTGATTGGGACTGATGTCCCGATCACGGCCGCCGGTGATCGGCTTTTTTTTTCTCCTCGCGCTGTCAGCGCGAGGAGGAATAATAGCCGATTACCGGCTCCGTTATATCACATGATCAGCTGTCATTGGCTGACAGCTGATCACGTGATAAGGGGTCGGGATCGACCCCTTGCACGGATCGGTGATCAGGAGAGTCTCATAGACTCACCGATCACAGAGCGCGCCATGTGCGCCCCTCAGGGGGCACGCAGGCCGCTCGTGCACGGGACTACGTCAATAGACGTAGTCCCGGAAAAGGAGATCCGCGCTGTAGCCGTCATTCGGCTATAGCGCGGGTCTCAAGTGGTTAATTTAAATTTGAGGCAAAATTATTAGTTACCAAAGTCTTAAGAAGAAAAAGTCCAAAGTATTCCTGGTCCATCAGGTGATGTCATGAGGAATGAGTGGGCAGACACTGAAAAGAACCCCTTCTTTGCAGCTAGTCATAAGAAGCGGTTTCCTTTTCAGTGACGATCCACAAGAGGCATGGAATAAAAGCCCTAAATTGGATGCGCCACTATTGAAAGTCTCCAAAAAATCCTCATTGGCATTTGAAGACATGGGGCATATAAAAGATTGTATGCACAAGAGGGACGACATTATCCTAAGGAGAGCCTGGGAAGCAAGTGTCACCAGCCTGAAGCCCACACTTGCCACCACTTGCGTGGCAATAAATCTTGATTTTTGGCTCACAACTTCAAGACCATATCAAAAATGGTACCCCTATGGAAGAGATTTTGAAAACCCTACCGGTTCTCTCCAAGGCGGTTACATAGCGGATGTGTTTGCAGAATCCATAAAACTGGCAGCGAGATCAAGGGGTCTAGTCGTGGCAGCCAGGTGGGCTATCTGGATGAAGACTTGGTCAGAAGATCCTGCATCCAAACTATGTAACCTCCCATTTTTTGGTGATCTTCTATTCGGAACAGGCTTGGACGAAGCCTTAGAATGGCGGAAAGGAACTAAGCCTTCCCGGTAGAGAAGCGCAAACCTCTACAGAAGAGGTTTTTTGTGAGCAAAGAGAGCATCCGCGAGAAGACAAGAGAGTACCCAAAAAAGCACTAGGCGGGTCACAAGGGGAAGCCAAACAGTAACGTCCTCTTTGGCTCTTTTAGTCAAGCCCCAAAACAATGACAGAACGCCAGTAGGGAGAAGGCTGGCTACCTTCCTACCTCAATGGCAGAAAACGACAGCCAATCATTTTAATTCTAGACATTCGCAAGGGGTTACTCCCTGGAATTCAATTGTCATCCTCCAGAGAAATTTCTATTAACTAAACTTCCCAGGGATCCCGAAAAAAGCAAGGGCTCTCCAGTTGTTGCTGGGAGAGACGGTGGACCAGAAAGTCCTTACTCCAGTCCCAGAGGAAGAAAAACAAAAGGGTTTTTACTCTCACGTTTTTGTGATCAAAAAACCTTTCTGGGAAGTTTCCATTGATATTAAACTAAAACCCCTGAACTAAGTGATACAATACCAAAAATTCTGCATGGAATCCATATTTCTCATATCGTCTTCCAGGACAGCCTTTGAGATATAGGGCTCCTCCCTCCGGGACAGGAAACACGTCAAGCCAATTAAATAAAAGGTGTGGTCCTCCAGGCCCTCCTCAGTTTTTGTGTTTCCTGCCGGACGGGAAGGAGCACGTCTTGGAACTGGTAAGGGGAGCTCCTTCTCAGGGGTTTTACCTGGGGAGAGCGCCTTGATGGACCTGGCCCTTAGCACCCCTCGGTCCGAACGAAGGGAGGAGAGGGTAGCTTTCAGTCCCCGCTGCCATTTAAACGTTCGCAGAGAACGGGACCCCGATACGCGGCAATCTCCCCCTCGGAGCGCTAACCGCTCGTACCTGTCGGTCGGAGGCGGCGGGAGACGTTCGCTCTACCGACCGGCGTTCGGGTACTGTGAGCGGTACGTTCGTAAGAACGCACGGCGTCGGGGCGGAGTTTTTGCGCTCTGGCGTACGGAAGTGGGAGAGACGCACTTCCGCCGGATTCGCGTCATCAGGGGGCGCCGCAGGACCCGTTCCAGTCCTTTGGGCGCGGCGGTGTGACTACAGGGTTGCCTGGAGCAGTGTGAAGGCTCAGAGAGACTGAGTGATACACAGGAACCATGGAGAGTGCGGTTGTGCAGGTGGACTCCGGTTCAACAGGCTCCAGTACCTCTCAGGTAAGCTTGGTGAGGGCAGACCAGGACTTACACTGGGGGGTGGGGGGTCACTCTGACCCGTAGCACCTTCCCGGGGTGGAGAACCTGCTGGTGAAGGGGGGCACTTCCTAAACAGACCCTAGAAGCACAGTGGTGTGGTCAGGGGTGGTATTTTAATGGGACCCTGTTTTTCTTTGTTTTTAGGTTAAACAGGACAGAGCCCAGATACCTTTACCCAGAAGGAAATGTGCCGTGTGTGGGGCTAAGTTAGGCACCGGTTGGGAGAAGCCGCTTTGCCCAGATTGTGTCAGTAGCCTGGTAAAAGAGGACTCGGTGGCAGCTTGTCACAATGTTTTAACATCCGTAAAGGATGAGATTGCATCCACCTTCCAATCTTTTAAAAACATGATGGATAGGATGCAGGGTCCTTCTGTCTCTTTACCCAGAGCCGTGAGTATGCCTTCCTTATCCGAACCAAGTCAGGAGCGCACGCAGGATAGGAAGAAAGCTTTCCCAGAAAGGAAAAAGAGACCTGAAGGGAAACGCCTTTTTCGAAGCCCCAGGCAGCAAAACCTGCAGGAAAGGGAGGTTCGCCCCAAAAAGCATTGGACGGGTCACAAGGGAAGAGGCAGAGGAGGTATCTTATTCAATCCTCCTCAACCCTCCCCTAAAACCCAGTGACTCCTGCGTCCCGGTGGGACGAAGACTGGGGAAGTTCCTCCCACAGTGGGAAGCTTCAACCGAAAGTCCGTTCATTCGAGATCTTGTAAGGAACGGCTACAGGTTGGAGTTTGGTTCAGTTCCCCTCCCGAACTTTCAAGTAACAAGGTTACCAAGGGACCAAGAGAAAGCAGAGGCTTTGGCTCTTCTTATGGGGGATCTGGTGGACCAAGAAGTAATGGTGCAGGTACCTCAGGAGGAGCGAGGCTTGGGGGTTTACTCCCACGTATTCGTGGTAAAGAAACCTTCGGGGAAGTTCAGGTTAATACTGAATCTCCGTCCCCTGAACAGATTTATAAAATACAAGCGGTTCCGGATGGAGTCAATCTTCTCGGTAACCAAATTCCTGTTTCAGGGCTGTCACATGGCCACAGTGGATCTCAGGGATGCATATTTGCATATCCCGATTCATCCGGAATCTCAGAGATTTCTCAGGTTGGCGGTGAGGTTGAACACGGGGGTGTTACACCTCCAGTTTCGAGCTCTCCCCTTCGGGCTTTCAGCCTCACCAAGAGTCTTTACAAAAGTTCTGGCAGAGGCACTGACCCCATTAAGGCTCAAGGCTATAACAGTGATCCCATATCTGGACGATCTACTGTTCATAGCCCAGTCGGCCCAACAGCTGCAGAGGGACATACAGGAGGCCTTGGTTTTCCTGCGCTCACTGGGGTGGCTGATAAACCAGGAAAAATCCCAGCTGACCCCCTCACAGGAGGTCCTGTATTTAGGATACAGGATTTCTTCAGTGGAAATGAGAGTATTTCTTCCGGAGGAGAAGATCGGCAAGCTAGAGCAGGCGGTAGCCCAGCTTCAATCTGGTCGGGAAGCCCAGATCAGGGAGGTGATGAGAGTCCTAGGGTTGATGACATCATGCTTTCCAGCGGTGGCCTGGGCAAGACATCATCAGCGTCCTTTACAAAGACTCATGCTCCGTTATTGGGATGGCAGGCAGGAGAGCCTGGATCAGGTTATGCCCCTATCCTCGGCAGTCAGGAGGTCTCTTTGGTGGTGGCGGGCCCAGGTCAACCTAGACAGGGGTCTTCCCTGGTCCCCACAAGCTACGGTGGTGGTCACGACCGATGCCAGTGCGCTGGGTTGGGGTGCCCACCTAGAGGGAACCTTAGCCCAGGGTTCCTGGTCGAACCTAGAGACAGGTCGTTCCTCAAACCAGAAGGAACTTCTGGCAGTCTGGAAAGCTATAGAAACATTCCAGTCCCGGTTACATGGCAGGGATCTGCAAGTTCGCTCAGACAATGTGACAGCAGTAGCCTACCTGAACAAGCAAGGGGGAACCAGAAGCCCTGCACTGCAGGTAATTGCGGACAAAATCTTCTGCTGGGCAGAGAAGAATTTGTCCTCAATATCAGCCATTCACCTAAAGGGAACCCAGAATTTCCTGGCCGACTTTCTCAGTCGCCAGAAGATAGGTCAGGACGAGTGGGCCCTCAACAAGGAAGTGTTCGAGGAGATCGTGTCATGCTGGGGAAGGCCAGAAATAGACCTATTTGCAACAGAAGGCAACAGGAAGGTGACACAATTTTTTTCGGTTCACCCACAGGATCGGGCCAGGGGGATAGACGCCCTTGCCAATCCATGGATGTTTGGCCTGTGTTACGCCTTTCCTCCCGTAAGGATGGTGGCGGAGGTTCTGCAGAAGTTCCGTTCGGAAACTACGGACCTCATTTTAGTAGCTCCTTTTTGGCCAAGGAGACCCTGGTTTGCCAGCATAAAGAGATTGGCCGTACATCCTCCGCTGTTTCTACCAGTCAGGGAGGACTTACTTTCCCAGGGGCCGATCCTGTGCCCTCAGATAGAGAGGCTCAAGCTTGCGGCCTGGTATCTGAGGAACAAATCTTAAGGTCACAGGGTTTCTCAGAGAGAGTGATTAGGACCTTGTTAGAATGCCGTAAACCTGTTACTAGGGCAATTTACGCCAAGGTAGGAAAGAGGTTTAATTCCTGGTTGCGAGAACAGGGGATTGCAAGTCCCGGGGTCCCGGCAGTCCTAGATTTTCTACAGGCAGGGGTAGAACTGGGCCTATCTATCAGCACTCTAAAGGTACAGGTGGCGGCCTTAAGTGTTTTCCTTCAGTCCTCCCTTCAGCAGAATCCATTTGTCAGGAACTTCTTCAAGGCTCTATCTAGATCCAGGCCTGTGAGAATGAAGTCCTGTCCTACTTGGGATTTGGCCTTGGTTCTTAGAGCTCTGACCCAAGATCCATTTGAACCATTAGAGGGGGCTTCACTTAAGTGGATTGTACTAAAGACTGTATTTTTGATAGCGATCACGTCAGCTAGAAGGGTCAGTGATCTACAAGCGCTCTCGGTCAGAGAGCCATTTCTGTTAATCTTAGAGGACAGGGTAGTACTTAAGACTGATCCTAGTTTTCTTCCTAAAGTGGTGTCCACTTTTCATAGGACACAGGATATTATTTTGCCAACTTTTTTCTCAACCTCAGACAAGGATGAGGCGAGATCTTTAAGTTTGTTAGACGTCAGGAGAAGTCTATTGATTTTTTTAGAAGCCACTAAGGTCTTCAGGAAGTCAGACTCACTTTTTGTTAATTTTTCGGGCGCCCGCAAGGGCTGCAAGGCGTCCAAAGCGTCTATCGCCAGGTGGATACGAATGGCGATAGTTAAAGCCTATGAGTTAGAGGGGAAGCAGGCACCCTTAGTTAAGGCACACTCTACAAGGGCGGTTTCCGCATCATGGGCAGAGAGGGCTGGAGCCTCTCCGGAGGAGATCTGCAAAGCAGCAACGTGGTCCAGCTACTCAACGTTCGCAAGACATTACCGTCTGGATTTATGGTCTGATAAAGAGCAGACTTTTGGACGTAAGGTCCTCCAGGCAGTGGTCCCGCCCTGACAAGGTGAGCTCCTTGCTTATCATCTCAAAGGCTGTCCTGGAAGACGATATGAGAAAACCGGAGTTAGACTTACCGGTAACTCTTTTTCTAGGAGTCTTCCAGGACAGCCTGGCTTCCCACCCAAAGTTGTTTAAATTGGACTAAGTGGTGAGGATGTGTATTAACATGATTGTTAGTGTGTTATGTCTTTCAGAGCCTCCCGGCGGTTCTTGGAGTAAAACTGAGGAGGGCCTGGAGGACCACACCTTTTATTTAATTGGCTTGACGTGTTTCCTGTCCCGGAGGGAGGAGCCCTATATCTCAAAGGCTGTCCTGGAAGACTCCTAGAAAAAGAGTTACCGGTAAGTCTAACTCCGGTTTTTCAATCATAAATATCCTTCCACGGGAACTTTCATGGCGACCATGGACCTCAGGGATGCCTACGTCCATATTGCCATACGAGAAGAATCCCAAAGATACTTGAGGTTGGCGGTGGAGATAGAGGGAAGGAGTATCCCTTTTTCAAAGCAGGTCTCATCCTTTTCAGACTATGCTCATCACCAAAGATATTTTTTTACAAAAGTCCTAGCAGGAGCCCTGACCCTGACTCTAAGGTTGAAGAAGCTGACCTTAGTACCCTATCCCTAGAGGACCTACTATTCGCAGCACCGTCAGAAGTACAGATGGTAAAAGACCTGGCAGAAGCTCAACTATGGCTGAAGTTACTAGGCTAGATTTTAAACATCGAAAAATCCAACCTTTGTCCCACTCAGAACATTTGGTTTTCTGGAATATCTGCTCAACTCCACAGAGCAGGAGACGTCCCTACTGGAGGAGAAGATTCAAGGCCTTGTCAAGAGAGTAGGTTCTGGGTCTGATGACCTCAACGATACCAGCAGTAAAATGGTCCAAGTATCATCTAAGGTCCCTACAAGTATTTCTCCTAAGAAACCAACAAGAGGAACTGGTCAGGTCGCTCATACTCCCAACCTCCGTGAAGAGGTCGATCTGGTGGTGGAGGATCCACACAAATTTAAACCAGGTTTAATAGTATTTTCCCAACCTCACGGAAGTTGACCACAGATGTGAGCAGTTGGATGGGGAACCCACCTAGCAAGGCAACCTGCTCAGGGGAGATGATCCCCAAAAGAAGCCCAGGCATCTTCCAATTGAAGGGAGCTTATGATTTGAAAATGTATACTTTATTTTGCAAGAAAATATACAGAAAACAAATACTTTAAACAGGGTACATTCCACTCTGTACTGTGACGCAGAGCATAAATACACTACATAACAATACAGTTCCAAGTATACAAATAAATTACATTCATCCTGCGGTGAATGTCCCTTCATCCTTGGAGGGAGCTTATGGCAAAAGCCAAAGCCATAGAACACCTCCAAGACCAACTAAGAAGCCATCACAACCTGATCCCGTCAGACAACACCACGGCAGTAGCTTATGGGGACAAACAAGGGGGCACGAGGAGCCTTTCCTTAAGCCACATCTCCAACCACATCTGTTGGTGGGCAGAAGGGAATCTACTGTCACTGGGAGCAGTCCACCTAAAGGGGGGAAAACAATCAAGTGGCGGACTTTCTCAGCCACCAAGAGATCTCCCAAGGGGAATTGTTGTTACACCCAGAGGTGTTCAGGGAAATTACAGCCCGCTGGGAAGTACCAAATATAGGTTTTGTATCCTGGACTCACTCCAAAACTTGTGGAGTTTCAAAACGTGCCATGCCTTCCCTCCGGTACATCTGATTCCTCGGGTGGTGAACAAATTCCTACAAGAGCAAACAAAGCTCATACTGATAGCACCATATTGGCCCAAGAGAGCCTGGTTCGCTCAGCTTCAGTCTCTCTCAGCAGAAGAGCCATGGCTACTTCCTCTCAGGGACAACCTGATGTGTTGGGACCCCCTAACAGGCCTAAGACAAAGCTGCAAAAAGGGAGCCTGGTTACTGAAGAAGACATCCTGAGATCAAAAGGACTCTCAGATAAAGTGGCGACGATGCTTCTGTGCGCTAGGAAGCAGAAAACCAGGACCATCTACAGAAAGACCAGGAGAAAATTCAACAGCTGGTGCACAGAAAGTAACAGACAAAAGATGGGTACACCGACTATTCTTGAGTTCCTACAGCAGGGTGCTGATAAAGGTCTAGCGCTCAGTAAGTTAAAGGTCCACATAGCAGCCTGTCAGTGTATCTGGAACGGACACTACAAGAAGACATGTTGGTCTCCCGATTTTGTAGAGCGTTGGCAAAATACAAACCACCCAAGACACAAAAATGTCCGACATGGGATCTGTCGGTGGTACTGAGGGTGATCGTCACAAGTCCCTTTCAGCCGCTACAAGAAACCTCTTTATGCCTGCTGACACTCAAAACCGTTTTCCTCATGGCTATCACTACAGCACGTAGGATAGGGGAGATCCAAGCTCTGTCTGTCAGAGAGCCTTTTCTCAAAATTCACGATGATAGAATCGGCCTTCAAACAGATCTGGGATTTACACCAAAAGTGGCATCAACTTTTCATAAATCCCAGGATATAATACTACCTTAATTTTGTAGTTCTCCAGCTAATTGCAAAGAGCTAAGCCTTCTAGATGTTAGAAGATGTCTCCTTCAGTACCTTAAAGTCACCAATGAGTTCAGAGCATCAGATGCTCTATTAGTCCTGTGGAAAACAAAGAGGTAAACGAGCGTCCAAGAAAACGCTAGCCAGATGGATCAAGGCAGCTATACTGGAATGCTACGGAGTTATGGAGATAACTTCGCCAAAAGATCTAAGGACTCATTCAACAAGTGCTTCAGCAGCCTCGTGGGCAGAGAAGGCAGGTGCCACTCCGGGAAAAATTTGCAGGGCATCAACATGGTCAAAATTCTCGGCATTTGTTCAGCATTACAGGCTGCATAAAACAACTTGCTAAACTCGGCTTCTAAGGTACAAAGTTGGTTGATATTGCATCTGATAATCCTTATGTCACTCCTCCAGTCCCCTATTGCACAGACTCCCAATGGATGAATGAGATTTTATATATATATATATATATATATATATATATATATATATATATATATATATATATATATATATATATATATATATATATATATATATATATATATATATATATATATATATATATATAAAATATATATATATAATATAATCTCTCATGAAAGAGTAAAATAAGCTCATAGGGTAGAAATCCCCATTACATGTATTTATTTACCCTAAAACTGCTCACATAAGTACAGAGGTGCAGGTTTCCAGTACTCAGAATGGCAGTGTATTCCTTATGAGGATTGCTGGAGTCATGCAAATCATTCCTGTCTAACTTGCATCATTTTGTCCATTCTTTCTTTCTTTAGGCATCAACGCCAAAAAAATACCATTGATTGATGATGCATCGCAACCTTTAATTTGAAAATTTTAATGTAGTGAAAAAGATATGGAGGCTGTCTTGCTAACGGCATCTACTGAGATTGCTGAATAGCTGTCATTCTGATGCCATTGCTTCAGTTCTTTTGGAGGCACTGAACTAGAGCAAATATGCAGATTTGAAATTCTGACAGTATTTTTATTTATTTTTTTGCATTTGTGTGCTTGTCCCATGTATTGAAGCCAGAGACAACCAGGCAGCTAGTATTAGAGGGTCAGCCATGGAAAATTACATAATTCTGGCCTTGCATGTTCCCTATAATGACATGGGACTGATTACCAGAACCTGCATTCACTATTTCTGGTCTCCCACAGTACACAGAACATGGAAATGCAATTATTTAGTAAATATAAACTGATAAATACCTTTTCTCATCAGCAGTATATAGCAGCCTTGTGATGTCTATCAGTTCCTAGTAAAGCTTGTAGGGAGAGTTTTTGCTCTCCCCTGATTCTCTGTCTGGACAGTGCTAAGTGGCCCTGTGCTGATCACATGCACCCTCCCAAAAAAAAAAAAAAAACTCTAGGAATACACACCAAACTGAGCATGTGCAACCCGTCTCCTGGCTCTGTAAATATCAGGTTATTTTTTGTAGATAGAGGAGGAGGATCAGAGGGCCAAGAACAAACCGGTTTTATACACAATGCAGATGATTAACCCCTTAGGTTCCACAGGGAGTATAACCAGCATGCTTTACTGCAATTACAGACTGATTTCACTGGTGTGGGTTTAGTAAAACCCACACCAGTAAAATCTGTCTGTATATGCAGCATAGCATACTTGTATTCACGGTATAACTTAAGGGTTAATCCTCTGCATTATGTAAAAAGCTGGTTTTATCCTGTATGCACAGAACCTCTCCCTCCTGCACTGACTATCTGGAAAGCCAGCTAACACAGGCAGAGTAGCCAACCTGCACATGCTCAGTTGTCTTTTATGCTGGAGAGAACAGTTACTTGTTCTTAGAGCTAGCCAGGTTACATGATATTGGCATCCCACATGTGGACGTGTATACAGGCTGCAGTGGAAATCTCCTCCTACCTGAACTCTCAACACTGGAGAAACTGTGCAGCTTATCACTGACCGTGGTATACAGATCAGCCAAAAATGTATATAGTGGCAATATTTTTTAATGTAAAAAGATTTATAAGCGGGGAGGGGGGGGGTGGGGGAGACGAACTATTTTCATACTACTGGGTTAGTAACACTTTTTAAGATGCAACCAGCAGGTTGAACAAAAAAGAAACCTTTATAGATCCCTCATCTCTTCTCCCCCGTCAGAATACACTGATCAGCATTGCAGCCATTGGTTTTCCAGCAGGACCGTTTGACAGAAGCCAGTTGTTGGGGTGGCTTTTGTTACACCTTTACCATAATCGGTACCATAAATTAAGTACTAAATTCAAAATTAATCACTGCGCTAGTATTAATAGAGCAGCTGACATAGATTGTATGGTGACAATAAAAAGCATAAAAGATGAACGTATACAGCGCTAGTAACATAACATTAAAAGTAAAAGTCCATCACCCTTGTTGTAGACAGAGACACAATTGGGTGAGCACAAACTTATCCTCCACAGAACATCAACACACCAGGCCTCTTACCAAAGAAAATTGACCACTAAATTACAGGTGGTCAAACAAGCATGATATATCCACAGCACAATGAAAGCACTTCACTTGGATCATAATTGGCTGGGTCTTGTAGCCTTACCAGATGGAAATTCAAAGGTGCATGTATAGAATACAAGAAGGCAACTCCTCATGGTGTAGTATTTTAAAACCGGGATCACATTTATTTAAAAAACAGCCAGGGTACTCACATTTTAGCAAATTAAATGGGCATATCAGAAGCAGCAGTCTGTTATGGTTCCAACCACAAAGATGGCCGCGGTCAATACGTTACAGCATTATGTCAGAGCTCCACCCTACGCAGTGTTTCGTCCAATAAAAGAATAGAATAGGCCCTTGACGACGTTCTAGTGGACAAAATGCCACGTAGGGTGGAGCTCTGACATCACAATGTTGTAATGTGTCCATCACGGAAATCTTTGTGGTTGGAGACGAGTGCTAACCATAACAGACGGTTGCTTCTGATATGCCTGTTTTTAGTTGCTAATATGTGAGTGCCCTGGCAGTTTTTAAATAAATCTGATCCTGCATAGATGGATTTTTATACTAATCTTATATGTAGTTTATTCTTGATTTGTGCACAGAAAAGGATTTAAGGATGGGATAAAGAGGAGACCGAGAAGGGGGCATTCTTGGCATGTGGTGTTCTAAATATTGAAAGGGTTTGACTAAATCTCATTTATTTTTTTATTTTTTTACCATGAAGGTGGGTCTAGAATAGAAGATCTGAACAAATTTAGCATTTTCCTTTCCCAGGTCTATGTATTGTGACAGTGAAGGCCTAAATAACCCTGAGCCTTCTCGGCGTCAGTTTATAAGAGAAGACATGGGGAATCTAGTGGTGTGAGTTGCATTGAGTACCTTTTATGATGTATGTAGCTTCCCTGGATGTATGGCAGCAGGTAGTTAGAGGTTATCTTGTGTTGGTATCATTTATTGATTAAAAAAAATCCTCTGCTGTAATGAGGGCATCTAGCATTTTGGTGTAATGGCTGCCTAGTATAGTTGAGTTACAGGAGTCTATGTAGGATTACATTTTGATAAAAATCCTGGACAGCCGCACTTAAAAAAAAATGTGTTGCCTTTATTGAGTAAAAAATCCAAAATACATGCCACAGCAGAACGGATAGAAAAGTTGACGCGTTTCACACTACATACAGTGCTTAATAATAGCTTTGATCAAAGCACCTGTGTCTTCCAGTCTAGAGGAGAGGTTCATTCCTAACTGACCTGCCTGGAGTGGTGATATTTATTTCCCAGTCTATGTAGGATGTTATTTTTTTTCCATGTCTGGCCTGTTTGTGCCGGTGGCACTATGAGGAAGATTGTAGAGGGTGGTATAGTAAGACCCACTTCTCTTAGCTGCTGTATTTCCATAGGGGGTGGCAATTGTTGGCACTGTGCTAAGTTTATGCTTAGGATATACAAACTGTATTTGTTAACCCCTTCATGTCGATCTATATATATGTGGCCTCACAAGAGGGGGGCTTTTTCCGGTGGGACTGCATATATGCATTTTTCCTAGAGATACACCAAAATTTTGGCCGCCGAAAATTATCTTGTTTTTTTTCATTCGGTCAATAGCAAAAAAACAGCCGCCCCGGGTGCCACCCATTGCGGGAGTGTCACCCTGGTGCGCCCCAGTCCTCCACTCACTCCTCCCCCTCCCTCCTTGCCACGATCTTTGCATGTCGCGAAGCTGAATTGTCATAGTAACAATGTCCCACCTCCTGTGATAGATGGCACATTGTGGGACATTGAATCGGTGTGATGTGATCACAGGAGGCGGGACATTATTACTGCGACCCGGGCAATTCAAACCCTGCTCCATGACATTCAAAGATTGCCACTCTGATCCGGACACAGGCAGGCTGCATATGATGGACACTGGTGAGGTTGCTGGGCACAGGCAGGCTGCTGGGCACTGGTAGGCTGCATATGACAGGCACTGGTAGGCTGCATATGATGGGCCCTGGTGAGGGTGCATATGACGGGCACTGGTGAGGCTGCTGTGCACAAGTAGGCTGCATTTGATGGACATTGGTGAGGCTGCATTGATCTCTTGTATCGCGTCTGCAGTCCTTCGAATGGAAATTTTGCTAATACTATTAGCGGTGTGTTTAAGTTTAAGTAAAAGATTGCTGACATGATACAAGAGATGGTTAGAGACTGTAGGCTGCATTTTTCTTGACCTTTCTTGCACTAACGGTTCCAATAATGGCAAACAACTAATTCATATTAATTAAAAATGTATAATAATTAAAAAGTTGAATATAGTACAATATATATATATAATTGTACTATATTCAACTTTTTAATTATTATACATTTTTAATTAATATGAATTAGTTGTTTGCCATTATTGGAACCGTTAGTGCAAGAAAGGTCAAGAAAAATATATATATAATTATATAATACTTTTTTTAAAAACTCATTTTCAGTTTCAGTTTTTGGCCTAGTGCATCCTTCATGTTTGGTGTTGGCTTCGGCACCAAAATTTCCATTCAGTAAACCCCAGCACAGAGCCCCAGGTCTTGTACTAACAATCGGACTGCCAGTTCCTGTTCACCTGATCGCTATGATAGCCTCTGATTTGGATATCCCAGTGATCAGTCACTGTGAGCCCGCACCTGTGTTTATTTCCTCTTCTGAATGAAGAGAAAGATGCATTGGAAAAAAATAACAAGATCAAGGTTTGCCAGGGTTAGTGATAGTTTAAAAAAATACAGCTAAATTTAAAAAAAGATTTATTTTTTTACTATTTTTGGCCTAGTTTTTCCTTCGATAATAAAAAAAATAAAAAATCTGGAGATGTTGGTTATCATTTACCACCAAAAGAGAGCCCAATTTTTCCAGGAAAAAAAAATGGTTACAACTACTTAGTGTATCAAAGTGAATTATATCAATATGTACAGTCTTAATAATAACACGTGTCAAAAACTTGCAAAAATTGTGCTTAGGCATTGACATTTGTTTTACCCTTAGGTGTGAAGCAGTTAATGTTTTAGTGCCTGAAGGTATCCACATTTATCTCCATGGAAGACCCTATATCAATGAGTCAGATTGGCCTTTGCTTTAATAGTGCAGAGTTCATGTTTGCGTAGACGTAAAGGGTCTAGCTCTTTGGTTCTGTTTTCTAATATTTATGGGTTTGGTAATGAGCTTTTATTAGACACCATTGTCATACATGAAGGACGTGGTCTTATTAAATGATGGCAGTATTGTGAATGGGGCATGGTTTGACCAGGTAATACTTGCAATGTCTGTTTTTGCAAGAAGGGGTTGTCACTGTGCCTCATAAGAAAGAAGTCCAAGAATATTGCTTGCTTTTCAGGGCTAGAGTCCAGTGTGTCCTGTCCATTTCTCTTTGAGCGTCAGGAGGGTTTTCTTGATATCAGTTGAAACAGGGCTCGACAAAACCCGGGCGCCAGGTCGCATTGGCGACTAGAAATAGCGACCTTGCGCCTGGGGCAGCACAGCTGGGGGTATCCTGTCTATGTGGACCCCCCCAGCGTGATCGCGTCGGGCCGTTCCGCCGGCGGCCGAAAATTTAGGCCGCGGCTTTGAGGCCTTCTGCGGTCCTATGATTCCTTATGGAATCTGGCGCCCTCTTGTGGTCGCCGTTGGTATGACAAACCAGCAATGCTAATGACTGTTTTATATTACCTGCCTCTTCTTCCCTTTATTTAGAACCCCCTAAACATTATATATATTTTTTATTCTAACACCCTAGAGAATAAAATGGTGGTTGTTGCAATACTGTCTGTCACACCGTATTTGTGCAGCGGACTTACAAGCGCACTTTATGATTTAGTTCATAAAAAATAAGACAACAGTAAAGTTAGCCCAATTATTTTTTATATTGTGAAAGATAATGTTACGCCGAGTAAATTGATACCCAACATGTCACGCTTCAAAATTGCACCCGCTCATGGAATGGCGACAAACTTTTACCCTTTAAAATCTCCATAGGCGACGTTTAAAAAAATTCTACAGGTTGCACGTTTTGAGTTAGAGGAGGTCTGGGGCTAGAATTATTGCTCTCGCTCTACCGATCACGGCGCTACCTCCTATGTGTGGTTCGAACACCGATTTTTATATGCGGGCAGGACAGGGCGCATTTAAAAATTATTATTTTTTCTGCTTATTTTAACTTTTTTTTTTTTTCCACTGTTCTTTTAAAAAAAATGTTGTGTCACTTTTATTCTTATTACAAGGAATGTAAAAATCCCTTGTAATAGAAAAAGCATGACAGGTCCTCTTAAATATGAGATCTGGGGTCAGAGAGACCTCGGATCTCATATTTACACTAAAATGCAATTGAAAAAAAAATTGTCATTTGAAAAAAAAAAAAATATGTCCCTCTAAGAGCTATGGGCAATGACTTGGAGACGGGGGGGGGGGGGGGCGGCGACGGCGCTGCTATCTTCCCCTCACTCGTCTCCATGTCAGGCCAGGGACAGGTCCGGATCGCCGTCACGGACCTGGCTCCTAACTTTTTAAGCTGGCTCCTAGATTCCAAGCAAATTTGTCAACCCCTGAGTTGAAAATGACACATGATGTTTAAGTTCTCTGCACCAGAGGATTCTGGGATCTCTTTGATACTGAAATTTCTTCTACTTGTTACCATGATCATCCTTCCAGTACACTCACAAGCAGCACGAGAGACAAATCACAGATGTTCATAGCTGTTCAAAGTGTTTTTGCACCATGCTGAGGAAGTGGCCAGTGTAGTGCTACAAATCGCGTTGATGGCGTTTTTATACTACTCTGTGAGCAATAAATATCGAATCAGTGTTGAATGCATTTCTCAGCTTCTCCTTCACATTTGAGCACCTCTGCTGACATCGCTTTTCTATCCTTTGGTGCTCATAGACCTCTTACTATGATCTTCAAAGTGGGGTTACATAAAGGTAGATTGTTGCTGATTTGTTTTATGGGTAGTTTTAAGCGGTGTCACTCTTTGCTGTGATTGCCTCCTCAGTAACCATTTTTTAGCGAGCCCTGTGGACCTTCTGTTTAATCTCAGAGTGGTAAAATATTTTTGAATATTTGTATATTTCACTTGAGGTGAAAGCTTCAATGTCGGCTTTAGTAGTCGGCCCGGTGAAGAGTCTAACTATGATCTGTCTGTGGCTTTTATTTGCTGTAAATAAGCCCCTAATAAAGGCTACAATTAGAGGTCAGAGAACCACAGCCATTCTTCAAAATGCCCATTGCTTTAAAGGGGCCACAGCAGTGGGATGTTGCTATTGAGGTATGTTGGGTACTGTAGATGCCCATTCAGGGGGTGGGATGGTGGGGGAGGAGCCTCCTTTGAGGATGCTGAATCTAGGAGAGTCATGGCAGGATAGAGCAGATATATCTGGTCTTTTGGCTGACATGAAGAAGGAGAGAGTCGTTGCTCCACTCTGAGTCTGGAGTAGCAGGGAATAAGAGAGACATTTTACTTTATGCGGGCTTGCAGGGCTGCTGGATGAGTAGGATACCACTACTGGCAGCATGTCCGGCTGTATCGGCAAGAATCTGATGAACCTTAACCCTTGACTTCAGCAGGAAGGTAGCAATTCTGCCTTGGGTCCTGCAGAGAAGTTTGCAGTGAGGATGTTTGTAGCTGGGATGCCTAAGCCCTTGTACACACGGTCGGAGAATCCATCGGAATGTGTCCTATCAGACCGTGTCGTCAGATAATCCGACTGTGTGTGGTATGCATCGGACTGATTCCGTCCGAATATCCGTCGGACCCAATTTTCCAACATGTTGGAAATACTTCCCGACCAACTGGTTCGATTGGACATACTCCGATCATGTGTAGCGAATATTGATCGGACCAAGTGCCACGCATGCTCAGATCAAATTCCTACATCAAAGCTATTGGCTACTAGCCTGAATGTAGTCCCATCGCAACGAAATTACGTCATCACGTTCTGAAAGATCGGATTTTTCGACAACTTAGTACGACCGTGTGTATGCAAGAGTTTCGGACACAATCCGTCGGACTAAATCCGACGGATTTGGTTGGCAGAATCTCCGACCGTGTGTGCAGGGGCTTAGTGAGGGCGTGGTGGAGTGGGCTCTGGATCCAGCGCCATTTTGACTGAAGATGGTAAATCGTAATGCGGCCAGCTCAATTAACCATTGAAATGCAGCTTCTGATGCATCTGATGATCTCCTAGTTTTTGCCTTCTTTGTCATGTTGGATAATTGTTAGGATTGCCAGGATTTTCTGGTACTTTCTGGTAGAGAGATGGTTTTTGGAGCTGCCTTGAAGTGTTGCATACTCTTTCATCTCCACAACATGCCTGCTGTAGTTTCCTCTGTTTTGCTGAGGTTGGGGTCACCAAACCAATCACAGCTGCTTATATAAATAGAAGTGTTCACAGAGGCATTTTATTTTGAATCTTTCTAATGAATAAGTTATTGGATAACCATAATTTAGCAAATTTGTTTACTTATTACTGCATACAGTAATTTGCTTTTTTCCCCCCCAATATCTTCCCAAGAGGGGCATGCGGAAAAATATCTTCCTGGCTCATTGTGGACCTCATTGTGATGGTTCTCACTTATTGGTGAGAGTGTGCTCATATTTTGATTCTTCTGTTGTCCATAGAAAAAGGAAATAATTTGATTTTCCAACATGCTGGGAACATTCTGCAAGTATTTTTAACTACTAAGTCTGGCTTTATTCTTCTTGCCCTCCTGTACCAGCTGTCATCTTTCCTACTTCTTACCCAAGTCAGTCAGTGAGTTTAGTTATCAAACAACACAAAGTATTCTGAGGCCTGTAATGGAGACATTGAAAAAGATGCCCTGAGTTAGTACAATGGATAGATTGAAAAAACTTTAGCCTTTTTTTTCTGCTAGGAATTTGGTACTAGCTGTACAGACTCAGAGTAGGACAATTGTAAGCACTTAGCTTAAAATGCCCAGATTATACAGGGACATCTACAAGGGATACCCAGATGGATTGCACTGGCTGGCATGTTTGCGGCCTAGAATCTTCCATAGTACGTGGGAATGTGCTAATGCCACAACATAATTTGTGTGCTGCCTTGGACTACAACCTACATAGTCTTTTTCTAGGAGGTCATAAATGTCCTAATCATTGCAAATGACGCTCTAAGGCTGCATTCACACCTGAGCGTCGTGTTTTCAAGCAGAAAATCAGCGGTATTTGCCGCGATCTTGTGCAGGGCAAAAGGTCACCAATGTTAATAGAAGAAAAATGCCCAAATCTGCTTGATTTGAGGGACAAAAAAGGGTCCGGAACTTGTTTGAGCTTCAGGCGTTCGGCTTCAGGCGACATGAAGTGGAGATGTGAACCATCTCCATTGAGAATAATAGATTTTTTTCCCCTCTAGCGTTTTGTAGCTTCGGGCTTCAAGCTACAAAACGCTCAGGTGTGAATGGGGTCTAAATTAGAAACAATACTTGTTATTGTTAGGCATTCTCCTGTAATCCTTAGTTTTTACATTTATGATGCACAAAGCAATGCTTTACTTTTTTGGCTGTTTTTGTAAATGATATGCATGTTTGTTTTTTTTCCAGCTGCGGGAGGTGGTCTGATTTCTAACTTTGAGCAACTAGTCCGGGGTATCTGGAAACCTGAGAACAATGAACTACTGAAAATGTCATTGTAAGTTCATCTTTTATGTTTTTCATTTTCATTGTCTGAACTGGTGTTTAAATGGCAACTGAGGTGAACCAGTTGTGTCTGGGTTTGTGACTGACAGTATGCAGTGTCACTACATTTGCAGCCAATGGAGTCCAGCTTTTTAGGGTAATTATTAGAAGTTAGGGGTGAAAGTTATGTTTAGTCTTCTTGTGTGTAAGAATTGGGTTACATTTTTATGACTAAAGCAAAAATATAGACCTAATTAAAAATATTGTTGGCATGTAGACTTTTGCAGAAGAAACACGTGCATGCCTCTTCTGTAAGAAAATATAATCTGCTTGCTGATCTTCTGGGAGGCCCTGGCAAAGCCCTGCCTCTACCTAGATGACCAATTCCATACAAAGGCGCAGTTTAGAACAAGGAATGGTAAGTCTGTAAAGGGGTAAGGTCAACTGCAGGAAGCCTATTAGTGACTAGTTGTTTGCCCTCTGTCGTCCTTTTTTGGGCACAGCTTCCCTGCACTGAATGCTGCCAGTGGAAATGTTTTAGCTCTACCTACAGTACTACAATTTAAGATATCATTTAATTCTAAGCAGCCATTTTTTTTGTAATACTTTTGTGTTCTCTGATTGGGCCTGATTTCTGTTTTATACCTAGTCGGCACTAAGGATGAGCTCAGGCCTGTTCGCAACCCACACGTGCAGAGCCCGCTAGGAAGTTGGCACTGCACAGGCAGTGAGGCATTTTCCTGATCTGCGGCTGCAGAGATTGAGAAATGTCTCACTGCCTGTGTTTAGCGCTGAGGAGTGCAGACTTCCTGGCAGGCTCTGCACATGTGCGTTGTGAACATACCTGAGCTCATCCTTGGTTAGCACCCATTGAGTAATAATAACTATGAAAAATAAATGTATACCATTCTTTTAGTGTTTTGTAATCTTTGGTCCTCTGCTTTATTTTCAGCCCTGTTAAAATCAGTTTACTTGGAGCAGTTTTGTTTACACTGCAACAAATTCAGCTTTTACCAATAGCAAGATACCACCTTATATTTATCTACACCATGTTTCTAATTACTACAAAGGTAGGTATGGTGAAAGTCCATTGTTTCTAAGAAGGCTTTTACTGGAACACTGAAAATTTGCTTGAGTTGACCTGCATTTTTGTATGTACAGAAGATTGTTTGAAGATAAGTTTTAGTTTACCATAACTTCACTTGTTTTGTATATACTGTGTAATATAGGATCTGTTTGCCTCTCACTGGATTTTTTTACTTCTGTCCGTACAGTCTCCCTTTTCAATTAAAATCACCAGAGCAAATAATATCTGGAGAATGAAGAAGGCATGTACTTGATGCACTAATGTACTGCAACAAAGCAGATACTACTAGGGGTTTTAATCATTTTTGATCTTTTGGGAGTTCAGCATAAAGGGAAGCCTCAGTTTTATAAAAATGTGTGCAACAAATATCACTACAAAAGTGTTTTTTTAATCTAAGATTGCTTGTGGACATTTGAAGATAGTTTACAAGTCAGCAGCTACAAATACTGTTGCTGATGACTTTTAATATAAGGACACTTGGGGCGTGGCTTGAAGATGTGCTAGAGCGGACGTGTTCCTCGAGAGCTCCGGCGCTGGCACGGCAATTTTACTCTTTTTAACCCCATTATCCTCACAGCTACCCTACCTGACGATGGGGAGGAAGACTGGGAAATCCCTGCCCAAGAAGGGTGCCGCTGCGAGGACGATTAAGCGCTTTTTGTCCGCGGAGCCCGAAGATGGTGATGAGCGGGATGGCCTAGGCCGCTCTCCACATGGCGTCGTGCTTGGTGCTAGCTCCGCCTCTGCAGACAGGCCGCTACGCAGGCCGTACTCACCGGATTCCTCGGCCGAGTCGGAGGACGAGGGTGCCCGGTCTACGCCTAATAGAGCGGTGCCCACGGTGAGCGACCTTCCCACTAAAACTGACCTGGCATCCATGCTCTTGCACTTGGAGAAAGTGATCAGGAAAGAGGTATCGGCAGTGCGCTCTGATTTGTCGCAGGTCCTGGCCCACGTGGAGGAGTCCGAACAGCGACTGGACCGCCATGCCAATGCCATACGGTCCCTGCAGTCATCCACCCGCCAACTAGCGATTGCCCACCGGACGGCCCTCTACCGCATTGAGGACCAAGAGAACCGGAACAGGCGAAATAATATCCGGATACGAGGCCTACCGGAGGCGACCGGAGACGAGGACTTACTGCCATCAGTCAGAGGCATTTTCAACAGCCTCCTAGGTCGGGCAGCAGACGCACCTCTTAAAATTGACCGGGTCCATAGGACCCTCCGTCCCCGTAGTCTGACCATGGATGCTCCGCGGGATGTCATTTGCAGAATTCACCACTACCCGGATAAGGACATGATTATGCGGAAAGCCAGGGATGCTATGCCATTCGACTTCGATGGTGCCTCACTTACCCTTTTCCCGGACTTGGCGAAAGAGACTTTGGACAGACGCAGGGCCCTGCGCCCGCTTACTGAACGCCTCCAAGCCGCGTCCATCCGCTACAGATGGGGCGGCCCTCCTGGCCACTGTAAACGGCAAAACCTCGGCCCTCCGATTCCCTGAGGACCTGACGAAATTTTGTGCTGATCTTAGCATTGATATTCCGGATCTCCCCGGCTGGCAAGATCTCGTCCCAGCGGTACCGGGCGGCTCGGACACCCATTGGCAGAGAGTAGGCCGCAAGCCGCGAGCTACATCACGGGATACCCTGGACCGTCAGTAGAGTGATCCCCTTACGAGCTTCCACTGCAACGCCTTCTCCCTCTCCGACGGAGAGGGGATCATCACTCTTCGCAAGTATGACTCCTGGATACAGTGTTAGATTTTCCCCACCGAACAGGTGTTCCTAGTTCCCTGTTTTTGTTTAACTTTACTGCCCGGTCCTGTTATGCTATGGTAACTTATTTTATTTTATTTACGGCCCCGTAACTGCGAGCAGGACTGTTTGATTGCTCTGAGTGGGGCGCCATATGGATAGTGTGGGGAGCTGTCTATGTATGTTACTGTGTCCACTGGTCCCCTGGCTCAGTTCCCAGTGAATGCACTATTCACGTTACCTGTTTATTTAACTTCTATTTTGCCTCTCCCTTTTTACTGATGTGTTGCTTTATTTATGCTATGTTGCTGTGAGGTTGCTTGAGGTCCTGGCGCCGGGCGCTCGGGATGCGATCCTCACCCCCATGGTGTGTTGGTCTCCCGTTTGCCTGTCTGCCACCTCCCCCCTTCATGGCGGGGGACGGCTGGGGCGTCGTCCCTGTGCTCCTGCCCTACTTAGGGTGGCGGGCGCGGGGGCGGTGTCCCGGACCAGTGCCCTGCCCCTGCACCGCAGATTTCTGCGTGCGCTTAGCGTTATTGCTAGTTTATACTTTTTCTTCTCTCTGGTGCTCTGCCTTTTCTCCTTCTCTTGTTTCTGCTCTCTCTCGCCCTGCTGGCTCTCCTTCTCCTTCCCATCCCCCTCCCTCTCCATGTCCTCCCCCTTTTCTTTTTGGTGGCCCTGACTACCTCAATATGGTTGTACCAGGCTTGAGCGGAGCGAGGTTCCTTTATCTGTGACCCCATGGCTACGGTAAATTTTCTTTTAACGTGCGGGGACTCCATGCCCCCGGGAAAAGGCACAACCTGTATAGGGAACTGGACCGCTTACGGGGTGATGTGGTTTTCCTCCAGGAGACCCATCTCACCCATACGACGCGGGTCAAATTGTACTCCCCCAAATACCCCACGTGGTATTATAGCCTGTCTAATATTGCTAAAGCTAAGGGTGTAGCCGTGGGGTTTCGTAGAGGGACCGCGTTCATCCTAGATTCTATGCTTAGTGACCCCAATGGCCGCTTCCTGTTCCTTAGAGGCACCCTGGGCGGCATGACTTGTACCTTGGCTACCCTTTACTCCCCCAACAGAGATCAAGCGGGTTTCATTGCATCTACACTTGCTTCGTTGCAAGACTTTGCGCGGGGGTGTGTGGTCCTGACAGGCGACTTCAATGTTGCTCTTGAACCCACCCTGGATACTTCCAGGGGGGGATCGGCACTGTCTCATAATAAGCTGAGGTTTATTCGTACATGGCTTACTGAGGCTCAGATGATGGATGCCTGGCGGATCATGCACCCACGCGAACGAGATTTCACCTACTATTCAGCGGTACATCGGACATACTCTAGAATAGATTTGTGCCTGATAGACCATCGACATTTGCCGTTGCTGGTGCGGTCGCGTATAGAAACGTCTCCCCTGTCGGACCATGCCCCGATTTCGCTCACCCTAAAAGTGCAGTCAATCCCACTTAAATCTGTTAACTGGAAGTTGAATGAAAATCTGATTTTGGAGGAGATAGATAAAAAGATGATAGGGGAGGAACTAGACTGTTATTTTAAAACCAATGTAGACACCGAAGTTTCACCCGGTACGTTGTGGGAGGCCCATAAGGCCTTTATTAGAGGTAAATTTATTGAACTGGGCGCCAGGAAAAAGAGAGAATGGACAGCCCGACAGGACACCCTTATACAGGACATTAGGAGGCTGGAACAGCAACACAAGCGGAACCAGTCTCTGGCCCTCTTCCATACCCTGACGGAGAAGCGGGAGGCCTTGAAAGCCCTCTTACACTTAGACCACAAGAGGCGTTCGCGGCTGGTATCCCAACGCTTCTATGAATGGGGGGATAGACCTAGTAAGCTGCTCGCCCACTCAGTGAGGCAGCGGAAGGCAGCTGCCTTCATTTCAAAAGTTAAGACCCCTATAGGATCAATGGTTTATGACACCCCTCACATTGCCAAAGAATTTCGGGATTTTTATCAACGCCTTTATAGTGTGTCCCGGGAAACTGAACATGACACTGCCCGGAGTTCTCTTATCCAGGAATACCTGGCCAGGGCGGAGCTCCCGCGGCTCCCCCCGGAGACTCTTGCATCTCTGGAAGGGGAATTCACCCCGGCGGAGTTACTGAGGGCTCTGAAGGGCATGGCGAGTGGGAAGGCACCGGGACCTGATGGCTTCCCGGTGTCTTACTACCGCTCCTACGCGGATATTCTATTCCTGCACCTGACCAATTATGCCAATGTAACGTTAACTGGGGGGACTCTCAGACCGGAAACTGTGCACGCCCATATCACTGTCATTCCTAAAATGGGGAAGGACCCGACCGATTGTGCGAGTTATCGCCCCATCTCCCTATTGAATATTGATGCGAAAATCTATGCTAAGGCCATCGCGAATAGATTACTTCCCCTGGTCCCGAGATGGATATCGAAGGACCAGACGGGTTTTATACCGGAGCGGGAGGCACGTGACAACTCTCTGCGCACCATTTCCCTGATGGCATATGTTCGTCGGCTCTCCCAGCCCACCCTGTTGTTGTCCACGGATGCCGAAAAAGCGTTTGACAGGGTGGACTGGGAGTACCTCATGGCAGCGTTGTCTCATTTGGGCATCGGTCCGGCCCTCCGGTCTCAGATCGCGGCTCTGTATTGCCGACCCACGGCTCAAATACGGGTCAACGGCACGCTCAGCGAATCCTTCACTCTACATAACGGTACGCGACAGGGCTGCCCGCTCTCCCCGATTCTCTTTGCAATCTCTCTAGAACCCTTTCTCTCCATAGTTCGACGTAACCCAAACATACACGGGATATCGGTCGGGAACATGGAACATAAATACGCGGCATACGCAGACGACGTCCTATTCTATATACAACAACCCCTAATTGCCCTCCCCAATCTTATAGCCGAATTTGCGGCCTACGGTAAGGTCTCTAATTTTAAAATTAATATGGCCAAATCTGAAATATTGAACGTTTCAGTACCCATGACTGCTACATCCCACATGAAGCAAAGTTTCCCCTTTACCTGGCAGACACGAAGTATGACATATCTCGGTATTCAATTGACTCCTAGCCCTCTCGCCCTTTTCCGTACAAATTTTTTGCCACTTCTCAACGCCATAAGGTCAGATATCCAGAAGTGGTCACAATTGAATCATTCCTGGTTGGGAAGGATTGGGTTGGTCAAAATGAATCTGCTACCCAGGGTGCTTTTCATGTTGCAAATGATCCCATTTGGAATTCCGGTTGTTTTTTTTACATTACTGAATTCGCTAGTTTATAGATATGTATGGAATAGGAGGAAGCCTAGGCTTCCCAGGTCCTTGCTCACAAGGTCAAGAGCCGACGGGGGTCTGGCAATGCCAGATTTCCGGCTCTATTTCCGCGCCATAGTGTTGGCCCGGTTGTCAGACTGGAGGTATAACATTCGTACTAAATTGTGGGTTGCATTGGAAACTGAACTCAGTGGTACCGACCTCTCCAAACAAATGTGGATTCCTAAGAAATATCGAGTCTTCTCTACCACCTTGTCACCATTGACGAGCTCTTCTCTTATGGTCTGGGACTCTTTATGTAAAACCCAGGGATAGGCCTATAACTCTCCACTATTACCTCTATCTGGACACAACTATTTCCCCCCTGGCAACGCTGACCCGCACTCCCGCTCCTCTTGGAATCTGGGGTCTAGAACTCTCCTGCATCAAGTTGCTGGCCCCTCCGGCATCTATCCACTCCCTACCATTATGGGTGACTCGTATGTTTCTTCTATGGACCGTTGGAAGTATCAACAACTAGCAGCCTTTGTCTCCTCGTTGCCCAAGCCTCTGCGCACTGTGCATGACCTCACCCCCTTGGAGACCGCTTTCTCGGAGGACCAACCCATTGAGAAACCCATTTCATACTTCTACCATGCCCTACTATCATTGATGTCTACTGCAACACCTACTTTTATACATAATTGGGAATTGGATCTCCAGAAGAGACTTGCCACCCACCAAAAATCTATGATCCTCACCAGGGCACATACTGCCTCCGGGTCCTCGAAAATGGCCGAGGTGACTTATAAACTACTGACCAGGTGGCATTATACACCCGTGATCTTACACAAAATCTTCCCCCAAGTTTCACCACTTTGTTGGAGAGAATGTGGCGGGGAGGCTGCTCATGCCCACATCTGGTGGTCCTGTCCTAGGATCCGACCATTTTGGCTGACGGTTTTGCACTGGATCCACCGGATTCAGGGGTGGGAATTTCCTAATGACCCATGGTATGTCTTGCTACATTGTACGGAGGAACCAGCAGGCTCATATAAAAAATCTATCACGCCTCATTTTCTTAATGCTGCTAAAACACTCATCCCACAATTTTGGAAGCAGAGGAAGATTCCGATGC
Organism: Lithobates pipiens; assembly: GCF_037356315.1. Taxonomy (NCBI): domain Eukaryota; kingdom Metazoa; phylum Chordata; class Amphibia; order Anura; family Ranidae; genus Lithobates; species Lithobates pipiens. Next base: position 71,207,256 of record NW_027507718.1, on the reverse strand, counting down.
TTCGGCATTGGCTAATTAAAGTGGATCATATTTATGCTATGGAAGACCTGACTCTCTCCCTACGTGACAAGGCCGCTTTGGCGCACAAAATATGGGCCTGCTGGGTCGCCTTTAAATATTCGAAAGATTATGCGGACATTATGTCTCAGCCAGTATGATTCTCGATTGTTTTCCTTTTTATTTTTGATATACCGTATATACTCTTTTTTGAGGCTGAAAGTGCCCCCCTCGGCTTATACTCGAGTCATCGCTGTCTGCCCGCTCGATCAGCGTGTCGAGCAGACAGACAGCGGCCATTCTATGATTCAAAAGCCGCGCCTCCGGCTCCGCCTTCGCCTGTGATAGGCGGAACACTGAATTTCCCAGCAGCCTGTGTTCCGCCTATCACGGGCGTCGTCTCATCCTCGTACTACGGACGAGGATGATACGACGTCCGTGATAGGCGGAACACAGGCTGCTGGGAAATTCAGTGTTCCGCCTATCACAGGCGAAGGAGGAGGCGCGGCTTTTGAATTTTACAATGGCCGCCGACGAAGAGGGCACAGGACGGAGGCAAGGCAAGGCACGGCACGGGACAGGACGGGACGGGACGAAGGCAAGGCACGACACGGGACGGAGGCTCGGGACAAAGGCTCGGGACACAGGTAGGCTGGACACACACACACACACACACACACACACACACACACACACACACACACACACACGGATGGAGACACACACACACGGATGGATGGATGGATGGAGACACACACACACACAGGGATGGATGGATACACACACACACAGGGATGGATGGATGGATGGATGGAGACACACACACACAGGGATGGATGGATGGATGGATGGAGACACACACACACACAGGGATGGATGGATGGATGGATGGAGACACACACACACAGGGATGGATGGATGGATGGACACACACACACACAGGGATGGATGGACGGACACACAGGGATGGACGGACACACAGGGATGGACGGACACACAGGGATGGACGGACACACACACAGGGATGGACAGGCATGTCTCACCCTCGGCTTATACACGAGTCAATAAGTTTGCCAGTTTTTTTGGGGGTAAATTGGGGGCCTCGGCTTATATTCGGGTCGGCCTATACTCGAGTATATACGGTAGGTATATGTAAGATACCTTCTGAGATGATAGGTTCTCAGGCCACCTCTGCCCCCCCCCCCCCTGCCTTCCCTGCTCCCCACTCTTTCTTCTCAGCACTCTGCACTCTTGTTTTTCTCTTTTTCTACCTTTTCTATTTTCTACTTTGTTACAGTCTCTATTTTAAATATTGGAAAGAGGGATATACTTGTCGGTACCTTGTTGTATACCTAATCGGAAGATGTATATATTATGTGGTTGTACTCCCTTGGCAACAGTGCACTCTTTTATACTGTGTATGCTTCTTTCCTTCAATAAAAATTTATTAAAAATAAAAAATAAAAAAATATAAGGACACTTGCCTGTCCATGGATCCAGCGATGTCCTTACCTTAGCCAATTTGTGATGTGTCCCAGAAGGCTGCAGGGGGGAGGACGGGAGGGTGGAGACAAACTCCCGTTCAAATCTCTGTTGCAAAACCAGTACCCTCTCCTCCCTTCCCCTAAAAAACAAAGTGCCAAATGTGGCAAGGGGGGGGGGGTGCAACTTGGGTCAAGTTCCATTTTAGGGTTCATTTAAGTTAGATTCTGTTTTAAAAAAAGAAAATATCCCTAATTGCATGAAAACAAAGGCTTATTCTGTAGGTTCTTTTTCAGCTCCAGGAACTCGCCTCTATGCTACAGCATTGGTGTGATGCTGAAGCTGTCCCATGTCTGCCCCTCCAGTTCTTGGCAGAGCGCCAGGCAGGAGGGGGAAAGGAGGAAGAGGTGGCGCAGCTGGCTTTGGCTCTCAGCATGGCATTAAGAGGTGGAGCCAGCTGTCAGTCAGCTGGGTGGATCCCAGCAATATGTTTGGGATCCTTCCAAAGCCTGGATCGAATCTGTGATGTCAGCTGATAGTAGGCAAAACACTATGGCAATACTTCTTTTAAGGTGTAGAATTTTGACCCTGATCTATAACTTGTCCCTTGTTATAGAATGTAAACGCATGTGTATATCTACATATATATACATAAGCTGCCAGCCAATATCTTAACTGTTACTTTGGGTTGAACTGCTATGGCATCATGAGCTATAGGTATCTGAAAATATTGTAGCATAGCATTGCAATAAAATTGTTTCTACTTTTATGTCTTGAAATTAGATCACCTTTTAGACCAGGTCACAAACTTATTAAGAACAATCTTCTAATCTCTACAGAACACATTTATAAAAGGTGCACATTCATAGTAAATTTGTGCCTTTTGTCTAGCCTTTATTTGAATATTGCCCTGCTTTGCAAATCTTGGCCACTGCTGTGTCTTGTAAGTATTAGGTTTGTTTTTGAGTCTGTTATTCAATATCTCTTCTAAAAAAATAAATATTTATTCTGGTCTATAAATAAATAAGTTATTCTATGTCAGACATGTGCTTACACCTTGGTTCTATGTTTAGGTTACCATGATGCTAACACAGACCTCCACTTCTCCACTTCAACCCATTGAAAACATTATGAGTCGCTGGTTGTTCGAGCTGCAGAAAGTCCCAATAACAGCTGAAAAAAGACCTTCGACCAAAGATAAAGTGGAGCCAGAAGTAAAAGAAAAACCAGACAAGGAAGAAGTTAGCGAGAAAAATTCAGAGCCCGGTGGACCCACAAGAAGAAAACCAGTTAAAAAAAATGACTGAAACTGACTGAGAAACCTGGAAATACTTGATGTTAATACAGAATTACTTGCTACCAATTGTTAAAGCACAAAATATGAAATGCGTGTGATGATTGAAATGTGAAATCCATTGGGGTTGTTCAGGTTGTATTTATACTATGAGAGGTCAGATTCTTTCCAGAGCCAGTCAGTCCAATGTTGTAGGTGATGACAATAGAAAAGTTTTTTAAAAAGTTGTACTGCAGCTGTTTGCAAGTATTGGCTTCATGGCTCATGGGATTTGCCTTCTGCTGATTTATACAAGATGATACATATTTGTTATCAGTTACCTTTCACATTAAATACAAGAACAATCTACCATATTACACAATTCCTATCATTGTTCCCTACAAGTTCTAAAAGGGTAAATATGCCATGCTGGTCACATCTACTCCCCGTATAAGCCGTTCTGTGACTAATGCACTTATCCACTTTACCGGAAAATGTAATCAAATCTTTTTGTTATAGCAGTATATGAATGGAGAAAGCTGAAACTACAAATTCCTTCTCGTTCATTATGGGACAGGATTGAGAAACAGCTGGTTTTACAGCCGCCTACAGGAGAATTTGTACATCGGCAACATAAAAAGTGACTACCCTGGTATAATCCCTCCCTCTTCTAGTATGCCTCATTTGTTGCTAGTGTCCTTAGAGGAGTGGCATATTTACTGAGAAAAGCTTAACAGCTTTTCTATCCATTTCATCTCTTTTCGAGATTATTTTTTGTTTTGTTCAAGACCTGCAGCTTGAGCTTTGATTTGATGTATCCTCAGCAGAAATTTTGGCTGTGTCCATACCTTGACTCCACTGGACAGAAAATTGTGAGATCTGCTTGGAATGTGACTTTCAGGCACTGGGCTCTGCTTGTGGTGGCTTCCAGACTTTCATGTACTCTGTTGCAGAGTTCTTTCCAGGTTTAGAGCCATGGCATAGTATCTGGTGTGATCCAGTCTCTGTAGACTTATTTGAGTTGGCCATATGGTCTGAACTTTGGGATATACTACATTAGAACTGCTGGATGCAATAGTTACATCTGTTTTTTTATTCACTCTCCATGAAAAAGGGATAACCAACTGAGCAGTTCAGTACTGCATCACTAGCTAACGTATAACAGACTTTAACAGGTTACATAGTTGCATACTTGGGTTGAAAAAAAACCCCAATAAAATGCAAAAAAAAAATGTAAAAAAAAAAATCATACAATCCCATATACACAAGCCTATGTCCACAGTTGATCCAGAGGAAGGCCAAAAAAAAAAAAAAACAGCAAAGCATGATCCGAATTTGCTCCAGCATGGGAACAAATTCTTCCTGATCCCCCGAGAGGCAATCAAATATTCCCTTGATCAACATTACCTAGAAGTGTTGGTATAAATTAGGTTGGCTCTCGTGTAGTCCCTCCTCTGCCACCAGCTGTGGCTCCATGGGATCTGAATTGCCACAATCACCTCTGCGAGACGAGCTAGCAGATTGCCTTATAAAGAACCTTTCCTGATCTTGCACAAAAAATGTAATGTTGAGACGTTGAGACTCGGAGCCTCCCTCCTTCCTAAGGTAGTTTCAACCTTTCACCTCAAACAGGACAGTGTCCAAACCCTCCTGTAGGCAGCAGTATAATTGTGTCTGAAGCCTTTGTCCCTTAAGGAACTTCAAGAAGCAAATTTTACAGTACATACAAAAATTATATATTTTTTTTCAAATCATTTTCATGGTGTGGAAGATAATGAAATGTGCAGACATTCTAAATAAGGGATAATTAGAATCAGTTGTTTGATTATACCTAGGCTTGTTCAGTATAATTTTCAACTATTTAAACTTAATCAGATTATTAAAAGTTCATACCTCACTCAAAGGAAGGGAAAATTATGGAACATTAAAACAATGTCCCATTCATATGGTGCTGAAACTGACAAAAAGATCTGATTAAATGTAATTTAAAAATTTACAAGAAGTTAGAAAATGAAAAGGGGGGGGGGGGGGATACTACTTCAACACTGCATCTACAGTATGTATGTTTTTTTTTTTTTTTTTTTAAAGATACAATTGTCAATGTGCTTATTATTTTTCTTGGCTTTCTTTTATTGTGATGTTGGGTTTCTACATCTACCTAGGCAATTATCCATTTCCAGAAAAGTAAGCATTACATTTCTGATTATTTAAAGTAGGCAAAAAACGTACAAATAGCATTTTATCAATTGCGTTACAATGTTTATTAATTGGAAAATTTATAAAATTAAATATTCTGTAAAGCTTTTTAGCTAGGTGTTTCAATTTTTGATTTTTATATTGTAATTCAGTTCTTTAAAACTAAATTCAAATTCAGTTTTCTACTGGTTAATGAGGTAGTTGTTGTCATACTATTGTAAGCAAATTGCTGTTTGTACTGTTTGATATTCAAATTGTGACTTTTTTGAAATTTCTCACTGAACTCATCAAATTAATGACACTTCAATAAAAAGCTATAGTTTTGGAACACAACCCTTTTTTTTTTTTTATTATCAAAATTTTTGAAAGTGATGATATATTTATATATATATATATATATATATATATATATATATATATATATATATATATATATATATATATATATATATATATATATATATATATATATATATATATATATATTTATAATTTTTTTTTTTTTTTTTTTTTAAAGATATGTGTGAAATCGCAAAAGCAATGCATAAATACCTAATGAAGTAATATATATATATATATATATATATATATATATATTTTTTTTTTTTTACTTTAAAAATAAAGCCAGCTGTACATAATATAGAAGAAAAGCACAAAAATGGATAAGAGAGGGAAGGAACATAAAGAACTAATGCTGCAAGGACAAGTATCAAATCAAATGCTGTAGCGTATCGCTGACATGACTAAGACCTCTTTCACACCAAGACGCTTTTGGGCTAAAATAGTGTCTGTAAAAGCACCTGAAACAACTCCCCTTCTGGCTTTCACACTGAAGTCATGTGCTGGCAGGATGTTAAAAAAATTAAATCCTGCAAGCAGCATATTTGGAACGATGTATACACCGCTCCTGTTCATTGAAATGAATGGGCAGCGCAGACAAACCGCCGCTGCAGCGGCGCTTTACTGGTCGCAAACCCCTGCAAAAACTACGGTAAAGTGCTGCTGAAAATAGCAGCACTTTACCACCAATGCCCCAGTGTAAAGGCATTCTAAGGAGAATATGGTTGTAAAAAAAAAAAGACTCCTTTGTGCTGTCATCAAAGGCGTATAGAAACAAATCGGTTATAATTTCCAAACATTTGTTGGCAACCATATCCTTTGTCTATATTTTCTTGGTTTAAAAAAAAATTGTATTTCTGGCCATATTAAATAAATATAAAATGTTGCATTTTTAAATATTTTTGCATTTTATCCATACAAGTGGATCTCCATTCACATGTTTTCCTGGGTCTCTTTTAAGCTTTCAGTGCTCTCTCACTTTGAATGACAATTGCATGATCATGCAACACTGTGCCTAAATTAAATTTTTAGCATTTTTTTTGAGACAGACTGAGCTTTCTTTTGATGGTATTTAGTTGCCACTTACTGTGACTTACATTTTTTTTTTTAAATGCAATGTGGTATTTTAAATTAAAAAAATGTGATGTTGACATACTGCATTGTGAGCCTTCCTCTTTCTTGCATGTAACAAACACATTGCATCCTGAGTACAAGGGAGACCTGACCTGTGGAGGCTGAGACGCCAGACGCCATGGAGATTATCCAGGAGTGTGGTTGTTAAAGTGACAGCTGGCTGCTTCTATGACATAACTTGATCCTCTGCTTTGTATGATCTCCTATAATATAGAGATCATATTGTTCTGCTAAGAAGCTCATATTTTTCTTTTGAGCACTGGTTGAACACGGTTAAAGACTCACTAATGTATCAGTTTAGATACTTAGAGCAGTACACTTTTATTCATCTGTTTTGAAGACACATTTGGACATTGTTTATCTCACATTTTTTATCTCACTGATATTTTTTTTGGACAATTTTGTTTAGATTTGACACTGTAGCGTTATATATTTTTATTTGGATACATTTGTTTCACAATTTTAATTCATTGCATTTGGATGCAATACATGTTGGTTAGGGTATTTTTTGGGGATTGATTTCTTTAATTCACAGACACTGCAACTTTTTTCACAAATTAATATAGAAGCCAATTGCCTGCCTCGCTGCTCACCCCCTTAGTTTTCTTTACTGGATTATTACTGGTATGTTTTTTTTCCCTATTCGTTTAAGAGCTTTATTAAAGCTCAACCCCTATAACTAACCGCTGGGATGAAGAACTATAGAATTTACCATTTTACTTACCTCAGGCACTGGCCTTGGCTTATTGTGGTCCTCCCCACACACGTAATGTACTAGTTTGTTAGCTGCAGAGTGTGGCTTAGGTTGATTTACTAAAGGCAAATAGGCCGTTCACTTTGGAAGGGAAGTTTCACTGTACGGAGGATTTTTCCCTAAAGATTGGTAAATAACATGTTTGGATTATGGGTGTGAAAAGTGCTTCACCTCATTCATAAAGGGAATCTCCTAATTAGTTTTTTTTCAACCTGTTTGTTGAATAAAAAAAGTAATTATGTATGGCCAGCTTTATCCAAGTGTCTGATCTTTATTTTCTTAAAGCGGAGTTCCACCCAAAAGTGGAACTTCCACTTAATTGCTTCCTCATCTCCCGTAAGTTCGGCCCTCTCCTCCTTCCTCCGCTGCCAGGCCAATCAGAAAGCTCAGCGCACTTCACGCATGCACAGTACAGAACCAGGCGTGAAGCCGAAAGGGTTCCCTTAGCTGGAATGGTGGCGGCTGCACCCAACAGTCGATCCGAAAATTGTGTCAGTTGCCGACATCGGAGGCTCCATGGACAGGTATGGTGGTGGCTGCACCCAACAGTCGATCCGAAAATTGTCAGTTGCCGACATCGGAGGCTCCCTGGATAGGTAAGTGTTCATATAATATTTGTAGCTGCTGACTTTTTGACTTTTAATTTTTTTCCCCAAGGCGAAACTCAGCTTTAATGTTGTGGAATTTGGTACCCCAGTATACACAGCCCTGAATTATTTAAGTTCTTTTCACTCTGGGACTTCTTCCTGTGTTACCTGAAGTCTTGGGGCATTCTCGCCCTTTGTTTTCTTACCATACAGTCTATTTTATCTTAAAGTGGAAGTAAACTCCCCTATCGTTTTCAGCCAAGGAAGCTGCCATCTTTGCCTCTGTTTAATCTTCAACTGCTATGGTGCTGCACATGTGATTCGTTATGACACCAGCCATTGGATGGTTTGATAGTTTGGCTGAGAGCACAGCCAATGTGCATTTAGCATTCCCGGCATGCCTTTTTTTTTAACTGTTTAAATCAATGGGTTTACTTCCACTTTAAGATTACTGCACTCTTTACTGATTATCATTGTCATTTGTATACTTCAGTGTAACAAACACTATCCCATTTCCCCCCTATGGGATTGGGGGGTTTATGGAAACTGTGTTTCCTTTCATACTGTCCCTCGGTACTTGTTTGTTTTCCCTCAGACTCTAAAATTGGACTACACACAATTGAGCTAACAGATATCATTTTCTGTTTCTTGTTTCTGGGTAGGATGGGAATTCTCATTTGGAAATTTCTTGTATCTGTAGTAATTTTTCTATCCTTGAATTTGATTCTATGGAACTGACACCTTTCTAGGTCGCTCAATATTGCAGCATACACACGATCTGAATTTTGGTCGGAAAAAGCTCTGATGCTTTTACCAACGGAATTACGATGGGATTTCGCTCAAGCTGCTTTGCATACACAGTCACACCAAATTCCAACCGCCAAGAATGCGGTGACGTACAACACGTACGACGGGACTAGAAAAAGGAAGTTCAATTGCCAGAAGCCAATTGCTTCCATCTCGTAGTTAAATCTGAGCATGCATGAGTTTTTGCGCGTCGGAATTGCATACACACGACACAATCACATTTTCCGACCAAAAGCTCTCATCTATTTTTTGCTGGCCGAAGTTTAACCACTTTCAGACCGAACCATTTTGATGGTAAATGACCAGAGGTCTTTTTACAATTTGGCACTGCGCTGCTTTAACTGGTAATTGCGCGGTCATGCAATGTTGTACCCAAACAAAATTTGCGTCCTTTTCTTCCCACAAATAGAGCTTTCTTTTGATGGTATTTGATTGCCTCTGCGATTTTTATTTTTTGCGATATAAATGAAAAAAGACCGCAAATTTTGAAAAAAAATGATATTTTCTACTTTTTGTTATTAGAAAAATCCAATAAACTCAATTTTAGTCATACATTTAGGCCAAAATGTATTCAGCCACATGTCTTTGGTAAAAAAAAAAGTCAATAACTGTATATTTATTGGTTTGCGCAAAAGTTGTCACATCTACAAACTAAGGTACGTTTTCTGGAATTTACGCAGCTTTTAGTTTTCGACTGCCTATCTCAATTCTTGAGGTGCTAAAATGGCAGGACAGTACAAAACCCCCCTAAATGACCCCATTTTGGAAAGTAGACCCCCTAAAGAAATTGATAAGAGGCATGTTGAGCCCATTGAATATTTTATTTTTTTGCCTCAAGCCATTGAATAATGACAAAAAAAAAAATATTTTTTTTTTTTTTTTTACACAAAGTTGTCACTAAATGATATATTGCTCACACATGCTATGGACATATGTGAAATGACACCCCAAAATAAATTCTGCTGCTTCTCCTGAGTACGGGGATACCACATGTGTGGGATTTTTTGGGAGCCTAGCCGCGTACGGGGCCCCGAAAGCCAAGAACCGCCTTCAGGTTTTCTAAGGGCGTAAATATTTGACTTCACTCCTCACTACCTATTACAGTTTTGAAGGCCATAAAATGCCAAGATGGCACAAAACCCCCACAAATGACCCCATTTTGGAAAGTAGACACCCCTAAATTTAGGGGTACACTAGTGAGACTAGGTAATAAATGGCGGGTGCCCTGAAACTATAAAAAAATAACTAACCAACCAGCGTCACCTGTAACAGTTATATGGTGATCACTGGTGAAAGGGTTAACTAGGGGGCAATCAGGGGGCTTTATGCGGTAGTATATGGGGGTCCCTGGCGCTATAAAAAGTTGCGGCGAACCTAAATACCTACCTGCCTAACTAGCGTCACCTGTGACACTAATACAGCGATCAGAAAAATGATCGCTTATTAGGCTGGGTTCACACTGGAGCGATGCGGGAACGCCACGAATCCGCGGCGGGTTCCCGCATCGCATGCCTAGCGGCGGCAGTTCACACTGCCCTATGCGAACTGCTGGGAGTGTCAGTGAAATGTTAATGACACCCCCAGATCAGTTCGCATATCGCAGTTTGATCTGCAAACTCGGATCGCATGGTGTGAACACCCATGCGATCCGATTCTGCTGCGGACCAAAAAAAGGGTCCCGTGCGAATTTGCGGCGGGTGCGGCGCGAATTCAGCCATACTATCTGTATGGCTGAACTCGAATCGCACAGAGATCGGATGTGATTTGCACTGCAGTGCCGTGCGAATCACATCCGTTCTCATAAACCGCTGCAATGTGAACCCAGCCTTAGTGACACTGGCGACGGGGGGTGATCACGGGGTTAAACCTTTATTGGGGGGTTAGGGGGGCACATTAGAACTAAAGGGGGCTAACCCTAACTGCCCTAACAGTTATTACAGTCACAAATGACACCAATGCAAAAAAAAAAAATGCAATTGGTGTCACTGTGACTGGGGGGGCAGGGGTAATTGGGGGGGTGATCGGGGGGGTAAAGGGGGGGTGTGAGTGTGCCTGGCATGTTCTACTGTGTAGTGTCGTGTTGGTGCAACTCACCGATCCTCTCTCCTCGGTGCCGGAACGAAAAATACAGACACGGAGGAGAGATTACATCACTTCCTCTCCTGTGTTTACATTACAGGAGAGGAAGTGATGTCACGGAGCATTTCTATTCGTCGGGAGCGATTGCGAGGGGATGGCCATGAATGAATGGCCGCCCCCTCATCCCGGATCGCTCCCGAACGAATACCGACCGCCGCAGGCACCGGGGGGGGCCCGATCGGGCCCCCCACCCGCGGGAAGGCAGGGACGTATATATACGCCCATATGCCTGCCCGTGCCATTCTGTCGACGTATATCGTCGTGCGGCGGTCGGCAAGTGGTTAAAGCAGGGTTAGGTTATAAAGAAAAATATCCCAAGCTTTGAACACCTCATGAATCACTGTTCAATCCATCATCCGAAAATGTAAAGAGTATGGCACAACTGCAAACCTACCAAGACATGGCTGTCCACCCAAACTGACAGGCCGGGCAAGGAGAGCATTAACCACATGCAGACCGGGCCATAGCCGAAAGACGGCTACAGCGTGGTCGGCTTATTCTAGGAGGGCGTCCATGGACCCGGAATGTCCATGACCGCCGGGTCCTCAAAGATTTTTTTTATCAAGCTCTCCTGTTTTTTTTTATAGTGATCTCCATAATATTTTTTCTCATTTTGTGTGTCAAGTTACCACAACACCATTATTATCTTCTATCTTTTAACCTCAAAGAGATTGGTTGGTGTTGGTGTCCCTTGTTAATTTGACATTGTCTTTTTGAAATGTACCTGCCTACTCACAAACAACCTGTCCTTTTTTAACTAAAATACATAGCCAAGTATTTGTGAAAAGAAACTAGGCATTTGAGGGGTCATAACAAAATAAAGAGGAAGGCAATGCTGGATAAACTGGTGAAATTGGCAAAGCCTTTGTACCCCAGGGCACACATCAATTATTTGACAGGCAAAATTGTTAGCCTGAGGAGTCTATTTAATAGGTAGTACAATACGGTCCAGGACTCCGAGAGATCGGGGGCAGACGCAGATGACCTATATGTCCTGAGGCTGTGGTCTTACAACAGTCTGTGTCTTTTGTCAGACCAGGCTGAACCCAGGCCATCACTCTCTTGTCTTCCTAGCATGCTTCCTTCCAAGCTTGCTTCTGGTCTGTGGCTTTGGTGTTGGAGTTGTGGCAGGAGGTGGAGGAGGAGGAGGATGGTCTAACTCATACAGGTGGGTTTTGCTTGTGAGTTCGCCCCTCAACCCCTTATTTAGGGCCATATATATCACTGCATTACAAAAAGATTTTGGCCCACCTCCGTTTCCTGCATTTTGCTGGCTACCATGCAGGCATAGGCCTCTTGAAGATTGGGGGTGGTTCTGAGGGCTGCAGTAGCTTCCCCAATCAAAGAAAGCACTGACTCCTCCACATTCTTCCCCTTCCTGGTACTTTTTGTTGGAAAGTGGAGGGGGGGGGACCTGGGATTCGGTCAGGCTACTGGGCCTGGCCACCTCTTGGCTGCCACTTTTGCCCGCCACCTCCTGGCTGCCACTTTCCACCGCCACCTCCTGGCTGAGGCTTTTCTGTGCATGGAAATGGGACATATTTTTAGTTTACTGTTCATCAAACACAATTTTCAGAAATATGTTAAACAATGCTATACTTGACTCAAGCTGGGCTCCTCCACATCTTCTTCCTGGGTGGAAGGCCATGGTTGGACTTCTGAAGCCCCATCTGAGGTGGAAGGAAAAGTGGAAGGAAGTGTGGAAGGAAGGGTTGAGAGTGATGGCCTGATTTCAGTCTGGTCTGACAAAAAACGCTGGGGGGAGATGCCAGTCAAGAACTTGATGCCCTGCAGACTTCTCCCCATCGGCATGTACCACAAGGTGGCGACGAGCCTCTGCTCGGGAGTGATGGCTTGCCGCATGCAGGTGTCCTGCTTGGTAATATAAGGAGACAGCAAAGCCAACAGACGGTAAAAAACGGGGTCCGTCATCCGGAGATAGTTTCTGAAATCATCAAGTTTATTCTCCCGGATCTTCCGCCAAAAAGGCATGTGTGAGAATTGGTCAAGCTGGAGCAACCAATTCTTCGTCCATTAACTCCTCCTCCCCCTGTTCATGAAATGGGCTTGGGTCAGAGTAAGAACCCCAACACCAAGCCCCCGCATAGCACACGAGTATGTAACCGCAACATGGCTTCAAAACGGTTGGCTGGTCAGAACGAACTAACAGAACGCCCTGAAAACAGAAAGAACCTGAGAAAAAGGAGCAGAAAAGAACGCACTGAAAATCAGATACGTATTAGAAATAGCACGCACTGAAAACCAGATGCGAACTGACTACACACACCGAAAACCAGATACGAACCCGCAAGCACAAACTGAAGAGCAGTAACGATCGGAAAAGCACGAAGCTGAAAAGCCAGAATCTCTCACCAAACTTCTACTAACACGAGATTAGCAGAAGGAGTGCAAAGGGTGGCGCACTGGCTATTGAACTTTCTTTTTCTAGTCCCTACGTACGTGTTGTACGTCAGTGCGTTCTAGCCGATCGTCGTACGTGTTCTACGTTACCGCGGTCTGAACGATCAGATTTTCAACAACTTTGTGCAACAGTGTGTATGCAAGACAAGTTTCAGCCAACATCCGTCGGAAATAAATTCACGGTTTGGTTGTCGGAAATTCCAATCGTCTGTGTGTGACATAAGAGGTAGTGAAAAAATGATATGATATGTGTAATTTATGCTCCGTGAACACCTGATGGTGCTCCCTGCATGTTGGGCCTCTCTATTGCCCCTTCCCCATGGTCGGACATTCCGACTACAAAATCCGTCTGATTTTTTCCGACGGATTTTGGCCCAAACTTGTCTTGCATACACACGGTCGCACAAAGTTGTCGGAAAATCTGATCGTTCAGACCACGGTGATGTAGAACACGTATGATGGGACTATAAAGAGGGTAGTAGCCAATAGCTTTCATCTCGTAATTTATTCTGAGCATGCGTGGCACTTTGTCCGTCGGAATTGTCTACACACAATCGGAATTTAAACAATCAGATTTTGTTGTCGGAAAATTTTAGATCCTGCTCTCAAACTTCTCAAAGGTCAGATGGAGCCCACACACGATCGGATTTTCCGACAACAAGATCCGACCGTGTGTGCAGGGCATATGTGGCCATGCTGTGTAAAAGTCTCACACATGTGGTATCACCATACTCAAGAGGAGTAGTAAAATGTATTTTGGGGTGTAATTTGTGGTATGCATACGCTATGTGTGAGAAATAACCTGATAATATGACACTTTTGTGAAAAAAATAAAAATAAATTTATTTTGCAAAGAATTGTGGGAAAAAATTACAACTTCAAAAACCTCACCATGCCTCTTTCTAAATACCTTGAAATGTCTACTTTCCAAAAAGGGGTCATTTGGGGGGTATTTGTACAGTCCTGGCTTATTAGGGTCTCAAGAAATGAGACTGTCAGTACTTCAGGTGTGATCAATTTTCTGTGATTTCCACGATTGCTTGTGGACTCTATAACTTTCACACAGACCAAATAATATACACTGATTTGGATTATTTTTACCATAGATATGAAGCAATATAAGATTTGGCCAAAATGTATGAAGAAAAATTCTTAATTTGCTACATTTTATAACAGAAACAAAGAAAAATTATTATTTTTACAGAATTTTTGTTTTTTTTCATTTATAGTGCAAAAAATAAAAAAAACTAGCAGTGATTAAATACCACCAAAAGAAAGCCCAATTTGTGTGAAAAAAGGACAACAATTTCATATAGGTACAGTGTTGCATGACTGAGTAATTGTCATTCAAAATGTGAGAGCACCGAAAATTATCAAGTGGTTAATCAGAGAAACAGCCAAGAAGCCTATGGTAACTCTGGAGGAGCTGCAGAGATACAGCTCAGGTGGGAGAATCTGTCCACAGGATAACTATTAGCCCTTGTACACACGGTCGGAGAATCCGTCGGAATGTGTCCTATCGGACCGTGTTGTCGGATAATCCGACTGTGTGTGGTATGCATCGGACTGATTCCGTCGGAATATCCGTCAGACCCAATTTTCCAACTTGTTGGAAATATTTTCCGACAAACTGGTCTGATCGGACATACTCCGATCATGTGTAGAGAATTCCGATCGGACAAAGTGCCACGCATGCTCAGATCAAATTCCTAGACCAAAGCTATTGGCTACTAGCCTGAATGTAGTCCCGTCGTAACGAAATAACGTCATCACGTTCTGAACGATCGGAATTTCCGACAACTTGGTCCGACCGTGTGTATGCAACAGTTTCGGACAAAATCCAATGGATTTGGTTGGCAGAATGTCCGACCGTGTGTACAGGGGCTTAGTCTTGCTCTCCACAAATCTGGCCTTTATAGAAGACTGGCAAGAAGAAAGATATTGTTGAAAGTAAGCCATAAGAAGTCCTGTTTGCAGTTTGCGAGACTCCATGTGGGGAACACAGAAAATATGTGGAAGAAGGTGCTCTGGTCAGATGAGACCAAAACTGAACTTTTTAGCTTAAGCAAAACGATATATGTGGCGCAAAACTAACACCGCACATCACCCTGAACACACTATCCCCACCATGAAACGTGGTGGCAGCATCATGTTGGGGGATGCTTTTTGTCAGTGGGAACAGTGAAGCTGGTCAGCTGTGACAACCAACGGCCAGGGTTGTCGGGATGAGGTCCTTGTCCTCATCAACATGGGGACAAGGTGCTTTGGGGTGGGGGGCCACGCTGGCCTCCCTTCCCCAAAGCACCCCCCCATGTTGAGGGCACGCGGCCTGGTACGTCCCCACCCCCTTTCCTGACCGGCCGGGTTGCGTGCTCGGATAAGGGTCTGATATGGACCTGGGGGGACCCCCACGCTGTTTTTTCAGCGTAGGGCCTCCCCTTTAAGTCCATACCAGGTGACGCTTCATTTGCTGGTCCCGGCTACCTGGAGCCGTGCTCAAAATGAACGAACTTTTCTCCATGCGCAGGAAAGTCCATTCATTTCAAAAGTACGGCGGACTAGCACCCACATGGCCGTATTGTCCGCCGGACTGCGAGTCGGGCGGACATATTTTGGTGC
The DNA here is from genome assembly GCF_037356315.1 of Lithobates pipiens. Lineage (NCBI taxonomy): Eukaryota > Metazoa > Chordata > Amphibia > Anura > Ranidae > Lithobates > Lithobates pipiens. The sequence goes on along the minus strand of NW_027507718.1, from coordinate 71,191,508 downwards.
AAAACTACTTTCTTAGTCCGCCGGACTTTTGGGTAAAACAAGTCAGCCAGAGCCCACACATGGGGAGATTCCCACCTGATTGTTTGATCGTGTTTACGCAGCATTAGAAGAAAACCTGTTATGCCCTGTACACGCGATCAGATTTTACGACAACAAATGTTGGATGTGAGCTTGTTGGCGGGAAGTCCGACTGTGTGTATGCTCCATCGAACATTTGTTGTCAGACTTTCCGCCAACAAATGTTGGCTAGCATGCTCTCAAATTTTCCACCAACAAATGTTTGTTGGATTTTCCAATCGTGTACACAAGTCCGTCAGACAAAAGTCCAAAGTACAAACATACATGCAACAAACATGTTTTGTTGTCGAAAAGTCCGATCGTGTGTACGAGGCATTAGAGTCTGCAAAAGACTTGAGACTGTGGTGGAGGTTCACCTTCAGCCGGACAACGACCCTAAACATACAGCCAGAGCTACAATGGAATGGTTTAGATTAAAGCATGTTCATGTGTTAGAATGGCCCAGTCAAAGTCCAGACCTAAATCCAATTGAGAATCTGTGGAAACTTGAAAATTGCTGTTCACAGATGCTCTTCATTCATTCTGAGAAAGCTTGAGCTATTTTGAAAAAAAAAAAAAAGGGCAAAAATGTCACTCTAGATATGCAAAGCTGGTAATAATTGCAGAGAAAGGTGGTTCTACAAAGTATTGACTCAGTGACTCAGGGGGCTGAAAACAAATGTATTTTTCAGATATTTATTTGTAAACTATTTGGATAGCCATTTATCATTTTCCTTCCACTTCACAATTATGTACCACTTTGTGTTGGTCTATCACAGTGATGGTGAACCTTAGCACTCCAAATGTTTTGGAACTACATTTCCCATGATGCTCAACTACACTGCAGAGTACATGAGCATCATGGGAAATGTAGTTCCAAAACATCTGAGGTGCCAAGGTTCGCTATCACTGGTCTATCACATAAAATCTCAATAAAATACATTTACGTTTTTTGTTGGAACATGACAAAATTTCAAGGGGTATGAATACTTTTTCAAGGCACTGTGTATGTGTATATATATATATATATATATATATAGTGTACTACTCAAAAAAACAAAATGAACACTTTGAAAACACAGCAGATCTCAATGGGGAAAAATATCATGCTGGATATCTATATCGATATGTACTGGGGAGTACCACATAATTTGATGAAAATGAAAATGATCAACCTACAGAGGGTTAAATTAAAAGATACTCTGAAAATCAAAGTAAAAAAATGATGCAGCAGGCTAGTCCATTTTGCTGACATTTCACAAAATGGTAGTTTGTATGGCCCCCACATGCTTATATACATGCCTGACAACACCGGGGCATGCTCCTAATGAAACAACGGATGGTGTCTTGGGGTACTTCATCCCAGATCTGGACCAGGGCATAACTGAGCTCCGGAAAAAAGATTGAGGTGCAACCTGGCAGCGTCAAACGGACCAAAACATAATGTCCCAGAGATGTTATATTGGATTTACATCAGGCAAGCATTTAATGGTATCAATTCCTTCATCCTCCAGAAACTGGCTACATACTCTCGGAGGATGTTTTTGTACCATTCTTAATTCATGGCTGCGTTCTTAGGAAAATTTTTGAGTGATCCCACTCCCTTGGTTGAGAAGCAACCCCACACATGAATGGTCTCAGGCAGGGGCGTTGCTAGGTGGAAAAAAAACAGAGGCTTCAGCCCAAAGTCTGAGCCCGGCATCTGGGGGGGGTTGTTACCTATCTGACGCGCACTGACCTACCTGACGTGCACTGACCTAACTGACCTACCTGACACACACACATACACTGACCTACCTGACACACACTGGCCTACCTGACATACACTGACCTACCTGGCACACACTGACATACACTGACCTACCTGACCAGACTTCAGGTGACATGACCTCCTCCTGCAGCTCAGCCATAGTGTGCGGTATGCCCATCACAGTAGACAGCAGGCACTCCAGGCAGCCAGAGCCATGACAAGACTGGACAGGAGAGGAGAGCTGCCCACCCGAGAGCCAAGTAAGGATCTTCTCACAGTGACGTGACGCGGTGGCCACATTGCAATTCCTGCCTTCTGGAGCCTGCAGCACCTATGATGGAAGTCACATGTCCCGCGGTCCCAACATCGGACTAGTGGGACGTCCATCATAGGCGCTGCAGGCTCCAGAAAGCGGGGCCTGCTATGTCACTTGGTCGTGTTCGGGGTCAGATCGGCCCCTGCTCTGGCTCAGGGCTAATAATAGAATTGTGCATGCCCATGACTCAGGGCTTTTTGGGGACCCACTCAGGGCTCCAGCCCCCCTCAGCCCTGCCTCGTGATGCCACTGGTCTCAGGATGCTTTACTGTTGGCACGACACAGGACTAATAGTAGTGTACCGGTAGTGCTCACCTTTTTTTCTCCAGACAAGGTTTTTTCCGGATGTCCCAAATATTCAGAACGGAGATTCATCAGAGAAAATTACTTTACCCCAGACCTCAACAGTCCAATCCCTGTAACTTTTGCAGAATATCAGTCTGTCCCTGGTGTTTTTTCTGCAGAGAAGTGACTTCTTTGCTGCCCTTCTTGACACCAGGCCATCCTCCAAAAGTCTTCACCTCACTGTGCATGTAGATACACTCACACCTGCCTGCTGACATTTCTGAGCAAGCTTCACTGGTGGTGGCTGAAACAACTGTAGGAGACGGTTCTGGCACTTTCTGGACTTTCTTGGGCACCATGAAGTCTTGAAAGAAAAAATTGGGGGAAAACACTGCGCTGAAGCCAAAGACTGAGGATCAGCAGCTAACACCCAAACAAACAAAGTTCAGTGAAAATAAGAAAAAATTGGTGTAGCGCTAGTGAATCAATTAGTGAAAAACTCTAAAGATGTATATTAAAGGGGTGATAATGAAACCAATACTAAGAAACACACATGTGACAAAATGTGCAAAAGTAGAAAATATATAAAACAAAAATAAATGCAATTAATAATTCGCTAAGTATGTGGATACAATATATAAGTGCACATAGATCTTGATGGGTATCAGCAGCTGAAATATAATTCCCAGCAAAACAGTCCACGTATGTTAGGTAGTGAAAAGTGTCAGTGTAGGTCTTCCCAGCAATGGAATCAGGCAACCACACAATTCAATTCAACCTGGAACAACGACTTGTCTGGAGTGAGTTAAAGAGAATTAAATACTCTTACCGGAGGAATTGGACACATCTGTGATATGACAGTGGGTCAAATGCACTTGAAATCCTGGATGGTATCAATCAGGTGTTATGCGTTGGTGGCAGGTCCCCGTTGGTCACCGCACTGTCTCCGTATTTCACGGACTCCGGATATGAGTGGCTGGATCATACGTCTCCAGGGTCAACAGGTTCCAACTATTCACATTGGGGTGCCATCCCAAATATGGTAGATCATAAAAAGGGGGTTAAAAAAAAAAAAAGAAGGGCTTCAAATGGTGCAGGTCAGACGGTAACCAATAGGTTTATTAAAAAAGTCATAAAAACCATGACATAAAAGCAATAAGTGATCACAAATTAAAATTGAACATAAGAAGAGCAATGTGGGGTGCAAAATGCGAGCATTTTACCTGCCCTGTGCAGTTGGTTTTTGCAAAGAGCAGCCTGGATTCTCCTCTTCTTGGATCCCTCTTCGGCTCTCCTGCCCCCTTCTTCCCTTTGAATGCCCCAAAAGCAAGCAGCTAGCTATGCAGGTACCCGAGCCAAGGGGAAGCTCCATGTATCCTTTCAGACATGGAACTGCAGTTTGGCCCCACCTCCTCTCCCTCCTGATTGGCTATTTGACTTTGATTGACAGCAGCAGGAGCCAATGGTGCCGCTGCTGTGTCTCAGCCAATGAGGAGGGGAGTCCTGGATGGCCAAGGCAGTCGTGGACATCGCTGGATAGAGATTTGGCTCAGGTAAGTATTGACTGCTACATATAGAAGGCTTTTTATCTTCATGCATAGAATGCATGAAGATAAAAAAAACTTCTGCCTTTACAACTCCTTTAATTATTGTATTTCAACCTACATATGAAATTGATGATAATTAGCACCTGCTTGGTATAATTGTTTAGTCACCTGATTCTTATCCTACAAAATTCCTGACTTCATGTTAGAGAGTAAGTGTAATGCCCTGTACACACGGTCGGATTTTTTTGACAGAAAATGTTTGATGGGAGCTTTTTGTCGGAAATTCCGACCGTGTGTAGGCTCCATTGGACATTTTCCATTGGAATTTCCATCAAACAAAATTTGATATCTGGATCTCGAATTTTCTGACAACAAAATCTGTTGTCAGAAATTTCGATTGTGTGTATACAATTCCGACACACAAAGTTCCATGTATGCTCGGAATCAAGCAGAAGAGCCGCACTGGCTTTTGAACTTAATCTTTCTCGGCTCATTGTATGTGTTGTACTTCACCACGTTCTTGACGTTCGCAATTCTTGACCAACTTTGTGTGACCGTGTGTATGCAAGACAAGTTTGAGCCAACATCCATTGGAAAAAAAATCCAAGGATTTTGTTGTCAGAATGTCCGATCAATGTCCGATCAATGCTTTGGCATTATGCCGCGTACATATGACCGGACTTTCCAGCAAAATAGGTCAGATGGAACCATTCTGTCGGATATTCCGATTGTGTTTGGGATAATCCGATCGTTTTTCTTTTAAAAATTCAGACTTTCGAACGGACTTTAGTCCGTTCATGTGTGGGCAATCCATTCTTTCGGAAGTCCATTGTAACTCCGTCGAAAGTCCGTTGGGAAGACCGTCAGACCTTTTCTGCCAGAAAGTCCAGTCGTGTGTACGCGACATTAGAGTTGTTGCTGAATTTGCAGAGTAGTCACACCAAATATTGACCTGAATTTAATTTTTCTTCTGTTCACTCACTTTTTTTTAATTTATAAGAATAAACAATTAAAATATATATTTCTGAAAGCATTCTTACTTTGCCTAAAACCTTTGAACAGTGTGCACATTAATATATATATATATACACACATACATACACAGAAGGTACATGGATTTGTCTTACATAGTTACATAGTAGGTGAGGTAAAAAAAAAGGCACAAGTCCATCAAGTCCAACCTATGTGTGTGATCAAATGTCACTATTACCTTGTATATAGCTCTATGTTGTGGTCGTTCAGGTGCTTATCTAAAAGTTTCTTGAAACTATCAATGCTCCCCGCTGAGACCACCGCCTGTGGAAGGGAATTCCACATCCTTTCCGCTCTTACAGTAAAAAACCCTCTACGTAGTTTAAGGTTAAACCTCTTTTCTTTTAATTTTAATGACTTTTATATCTTTTTCTTTTTCTTAGGCCGCGTACACACGCGCGGACTGTTTGCCCAACCTTGTTCGTCAAACAGTTTCGGCAAACAGTCCGCTCAAAATTTGCATGAGCGGACTTGCCCACACACGAGCGGACTGTTTCAGCAAACTGTTTGCCAAACAGTTCGCTCAACTTTTGAAATGAACGGACTCGCCCACGTAAGGAGGAGGCAAATCCGCCCATTTCGAGCGCGTGTACAGGTAGGCGGGGCCCGCAAAGGAGACGTCGCGGGCTCCGCCGCCTGGAATGGGCTTAAAGGGGAACCCCAACGCCGAAAAAAATCAGCGTGGGGGTTCCCCCAAAGTCCACACCAGACCCTTGTCCGAGCACGCTACCCGGCCGGCCAGGAAAGGGGGGCGAGCGAGCGCCCCCCCCTCCTGAGCCGTACCAGGCCGCGTGCCCTCAACATGGGGGGGTGCCTTGGGGAAGGGGGGGCCGCGCGGCCCCCCCACCCCAAAGCACCTTGTCCCCATGTTGATGAGGACAAGGGCCTCTTCCCGACAACCCTGGCCGTTGGTTGTCGGGGTCTGCGGGCGGGGGGCTTATCGGAATCCGGGAGCCCCCTTTAAGAAGGGGGCCCCCGGATACCGGCCCCCCACCCTATGTGAATGAGTATGGGGTACAATGTACCCCTACCCATTCACCTGTGAAATAAAGTACAAAAAAAAACACAACACAGGGAAAAAATATTTTATTGCACAGCTCCGGGGGGTCTTCCGTCTTCGGGGGTCTTCTCGCCGGACTCCTCCGCTATCTGTGTGTAGCTCTTTTACTAGCGGAGGAGTCCGGCTTTCTTCCTCCCCGCCGCCGGCCTCTTCTCCCGACTTCGGGGGTCTTGTCCCCCTCTTCGGTTCTTCTGCCGGGCCACCGCGCCTTCTTGTAGCTCTTTTACAGGCGGTGGCCCGGTCTTCTGTCGCCGCTGCCTTCCGTTCTTCTGTCGCCGCCTTCGGTTCTTCTGCCGGGCCACCGCGCCTTCTTGTAGCTCTTTTACAGGCGGTGGCCCGGTCTTCTGTCGCCGCTGTCGCTGTCGCCGCCTTCCGTTCTTGTTCTTCTTCTTGTTCTTCTTCTTCTTCTCCTGGAGATGTTGACTCGACGAGCTCTCCGGCCGGAATGCCAGGGCCGCGCTGTGCGGTCACTTATATAGTGACAATGGGGCGGTGTCACATGGTTTATGTCACATGGGTTGGTCACATGGTGACCCCGCCCCCTTACGATGTCATAGTCCCCATGTGACATCAACCCATGTGACCAACCCATGTGACATATACCATGTGACACCGCCCCATTGTCACTATATAAGTGACCGCACAGCGCGGCCCTGGCATTCCGGCCGGAGAGCTCGTCGAGTCAACATCTCCAGGAGAAGAAGAAGAACAACAAGAAGAAGAACAAGAACGGAAGGCGGCGACAGCGGCGACAGAAGACCGGGCCACCGCCTGTAAAAGAGCTACAAGAAGGCGCGGTGGCCCGGCAGAAGAACCGAAGGCGGCGACAGAAGAACGGAAGGCAGCGGCGACAGAAGACCGGGCCACCGCCTGTAAAAGAGCTACAAGAAGGCGCGGTGGCCCGGCAGAAGAACCGAAGAGGGGGACAAGACCCCCGAAGTCGGGAGAAGAGGCCGGCGGCGGGGAGGAAGAAAGCCGGACTCCTCCGCTAGTAAAAGAGCTACACACAGATAGCGGAGGAGTCCGGCGAGAAGACCCCCGAAGACGGAAGACCCCCGGAGCTGTGCAATAAAATATTTTTTCCCTGTGTTGTGTTTTTTTTTGTACTTTATTTCACAGGTGAATGGGTAGGGGTACATTGTACCCCATACTCATTCACATAGGGTGGGGGGCCGGTATCCGGGGGCCCCCTTCTTAAAGGGGGCTCCCGGATTCCGATAAGCCCCCCGCCCGCAGACCCCGACAACCAACGGCCAGGGTTGTCGGGAAGAGGCCCTTGTCCTCATCAACATGGGGACAAGGTGCTTTGGGGTGGGGGGGCCGCGCGGCCCCCCCTTCCCCAAGGCACCCCCCCATGTTGAGGGCACGCGGCCTGGTACGGCTCAGGAGGGGGGGCGCGCTCGCTCGCCCCCCTTTCCTGGCCGGCCGGGTAGCGTGCTCGGACAAGGGTCTGGTGTGGACTTTGGGGGAACCCCCACGCCGATTTTTTTCGGCGTTGGGGTTCCCCTTTAAGCCCATTCCAGGCGGCGGAGCCCGCGACGTCTCCTTCGCGGGCCCCGCCTACCTGTACACGCGCTCGAAATGGGCGGACTTTCCGAGCGGGAACAGTCCGCTCATTTCGAAAGTACAGCGGACAGGCCCACACACGGGCGGACTGTTCGCTCAAACACAGTTTCAGCGGACAGTTTTTCGGAATTTCCGAAAGACTTTGTCCGTCCAACTGTCCGCTGAAACTGTCCGCTGAAAGCCCACACACGAGCGGACTGTCCGCCCAAACACTGTTCAGCGGACAAGGTTGGGCGAACAGTCCGCCCGTGTGTACGCGGCCTTAGAGTTCTATTCTTTTAATTTCTTACCAGTTGTTCTATAACTTTGGCTTTTCTTGTTTCTCTCCTTCTTTTGGTTTTCTCTATTTTTTTCTCCCTTTACAGATTTTCATTTATCAAAGGGATATATTTAAATTCATGTTGCTTTGTTGGCTAAGAGAAGCTTGACAATTTCTGGTACAATTTGGATAACAAAAGTCAAGGTGTTTTTCTGATGTATATTTTCTTTATACAGTTGAAAATTAGTTTCTATATAAAAGTACTGCCAGAGTGGTGAAGAAATGAAAATTATACTCTGCTATCAGTGTTTTATGAAATAAGTCAAATGCAAATGGAAAGTGTCACATAGTTATATGTAGATGTTATGCATTTCAAAGAAAATTATTACTTTGTAGATGACAACTCAATCTCTGTCTCTTTATGGTTTTTGTTGAGCACTATGTGAATGTTCTATATGAAAATAGTGTAAGGCTATAGCATTTGTACTATCTGCTTTGTTGTACTACTAATGGAATCTATTCAGGTTCTCTTTACAGAAACATTCTGGAAGGCAGGTGTTTGAGAGAACCTGTTTTTGTACATTGTATGCATTATTGTGTTTGATTCTGGAAATATATCAGACCAAAAGCTTTTGTCATGTTTTATATTGTAATTTATTTTCTGTTTTTCTGCATTGGACTCATAAATGTTTTATGGACAAGGATAGTTTTATTCATATCTATCTATCTATCTATCTATCTATCTATCTATCTATCTATCTATCTTTCTATCTATCTATCTATCTATCTATCTATCTATCTATCTATCTATCTATCTATCTATCTATCTATCTATCTATCTATCTATCTATCTATCTATCTATCTATCTATCTATCTATCTATCTATCTATCTATCTATCTATCTATCTATCTATCTATCTATCTATCTATCTATCTATCTATCTATCTATCTATCTATCTATCTATCTATCTATCTATCTTTTCCTATTTGTGTTTGAGATAATTCCCTCAGTTTGGGAGATCGAAGCAAAAAATTGTCAATAATTTGTTTATACTTGATTAGTTTAAACACCTAATTATTCTCCAAATATCAATGGCATTTCAGCAGATTTGTAAGAGCAAGAAAAGCGTATCCATAACCTATTACCCATTCCTGATCAACCTTAAGGCTCCATGCACACTGGAGCTCATAAACTGCAGTTTATTGGAGTTTGGGCGTTTTTTTTAAAAGCCCATAAACTCCACTCTATGTTAGCCTATGTGTCCATGCACACATGGATGTTTTTTTAGCTTTAATGAGCAATGGAGTTTATGGGCTTTTTTCTGAACGCCACAAATTGGCGTTCAAAGTGCCGTTTTTCACCGCCAAAAAACAACAAACGCAGATAAACGCTCATAAACGCTCATAAACACGCGTTAATTAGTGTTAGGCGTTCTAGTTTTTCAATGCAATGTGGGAGTTTGAATTGCAATCTGTGTATTTTTATTAAAAACGCCCATAAACGCTAACGCTCATAAACGCTCATAAACGCTAGTACAAAATGCTGTTAAAAGCAGGTTTTTCAACCAGCATTTTCTGCCAGTAATCTGGCGTCCAGAAAAAGCTTTTTTGAGCTTCAGTGTGCATGGAGCCTAAATCCTCCATGTCAGATGAATATTTATCGATATTTCTGCTGTACTGGAGTCATGCATTTCAGGAGGGATTGCTGCACCTGCAGGACCAGTCTGCTCCTAGCAGCCTCAAGTACAATCAATATATCAGAAATCACTCTGGTTGAAACTTACATCCCTAAATTAACATGTTTAGCCATTTATGGTAATCACGTTGTTGAATTACTTTATTACATTAGTAGTATTTTCTTTAGCTTGCAGTCGTTTAAGGCTTCTTTCATATGCACGGTAATGCTTACCACTCTCTGAAAAGCGATTACCATTGCATTGTCATAGTCTAGCAGCAGCTGACAGGCTTCAGGAGGCAACAGCAGCATTTTTCGTTTTACTTTAATTAAATTGGAAAATGGCGCTGCAACTGCGAGCCGAGGAATCAGCTCAAGGCTCCATTGAACTCAATGCGTTAGTTTGACAGGTGTGCCACCTGTCAAACTCCACAGCTCATTGTAAAAGTGCAGTGTCCATGGCATGTGTATAGCCCTGTCTGGCTGTATTTTTTACAATTCAGGTGTACTTTAAAAACAAGGCTCAGTAGCCTGTTTGAAATAGCCCAAACTAGAGATGTAACATTTCTGGAAATTTTGAAGCCATGGGAAAAAAACTTTTTTTCCCTGTTTTTTTCTGGAAAAATTTGAAATTTTTGAAAAAAATAAATAAAATTAATTCAGTGTGGAGCAGTTACAAATTGAAAGTCGTTTTGAGTTTATTGGGAAGGTGCAATTCAGTGTATATAAAAGTATTATGGTTGAAATAAAAGTACAGCTTATTCAGTAAATAAACTAAACTTGCTTTTTAAGGCATATCTCCGCAGCTGCTCCGGTGTGATCTCCACAGGAGCCCTTTGTGTATTTTGGTACATTTCAGGTCTGAATTTAGCCAAAAATTTGGACTGAAATGGGACCTGAATGAGTGAACAAGGAAGCACCGGACTCCTGCTGTGAGCAAGCAGCGGCTCACAGCAGGAATTCGGTGCTTCCTCGTTCACCGATTCAGGTCCCATTTCAGCCCAAATTTTTGGCTGAATTTGGATCTGAAATGTACCAAAAGACACAAAGGGCTCTTGTGCAGATCACACTGGAGCAGCTGCGGAGATATGTGAACTGGTCACAATCTCCTGCTGTGTGAATTGGATGTGGAGAAACTTGCATCCGATTCACATTAGTGTGAACCCAGCCTAAAATGTTACTTTTTATTACAAATGGAATAACAAAGACTGTATATGTTAAGAACATTTCAACTATACATGAGAACAGGTAACCACCCTCATAATAATTTAAAACCTTCTTGCCAATTTGCATTTTCAGTTATTGACAATGCTGATCCAGAAGCATATATTGCTCATTTTACTGAGAGGAGGAAAAAAAAACGATTTACTGAGCAGACTATGGGTAAATCTTATCTTAAGGATGGTGGAGAACATGGTTAACCACTTGCTTACTGGGCACTTAAACACCCTTCCTGCCCAGACCAATTTTCAGCTTTCGGTGCTCTCACACTTTGAATGACAATTACTCAGTCATGCAACACTGTACTCAAATGAATTTTTTGTCCTTTTTTTCCCCACAAATAGAGCTTTCTTTTGGTGATATTTGATCGCCTCTGGGGTTTTTATTTTTTGCTCTATAAATTAAAAAAGACCGAAAATTTTGAAAAAAAAAACGCATTTTTCTTTGTTTCTGTGACAAAATTATGCAAATTATAAATTTTTCTTCATAAATTTTGGCCACGATTTATACTGCTACATATCTTTGGTAAAAATAACACAAATTGGTGGATATTATTTGGTCTTTGTGAAAGTTAGAGAGTCTACAAGCTGTGGTGCAAATCGCACAAAATTGATCACATCTGATGTACTGGTGGCCTATCTCACTTCTTGTGACCCGAACAAGTCAGGAAAGTACAAATACCCCCCAAATGACCCCTTTTTGGAAAGTAGACATTCCAAGGTATTTAGTAAGAGGCATAGTGAGCTTTTTGATAAGGATGAAAGAACCGCGCTAATCACCACCAGGAGTAGGAAAACCCAAGCCTTAGCCGGATAAGTATAAATCCTCTACGTGTCTAGTAAACCTGTATAACTCTATATAGGCTGCTGCCCCCCGAAGAAAAGGAACCCCCTGAGAGTTTCTTACAAAAATGAAAATAATAAAATATATAGCAACCGGGGTCAATTGGCGCTACCTAAAAACAGGTTCTTACTCCATCTGGACTCATAAAGGATAGATGTAGGTGAAAGCCAGGGTTTTTAACCAACGAACCCAATCGCCTCCCTGTACCCTATATTAATGAACCCAGGAATAAATGCAAAAACCACAGCTGCACCCAGAAAATGTTACATCAAACAATATATATAATACGTCTCCAGACCAGCAAAGGTACTAATTTCAAAAACTAAAATTCTAATAACAGGGACTACTAATCAAACAATATATATATAATGTGTCTCCAATCCAACGGAGATTCTGATATAAAAAAACTGATAATGCTAACTGTGATAAATCACAGAAACCTATCAATGCTGAAATAGGCCAAAAAACTCCCCACTGAGTATAAAGCGACAGCCTCAATCCCAAAAAACTCCAAAATTTAATCAAAAAATCAAAAGATCCCACGTGTAAAAAATTCAATGTATGACCCACTGCGATTATAACTCGAGTCGCATATATACAAATATATATATAAAATGTGTCATTCAATAGTAAACCTAATACCTAAAATCCCATAAGTGCACTATACCAGTATTTAATGACAAAAATATATATGTAATGTATCAATCAATGAAAAAACTTATCAACCTAAAATCACATAAGTACACTATATATGTGTTTAGTGACAAAAATATATATAACCAATAAATAAATGTGAAAAAAATGTGCAGACACTCAGATATCAGAAAAACATGATAATACCAAATAAAAAATGTGTATGTCTATACACACAGGGGGTAATATGAGACCTAATAATATAGCACAACCCCTAGTGATGAAAACCCAAAGAAATAACTTTAAAACAAAAAAGACTTAAAAATAAGTGAAAAATACAAAAAACAAGTAGAAAAAATGAAAAATAAAAATAAAAAATATAAGTAAAAAATA